>NC_092725.1:4417687-5036020 GCF_047496885.1 Scyliorhinus torazame | reverse complement strand
TCTCCCTCTCAGGGAGATATCTGTACACTGACTGGTGTCTCTCAGTCCCCTCCTTCTCTCAGGGAAATATCTGTACACTGACTGTTGTCTCTCAGTCCCCTCTCTCTCAGGGAGATATCTGTACACTGACTGGTGTCTCTCAGTCCGCTCTCTCTCAGGGAGATTTCTGTACACTGACTAGTGTCTCTCAGTCCCCTCCTTCTTTCAGGGAGATATCTGTATTCTGACTGGTGTCTCTCAGTCCCCTCTCTCTCTCAGGGAGATATCTGTATACTGACTGGTGTCTCTCAGTCCTCTCTGTCTCAGGCAGATATCTGTACACTGACTGGTGTCTCTCAGTCCCCTCCTTCTCTCAGGGAGAAATTTGTATCCTGACTGGTGTCTCTCAGTCCTCTCTCCCTCTCAGGGAGATATCTGTACACTGACTGGTGTCTCTCAGTCCCCTCCTTCTTTCAGGGAGATATCTGTATTCTGACTGGTGTCACTCAGTCCTGTCTCTCTCAGGGAGATATCTGTACACCGACTGATGTGTCACAGTCCTCTCTCCCTCTCAGAGAGTTATCTGTACACTGACTGGTGTATCTCAGACCGCTCCTTCTCTCAGGGAGATATCTGTATACTGACTGGTGTCACTCAGTCCTCTCTCTCTCAGGGTGATATCTGTACACTGACTGATGCCTCTCAGTCCTCTCTCTCTCAAGGAGATATCTGTACACTGACTGATGTCTCTCAGTCCACTCCTCATATCAGGGATATGTAAATGTGTATACTGACTGGTGTCTCTCAGTCCTCTCTCCCTCTCAGAAAGATATCTTTACACTGACTGCTGTCTCTCAGTCCCCTCCTTCTCTCAGGGATATATCTGTATACTGACTGGTGTCTCTCAGACTCCTCTCTCAGGGGGATATCTGTACACTGGCTGGTGTCTCTCAGTCCCCTTCCTCTCTCAGGGAGATATCTGTACACTGACTGGTGTCCCTCAGTCCTCTCTTTCTCAGGGAGATAAATGCGCACTGACTGGTGTCTCTCAGTCCCCTCTCTCTCAGTGAGATATCTGTACACTGACTGGCGTCTCTCAGTCCTCTCTTTCTCAGGGAGTTAAATGTGCACTAACTGGTGTCTCTCAGTCCCCTCTCTCTCAGGGAGATATCTTTACACTGACTGGTGTCTCTCAGTCCCCCCTCTCAGGAAGATATCTGTACACTGACTGGTGTCTCTCAGTCCCCTCGCTCTCAGGGAGATATCTGTACACTGACTGGTGTCTCTCACTCCCCTCTCTCTCAGGGAGATATCTGTACACTGACTGGTGTCTCTCAGTCCCCTCTCTCTCAGTGAGATATCTGTACACTGACTGGCGTCTCTCAGTCCTCTCTCTCTCTCAGGGAGATATCTGTACACTGACTGGTGTCTCTCAGTCCCCTCTCTCTCTCAGGGAGATACATCTGCACTTACTGGTGTCTCTCATAGAAACGTACAAACATAGATAATTGGTGCAGGAGTAGGCTATTCAGCCCCACGAGCCTAAAGCAGCATTCATAATGATCATGGCTGACCATGCAAATTCAGTCCCTCTCCTGCTTTCTCTCCATTTCCATTGATCCCTGGAGCCGCAATGGCCATGTCCAGCTCCCTCTTGAATATGTACAACGGACTGTCCCCAACAGATTCTGTGGTGGGGAATTCCACAAGCTCACAACTCTCTGAGTGAAGAGGTTCTTCCTCAGCGCTGTCCTGAATTGCTTACCCCTTATTCTTAGGCTGTGTCCTCCAATTCTGGACGTCCCCAACATGGGGAACATTCTTCCCGCACCTACCCTATCCAGTCCCATCAGGATTTTATATGTCTCTGTGAGATCCCCACTCGTTCTGCTGAACTCCAGTGAATGCAATCCCAGTTTTTCCAGTCTTCACGTGTCAGTCCCGCCATCCCGGGAATTAGTCTGTGAACCTTCGCTGGACACCCTCAACAGCAAGAATGTCCGTTACTCATACTAGACTACCAAAGCTGCACACAATACTCAAGGTGTGGCCTCACCAAGGCCCTGTATACCTGCAGCAAGACACCCCAGTTCCTGTAATTGAATCCTCTCTCTATAAAGGTAAACATACCATTTACCTGCTCTGCTGCCTGCTGTACCAGCGCTTACTTTCAGAGACTGATGTACGAGGACGCCCAGGCCTGTTGTACATTCCCCTCTCCTAAGTTATGGCCATTCAGATAATAGTCTACCTGCTTGTTTTTACTAACAAAATGGATAACTTCACATTTCTCCAAATTATACTGCATCTGCGTTCACACTGTGTGTGTCAGGGGCTGGGACGAGCTCAAAATTGAAGCTTAAACCGAGGATATTCCTCAAGGTACGGCCAGAGTTCCGGTGTAGAGTTCAGGTGGAGGAGAATAAAGCTATGCTCCAAGTCAGGGAGCCGGGAGTAATTGCACCGGTAGGCCAGCGCTCCATCTGGTGGTAGAAGAACAGAAATGCACCATTCTGAGGATCTTGTATACAGCACCATCTGGTGTGCGGGCGACAAGGATTGCATTGCTCTGAACACCCTGTACCTCTCTCCATCTGGTGGCCGAAGAGGTGAATTGCACCGACCTGGAACTCTTGGGTAAAACACCATCTGGTGGTCGAAGGACAGAATTGCTCTTGAGTAAATCTATTTCCCAGAGGCCTGTTGAAGGAAGGATTGTACAGATATTAAACTGTAATGCACTTCACCCTCACTCTCATGAGAGACCAAACAAAGACACTTGGACTTAAAAACTATGTCTTTATTCAATAATAATAATCTTTATTATCACAAGTATGCTGACATTAACACTGCAATGAAGTTACTGTGAAAAGCCCCTAGTCGCCACATTCTGCCCGGGTACTGAGAGGGAGAAGTGAGAATGTCCAAATGACCTAACAGCACGTCTTCCGGGACTTGTGAGAGGAAGCGGGAGCACCGGAGGAAACCCACGCAGACACGGGGAGAGCGTGCAGACTCCGCACAGACAGTGGCCAAGTGTGGAATGGAACCTGGGAGCCTGGCGCTGTGAAGCAACAGTGCTAACCACTGTGCTACCACGTCGGCTACCGTACAGGCTCTAGCGAGAGTTCTCGGCATTCTAATTAGGACACCAGATATTGGAGATTCACGAATGGTACAGACTTTTATACCTTGTGACTAGTTATCTATGTTCAATCATGACTATCGATTGAGGTTACATCATGCATAGCATATGAGAATACTTAACCATTCACATTAAAGATCCGCATGCTTAATTCATCTATCCAATCATTACAAAGGCACGTATGTTATCTTGCAAGTAGTCACATTGATGATCCGATATCTGGGTGTAGCGACCAAAACCCTTTTGCTTTCAGCAGTCTTACTGTGGCCATCACAATGGCACCGTGTTACACATTGTAAAACAGACCTTGAATTCTAACATGTGCAGTTTCTCTCCCTGGGAGCTGGCTTCTGTGAGACACACTGTGTTCTTGTAATATCTGTTATACATGGCAATTCCACAGTCTGAATTGAAGAATTCAACTTCTCCAGTAAAATGGTGCAATTTTCAAATGATTGCAGTATACACTCTCATATCGAACAATGCACCGATTGTCCTCTTTAGACTGCAACCATAGCATTGAAGACTCAGCTAAAACCTACCCTTTAATCCATGTTCTTTTTTATTTCTCACCAACCCTTACCTTGTATTTAGCTTGTCAGTGTGTGGGTAGAGGGTGGGATGGGGTTTTTGGATTAGGTAGACTCATAGAACATTGTTCTGTTAATTCCTTATATATATATTTGTATTTCACTCCTTTTATTAATCAAGAATTTGTCAATGTTTTATTTATAAATCTGGTGTCTCCAATTCATTGGAGCAGTCAATGGTTGAAGATCTTCAGAAAACATGAATTATTGGTTAATTCCCTTGTGTTGAAACTTCGGGATCTGTGGGGCTGGAATTGGCCGCGCACTCGTCCAGGGTGTCGTAACATCATACAGCGAGTTGGTAAGGTCTGGAATGCACGGCCTGAACAGCGTGGGGGAGGCAGCTTCAAAAGGGAATGGGATCAGTATCTTACAAGGAAGAATGTGCAGGGTTACGGCGAGAAGGCCGGGGAGTGGCACTCACTGAATTGCTCATTGGGAGAGCTGGGACAGACACGTTGGGCCGAATGGCCTCCTTTGCACTGGAACAATTCTGCAATCCAGTAATGGGGTGGACAGAACGAGGGAGGAAACATGAAGGTCGATAGACAATGGTCCCTGACCAAGACTCTACAACCAGCAAGAAATATTGATTTACATCAATCCGATCAGATTCCATTGTTCTCCTGACAACTTTGACCAAATTCTCCCTGAAACCCCCAAATTCCCCATAATACAATCCTCCTTCCCTCCCTCCCTCCCTCCATTCCTAATTTGGTGTCATCCACAAATTTGGAAAGAGTGTTTTTGACTTCAAAGTGCAAAGGACTAAGTGCGAACAGCAGAGATTCCAGAAACTCCTGTCACTCTGGGAAATAAGCCCTATTCCTAGGATCTGCTTTGTGTCTGGAAGCAGCAGCCAGGAATCCATTCAGACACTTTCCCCTGGCTCCACATTCCCAAACCGGAACCAGCCATCTGGTCAGGAACAGTTTGTGAAAGGACGTTTTATATACCCTGATCAATATTGAGAGAGAGGGGGCGGAGAGAGAGAGGCAGAGAGAGAGGAAGACAGAGAGAAAGACGGAGACAGAGAGAGAGGCAGAGAGAGACAGACAGAGAGACACAGTGAGAGAGGGAGACAGAGAGAGAGAGAGACAGCGAGAGACAGACGGAGAGGGAGATAGAGAGAGAAAGAGGGAGAGAGACAGAGAGAGACAAAGAGAGAGACAGACAGAGAGGGAGAGAGAAAGTAAAAGACAGAGCGAGCGAGGGAAAAAGAGACATGAAAGAGAGAAGGAGAGGAGAGAGAGACAGCGAGAGAGAGAGAGCAGAAAGCGAGAGTGAGTGAGAGTGACAGAGAGAGAGAGAGACAGACAGACAGAGGGACATAGAGACTGCGAGGCAGGGGGAGAGTGAGTGACAGGGCAAGGAATTCAGCCTTGATCGTGTTGATGGGGGACAATGTAGAGGGAGCTTTATTCTGGATTTAGCCCCGTGCTGTGCCTGTCCTGGGGGTGTTTGATGGGGGCAGTGTAGAGTGAGCTTTACTCTGTTTCTAACCTCGTGCTCTACCTGTCCTGGGAGTGTTTGATGGGGACGGTGAGAGTGAGCGTTACTCTGTATCTTACCCCGTGCTGTACTTGCCTGGGAGTGTTTGATGGGGACAGTGTAGAGGGAGCTTTACTCTGTATCTAACCCCGTGCTGTACCTGTCCTGTGAGTGTTTGATGGGGACAGTGTAGAGGGAGCTTTAATCTCTATCTAATCCCGTGCTGTACCTGTCCTGGGAGTGTTTGACGGGGACAGTGTAGAGGGAGCTTTACTCTGAATCTAATCCCGTGCTGTACCTGTGCGGGGAGTATTAAGTGAAGTGACTAACCAGGTCCTATCTCGAATATTTGTGACAATTCCAGGCAGGTAGATCTTGGCCATGTTTCCAGCCTCTCTCTGGAGTCTCTAACATATGGTTGCCAAGTTCCAGTGGAACACCATCACATACATCATGCATTTGCAAATCCCAATTGTTTTACCTATATATTTCGCGTCTCAATATTTGGCACTTTGAGTGTCAACAAGTTAACAGTTCTCCCCCCCCCCCCTCCCCCACCCCATCTCTCTCTGTCTGCCTCTCAGTCTGTCTGTCTCTGCATCTTTCTCTCTCTCTTTCTTACTCTATGTCTTTCTCCTCTCTCTCTGTATCTCTGCCGCTCTCTGTTTCTCTCTCTCTCTGTTTCTCTTCATGTGTCTCTCTACCTCTGTCTCTCTCTCTCTGTCCCTCTCTCCGTCTCTCTCTCTCTGTCTCCATATCGCCCTATCTGTGTTTTTGCGTTTGTCTCATTCTCTGTCTCTCTCTCTTAGTCTCTCTCTGTCCCCCTCTCAGTCTCACTCGCTGTCTCTCTCTCCCTATGTAGCTCCCTCTCTAATCTCTCTCCGTGTCCCTCTCTCTCAATCATCCTTTCTCTCTGTCTCTCTCTCTGTCTCTCACTGCCTGTCTCTCTCTCTCTCTCTCTTTCTCTCTGTATTTCTCTTTCTATTTCTCTCTCTCTCTGTCTCCAAACTGTAGGATTCACTCATTCCCCCTTCCTTCAGTCTCCAAACTGTGGGACTCCCTCACCCCCCCCACCCCCCCCCTGCCTCAGTCTCCAAACTGTGGGAGTCCAGCGCTCCCCCCTTCCTGTCTACAAACGGTAGACTAATTTCCCTTACTCCCCCTCCCTGGGGAAATGTACAGAGAGCAGTGGGGTGCATTCAAAAGGGAAATTAGCAGGATACAAGCCACACGTGTTTCCTCTCGGTAAAAGGAGGAGCAGCAAGCCCAGAGAATCATGGGTGACCAGAGACATTCAGGATACGGTGAAAATGAGAAGAGGCTTTTAGTAAGTACAAGGGGAAAAAATGAGCGGAGGCATGTGGAGTACAGCAACTGCAGGATGGAGCTTAAGAAAGCAATGCAGAGAGGAAAGAATGACTCTGAGAAAGCTCTGGCTGGTAAAAGTAGGGAAAATCCCGAGATATTCTGTCAGGATATCAATGGGAAGAGGATAAGCGGGAAAAGAGTCGGGCTCATTAGGGACCAAAGGGGAAATCTGTGGGTGGATTGAAAAAGGGACCGACAAGGTAGTAATGGTATTGGCAGGCTTAAAAGTGGACAAATCTCCAGGTCCGGATGGATTGTGTCCCAGGATGCAGTGGGAGGCGGGAGAGGAAATTGCCAGGGCTCTGAACCAAATTTTACATTCTTCCCTGGCCAAGAGGGAGGCGCCAGAGAACTGGAGAACAGTTAATGTGGTCCCACTGTTTTAGAAATGTTGTAGAGATAGACAAACAAACTTCTGACCAGTGAGTCTCACGTCAGTGGTCAGGAGAAACCTCTGAAGGAGACAATCTATCTCCACTTCGAGAGGTAAGGTTTGATCCGGGATAGTCAGCCTGGCGTTGTCAGAGGGAGGTCATGCCTAACAAATTTGATTCAATTTTCTGAGCATGTGACCAGATGTGTGGATGAGGGGAGTGCAGCTGTTGAAGTTCATCTGGATTTCAGCAAAGCCTTTGACAAGGTCCCACATCAGGATATTTCTAAAGAAGGCAAATCCACTTGGAATACAGGGTAACTTGATAAGGCGGAATCAATATTTGCTTAGATGCACTAGACAGGGGGTGATGACAGACGGCTGCTTTTGGACTGGGAGCCAGTGTCCAGTGGCGCACCACAAGGATCTGTGCTGGGCCCCCTATTATTCATTATTTATATAAACGACATAGATGATTATGTGGGGGTAGGATCAGTAAGTTTGCAGCTGACACAAAGATTGGCCAAATGCCTAACAATGAGGCTAAGTGTTTTGAGTTACAGGAAGGTATAGATGGGATGGACAAATAGGCTAAAAATTGGCAGATGGAATTTAATCCTGTCAAGTGTGAGGTGATACACATTGGAAGGAGGAATGTGATAAGGAAGTATTCAATTAATGGCCTGACACTGGGAAGCTCAGAGGATCAAAGGGACCTTGGCAGATCTGTCTATTGATCTCTGAATGTAGAAGGGCAGATTAATAGGGTGGTTAAAAATGCATAGGGGACACTTGTCTTTATCAATCGGGGCATGGATTACAACAGCAGGGAGGCCATGTTGGAGTTGTATAGAACTTTGGTGAGGCCACAGCTGGAGCACTGTGTGCAATTCTGGTCGCCACATTATAGGAAGGATGTGATTGCACTGGAGGGGGTGCAGAGGAGATTCACCAGGATGTTGCCTGGGATGGAACATTTCAGTTATGAAGATAGGTTGGATAGGCTTGGGTTGTTTTCTCTGGAGCAGAGAAGACTGAGGGGCGACCTGATCGAGGTGTACACGATTATGAGGGGCATAATCATTGAAGGGAGCAGCTGTTTCCCTTAGCTGAAGGGTCAGTCACGAGGGAACACAAGATCAAGGACAGGGGCAAGGGATTTAGGAGGGATTTGAGGAATGCTTTTTCCACCAGAGGGTGGTGATGGGCTGCAACGCAACGCCTGGGAGGGTGGGAGAAGTGGGTTACGTCACATCCTTTAAAAAGTACCTGGATGAGCATTTGGAACGTCACAACATTCAAGGCTGGGGCAGGACGGTGGCATAATGGGTTAGCCGTGCTGCTTCATGGCGCAGAGGTCCCAGGTTCGATCCCGGCTCTGGGTCACTATCCGTGTGATGTTTGCACATTCTCCCCGTGTTTGCGTGGGTTTCGCCCCCACAACAGAAAGATATTAAGGGTGGGTGGATTGGCCACTCTAAATTGCCCCTGAATTGGAAAAAATGAATTGCGCCAATTTATAAAAAGAAACATTCAAGGCTATGGGCCGAGTGCTGACAAATGGGATTAGGTCGGCAGGTCAGGTGTTTTCGGTGTGCCGGGGCAGACTCGATGGGCCGAACGGCCTCTTTTGCAATGTCTTATTCTGTGATTCTGAGAGAGAGATTTAATCTGTATTTAACCCCAGTATGTCCCAGTGTTAGGGGTGTTTCAGGAGGACACTGTCGAGGGAGCTTTACTCTGTGTGGAACCCCATGCTGTACCTTTGCTGCCAGTGTTTGATGGGGACAGTGTGGACGTCACTTTCCTCTGTATCTTCTCCTGTGGGGCAGCATCTCTGAGTGTTGTGACTGGACAGTGTAGATGTGGAGAAGCTATTGCTTCAAGTCAAAATCAATGTCGTTTTGAAATGTGTTCAGCGTTTTAGCTGCTATCCAGTCACTCCTTCCCATCCTCACTGCCGAGGCTCCTCATCATTTTCCACAAGGCAACTATTTGTGTTCAGGAAAGGTCGCAGAGGGAATTTCAATGAAACGGACAGAAAGGGGAACTGATGTGTTTTGGACAATAAGGTGAGGAGAGAAAATATGAACTAAATGCCACCAAGTTAAAATGGGAGCAGGAACAGGGAGGCGTTTTCTCCCCCTGTCAATGTCGCTCTCTGTCTCCCTCTGACTCTCCACATGTGTCATCTGTTGACCTCTCCATCTCTCTCTTTCTCTGTCTGGGAATCTGGAAATAAAATCCACAAACATCAGTCAGCAAAGCACTGAGACATTCATCACAGCGTTGGCTCCTCTCTAAGGTAATGTTTGTACATTAAATGTGACACAGACGCAGATATGGAGACACAAACCAGCGTTGCATTATGGGGAATTTTGGCGTATCAGGGAGAATTTGATCAAAGTTGGCAGGAGAACAATGGAAACTGATTGGATAGATGGAAATCAATATTTCTTGCTGGTTGTAGAGTCTCGGTCAGAGAGCATTGTCTATCGACCTTCATATTTCCTCTCTCGGTCTGTCGATCCAATCATTGCAACATGCAATTGTTCCAGAGTAATGGGGCCATTCGGCCCAACGTGTATGTCCTAGCTCTGTCAATGGGCAATTCAGCGAGTGCCACACCCCGGCCTTCTCGCCAGAACCCTGCACCTTCTTCCTTGTAAGATAATGATCCCATTCACTTTTGACGCTGCCTCTGCCACACTGTTCAGGCCGTGCATTCCAGACCTTAACAACTCGCTGTGTGATGTTACGACATCCTTGACGAGTGCACGGTAAATTCTAGCCCACAGTCCAGGGTCCTAAAATCAGTAAATTCATGTTTTCTGAAGATCTTTAACCCTTGACTGCTCCAATGAGTTGGAGACACCAGATTTCTAAGTAAAACATTAACAAACTCTTTATTAATAAAAAGAGGAAAAGTCAAATATACATATAAGGATATCTGTATTTATTCCGCAAACCCCATCCCACCCCTACCCCGACACAGACAAGACAGATACAAGGTAAGGGTTGGTGAAGAATAAAAAAGAACATGGATTAAAGGGAAGATTTGAGATGAATCTTCAGTGCTATGGTTGCCTCCCGAAGAGGACAATTTGGGCATCCTTAGATTTGTAACCGGTTTAAAATCGACCTCGTCTCGTTCTCCATCCTTTCAGGGATTGAAACAGTTTCCCCCTCTGTGTGTGTGAGTGTGTGTGTGAGTGTGTGTGTGTGAGTGTGTGTGTGAGTGTGTGTGTGAGTGTGTGTGTCTGTGAGTGTGTGTGTGACTGTGTGTCTGTGAGTGTGTGTGTATGAGTGTGTGTGTGTGTGTGTGTTGGAGTGTGCGTGAGTGTGCATGCATGAGTGTGCGTGAGTGCCTGTGTAATCTGTGTAACCCCATGCCAATTACTCATCCAGGTACACACTCACACAAACACACACTCACACACACAGACATACTCATTCACGCACGCATTCACACACACATTTCCACGCACTGACACACTCACACTCACAGGCACACACACACAGCCACACTGACACACACACACTCGCACGCATACATCTCACTCACATACACTCTCACACATACACTCACACAAACTCACTCACACGCACTCACACACACACTGACACGCATACACGCTCACACGCACACACGTTCTCATACTCGCACACACGCACACATTAACATTCACACTCACACATACTAACATATGCTCAGTGTGTGTCTGTGTGTATCTGTGTGTGTGTGATTGTCTGTCTGATTGTGTGTATGTGAGAATGTGTGTGTGTGTGTCTATATATGTGCGTGTGTGTCTGTGTGTGTGTGTGAGTATGTGTGTGTGGGTGTTTCAGTGTGTGTGTCTATGTGTGAGCGTGTGTGGCTGTGTGAGTACGTGTGTGTGTCTGTGTGAGAGTGCGTGTGTGTCAGAATATGTGTGTGTGTTTGTGTGTGTGAGAGAGTGTGCCTGTGTGTGTGTGCATGAGTATGTGAGTGTGTCTGTGTGTGTGCGTGTGTGTGAGTGTGTGTGTGTGCCATGTTTGAATGGCTGGGCAGGTCGATGCCAAATGGCCTCCAGTTGCTCCTATGTTCTTTTAAGTCTGAAATACATATGCACGTGTGCGCACGCATGCACACATACCAACACACACAGAAACACTCACGCACACACAAAAATGCTGACACACAAATACTCACACACACATACAAACAAAACACACACACACATAAACACACACAAACACAGAGACAGGCACACACAAATGCAACCACACGCACACATATACACATACACACAAGCACACTCACACACACACACAAATATCCACACACACAAACATACTCACACACACACACGCACATACACACACACAAACACATGTATGCGCACAGGCACACACAAACACACACAGACGCGGGCATACACTAACAAGCACTCACAAGCACACACACAGACGCGCAAACACACTCACACATGAGGAAATACTCAAATTGTTGCCACTTTATTATCCAACCACAAGCCGCGAGTCCGTTTCTCGTATTGACCAAATAACCACACAACAGTCTGTTAGTTCAAAGGATAGTTTATCATTGAACACAAGACTTATCTCTCTGTGCAATCATACACGCGGCTACGTATTAAACTACACCTATCAACTAAGATGACTTGTACTTAATTTCTGGATGACCGGCTCTGTGCGGGGAGATAAGGCCTTTATCTGAGTCCCCACGTGTGTCGGCTGGAAATCGTCAGGTTCGTCTCGGCTGTGGCTCATCTCTCTCAGGTAGCGATCGCGGGTCTTGAACTTGGCAGGTCGTTATGCTGCGATTGGTGTGGGCACAGGCTGGTCCCAAAAGAGACCGATCGCTAGTAAGCAGGGCTTCTTATCCTTCTTCTCTTTCACGCTCTTTTGGACGGGGTTAACTCAGGTCCAATGGATCGATAGAATCTCAATCAATCTGATCGATACCGGCCAATTAGGGGGCAGGTATCTTGATGGCTCGGCGCGTCCCAGTCGTTATTGTTCCAAGTGCGTAGGCCTTTCCAATTAAGGGGAGGTGGCGCCGGGGCGTTTGCTACTGGTGCTATTCCTTGATTTGAGTCTATTGTCCTGGGGAAATTTAACAGGTGCAGGTTTCATTTCGGTCTGGTTCTCCTTTGCTCAATACACAAGGGCTGTGCACTGTCTGTGTCCCAGCTTGACTACAGCTCCCATTAGCCTTTGCGTGCAGCCATTTTGGATGGCCACAGAACACACAGACGTGCAAATATGCTCACACACAATGCATGCACACAAACACTCAGACAGGCACACAAACACACTTGCACACACATCACTCATATAAGCATACAAACACACTCACAGATACGCACACAAAAAAATCGCATGCATACACACAAACGCAAGCACACACAAATGCAGACACACACATGCACACACACACAAACATATGTATGCACGCACACAATCACGTACTCTGACACAAACACATGTACACTCATACACACAGACTTGCAAACATGTTCACATAAACGTTACACATACACACAAACACACACGCACACGAACACATTCACAAACACACACACAAACACACACACAAACACACTTACACGCACACACAAACATGAACGTACACAAACACACATGCACACACACACACAAACGCACGTATACACACACAAACACAGACAGACGCAGGCACACACTCACAAGTACACACACTGTCATGAGAATGTCGCTTTAAGAAATGTTTGGCTGCTCATGTTATTGCAGTGATACCAGAGTGTGGGTCGAGCTGAGCTCTGGCTCTGGTTTTTAGTTTCAGTTTGATAAAAGCTTGGGTGCGTCTGTCTTTTTGGTTTCGTTTTTCAGTGTTGGAGCTGAAGCCAGACAGAGCTGGTGTACTGTTGATCTCTCTGCCATGAAAGAATATCTCTGGATCATTTGGTAAATTCAAACTTATAAATGTTCTCAGTAGTGAATGAAAATCCTGATGTGCTTCTGTTTAAAGGTGTGTTGTGTCTTCTGGATGTTAAAAAGGAATGCTTAAAGGTTTACTTAATGTTGCAGTCTTTGGGGGTTGTATTTGAATTAATGGTTGCTAAGATGTTCACTGTACGTTTTAAAAAGGTTAACTTGAGTTCATAGAATATGCATTGTTCTGCTTTATAAAATGCTTTTCCATTTCCGCTGTACCACACCTGTAGAGTGGGCCGTGTGCTCCCCATACCACAATCTATTAAAAGTTGTGGGTCAGGTGAACTCCATGATACACTTTGGGGTTCTCAAAACACTGGCCCATAAGAAATTGGGCGCTCGAGGGGGATAAACGTTTATCTCTGTAAATTGGCTCAGTGAACGTAAAGACAGTGAAGGTTGAGCATATTATGGTTGCTTTTCAGGTGCGGTATTCTAGTTTAAGTGCGGAGTGTGTTGTGGACAATGGCTCTTTCAGAGACTCTGAAGCTTTTGGCGGTGGAGATGGTCACACGCAGTACCTTACGGACAGAGACTAAAAGCAGACTGTTAGATTTGGCAAAAACATTGCAGTTAACATTACCTGACAAAATACGAAAAGATGAGATAATTATGGTGGTGGCTAAGCATTTACAGTTGCCTGAGATACAGTCTGACTCATTAGAAATGGCAAAGATCCAGTTGCAGATTAAGCAACTTGAACATGAAAAAGAATAAAAGCAGCTTCAATATGCAATGAGAGAAACAGTAAGAGAGAGGGAGATACAGATCAGGGAAAAAGAAAATGCGAGATAAGAAAAAAGCAAAGAAAGAATAGCCCTAGCTCAACAAAAAGAAAGAGATAGAGAGGAAAGAGAAAAAGAGAGCGCGTTTGAACTTCAGAAAATGGCTATGAAACATAACACTCAGTTATATTTATGAACAATCTCACTTGCGCGAACACTCAAACACACAGACGTGCAAATATGTTCACAAACACATGTGCATTCACACAAACACTCATACACTCACACAAAGTCACCGTCAGTTTGAAAACGGAATCTCTGATTGGCTGAGTGGCTGTCAGTCAGTTTGGTTTATTCATTAATTTCATAATTAATGTAACGGGATATTTCACCATGATCTTGATCTGCTCCCTGAACCTGGACTGAGTTACCGTGTAAATGAATGTGTTTGTGCAGCAACTTACACCCTGCAACATATATCCGACTTGTTGTAAATTATACTGGGGTATGGTGAGGTAATATAATCCACTCAAAGACTACTAGAAAAATGTGACAACATAGACAGTCCAGAGGAGAATGAAAGTTCCGGAAATGCTGAAGAGTAAAATCATTGACTTTCTTCTGCTCTCCATCTCTGGGTCTCTGCGATACTCTCCCTGACTCTGAGCCCTCAGTGCCTTCCGGACTCGACTGGTGAGTAAAATGTGTCTGACTGTCAGAGCGTTGATCAAGAGGATTGAAAAGAATGGGATCAATGGAGTTAAAACCTGATCAAAGCAGAGAACTACAACCCACCCAGGGGCAGTCCAAAAGCTTCTCTTTGTCTGGCAGAACCACTGGACATTGTCGATTATCACTCCAGGTACATATGTAAAGTACAGGGGGATGTTTTTTACACAGAACAGGAGGCCGCTTGTTGACAGAACCACAGTTGCAGTTTTCCCAGTGCAATATTTAAGTTTCAGTTTCTGGCAGCGAATGGCCACAAATCGATCAAAGGAGAAGGTGAGGGTGAACCAGACAGAACAGTCTCTGGATGTAGACAGCAGGACATTGTTAACACTACACACAGGGGTGAGGGACAGGAAACTCCAGGGGAAATAATAATCACTGATGATGTTCAGTATGGGGTCAGTGATAATAAACAGCAGATCCGCCATTGCCATGGTCACGAGGTAGCGAGTGGTACAGGTAGAGAGGCCACACTGTCGCCGACACAGGATCACAATTCCCAGTAAATTAACTGTGAGAAAGAGAAGGAAGAAGAGCCTATAAATTATGGATCAAACATTCTCTGTGTCTGAATCGACAGTAAGTACAGTAGCTCAGCAACAATAAACTGTGCAGTGGGTGGGTGGTGGTGGTGGGGTGGTGGTAGAGGGTGGGTACAGTGTTTAAAATTGCAGAGATGGAAGTCGCATATGTGACTTCAGTTTTTAAGAAGAGTTAGGCGGAAAATGATTGCACCCATGTCAGTTTGATGGCTGTGGTAGGAAAATGTTCATAATTCAAATATCTTTCGGAGAGATTACATTTCTCATTCAATCTGATTGACAGGATTAACTCAGACTGGCCAAGTTTCCCAAGCAGGATAGAAATATACCAGAGATTGTCATCCTTCCTCATTCCCAATTATTGAACCACACCCCGGTTTGGACCGTTCCCTGGACTGGAATCCTGATGGAGTTGGGCACCACTCCTGGATTTTTGGAATCCTCCATAATCAATGGAAAAATAAAACAGGTGCAGGACCTCCCCAGTTCAGAATCATGGGACTAATAGAGCCTGTCCAGTCTCCAGAAAATTCCCAGGGCACACCCTTCCCAGGTTCAGTCATTCGTAAGGCACCCTCTCCCAGGAGTAGACCATTGTCTTTATCCGAACATCTCAAGATCACACTATTCCCGAGAATACATCCTGTCCTCGTTTGGAAACAATCATTCACATACTTTTCTCAGTAATATTCCGTCGCCAGCATTGGACGTTTGCCAGGGTCCCGTTGTCAGGAATAGACCCTCTCCAGATTTGGAAGCGTTGTGTTAGCTTAGAAAACAGGATATAACAAAACAAGAGTGAAAAGATGTAGGGAAAAGATCCCATTTTAAAGTTGCCAATCTCAATGGCGAGTCCTGCGGCCTGCAACGCGCCTCATTGGAAGATGAGATGCTGCTCCTCCAGCTCACTTTGGGCTTCACTGGAACCTTGCAGCAGGCCAAGGACAGACGTGGGGGCAGGAGGACAAGGTGCTGAGTTAAAATAGCCCCCAAGAGGAAAACAATGATATCGTTGATCAGGTGCCTGTATAACAGTGAGCACAAGATCAGCATTAAACAATTTAAAATCAGAGAGCTGCTCACACACTGATTTCCACAACTTCAATGGTGATAGTCACTTACCAGGAACTCCAACAACAGCAAGGATTGGGTAGAATATTTTCTCAGCAATATCAATTGGATAAAGCATGTTCAGTGTGAAGTGATGTGTCCCTTCGTGCTGCTGACAATCTCTGTCTTAAACGCTGAGGTTATACATTCCCCAACTCTTTAATTTATACTCTGTGGAACCACCTCAGGGATGTTGAGGTTGCAAAATCCTTTAATCTATTTTTAAAGATATGAACAAAGAGATTACGACATTGGGTTGAGTGATAGAAAATATTATTTTGATGAAGTGACCTCTTTCCAAACACTGAACTGTGTTGATCACATTGATCAACTAACAATAACAGAAAGGACGCCGTCCACTCAAATACCATCAGTCCCATCTCCAGATCTCACATTGTTTCACGTGACACCCCTCACTCGACTGTAACCAGTCAGTGAATCAGTACCAATTGTCAGTGTGTTTCGCTGGGTGTGTCCATTACACTCTGGGGTGTAGGTGCCTCTGTATCTGTGACCATTCAGCGATTCAGTTCCAATTGTCAGTGTGTTTCTCTGGGTGGTTCCACTGCAGTCTGCGGTGTAGCTGCCTCGGTAACTGTGGACATTCAGTTTTGTGATTTAGGTGGGTTAAAGGTGAGCAAAAATTGTAAAATTTAGACAGTCAAACATGAGGAACTATTTAACATCCAAAGATGTGTGAGGGCCACAAAGAGTTCAACCTGAGTTTGTGAGTAAAACAAATCTGAACTTAATTGACATTAATACTCACACAGCTGCAGTACTTCACCTCTCGTCTTCTCTCTGGCCGATACCTCACTGACCGGCTCTAATTATACAACTGACAAAATGCCCCACTCGCTCATCGGGGAAGCTCAAACTCCCCGAGTTCCATGGGTTAAATAATTATCCATTCCCAGTGGGATCAGTATTGTTTACAACGCCCAGTCTCTGAGCTGTGTGTGGGGATACAGTGGAGTCTGTCCTCTGTATCACAACCCAGCTGTCCAGCCAACTGACTATGAGGGGCAGGGACAGGATGGATAGGGAGCAGCTGTTTCCCTTAGTTGAAGGTTCATGAATGAGGAGGCATCATTTTAAGGTCAGGGGCAGGACCTTTAGGAGCGGTTTGAGGAAAGCTTTTTGACCCAGAGGGTGTTGATGGTCTGGGACGCACTGCCTGGCAGGGTGGTAGAGGAGGGTGGGGGTTAGCAGTCCATAGAGTCTGCACCGACTCATGAGAAACACCTGACCTGCCTTCCTCATCCCATTTGCCAGCACTTGGCCCATAGCCCTGAATGTTATGACGTGCCAAGTACTCATCCAGGTACTTTTTAAAGGATGTGAGGTTACCCTCCTCTCTCACCCTCCCAGGCAGTGCGTTCCAGAACCTCACCACCCTCTGGGTGAAAAATGTCCCTCACCTTGAACATGTGTCCCCTCGTGACTGACCCTTCAACTAAGAGGAGCAGCTGTTCCCTATCCAACCTGTCCATGCCACTCATAATTGTGTACACCTCGATCAGGTCGCCCCTTAGTCTTCTCTCTGTTCCAGAAAAAACAACCCAAGCCTATCCAAACTCTCTCCATAACTTAAATGTTCCATCCCAGGCAGCATCCTGGTGAATCTACTCTGCACCCACTCCAGTGCAATCACATCCTTCCTATATTGTGGCGACCAGAATTGCACACAGTACTCCAGCTGTGACCTCACCAAAGTACTATACAGCTCCAACACGACCTCCCTGCTTTTGGAATCTGTGCTTCGATTGATAAAGACAAGTGTCCCATGTGCCTTTTTCACCTCCTATTAACCTGCCCTTCTGCTTTCAGAGATCTATAGACAAACAGGCCAAGGTCCCTTTGTTACTCGGAGCTTCCCAGTGTCAGGCCATTCATTGAATACGTCATTGTCACATTACTCCTTCCAAAGTGTATCAACTCACACTTTTCAGGGTTAAATTCCATCCGCCCATTTGACCATCCCGTCTATATCTTCCTGTAACCAAGACACTCAACCTCACTGTTAACCATCCGCCCAATCTTTGTGTCTTTCGTTAACTTGCTGATCCTACCGCACCACCCCCGCCCCGCCCCTCTCCCCCCCCCCCTCCCCCCTCCGGCCACAGTCATCCATGTTGTTTATATAAATGATGAATAATTGGGGTCCCAGCACAAGATCCCTGCGGTACCACCACTGGACTGGCTTCCAGTCACTAAAGCAGCCGTCTGTCATCACTCTCTGTCTCCTATAACGAACACAGTTTTGAATCAAGTTACCCTCTGTCCCGTGTGCATTTATATTCTTGCCCTGAGGCTGCCAGACTTCACTTAGCTATTCCTCATCTTTTGCCAGGAGGATAGAGGAACGCAAACCGTTGTAGTATCCCAGAGGCATTGGGTCAGATTAAGACCAGTCGGATATTACGCCACCCAAATGGATGCGGTAGCCTAAGACATGCACCGATGTGTGCCGGCCTTAACGTGCGCCTCATGGGCAATAAATTCTTCACAACCCATCACACTGATGGGAAAGATAATCCTCCACAGACCTCACACTATTGTTCAACTCTTCGAGGCCGGGAGACTGAAGGGTGTCTCGGATGGGTGGCTCTCGAAATGGGAAGCTGATATTATACTGGGAGACAGACATGTGGAAATCTGTAAAGATATGAGGGAAAAGCCCGCGATAGGATTAACGAGAGACGGAACGGAGCATGAATGTGTTGAGGAAGTAGAGGGGCTTGGCAGGAGAACCATTAGTGAGACAAGGAGTGAGTGAATGATATGTGGATGGAGCAGGGAAGTATATCGGAGTTGAGCCCTGTACGGAATGGGCAGGGTTGTGACCAAATTCTGCCAGCGACGCAAACAGTGCACCCTGGTGGAAATGGGCCGTTCCTACAAGAGTAAAATGGGAAACCAGCCCTGGCCTTTGCAGTCGCTGCTCTTGTTGCAGGAATAACCTGGATTTGTAAATAGACCACTAGAGTAGCCCAGACTGTGGGACAAAGGAACAGAGAGGGTGCAGACGAGGAGGGATTGGAGATAATGTGACTGATATTATACTAACTGAGCGCGGGAAGGCATTTGTTTAAAGCCACAGGATTCTATTGCAAGCACACATCAGGATCCCATCTCATCTCTGGTTGTAACCACCGACATTGATCTCCTCGCCATGGACACAGAAGGAGCCAGACATCGCTGACTCAAAACCCAATGATCGCGTGTATAATAATGTTACGCGGGTGCGTCTGGACATTGTAAAATGTAATGCGAGACGTAAGGGGAAGGAGTGATATCGGTGTTTATTATGACAGGACCCAGGATGTATGCACAAACGGGACTTTATACGTTCCTGTGGGACAGCTTATGCGAATCACCTGCAGTTCGGAAATACCGAGGCCTTATATCAGTGGGGAAGCCAGGATCAAGGGAATTACAGGTGATCCGGAAAACTGGGATACAGGACACTTACCCCCCAGGCAAGATGACATTGTTTTTTAAAATGACAGATCAGAAAACGTTAAATGCCCTCGACAACTCGAATCGCCCTAATGCAACGTATGAAGTTAGAGGGGATCGTTTAGAAATTCATTGTCTGAACCCCTGCCAGGCACCTAACCGGACGAAAGATCAAGAGGTGATGTGTGAGAGATTGTCGGCTTTGTACCAGGGAAGGGAAGCCGGAGGCCAGTCTGCACAGGAGCCCGAGAATCGGGGAAGGGGGGGTGGATATTGTAGGAAGCAAGGACCCCACCAGATAACGGTAGAGACCAGGCAGAAACCTACCACCACCACTGTGACACCGGCGAGCCCCGGCTGGGATACAACCACGAGCCCAAGGTGACCCCCAGGCCCGAATGTGATGAGCAAATTACTGGCCACACTATGGGACACGGGTTAGTCCTGACCACCCCCCCCCCCCCCCCCACTGACCAATCAGTGACAATAGTACCCAGATATGAACATGTGAAAGTTAAGGTTAATCTCACCAACCTACACCTGCCAGCCGAGACCGACGGCCAGGGATTATTTGTGACCCTGGAGCGGGAAATTATGGAGGGGAGTGAACTGAAAAATTAGAAGCGACAACAGAGGGAGAGTGGAACTAGCGGTTGGAGGATATGGGGCAGGAGTTTCAACAGTTAATGCCCTTGACATTGCAGAGATTAGTGAAGAGATTGAGGTTATGAAAGGATCAATGAGAGCTCCAGTTACGGACATATACCAGGAAGGCGGAACGGCTACAGGTCCTAACCAGCGAGTCAATCAGTTCGTGTGGAAGGAACTTAAAGAGCTATAGGCATATCAGACAATGATTAACAAGTTAATTGACAGGCAGGGTGAGATTTCACAAAAAGTGCACAGAGTGCAGGTATGTAACATGTATGTAACACACGTGTTACAGAACCTGCAGGCCAACCTACTTCAGCTGGATTCACACCGAGTACCGAATTGGGTGAGCAATGACCAATTGAAGGCTTGGATAAAAACGGCCCACCGAGCTCCTGAACTCCTGAGGGAATTGACGTTGGCCAGTCACGTTCCCTTTGAGAATGATAACCACACCCTCCTAGTGGGAATAATGTTGCATATTCCCCGGGAAGGGGAGAACAGCACTCACCAGCTTCTCCAGGTGAACAATTAGGGACACTATGGGAATGCGGTGTTGGTTAAACTAAAGGATGGTCCTGAAAATACAATCCAAAAAAGAGATAGAATTTACTCCATCGACTTCCGGAAATGCAAATGAAGGGGAACCAACTGGTTGTGCCCAGAGACGGCCATTAGTACAGGGGTTTACTGCAGGTACAATACATTGAGAACTGCACGTTAGCGGTCACATTGAACAGCCAGACTGTGTATAACAGTGCTCAATACTGGACCAATTACTATATTGTGACGTCACATAGCAACTATACCAAGCGTGGCATTGTGTGTGAATTGCCTGGGCATCATTTGTTCCCACCAATTTATCTGAGGGAATTATAATTGGCCATCATGAGCTAACTCCACACAGAGCAGTGTCCATCGTGCAAGCAGATGACCTCGTGCGAACTTATGATGACCAACAGACTGACCGATACGTCCAGAAGGGACTTTCACGCATCCCGCACTTGTGGACAGGCTGGGCAGTACTCAAGAAGGAAGCCAAACAGATTGATCGACTCTGTAACAAGGAGCGGGAGCTGTTTAATCCTCTCGCCGACAAGGCTCAGGAACTGTTTAAATCACAGAACTTTTTCTCTAAAATATGGAACAGGGAACTGAATACCAAATCCATCCATAGATACACCTTATATCACACATTGTTGTAATTCTGCAGCTGTTTGTACTGCTCGCCTTTCTTTATGGCCTCTTCTGCCTCAGATGACGAATTAGAAAATGGCGGAAGGACAGGTGCCCCCTAGATAAAGAGGAAACACTGCGGCTCTTACCTTTATTTAAATAAATTTAGAGTACCCAGCTCATGTTTTCCAATTAAGGGGCAATTTAGCGTGGCCAATCCACCGAGCCTGCACATCTTTGGGTTGGGGGGGTGAAACCCACGCAAACACGGGGAGAATGTGGAAACTCCACACGGACAGTGACCCAGAGACGGGAACGAACCTGGGACCTCGGCGCCGTGAGGGCAGTGCGGCTAATCCACTGTGCCCCGTGCTGCCCGGGCGGCTCTCATCTAATGTCACCTTGAACCCACCTAAGCCAGCTAACGTGACTATACTCCTAATAAAGACAGAATCATACAGAAATAATGTGGTCAGCAGAAACACATTCAGAGGAAACAGCTCTTATCGGCAACCCCAGACATCGCGGACTCAGACAGACAATGGTACAGCGAGGGATCATACTATGATGAGAGGAAATGGGAGTGAAGGAGAGCGAAGGACAGCGGATAAAGGGGTCTTGAAAAACCTCAGGTGGCCAGTGGGCAGGACATGACTCCACCATTAGCTGATCAAAAATTAGTCATGCTGCCGAAAATAAAATTAATTGGTCAAGGTAGAATCGATAGCCACAAGGATTGGACCGAGTCCCGTTGAGGCAGTGATGCTGATATTTTGGAAATTGTAGAACTGTTGAACCGAGAACAATGTAAAGCAGTGTTGGTTTTTTCACTCATCCCATTCACTCCCCCTCGGACGTTGACCAAGCTTGGAAAATAATGCCGTGTTAACCAAAGTTGCTGTCTCGGCGAGTCTTTGTGATGGCTGTGTCGGAAGTAAGAACTCTTAAAATGCACTTACAACACCTACATAAACTATTTGAACTCTCTCCCTAGTTTAACTGAGCCAGTTACACATATGCTCACACGAGAAAGCTCCTTTCACTGTAGATGATATGATGACAAAGTTATTGCAAAATAAATTTAGAATACGCATTTTCCTCACAGGGACTCGCTCCCCCCTTCCCTCAGTCTCCAAACTGTAGGAGACCCTCCCTCCCAGGAACTCCTGATGGATTAAAAGGAACAAGAGGGTTTGCTAACCTTTTATTCTCAGACCCAATTAGTCGCTCGTAATGCAAAGCATAGTCTCATTTCATATTTTCACATCAATTGCACATGTCACCCGGTGCCGGAGCCGGGAACCTGGCAGGAACTCTCGCAAACATTCATGGATGGATAAGGTGAGATTTATATGGACATTGCCCGCCTCTCAGTGAGCAGATCCAGAGATACAGAGTAAAGCTCCCTCTGCACTGTCCCCATCAAACACTCCCAGAACAGGTACAGCACGGGGTTAGATACAGAGCAAAGCTCCCTATACACTGTCCCCATCAAACACTCCCAGGACAGATACAGCAGGGGGTTAGACACAGAGTAAAGCTCCCTCTACACTGTACCCATCAAACACTCCCAGGACAGGTACAGCACGGGGTTAGATACAGAGTAAAGCTCCCTCTACACTGTCCCCGTCAAACACTCCCAGGAGAGGTACAGCACGGGGTTAGATACAGAGTAAAGCTCCCTCTCCACTGTCCCCATCAAACACTCCCAGGACAGGTACAGCACGGGGTTAGGTACAAAGGAAAGCTCCCTCTACACTGTCCCAATCAAACACTCCCAGGACAGGTACAGCACGGGGTTAGGTACAAAGTAAAGCTCCCTCTGCACGGTCCCCATCAAACACTCCAAGGCAGGATTTAAACTAGTGTGGTAGGGGAGTAGGAACAGGAACAGCAGGCCAGTAAGTGTAGAGACTGGGGAAACAGTGATACTGAGATAAACATGTCGCAGAGTAAGAGTAGGCAGAGGGAAGCCGCAAGGTTCAGCGGGACTGTCGGTCTGGATTGCGTTTGCTTCAAAGTGAGAAGTATAACAGGTGGACTGAGAGCCTGGATTGCATTGTGGAACTATGATGTAATTCCAATTCCGGATACATGGTTAAAGGAGGGACAGGACTGGCAGCGTAACGTCCCGGGAAATCAAAGAGTCATAGATGTTTACAACATGGAAACAGACCCTTCGGCCCAGCTTGTCCATGCACCCCCCCCCCAGTTTCTATTACCAAGCTAGTCTCACTTGCTCACATTTGGCCCTGAATACCCACCCTGCCCCTGTCACTGTCTAACTGCTGTTTCTATGGCAAAATCATACCCGCCCCTGCCAGTGCCTCTGGAAGCCCGTTCCAGATGCTCATCCCCCTCCGTGTGTAGAAATTTCCCCTCTGGTCTTTACTCTCTCTCCGCTCTCACATTAAACCTGTGCCCTCTAGTTCTAGATTCCCCTGCCTTTGTGAAAATATGTCAATTATCTGCCTTATCTATTATCCTCATTATTTTATAGACCCCTATAATTTCACCCCTAAGCCTCCGACACACCAGGGGAAAATGTCCCAGCCTATCTAACCTCCCCTTATACCTCCTCTTCTGCACTCTTTCTAGTTTAATAATATCCTTTCAATAAGAGGCTGACCAGAACCGAACACAGTCTTCATTGTATGATCTCACCAATGTCTTGTACAACTTCAACAAGACGTCCCAACACCTGTATTCAATATTCTGACCAATGAAACCTAGCATGCTGAATGCATTCTTCACCATCCTGTCCACCTGCGACTCCACCTTCAAGGAGCAGAGCACAGCTGTGTTTAGGGAGGACACATTGGAGGGATCTTGTAGCGAGGCATTATGCGTGGAGCTCATGAATATGAAGTGTGAATTTACAATGTTGGGAGTGTATTTTGGTCCTCCCAGCAGCCCACAGGAGACAGAGGAGCAGTTGTGTTGTCAGATAGTGAAAATGTGTCAAATAAGGAGGGTGGGTGTGATGGGCGATTTTAACTTCACCCATATTGACTTGGATTCGCGTACAGCCAGGGGCTCGGATGGAGAGCAATTTGTTAGATGTGTCCAGGAGAGCTTTTTGAACAGTATGTAGACAATCCAACCAGGGAGGGGGCCAAACTAGACTTAGTATTGGGGAATGAGCCATGCCAGGTGGTTGATGTTTCAGTTGGGGAGCATTTTGAGCTTAGGGACCATAATTCCATAAGATTAATGGTCGTCATGGATAAAGAGACCAGTGGCCTGGGGTGAGGTGCTTAATTGGACGATGTATAATTAAATCCAAATTAAACAGGAATTGGGGAATGTGGGTTGGGAGCGGCAATTTGAGGGCAAATGCACGTCTGACATGTGGGACGCATTTACAGGCCAGTTGATCGAAGTGCAGGACAGGCATGGCCCCACGAAAATGAAGGATAGATATGGCAGGATTCGGCAACCATGGATGGCAAGATAAATTGTTAGTTTAGTCAAAAGGAAAAAGGAAGCATACGATAGGTCTAGGCATCTAAACACTGATGAGGCCCTTGAGGAGAACAGGGAAAGTAGGAAGGAAATTAAACGTGGATTTTGGAGGGATAAAAGGGGCCATGAAATGTCTTTAGCCAAGGAGAATCCCAAAGTTTTTTATGCTTATTATTAGGAGCAAGAGGATTGCAAGGGAAAGAGTAGCCCACTTAAGGACAATGGAGGGAAGTTATGTGTGGAACCACAGGAATGGGGTAAAATCCTTAATGAGTACTTTGTATCGGCATTCACCAAGGAGAAGGACATGACGGATTTTGACATCAGGATTTCCTGCAGACACTCCAGTTCACTGCCACAGTCCAAAGATGTGCACATTAGGTGGATTGGCCGCCTTAGTGTCATAGGTTAGGTCGGGTTACGGGGACTGGGTGGAGGCATGGGCGTAAGTAGGGAGCCCTTTCCAAGGGCCGGTGCAGACTCAATGGGCCGAATGGCCTCCTTCTGCACTGTAAAATCTATGGTATATCTATAGTGTTTAGATGGGTCGGGAATGTGGGCACAAAAATGGCAGATTGAGATTAATTCGGACAAATGCGAGGCCATTCATTTTGGAGATCAAATCTAGATATAAATTATACTGTAAATGGCAGAACCTTTAGGAACATTAACACACAGAGGGATCTGGGCGTACAGGCTCACAGTTCCCTAAAAGTGGCAACGCAGGTGGGCAATGTGATGAAAAAGGCATATAGTATGCTTGCCTTCAGCTAGGGTATTGAGTACAGTGTTGGGAAATCATGTTGCAGCTATATAAAACCTTGGCTCGGCCGCATTTGGAGGATTGCGTGAAGTTCTGGTCACCACATTAACAGAAAGACGTGGAAGCTTTGGAGAGAGGGTAAAGAAGGTTCACCATGTTGTTGCCTGGTCTCGAAGCTATTGGTTATGTGGAGAGACTGAATAAACTAGGATTGATTTCACTGGAAAGATGCAGGCGGAGGTAAGACCTGAAAGAGGTCTACAAAATCATGAGAGGCATAGACAGGGTGGATAGGCAGCGGTTTTTTCCAAGGGTGGAAGTGTCAATTACAAGGGGGCACAGGTTCAAGGTGAGAGGGGGAAAGTTTAAGGGAGATGTTCTGGGTAGGTTTTCACACAGAGTGTGACGGATGCCTGGAACGCGCCGCCAGAGGATGTGGTGGAAGCCGGCACATTAGCAACATTTAAGAGGTATCTGGATGGATTCATTAATAGGGAGGAAATAGAGGGATCGGTCCGAGTAAGGGCAGAAGTTTTTTAAATTAGTGCATCATGAGCGGCGCAGGCTTTGATGGCCGAAAGGCCTGTTCCTGTGCTGCACTTGTCCTCGTTCTTTGTTCTTCTACGCATGTCACGACATCTTGGGTGAGCGTACGGTCAGTTCCAGCCCCCCTCGACCCGGGGTCGCAACATAAACCACTAATTCTCATTAACTTCTCGACATTCTGGCCCTAGGCTGCTGCAATGTGATGCAGACACCAGATTTATAAGTATAAACGTTAACAAAGTATTTGTTAATGACAAGAGGAAAAGATGAGTGTATGAAGTAATAACAGAAAAATGATCTAACAATCTACCTGAAACCAAAATCCAACAGTCCCGCTCAAGACAAATGGGGGTTAAAGGTTTAAACTGAAACAGGATTAATAGTCATGGGATTGTTCTTTGCTGCCGATGTAGCTCTTTGTAACCAGCGATCTCCTAATCATTTAACCAATCTGAAACTGGAGGTTGTAGAAAGCTCTCTAAATCAGCAGGAAGAGAGAGAGATTCAAAGCTGCCTCGTGTCTGGATCTCTTCACAGCGTACACCCTAAACAATATGGCACTCTTCACAAGATCCGCCTTCCATCTGGAACTTTCTGTCTGGCCCCACCAATCATAGGCCCCAAAGGGAAATTATTCATTTCCAATTAGCTGCTGGCCAAGTCCATCAAATCATCATCAACTGTTCTAGTAATAATAATAATATTTATTGTCACAAGTAGGCTTACATTTAGGCTGCAATGAAGTTACTGTGAAAATCACCTCCTCTCCACATTCCGGGGCCTGTTCGGGTACACAGAGGTAGAATTCAGAATGTCCAAATTACCTAAAAGCATGTCTTTCGGGACTTGTGGGAGGGAAACCGGAGCACCCGGAGGAAACCCACGCAGACACGTGGAGAACGTGCAGACTCCACACAGAGAGTGTCCCAAACCTGGAATCGAACGTTGGACCCTGGAGCTGTGAAGATACAGTGCTAACCACTGTGCCGCAGAACCAAAAGGGCTTGGCTCAGCCCATCACGACAGGGGTTCCAGCTCTGCCCAAATTCTGCAGCTCAACAGAAATCACAGCAGCTTAACTAGATGAAAGGCAGCAGGGAGGTGATAAGCAGGAGAACACAGTGCAGACAAAATGGGGTTTACAACAGTAACTTAACACACAAAACGCACACACAAACACACACTCACGCTGACTTACACATACACCCAAAAACTCTCAAAACACTCGCAAAACACACTCATACACAAACATACAGACAGAAACACACAAACACACACACATGCTCACACACCTATGCTGAGAAACACACACATACATGCACGCAAGGACATGCTTACAATCACACAAAGAGAAATAGGTTCAATCATATCGCCAAAGGAGAATTTGCGTCAGTAACTCACCAACCTTATTTCCAACACGCGGTGTATTCACACACATGCAGTGATCCTGATTCAGATTCTATTACATTTCCCCTTTGCTCTGGCCACACGAATAACTTGACTACCTGCACTTTAGAGCTGCTTATCTCTGCCAGTATAGTTCCCCTGATGTTACATCCAGATTCCCAAACCTCCTGCCAAGTTTTGCCTTTTGCGTCCCGTGTGCTCTAAAGTGATTCAGTGACATCGGTGACCCTGGCGCAAGGGAGTCAATAAACCATCCTGAATACAGCTGCAGAATTAGCTGCCCAATCCCCGAATTAACAGATCTCTGATCACTATTGCTCTTCCAGACTTCTTCCTGCCCCCAGGTGGAACTCAGCTACCTGCACTGCCAGAGAGATGCTCCTGTCTGCATTCCACAGGTAGACACTCACTCCCATCAACATTCAGGACTGTGGAAAGTGGGCTGCACACACGGGGACTCCTGCCCCACATGTCTGCTTCTTATCGACTGTCTTGGACAGAGGGAGCGACCTGGACTTCCCACAAAACACCGGGACGGGCTTTCCAGGGGAGCGAGGTGTCCTGTCCCACCTCAATCTGTTATCCCACTGTCCTCCCTCAGCAGCAGTGGGCTGGGGTGAAGAACCGGCCCTGGCCTGGGCACCGCGGCGTTTGACAAACAGGCAGAGTTCACTCAGGAGTGTGGGCCCTGCCTTCTCGGAGCGAGTGGCCATTAGATTTTGGCTCAATAAACGACTGCACAGCACATTTCCAATAGAAGAACGGACTCAATGGGTCTCAATTGGAGAGTCTCCATTCCACCAGCAAACTAGCCCCAGAGCTCAGTAGAACCACCCAGAGAAACACACTGACAATTGGAACTGAATCATTGAATGGTCACAGTTACAGACACACCTACATCCCAGAGTGCAGTGGACCCACCCAGAGAAACACACTGACAATTGGAACTGAATCACTGAATGGTCACAGTTAGAGAGGCAGCTATACCTCAGAGTGCAGTGGAACCACCCAGAGTAACACACTGACAATTGGAACTGAATCACTGAATGGTCACAGTCGAGTGAGGGATGTCACTGAAACAATGTGAGATCTCGAGATGGGACTGATGGT
This sequence comes from Scyliorhinus torazame, assembly GCF_047496885.1. Lineage (NCBI taxonomy): Eukaryota > Metazoa > Chordata > Chondrichthyes > Carcharhiniformes > Scyliorhinidae > Scyliorhinus > Scyliorhinus torazame. The sequence continues at coordinate 5,007,409 of NC_092725.1, read as the reverse complement.
GTTTGAGTGGACGGCACCCTTTCTGTTATTGTTAGTTGATCAATTTGATCATCACAGTCCAGTGTTTGGAATGAGGTCACTTCATCAAAATAATATTTTCTATCACTCAACCCAATGTCGTAATCGCTTTGTTCATATCTTTAAAAATAGATTGAAGGATTTTGCAACCTCAACATCCCTGAGGTGGTTCCACAGGGGAAACATTGAAGAGTTTGGGAATGTATAACCTCAGCGTTTAAGACAGAGACTGTCAGCAGCACGAAGGGACACATCACTTCACACTGAACATGCTTTATCCAATTGATATTGCTGAGAAAATATTCTACCCAATCATTGCTATTGTTGGAGTTCCTGGTAAGTGACTATCACCATTGAAGTTGTGGAAATCTGTGTGTGAGCAGCTCTCTGATTTTAAACTGTGACTGAAAATGTTTAATGCTGATCTCGTGCTCACTGTTACACAGACACCTGATCAACGATGTCATTGCTTTCCTGTTGGTGGCCATTCTAGCACAGCACCTTGTCCTCCTACCCCCACGCCTGTCCTTGGCCTGCTGCAAGGTTCCAGTGAAGCCCGACGTGAGCTGGAGGAGCAGCATCTCATCTTCCAATCAGGCACGTTACAGCCCTCAGGACTCAGCATTGAGTTCAACAACTTTAAACTGGGATCTTTCTGCTCCATCCTATCGCCCTTGTTTTGTTATGACCTGTTTATTAATCTAATGCAACGGGTCCGAATCTGGAGACGGTCGAGTGCTGACAATGGAATCCTGGGGAAAGTCCAATGCTGGAGAGGGAATATTACTGACAAAGGATTGTCAGGGATACTTTCTAAACGGTAGAGGATGTATTCCCGGGAATAGTGTGATCTGAGGACGTTCGGAACTTGACACCGGAGTGCTCCTGGGACAGGGTGCCTTACGATTGGTTGAACCTGGGAAGGGTGTATCCTGGCAATGTTCTGGAGACTGGACAGGCTCTCTTAGTCCTATGATCAATGAACTGGGGATGTCCTGCACCTGTTTTATTTTTCCATTGATCATGGAGGATTTCAATAACGAGGTGTGGTGCCCAACTCCATCAGGAGGCCAGTCCAGGGAACGGTCCAATCCGGGTTGTGATTCAATAATTGGGAATGAGGAAGAATGCCAAACTCTGGGATATTTCTATCCTGCTTGGGAAACCTGGCCAGTCTGAGTTAATCCTGTAATGCAGATTGAATGAGAAATGTAACCTCTCCCAAAGATATTTGAATTGTAAGCATTTTCCTACCACTGCCATCATACTGACATGGCAGCATTTCACCGTTTCCAGCTTACCCTTTTTAAATACATTGCCTACTTCCCTCTGTGCAACTCTAATCTCCCACTCCTCCACCAACATCCTGCCCTGTTAGCTTCTGGCTGCTGTTCAGTCAAGTAGCAAGAGTCCTGCTCCTTTCCCAAAACACCTTTATTTCCCTTGAACACGCTCTATACAAAACTCTATCACCACACCACACCAAACAAGTGCCACCTGCAACCCCTTTACATATCAGTGTCAACTCTTGGATACTGAACATGAATAAGATATCGAATTGTAATGACTCTTAACCCATTCCTTAACGTCCCCCACCACCCACCCGCCGCCCAGTTTAATGTTGCTGAGCTCCTGTCCTTATTGTCAGCTAAGACACAGCGAATGTTTAATCAGTAACCTCCAGGTTGTTCTTCCTTCTCTCTTTGACAGTTAATTTACTGGGAATTGCAGTTCTGTGTCGGGGAATTTGTGGCCTCTCTACCTGCACCACTCACTACCTGTTGGCCATGGCAACAGCAGATCTGCTGTTTATTATCACTCACCCCATACTGTCCTTCATCAATGATTATTATTTCCCCTGGAGTTTCCTGTCCCTCACCTCTGTGTGTCGTGTTAACAATGCCCTGCTGTCTGCATCAAGAGACTGTTCTGTCTGGTTCACCCTCACTTTCTCCTTTGATCGACTTGTGGCTATTCGCTGCCAGAAACTGAAAACTAAATATTGCACTGGGAAAACTGCGGCGGTGGTTCTGTCAACAAGCGGCCTTGTGTTCTGTGTAAAAAACATTCCCTGGTACTTTACATATGAACCTGGAGTAATAATCGACAATGTCCACTGGATGTGTTGGTCAAAGCAAAGCTTTTTCACTGACCCCGTGTGGGTTGTATTTCTCTGGTTTGATCAGATTTTAACCCCATTGATCCCATTCTTTTCAATCCTGTTGATCAACGCTCTGACAGTCAGACACATTTTACTTACCAGTCGAGTCCGGAAGGCATTAAGGGCTCAGAGTCAGGGTGAGAATCGCGCAGACCCAGAGATGGAGAGCAGAAGGAAGTCAATGATTTTACTCTTCAGCATTTCCGGAGCTTTCATTCTCCTCTGGACGGTATATGTTGTAACATTTTTCGATTTGTATTTGAGTGGATTATATTACCTCACCATTCCCCAATACAATTTACAACAAGTCGGATATATGCTGCAGGGTTTAAATTGCTGCACGAACACATTTATTTACATGGTGACTCTGTCCAGGTTCAGGGAGCAAATCAAGATCATGGTGAAATATCCGGTGACATCAATTATTAAGTTAATCAATAAACAAAACTAACTGATACCCCAAAGCCAATCAGGAGCTCCAGCTGCTGAATGACGGTCCCTGAGCCAATCAGGAGCTTCTGCAGTCGATAGGCAGCACCTCAGCCAAACAGAGACTCAATTTACAGACTGCCAGCAGCTCCACCCAATCACTGAGATTTACCGTGTGAGAACTGGAAGGTTCAACCAATCAGAGAGCTCAGTCTGTCACTGTGAAACGCCGCAACCTATCGGGGAGTCTGGACCCAATAGTGATTCAATCCTATTGGACAGGAATGTTGAGCCTGTTGGATGACAGTATCTGAGTAACTTTGTAACGTTAAGTTACCCGACCGTGAAAACACACACACACATACATGCACACACACACCCACAGACTCGCAGACAGGCACAAACACACCAGACACACACACTTACAGACAGGCACAGTCACACACACACGGACACTCACGCACACACGCATACATGCACACACAAACATATGCACACACTCACACAGACACGGACACACACATATGCACACATTATCTGTAAAGGAAGAATGTGCAGGCGAGAAGGCAGGGGAGTGGCACTCGCTGAATTGCTCACTGGGAGAGCGGAGAACTGGCACAGACACGGTGGGCCGAATGGCCTCCTTTGCACTGGAACAATTGTGTGATCCAGTGATGGGATGGACAGACCGACAGATGAAATATGGACATCGATAGACAATGGTCCCTGACCGAAAATCCACAACCAGCAAGAAATATTAATTTCCATCTCTCCGATCAGTTTCCATTGTTCTCCAGACAACTTTGATCAAATTCTCCCTGAAACTACAAACTTCCCCATAATGCAACCTTGGTTTTATATCTCCATATCTGCGTCTCTGTCACATTTAATGTAAAAACATTACCTCAGAGAGGAGCTAACGCTTTGATGAATATCTCAGTGCTTTGCTGACTGATGTTTGTGGATTTTATTTCCAGATTCCCAGACAGAGAGAGAGATGGACAGATCAACAGATGACACATGGGGAGAGTGTGTGAGAGAGAGAGAGAGAGAGGGAGACATTGAGAGAGGTTGAAAATGTTTCCCTGTTCCTGCTCCCATTTTAACTTGGTGACGTTTAGTTTATATTTTCTCTCCTCACCGTATTGTCCAAAACACATCAGTTCCCCTTTCTGTCCGTTTCATTGAAATTCCCTCTGCGACCTTTCCTGAACACACATAATTGCCTTGTGGAAAATGACGAGGAGCCTCGGCAGTGAGGATGGGAAGAAATGAATTGATAGCAACAGAAACGCTGAACGCATTGCAATAGAACATTGATTTTAATTGAAGCAATTACTTCACCACATCTTCACTGTCCAGTCACAACACTCAGAGATGGTGCCCCACAGGCGAAGATACAGAGGAAAGTTACGCCCAAATAGTCCCCATCAAACAATGGCTGCAAAGTACTGCATGGGGTTACACACAGATTATTGTTCCCACAACTGGCTCCTCATCAAACACCCCCAACTTTGGGACATCCTGGGGTTAAATACAGATTAAAGCTCCCACGACAGTGTCCCCATCAAACACCCGCAACACTGGGGCATCCTGGGGTTAAACACAGATTAAAGTTCCCTCTTAGAATCACAAAATAATACAGTAGAAAGAGACCCTTCGGCCCACCGAGTCTTCACCGACACACGAAAAACACCTGACCTACCTTCCTAACCCCATTTGCCAGCACTTGGCCCATAGCCCTGAATGTTATGACGTGCCAAGTATTCATCCAGGTACTTTTTAAAGGATGTGAGACAACCCGCCTCTCCCACCCTCCCAGCCAGTGCGTTCCAGGTCATCACAACCCTCTGGGTGAAAAATGTCCCTCACCTTGAACTTATGTACCTTCCTGACTGACCCTTCAACTAAGGGGTACAGCTGTTCCCTATCCACCCTGTCCATGCCGCTCATAATCCTGTTCACCTCGATCAGGTCGCACCTCAGTCTTCTCTGCTCCAGAGAAAAGAACACAAGCTTATCCAACCTATCTTCATAACTGAAGCTTTCCATCCCAGGCAACATCCTGGTGAATCTCCTCTGCACCCCTCTCCCCCCGCAGTGCAATCATAGGCAATACATTGTGGCGACCAGAATTGCACACAGTACCCCAGCTGTAACATCACCAAAGTTCTATACAACTCCAACATGACCTCCCTGCTTTTGTAATCTATGGCTTGATTGATAAAGACAAGTGTCCCATGTGCCTTTTTCACCAACATATTAACCTGTCCTTGTGATTTCAGAGATCTATACACAAACAGGCCAAGGTCCCTTTGTTCCTCGGAGCTTCCCAGTCTCAGGCCATTCATTGAATACTTCCTTCTCATATTTCTCCTTCCAAAGGGAATCACCTCTGTCATTTGAGAGTACCTTTAAGACATGTGTGTTTATCAGTGATGTTTGAGTGTGGGTGGAGCCTGGCTGTCTCTCAGCGTTTTACTTTCGTTTTAGGCTGTTTGCTACAGGTTGTGTTTTAGTTTTGTTTTCGGTGTTGGAGCTGAAGCCAGATCAAGCAGATGTACTGCTGTTCTCTCTGCCATCAAAAGACTATCTCTGGATCATTTGGTGAATTCAGAATTATAAATGTTCTCAGTCGTGAATGTAAACCGAATGTGCTTCCGTTCAAACGTGGTTCTTTTGTCTTCTGGATGTTGTTTGGGAAGTTATTAAGCATTGCTTAGTGTTGTATTCCTTGGCGGTTGTATCTGAATTAATGGTTGCTAAGATGTTCACTGTATGTTTCAAAAAGGTTCACTTGAGTTCATAGAATAAACATTGTTTTGCTTTAAAAATTACTTTTCCATTTCTGCTGTACCACACCTGTAGAGTGGGCCGTGTGCTCCCCATACTACAATCTAGTACAAGTTGTGGGTCAGGGGAACTCCATGATACACTTTGGGGTTCTCTAAACCCTGGCCCATAACACACTGGACACTCGCTTCCAGCACCAAAGCAGCCGTCTGTCATCAGCCTCTGTCTCCAACAACGAAGACAGTTTTGAATCAAGTTACCCTCTGTCCCATGTGCATTTGTATTCTTGCCCTGAGGCTGCCAGTCATCATTAAGTTATTCCTCACCTTCTGGCAGGAGGATAGACGAATGCAAACCGCTGTATAGGCCAGAGGCATGAGGAAAGATTAAGACCAGTCGGATATTACTCTGACTAAATGGATGCGGTAGCCGCAGGCATGCACCGATGTTTGCCGGCCTCAAAGGGCAATAAATGCATCAGAACCCATCAACTGATGGGAAAGATAATCCTGCACAGCTCTCACACAATGGTTCAACTCTTAGAGGCCGGAAGATTGAAGGGCGTCTCGGATGGAATGCGCTCGAAATGGGAAGCTAATACTTTACCGTGGGGCAGACATGTGGAAATCTGTAAAGAGTTGAGGGAAAATCCCACAATAGGATTAATGATACGGGAATGGAGCATGAATGTGTTGTGGGCGTGGAGGAGGACACCAGAGGAGGCTTGGCAGAAGACCCACTTGTGAGGGAGGAAGTGAGTGACTGAGATGTGGATGGAGCAGGGAAGTGTATCGGGGTTGAGCCCCGTACGGAATGGGCAGGGATGTGACTAAATTCTGGCAACGATACAAACAGTGCACCCTGGTGGGAACGGGCCGTTCCTGCAAGGTTAAAATGGGAAATCAGCCCTATCCTTTGCAGCCGCTGCTCTTATGTTCGGAATAAGCTGAATTTGTAAATGGGCCACTAGAGTAGCCCAGGCTGTGGGACAAAGGAACAGAGAGGGTGCAGACGAGGAGGAATTGGAGATGATGTGAATGATATAACACTAACTGAGCGCCGGAAGGCGTTTGTTTGAAGCCACAGGATTCTATTGCTAGCACCTCGGGATCCCATCTCAACTCTGGTTGTAACCACCGACATTGATCTCCTCGCCCTGGACACAGAAGGAGCCGGACATCGCTGACACAAAAAACAATGATCGCGTGTATACTATTGTCACGCGAGTGCGTCGGAACACGGTAAATTTAATGAGAGACGTAAGGGATTGGAGTGATGTAGGTTTTTATTACGACAGGACCCAGGATGTATGCACAAACGGGACTTAACACGGGGCAGCTTATACGAATCACCTGCAATTCGGAAATACAGAGGCCCCATATCAGTGGGGAAGCCAGGATCAAGGGGATTACAGGTGATCGGGAAAGCTGGGATAGAGGACCCTTACCCCCCAGGCAAGGTGACATTGTTTTTTAAAATGGTAGATCATAAAATGTTAAATGCCCTCGACAACCCGAATCGCCGTTTGTAAAATACAACGTTAGAGGGGACCGTTTAGAAATTCATTGTTTAAACCCCTGCCAGGCACCGAACCGAACTAAAGATCAAGAGGTGATATGTGAGAGATTGTGGGCTTTGTACCAGGGAAGGGAAGCGGGAGGCCAGTCTGCATAGGAGCCCGAGAATCGGGGGGATATTGTAGGAAGCAAGGATCCCACCAGATAACGGTAGGGACCAGGCAGAAACCTACCACCACCAATGTGACACCAGCGAGCCCAGGCTGGGCTACAACCACGAGCCCAAGGTGACCCCCAGGCCCGAATGCGATGAGCAAATCACTGGCCACACAATGGGACACGGGTTAGTCCTGACCCCCACTGACCAGTCAGTGACAATAGTACCTGGATATGAACATGTGAAAGTTATGATTAATCTCACCAACCTACACCTACCAGCCGAGTCCTACGGCCAGGGATTATTTGTGACCCTGGAGTGGGAAATTCTGGAGGGGAGTGAACTGAAAAATTAGAAGCGACAACAGAGGGAGAGTGGAACTAGCGGTTGGAAGATATGGGGCAGGAGTTTCAACAGTTAATGCCCTTGTCATTGTAGAGATTAGTGAAGAGATTGAGGTTGTGAAAGGACCAATGAGGGCTGCAGTTACGGACATATACCAGGATGGCGGAACGGCTACAGACCTCAGCCAGCGACTCAATCAGCTCGTGTGGAAGGAACTTAAACAGTTGCAGCCATATCAGGCAAAGATTAACAAGTTAATTGACAGGCAGGGTGAGATTTCACAGAAAGTGCACAGGGTGCAGGTATGTAACATATATGTGACACACGTGTTACATAGTCTTCAGGCCAACCTACTCCAGCTGGATTCACAACGAGTGCCTAATTCGGTGAGCAATGACCAATTGAAGGCTTGGATGAAAACGGCCCACCCAGCTCCTGGACTGCTGAGGGAATTGACGTTGGTCCGGCACGTTCTCTTTGAGAATGATAACCACACCCTCCTGGTGGGAATGATGTTGCATATCTCCCGGGAAGGGGAGAACAGGACAGCACTCACCAGCTTCTCCAGGTGAACATTCCTCTGGGAATGAGGTGTTGGTCAAACTAAAGGATGCCCCTGAAAATACAATCCAAAAAAGAGATATCATTTACTCCATCGACCTCCGGAAATGCAAAGGAGCTGGAACTAACTGGTTGTACCCACAGACGGCCATTAGCACAGGATATCACTGCCACTACGGACGAGAACTGCACGTTAGCGGTCAAAGTGAACAGCTAGACTGTGTTTAATAGTGTTCAATACTGGATCAACTATTATATTGTGGCGTCACATAGCAACTATACGAAGCGTGGCATTGTGTGTGAATTGCCTGGGCATCATGTTGTTCTCCCCTATATATCTGAAGCAATTATAATTGGCCATCATCAGCTAACCCCACTTAGGGATGAGTCCATCGTGGATGCAGATGACCTCGAGCGTACTGATGATGACCAGCAGACTGACCGATACATCCAGAAGGGACTTCCACGCATCCTGCACTTGCAGGCAGGCTGGGAAGGACTCAAGGAGGACGCCAAACAGATTGACCACCTCCGGAACAAGGGCGGGTGCTGATTAGGACACTCGCCGACGGGGCTGAGGAACTGTTTAAATCACAGAATGTTTCTCTAAGACATGGAATTGGGGACTGAATACCAATATATATCCATGGACACACGGTATATCGTCCATTGTACTAATACTGCGCTGTTTGTACTGATCGTCTTTCTTTATGACACTCTGCTCCCTCAGTTGACGAATTACAAAATGGCGGATGGATAGGTGTCCCCTAGATAAAGAGGAACTGCTGAGGCTCTTACCAAAAGGCCATTCCACACTTAACCCTGAACCAAACAATTTCAGCATGCCTATTTAATGGCCTATGCTTGGGTTAGCCAAGGGCCAAAAGGGGGTACTGAAGGGGGTCCTGAGATGAGATTCCTTAAAACCAGACAGCTATGATAACACTAGAATACCTCGACATAAGTTAGTTTATTGAGGACGGAAACTAACCATAGAAAATATGTCCAGTGATCATTATTAACCATTAAACATGTATTATTCGAACACAACAGTAACAAGCATTTAAACTCTTGCTGATAGGACCGGTCGCAATGTATGGTGAGATTTAAGCAAGCTAACTTGACTACATTCCTGAGAAAGACAGAATCATACAGAAATAATGAGGTCAGCAGAGACACATCCAGAGGAAGCAGTTCTTATCAGCAACCCCAGAGATCGCGGACTCAGACAAACAATGGTACAGCGAGGGATCATACTATGATAAGAGGAAATGGGAGTGAGGGAGAGCGAAGGACAGCGGATAAAGGGGTCTTGAAAAACCTCAGGTGGCCAGTGGGCAGGACATGACTCCACCATGAGCTGATCACAAATTTGCCATGCTGCCGAAAATAACATTAATTGGTCAAGGTAGAATCGATAGCCACAAGGATTGGACCGAGTCCAGTTGAGGCAGTGATACTGATCTTTTGGAAATTGTAGAACTGTTGAGCCGAAAACAATGTAAAGCAGTGTTGGTTTTTTCACTCATCCCATTCATTCTCCCTCGGACGTTGACCAAGCTTGGAAAATAATGCCGTGTTAACCTAAGTTGCTGTCTCGGCGTGTCTTTGTGATGGCTGTGTCGTACGTAAGAACTCTGAAAATGCACTTACAACACCTACATAAACTATTTGAACTCTCTCTCTAGTTTAACTGAGCCAGTTACACATATGCTCACACGAGAAAGCTGCTTTCACTGTAGATGATATGATGACAAAGATTACGCATTTTCCTCACAGGGATTCGCTCCCCCCAGAAGGAGGCTATTCGTCCCATCTAGAGATGGGACTGATGGCGTTTGAGTGGACGGCATCCTTTCTGTTATTGTTAGTTGCTCACTGTGATCAACACAGTCCAGTGTTTGGAAAGAGGTCACGTCATCAAAATAATATTTTCTATCACTGAACTCAATGTCGTAATCGCTTTGTTCATATCTTTAAAAATAGATTAAAGGATTTTGCAACCTCAACATCCCTGAGGTGGTTCCACAGGGTATAAATTAAAGAGTTGGGGAAAGTATAACCTCAGAGTTTAAGACAGAGACTTTAAGCAGCACGAAGGGACACATCACTTCACACTGAACATGCATCGTCCAATTGATATTGCTGAGAAAATATTCTACCCAATCATTGCTATTGTTGGAGTTCCTGGTAAGTGACTATCACCATTGAAGTTGTGGAAATCTGTGTGTGAGCAGCTCTCTGATTTTAAACTGTCTGAAAATGTTTAATGCTGATCTCGTGCTCAGTGTTAGACAGGCACCTGGTCAGCGATATCATTCACTTCAGTACAATGCCTTGAATATTTCTATGGTTTAAATCCCTTTCATCCACTGACAATAAATCGCTCTTTGTAACTCACGGGATCTCTGATCAATGACGTTATTATATTGAGTGGAATCTTGTGCAATGTTAGACTGGTTCTCAGTGAAGGCAATCTCTCTGAAGGAAGGATTCGAGAGATTAAGAACAAAGTCACACTGAGTGTGGGTCACTAACCAGAGTGGAATATCTGACAGCAGTGAACAAGTATTACTGGAATTATCTGTCAGTGTAGAATGGGACTGAGTGTGGGGCACTAACCAGAGTGGAATATCTGACAGCAGTGAACAGGTATACTGGAAGTATCTGTCAGTGTAGAATGGTACTGAGTGTGGGGCACTAACCAGAGTGGAATATCTGACAGTAGTGAACAGGTATTACTGGAAGTATCTGTCAGTGTAGAATTGTACTGAGTGTGGGTCACTAACCAGGGTGGAATATCTGACAGCAGTGAACAGGTATTACTGGAAGTATCTGTCAGTGTAGAATTGTACTGAGTGTGGGTCACTAACCAGGGTGGAATATCTGACAGCAGTGAACAGGTATGACTGGAATTATCTGTCAGTGTAGAATTGTACTGAGTGTGGGTCACTAACCAGGGTGGAATATCTGACAGCAGTGAACAAGTATTAACTGGAAGTATCTGTCAGTACAGAATTGTACTGAGTGTGGATCACTAACGAGAGTGGAATATCTGACAGCAGTGAACAAGCATTAACTGGAAGTATCTGTCAGTACAGAATTGTACTGAGTGTGGATCACTAACGAGAGTGGAATATCTGACAGCAGTGACAAGTATTAACTGGAAGTATCTGTCAATACAGAATTGTACTTAGTGTGGATCCCACGGCACCTTCTCTTGCAATCACAGACGGTGCAACAACTTCTCCTTTACCCCCTCCCGTCGCATGATTCGAGGCAGCAAACTCTCCTTTCAGGTGAAGCAGCGTTTCACTGGCGTCTCCTCCCATTTGGGCGATTGTATTCGCTGCTCCCAATACCATCTCCTCTACACTTGGAGACTAAACGCAGACTGGGCGGCCGCTGTGCGGAACACCTTCACTCACCCCGCACGAATGACCCCAGCCTTCCTGTTGGGGGTCATTTTAACTCAGCACCTTTCCCTCCTGCCCACATGCCTGTGCTTGGCCTGCTGTAAGGTTCCAGTGAAGCCCAACGTGAGCTGGAGGAGCAGCAAATCATCTTCCAAAGAGGCATGTTACAGCCCTCAGGACTCAGCATTGTGTTCAACAACTTTAGATTGGGGTCTTTCGCCTCCATCTTATCGTCCTCGATTTGCTTTATCCAGTTTCTTAATCTAATGAAATGGGTCCGAAACTGGGGAGGGTCTATTCCTGACAATGGACTCCTGGGGAATGTCCACTGTCCACTGACCTCGAGGGAATATTACTGGGAAAAGATTGTCAGGGATTGTTTCCAAACCGGGCGAGGATGCATTCCCGGGAATAGTATGATCCGGGGATGCTCAGAACATGGTGTACTGCTGGAAGAGGTGTTATGGGCCAGGGTTTAGAGAACCCCAAATTGTATCATGTATTTCACCTGACTCGCAACATTTAATAGGTTGTGGTATGGGGAGCACACGGCTCACTCTACAGGTATGGTACAGCAGAAAATGGACCAGTGGTTTTAAAAACAAAACAATGTTATTCTATGAACTCAAGTTAACCTTTTTAACACAAACAGTGAATATCTTAGCAACCAGTAAATCAAATACACCCCCAAAGCATACAACATTAAATAACCTGTATGCTGTCCTTTTACACACAAAAGAATTAACAAACCTTCAAACAGGAGCACATTAGGTTTACATTCAATATTGAGACCTTTTACAATTCTGAGTCCACCAAATGATCCATAGATAGTCTTTGGATGGCAGAGATCAACATCAGTGCAGCTCACTGAAAAAAACACAGACACACCCAAGCTTTCTCTCAAATTGAAACTATAAAGCAGAAGTAGAGCTCAGCTCCACCCACCCTCTGACATCACTCCAGTAACACGAGCAGCTCCATTTCTTAAAGGTACATTTCTTAAACACCTATTTCTTAAGGGTACTCTCACATGACACACCCCCCCCCCCCCAAAAAACAAAAAGAAACATCAACTTCAAGATGGTTTCATTTTTCACCTTTTCACCATCCTTTAATAAATGCACACAGTAAATATACTTTTCGTTTCAAAAGATAACACATGCTAACAGGTGTAATAATATAGTCCATTTTTTTCCTTCTTCTTCTTCCTCCAACTGAAACCCATCTCGATTGACAGTCTCTTTGAACAAGAAGGTCTCTGCACGAATTTCTCTAGGCCTCAGCATTACTCTTTAACGTCAGATAATTTAGTTCAATGTGATCACAGAGTCCCTTGCAATACCCCAATACAGGAGCATTGGTTATCACAGCTTTCAGGCTGTCAAATGCCTGTTGAAAGTCCGCTGACCATTGAAATTTTCGACGTTTCTTAAGCAAGTCCATCAGTGGAGAAATCACGCTACAAAACCTTTGCACAAATATTTGATCAAATCCACTCATGCCAAGAAATCACATTATTTCCCTTCGTCTTGAGGGTATCGAAAACTCCACAAGGAAAGTGACTTAGGCTTTTCAAAATTCACTTATGGCTAGGTTTATCACCAAACCCGCCTCCTGATGTCAGTCGAATGACTCCATTAGATGTTTTAAATGCTCTTTCCATTTCTGTCTGAAAATGATCAGATCGTCGATGTATCCCGCACAATTGGGAAATCCTGAAACGACTGTGTTAGTTAACCGTTGAAATGTGGCTGGGGCGTTTTTCATGCCAAATGGCATAACTTTGAATTGTTATATACCATCTTGAGTCACAAAAGCTGAAATCTCCTTCGCCCTTTCGGCCAAAGGCACCTGCTAGTAACCTTTAAGTAAATCCAATTTGGATATAAAAACTGATTGTCCCACTTTCTCAGTGCAATCCTCCAAACGTGGGATAGGGTAAGGGTCCGTTCTTGTAACTGCATTAACCTTTCTAGAGTCCGCACACAACCGTTGGGCACCGTCTGGTTTTGGTACCATCACTATGGGTGAGCTCCATTGGCTGCAACCCACTTCAATTATGCCATTTTTAAGCATATTCTCAATCTCTTTGTTACCTGTGCCAATTTTAAAGGGTTAAGTCTGTTTGGATGTTGTTTGATTGGAACAGCATTTCCCACATCTGCATCATGTATAGCCAGTTTAGTACTTCCCAATTTATCTCCACAATCTTGCCCATGTGATATCAATAATTCTTTCAGGTCAGTTCATTTTTCCTCTGGAGGGTAACTCACCAACTTATCCCAATTTTGAAGAACATGCTCATTTTCCAATTTAATTTGAGGTATGTCTAAATCTCAGTCATCTGGATCTGTTTCGTCACTTTGAGTTAGAATCATTAAAAACGCGTCCTTTTTCTCTCCTTCCCTTGCAAAGTACCTTTTAAGCATATTCACATGACACACTCGGTGATTCTTCCGTCTACCTGGTGTTTAACCACATACTTCACCTCACTTAATTTCCTTTTAATCTGATAAAGTCCACAAAACCTAGCTTTTAAAGGTTCACCTACCACTGGTAACAATACTAAAACTTTATCTCCACTGGCAAAACTACGAACTTTGGATTTCTTGTCCGCTACCCTTTTCATCACATGTTGTGCAACTTTTAAATGTTGGCTAGCCAATTCACCTGCTCTATTTAATCGTTCCCTAAAATTTGACACGTAATCCAATGTAATTTCCGATTTCTGACTCAACAATTTGTCCTCAATCAATTTAAGTGGTCCTCTTACCTCGTGACCAAAAATCAGTTCAAAAGGACTAAATTTCATTGACTCATTAGGAGCATCCCTAATTGCAAACAGTACGAATGGAATTCCTTTATCCCAGTCCTCTGGATAATCGTGACAATAAGCCCTCAACATTGTCTTTAATGTCTGATGCCACCTTTCTAACGCTCCCTGTGATTCTGGATGGTACGCAGTTGATTTAAATTGATTTATTCCTAAGCTAACCATTACTTCTTTGAATTATCTGGAAGTAAAGTTTGATCCTTGATCCGATTGTATTTCTGTGGGTAGTCCATATCTCGTAAAGAATTTATGGAACTCCTCCACAATCTTTTTAGCTGCAATATTACGTACTGGAATGGCCTCTGGAAACCTAGTAGACACATCCATTGTAGTCAAAAGATATTGATTCCCACTTTTTGTTTTAAGAAGCGGTCCTACGCAATCAATTAGGACCCTTGTAAAAGATTCCTCAAATGCTGGAATGGTTATTAAGGGGAGCTGGTTTTAGCACTGCTTGAGGTTTCCCTTTCACTTAACATGTGTGATATGATTGAAAAAATTTAACTACATATTTATGTAGTCCAGGCCAATAAAAATGTTTTGGGATTTTAGCTTGAGTGTTCCTTATTCCCAAATGACCTCCCACTGGTACCTCATGTGCAACCCTCAGCACCTCCTTTTTTTTTACCATAACGGCAATACTACTTGATGAACTTCTGCCCACTTTTCATCCGCCTGCATATGTTAAGGTCTCCATTTCCTCATCAAGACATTACTTTTCCGGTAATAACACTTTGGTATACACTCAGATTCCTCTTCAGTGTACGCTTTCTGATACATCTGTTTTATTTCTATATTGTTTTGTTGTAACTCCGCCAATTTTCCTGAACTAAAAATATCCGCCTCATCCTCCACCTGTTCTTGTTCTTTTTCAACCAAATGATCAAAAATCGTTTCTGATAATTGCACTTCCACTTCATCTTCGCTCTTTGATTTCTCCTCTTGTCTTAACCGGTGACTTTGCGAACTTGTTACTACACAATCTGGAAAAATCCCAGGATATTCGTCCTTCACACTTCAGTTGTCTGATTGTCCACTAGCTTGTCAACCACAGTAGGCATCACTCCCACTTGCGATCCAGCTATATCATTACCCAAGATAAACTGCACTCCTGGACAAGATAGTTTCTCTATTACTCCTACCACCACGTCACCACTCTTCACTGCACTTTCCAACCTTACCTTATATAATGGAAGGCTACTCCTCTCACCCTGAATTCCACATATCACCACCTTTTCTGGCAACATTTTTCCCAAACTACATAACTCCTCATCTCTTACCATTACAGATTGACTTGCTCCCGTATCTCTTAAAATTGTGACTTATTTACCTCCTCCTCCTGATACACATGAGTAAACTTTACCACACAAGTAAATTCTGGAAAGAGATCTAGCACCTTCTTATCAATCACCTTCTTGATCAGGCTGTACAATATTCCGCACTTCCATCGCTTAACTTGGGCTTTCCTTTGCCACTCTTACAAACCCCACTGTCTTATCCTGTTTTACCACATCAGCCTTCCCAGTGCTTTTCTTCAACCACTAACACTGTGACTTTACATGGCCTAGTTTATTACAGTGAAAACATTTGAAACTTTTCATTTCGTTTCCACCTTCCTGGATCTCTTTTTTAATCTGAGGTACACTCTCCTTATTGTCTCCCATCAGATCACCTTTACCTTTGCCACTTGAGTATTTCTCATGTCCCCAGTTTCTATCCCTCACCGGCTGAAACTGATGTCGAAAATCAAGCTTTGATTTATGAACTAATTCATAATCATCTGCCATTTCTGCTGCTAACCTCGCAGTTTTAACCCTCTGCTCTTCCACATGAATTCTCACTTCATCAGGAATTGAATTTTTAAACTCCTCCAAAAGTATTATTTCTCTGCGAGCTTCATACGTTTGGCCTATTTTCAACGCCCTTATCCACCTATCAAAATCTCTCTGTTTGAAATTTTCAAACTCCATGTATGTTTGACCAAATTATTTCCTTAAATGTCTAAACCTTTGTCTGTAGGCTTCTGGCACGAGTTCTTATCCACCTAAAATTGATTTTTTAACCTCCTCATGCATCCCAGATACCTACTCCGGTAGTGACGCAAACACTTCACTCGCTCTACCTACCTGCTTTGCTTGAATCAGTAATACCCACATGTCCTGTGGCCATTTCATTTGTTTAGCTACCTTCTCAAATGGAATGAAAAAGGCTTCCACCTCCTTCTCGTCAAACCATGGCAATGCTTGGTCATATTGAAACAGATCCCCTCCAAGCCTTCGAGTTAGGCACTGTTTTTCACTATCCTCATCACTATCATCCAACTGTACGTTTCCCTTTACATCTGCCAATTTTAACTGACTGTTATGTTTCATGGCCATTTTCTGAAGTTCAAACTCTCTCTCTTTTTCTTTTTCTCTCAATGCATATTCAAGCTGCTTTAATTCTTTTTCATGTTCAAGTTGCTTAATCTGCAACTTGATCTTTGCCATTTCTAATGAGTCAAAATGTATCTCAGGCAAATTTAAATGCTCAGCTACCGCGGTAAGTACCTCACCTTTTCGCATTTTGTCAGTTAATGTGAACTGCAATGTTTTTGACAAATCTAAAAGTCTGCTTTTAGTTTCTGTCCATAAGGTACTGCGTGTGATCGCCTCCTCCCCCAAAAACCTCTGAGCCTCTGAAAGAACCATTGTCCACAACACACTCCCCACTTAAACTGAAATATCACACCTGAAAAGCAACCACAATATGCTCACCCCTCACTGTCTTTAAGTTCACTAATCCAATCCAATAGATAGACGTTTATCCCCCTCGAGACCCCAATTGTTATAGGCCAGGGTTTAGAGAACCCCAAAGTGTATCATGGGGTTCACCTGATCCACAACATTAATAGATTGTGGTATGGGGGGACACGGCTCACTCTGCAGGTATGGTACAGCTGTAAATGGACCAGTGGTTTCTAAAACAAAACAATATTTATTCTATTAACTCAAGTTAACCTTTTTAAAACAAACAGTGAATATCTTAGCAACCCGTGAATCAAATACACCCCCCAAAAATGCAACACTAAGTAACCTGTATGCTGTCCTTTTACACCCAAAACACGGAAGAAACCTTCAAACAGGAGCACATTAGTTTTACATTCAATACTGAGACCTTTTACAATTCTGAGTTCACCAAATGATCCATAGATAGTCTTTGGATGGCAGAGATCAACAACAATGCAGCTCACTGAAAAAACACAGACACACACAAGCTTTTTCTCAAACTGAAAATAAAAAGCTGAAGTAGAGCTCAGCTCCACCCACACTCTGACATCACTCCAGTAACATGAGCAGCTCCATTTCTTAAAGGTACATTTCTTAAACACCCATTTCCTAAAGGGTGCCTTACGAATGGCTGAACCTGGGAAAGGTTTGCCCTGGGAATGTTCTGAAGACTGGACAGGATCTATTTGTCCCATGATTATGAACTGGAGAGGTCCTGCATCTGTTTTATTTTTCCATTGACCATGGAGGATTCCAATAATCCAGGAGTTGTTCCCAACTCCATCGTGATTCCAGTCCAGGAACGGTGCAATCCGGGGTGTGATCCTATAATTGGGAATGAGGAAGGATGACAATATCTCGTGTATTTCTATCCTGCTTGGGAAACTTGGCCGGTCTGAGTTAATCCTGTAATTCAGATTCAATGAGAAATGTAACCTTCTCCAAAATATATTTGAATTATGAACATTGTCCTACCACTGCCATCATCTGACAGGACTGCAATCTACAGTATCCCCCCCCCCTCTTCCTTCTTAAAGTATTAAGATAATTTCCTACTTCCCCCTCTGTACCCACTCATCTACCAACACCCGCACCCCCACCTACCCACTGCCCAGTTTATTGTTGCTGAGCTGCTGTACTTGCTGTCCGTTCAGACACGGAGAAAGCTTAACCAGTCATTTCAAGGCTCTTCTTCTCTCTTTTTCAGTTAATTTGCTGGGAATTACGATTTTGTATTGGGGAAGGTGTGGCCTCTCTACCTGCACCACTCGTTACCTGGTGGCCATGGCAACGGCGGATCTGCTGTTTATTATCACTGAGCCCATACTGAACATCATCAGTGGTTATTATTTCCCCTGGAGTTTCCTGTCCCTCACCTCTGTGTGCAGTGTCAACAATATCCTGGTGGCTGCATCCAGAGACTGTTCTGTCTGGTTCACGCTCACTTTCTCCTTTGATCGATTTGTGGCTATTCGCTGTCAGAAACTGAAAACTAAATATTGCACCGGGAAAACTGCCGCTGTGGTTCTGTCAACAAGCGGCCTCCTGCTCTGTGTAAAAAACATCCCCTTGTACTTTATATATGAACCTGGAGTGGTAATCGACAATGTCCAGTGGATGTGTCGGTCAAAGAGAAGCACTTTGACTGACCCCGTGTGGGTAGCATTTCTCTGGTTTGATCAGGTTGTAACACCATTGATCCCATTCTTTTCAATCCTGTTGATCAACGCTCTGACAGTCAGACACATTTTACTCACCAGTCGAGTCCGGAAGGCACTGAGGGCTCAGAGTCAGGGAGAGAATCGCAGAGACCAAGAGATGGAGAGCAGAAGGAAGTCAATGATTTTACTCTTCAGCATCTCTGGAGCTTTCATTCTCCTCTGGACGGTTTATGTTATAAAATGTTTCTATTTTTATTTGAGTGGATTATATAACCTCACCCTGCCGCAATATAATTTCCAACAAGTCGGATATATGCTGCAGAATTTAAATTGCTGCACAAACACATTTATTTATGTGGTGACTCAGTCCAGGTTCAGGGAGCAGATCAAGATCCTGGTGAAATATCCGGCTACATCGATAATCAAATTAATGAAGAAACAAAATTGACTGACAGCCCCTCAGCCAATGAGGAGCTCCAGCCGCTGACTGACCGCCCCACAGCCAATCCATACTCTGCGACTCGACTGACAGTCGCTGAAGCCAATCAGGGAGTTCCACCTGCTGGCCAGGAGGCAGCTCAGCCAATCTAGTTCCGTCCGCGGACTGACAGCGGCTCCTTCCAAACATGGAGCTCCACCGCGTGAGACTCAGAAGGCTCAACCAATCAGGTAGCTCAATCTGTGACTGGGAAACGCCTCAACCTATGAGGGAGCCTGAACCCAATAGTGATTCAATCCTATTGGACAGGAATGTTGTGCCTGTGGGATGACTGTTTCTGAGTAACTTTGTAACGTTAAATTACCCGACCGAGTACGTTTCTTTTAGAAAATATTTTATTGAGTCATTTAGAATTTTAACAACTTCAACCATCAAATTTCAACAACAAGAGAAACACAACAATAGAACCAACAGCCCTCCTAGAACAAACACCAGCCAACATAGCTTACCAAACAGTGCCACCTTCCCCAGCCCCCTTCCATTGGTTCTCCTGTCGTTACTCGTACCCCATTGCCGCCCCTTTCGCTTCCACTCCTCCCTGCCCATCTCCCCCTGCTGACAGCTTGACACCTGCCAGATACCCCACAGCCTCGGACATGCGCAAAACATATGGACATGGTCTGCAGGACGCCCCGCACAGCGCCCACCTCAAAGACCCTGCTCATCCGTGCCACCGCCATATGTGCCCTGTGGACCACCATAACCTGTAAGAGGCTGAGCCTGGCACACGACGAGGATACATTAACTCTCCTCTGGACCTCCTCCCATACCCCAGCCTCCAACTCCCCACCCAGCTCTTCTTCCCACTTTCTCTTCACCTCACTTATAGGGCCTCCCTCCCACTCCATTGGCTCCTTGTAGATCTCTGAGACCTTCCCCTCTCCAACTCCTGTTCTCGACACCACCTCATCCTGCAGTCCACTGCGCGGCAGGTGCGGGAAGGTCGAAACCTGCCTCCACGCAAAATCCCTCACCTGCAGATACCGGAACCTATACACATCTGTCAACTCACACTCCTTCTCCAGCTCCTCGAAGCCCGGGGAATCTTCATCAAAAAACAAATTTCCAAATTTTTCGAGCCCTGCCCGCTTCCACCTCCGGAGCGCCCCCACCCCCACCCAGCGCCCCACCCCACACTCCCCCGGGGCAAACCGGTGATTATCACATATCGGCGCACACACCGACGCCCTCTCTAACCCCATGTGCTGCCTGCACTGTCCCCAGATCCTCAGGGTTGCCACTGCGACCGGGCTCGTGGACTCCCAAGCCGGCGAGAAGGACAGAACTTCCGTTACCACTGCCCCTAAAACCTTGTCCTTACATGATGCCGCCTCCACCCGTTCCCAAACAGACCCCTCCCCCACTGCCCACCCTGACCATCGCAATATTCGCCGCCCTATGGTAATCAATAAAATTCGGAAGAGCCAGCCTCCCCACCCTAATTCCCCGCTCCAGGAACACCTTGCCTGGTATAGCAAACGAACCCAGTCCGCAAAGCCCTGCCCAAACCCTAACCGCCCCCCGACCTCCCACAAGTATTCCTACTCCACCCAATCAATGGCCTTCTCCACATCCATGGCCATCACCACCTCAACCTCGCGCCACTCTGGAGGCATCATAATCACATTAAGTAACATCCTAATGGTGGTCGCCAAATGCCTCCCCTTAACGAACCCCGTCTGGTCCTCTCCTATTACCCCTGGGACGCAGTCTTCGATCCTCGAGGCCAGGACCTTCGCCAGTAGTTTTGCATCTACATTTAACAGGGAGATTGGCCGATATGATCCACAACATTCCGGGTCCTTATCTCGCTTTAAAAGGAGAGAGAGATCGACGTCTGTGGCAATGTCGGGGGGGGGGAGTACTCCCAACGCCTTTCTGTCATTGAAGGACCTTACCAAGAGCGGTCCCAACACCCCTGAGAACGCCTTGTAAAATTCCCCCGGGTACCGGTCCCGGGGCCTTACCCGATAGCGCCGCCTCCAGCCCCTCTACTACTTCTACTAGCCCAATTGGGGCCCCCAGGCCCTCCACCAGCTCCTCATCAACCTTTGGGAACTCCAAGCCTCCCAGAAACCGCCTCATTCCCTCCTTCCCGGCTGTGGGTTCCGATGTATAATTTGCTATTAAAGTCCCGAAACACCCCGTTCACTTCCGCTGGGACCAGGACCGTATTTCCCCCTGTGTCCTTCACTTCCCCAATCTCTCTCGCTGCCTCCTGCTTCCTCAACTGGTGTGTTACCATCCTTCTCGCTTTCTCCCCATACTCACGCACCACCCCTCTCACCCTTCTCAACTGCCCTACAGCCTGACTCATAGATAACAGTCCAAATTCCATTTGTACCCTTGGGCGTTCCTTTAGCAGCCCTTACCCCAGGGCCTCTGCATATCTCCTGTCCACCTGCAGGATTTCCTCCACTAGCCTTTCTATCTCCACCCCCTCCGCCTTCTCTCTATGTCTCCAAATCGAAATAAACTGCCCCCTGACCACTGCCATCAGTGCACCCCAGACCGTACCTGCCGAATCCTCCCCCGTGTCATTAATCTCTACATACCCCCGGTTGGTCTTCGTCACCCGCTCGCACCCCTCTTCCTCCGCCAACAGTCCCACACCCAGCCTCCATGGCGGGCACTGGGGCCCCCCTTTGTTCACTCGTAAATCCACCCAGTGTGGGGCATGGCCAAATTCTCGACATCCACCATCCCTGCCAACAGCGTCTTATCCAACATGAAGAAATCTACTTGGGAGTACACTTTGTGCACAGGGTACAACGAAAGTTCTTTGGCCCTCGACCTCCCAAATCTTCACGGATCCATCCCCACCATGTGCTCCATGAATCCCCGAAGCTCCTTAGCTGCTGCCGACATCCTCCCCGACCTTGGGCTCGACTGGTGCAGTCTCGGATCCAGGAGCGTATTAAAGTCCCCCCCCCCCCCCGCCCCCACGTCCCCTCCCCGCCTTAATCAGCCTATCAGTGTCCAGATCTGGAATCTTCCCCAGCACCCGCCTCATAAATCCACATCGTCCCAGTTCGGGGCACTCATAGTTACCATCCCGACCGGCATCCCCTCCAGTTTCCCGCTTACCACAACGTACATTCCCCCAGAGTCCGTCACTACATTTTCCCATCTGGAACGCCATCCGCTTATTGAACAAAATCCCCAGCCTCTTCATTTTCGAGTCCAATCCCGAATGAAATACTTGCCCAGCCCAGCCATTCTTCAGCCGAATCTGCTCCCCCACCTTCAGGTGAGTCTCCTGTAGCATGGCCACATCCGCCTTCAATCGTTTTAAGTGTGCGAACGCACAGGCCCTCTTGACAGGCCCATTCAAACCTCGCACTTCCACGTGATCAGCCTGGTCGGGGGGCACCCTTCCCCCCCCCCCCCCCCCCCCTCCTCCCCCGCGGACCAACCATTGTCCCTATTGGGCGAAGTTGATTTTCTCCACCTGGAGAGATTCCGAGAGGTCGGACAGCCAGTCGGCAGCTTTGGGTGGTGCTGCCGATCGCCAACCGAACAGGATTCTATGGCGGGCGATCAGGGAGGCAAAGGCAAGGGCGTTCCGCCCTCCTCCCCAGGAATCGATCCGGCTGGACTGAAACCCCGAAGACCGCCAGGTTCGGACATCGCTCCACCCTCACCCCCACCACCTTGGACATTGCCGCAAAGAAGGCTGTCCAGTACTCCACAAGTCTGGGGCAGGACCAGAACATGTGGGCGTGATTGGCTGGGCGTCCTTGGCACCGTTCACATCTGTCCTCCGCCTCCGGGAAGAACCTACTCATACGGGTTCTTGTTAAGAGGGCTCTATGTACCACTTTTAGTAGCGTCAGGCTGAGCCTTGCTCACGTGGAGGTGGAGTTGATCCTATGCAGTGCTTCCCTCCAGAGTCCCCACCCTATTTCAATCCCCAGGTCCTCCTCCCACTTCATTCTTGTTGCGTCCAGTACGGTGTCTGCCCCTTCTACCAGTCGGTCATACATGTCACTACAGTTTCCTTTATCTAGTATGCTTGCGTCCAGTAACTCTTCCAGCAGTCTCTGTCGTGGTGGTTGTGGGTATGTCCCTGTCTCCTTTCGTAGGAAGTATTTAGTTGCAAGTACCTTAGCTTGTTCCCCCTGGCTCGCTGGAATGTCTCTGTCAGTTCGCCCAGTGTTGCGATCCTGCCGTCCGTGTATAGGTCCCTGACTGCCAGTGTCCTTCTGTCCTGTCCCCACATTTTGAAGGTGGCGTCAGTCAGCGCTGGCGTGAACCTAAGGTTGTTGCAGATGGGAGCTTTACCCGACATTCTGGTCAGGCCAAATTGTTGCCGTAGTTGGATGCAGGAGTGGAGGGTGGCTATTACCACTGGGCTGCTGGAGTGCTTTTTGGGTGGGGATGGGGATGGGAGTGCCACCGTGGCGAGGGCCCGGAGCGAGGTCCCCATGCAGGAGGCCTCTTCCGCGCGCACCCACTCAGCTTCTGGCTCCTTGATCCGTCACCTTATTCGCTCGGCCGTCGCCGCCCAGTGGTTAAGTTGTAGGTTTGGGAGGGCAAGCCCCCCCTCCCCCTGGATTTTGTTTTTTGTAAGACCTTCTTTGGGATCCGAGCATTCCCCCCCCCCCCCCCCCCCATACGAACACCATGATTAGTTTGTCCAGCACTTTGAAAAAGGCCTTGGGGATGTAGATCGGAATGGATCTAAGTAGGAAGAGGTACCTGGGCAGTACGTTCATTTTGATCGTCTGGACTCTCCCTGCGAGGGAGAGTGGGAGTGTGTTCCATCTTTGCAGGTCCTTTTTTACTTCCTCTGTCAGACTGGTGAGGTTACATTTGTGGATCCCTTTCCAGTCATGGGCTATTTGGATCGCCAAGTAGCGGAATTTGTGTCGTGCTTGTTTAAGCGGCAGTCCCGTTAGGGCTGCCCCACCTACTTGTGGGTGTACCGGGAAGATCTCGCTTTTGCTCATGTTGAGTTTGTAGCCCGAGAAGGCGCCAAACTCTTTCAGGAGCGCGATGATTCCGTCCATGCTGCTCTGTGGGTCCGAAATGTAGAGGAGCAGGTCATCTGCATAGAGTGAGACTCTGTGCTCTCTGCCTCCCCTTCGGATCCCCCTCCAGCTTTTTGCTGCTCTGAGCGCGATTGCTAGTGGCTCGATCGCTGGAGCGAACAGCTGCGGGGACAGTGGGCATCCTTGTCTGCTGCCCCTGTGCAGCTGGAAGTATCAGGAGTTGGTGTTGTTGGTCCGTACGCTCGCCATGGGAGTGTGGTATAGGAGCTTTACCCAGGAGGTGAACCCTGTTCCAAGCCCGAACCGCTCCAGGACCTCTATGAAGTATTTCCATTCGACTCTGTCGAAGGACTTTTCTGCATCTAGGGAGACGATCACCTCTGGTGTTCTCTCCCCGGAGGGCGTCATTATCACGTTCAGCAGGCGCTTGATGTTAGAGGTAAGCTGTCTACCTTTGACAAAGCCCGCCTGGTCCTCTGCGATCACCTCAGGTACACAGTCTTCTAACCTTTTGGCTAGGATTTTGGCCAGTATTTATGCGCCTGCATTCAGCAGTGAGATGGATCTACAGGACCCACATTCCGTTGGGTCTTTGTCTTTCTTAGGTATCAGCGAGATTGAGGCCTGTGCTAGCATGGGTGGCAGTGTGCCCCGAGCTAGGGAGTCTGTGAACATCTCCCGCAGGTGCAGGGCCAGTGCTGTCGCAAATGTTTTGTAGAAGTCCGCCGGGAACACGTCGGGACCCGGCGCCTTCCCCGCCTGCATGGAGCTTATGCTGTCCATGATCTCTCCCGGTGCTAGTGGTGCTTCCAGGCCCCGTTTTGTATTCTCCCCCACGACTGGAACGTCCAGTCCATCAAGGAACCGTTTCATCCCGGACTCTCCCATTGGGGGCTCTGAGGTGTACC
Organism: Scyliorhinus torazame; assembly: GCF_047496885.1. Lineage (NCBI taxonomy): Eukaryota > Metazoa > Chordata > Chondrichthyes > Carcharhiniformes > Scyliorhinidae > Scyliorhinus > Scyliorhinus torazame. Next base: position 4,982,349 of record NC_092725.1, on the reverse strand, counting down.
GCCCTTGGTAGAAGGCCTTGAAGGTTTTGTTGATCTTTTCTGGTTCTGATTCTAACGTGCCTCTGGCATCCCTGATTTGTGCAATTTCTCTGGTGGCTGCCTGCTTTCTCAGCTGGTGTGTCAACAGGCATCAGCGAGAATGTCTCCGTGTTCGTATAGGGTCCCACGTGCCTGGCGGAGTTGGTGCACTGCTTTCCTGGTGGAGAGAAGGTCAAAGTTCCTTTGTAGCTCTTTCCTCTCCGCTAGGAGCTCTACGTTCGTGGCCTCGGAGTATTTACGGTCTACCTCCAGTATGGAGTCGACCAGCTGCTGCCTCGCCACCCTTTCCTCCCTATCTCTTCGCGCTTTGAAAGCGATAATTTCCCCTCTTAGTACGGCCTTTATTGCTTTCCAGAACGTGGAGGGTGAGAGCTCCCCGTTCTGGTTGTTCTCTGTGTACTCTGCAATGGCCCTTGATAACCTTTCGTTGAAGGCCTTTTCCGCTAGTAGGGCGACGTCCAACCTTCATGTGGGGCGTTGGGCCCTGCCCGTCTCCAGCCTTGCGTCCATGTCGCGTGGAGTGTGGTCTGATATCACAATTGCGGATTATTCCAACTTGTCTATCCCCGGGAGCACTGTTTTCCCCACCACAAAGAAGTCAATTCAGGTGTATACATTGTGTACTGGGGAGAAGAAGGAGAATTCCTTCTCCCCCCGGGTGGACGAGCCTCCAGGGGTCCACCGCTCCCATCTGTTCCATAACATGACTGAGTTCCCTTGCCATGCTTGAGGTTTTCCCCGTTTTGGGGTTTGATCTGTCTGTCTTTGGGTCCTGTACACAGTTGAGGTCCCTCCCCCCTCTCCCCCCATGATTAGTCCATGCGTCGCTATGTCAGGGATTTATGCCATGGTCTTCTTGATGAAGCTTGTGTCGTCCCAGTGGGTGCGTACATGTTAATTAGTACGACTGGTGCGCATGCAGGGCCCCGCTGACCATGATATACCGTCCCCCTGGGTCCGTAACCGTCTTTGTCGCCCTAAACATCGTCCTCTTGCCGATCAATATCGCCACCCCCCTGGCCCTTGTCCCATAGCAGGAGTGGTAGGTCTGTCCCACCCAGCCCTTTCTTACCTACAGTCGGTCTGTTCTCTCAGGTGTGTCTCTTGGAGGAAGACTATGTCGGCCCTCATATTTCTTAGGTGGGTGAGGACTCTGGATCTCTTCACTGGGCCGTTCAGTCCCCTTACGCTCCAGGTGACTATCCTGTTGGGGGGCTTCTGCCCCCTCGCTCCTGTGGAATTAACCATACTTACCTGGTGGATGCCCCCTGCCCTCCGGGGTTCCCCTTTGTTAAGGGGCCGTCCAGGATGGCCGCTGTCACTGCTCTCTCCATGCGGTAGGGCCCCTGCGCTCCAGGGTTTCCCTTTGTCCCAGGGGCACCCGACACGGCCGCCCACTGAGCGTCCGGCATGCGGGTAGTCCCCTGCACTCTGGGGTCTCCCTTCGCCCAGAGACCGTACTGGGTGGGTGCAGCGATTCCTTGTCTCGAGCCCTTGTTGTGGCACTTTGTAGCCAATTCCTTTTCAAGCCCTGTTTGTCCCTCCTTCCCTGTGTCGCCCCACCCCAGTCTCTCCTTCCCTGTGTCCCCCCCCCCCCCATCCCGGTGTCCACCCTTTCCCCCCTCTCCCTTGTTCCACTCCTTTGTCCCTCGTTCCCCTGTTCCTGTCCCAGTTTGCTCTCCCGTCTCTGTTGAGTGGTCCCCCCCCTCCCCCACCTCCAGCCTGGCGCCCCCCCCCCTGTTGGGGGTGCGCTGCGGCCCTGCTTTGTTGCATGCCCCGGGCGCTCGCTTTCCCGCTAGCACGGTGCCCCCCCTCCCTCCCGGAGTTACTGTCTCGCTTCTCCCCTGCCCGGCCTGCACGGTTTCTGCCCGCTCTTCCCCTATCCTACCCTGCACTTCTCTTGCTTGCTCTCCCTTCTCCGCTACTCTCGTTCCCTCGTGCTGGGGCCTGGCCTCCCACCAGAAGCAGTCCATCGGGCAGTGGTCTGTTCTTAGTTCAGGGTGCGCTCGCCGTGGCGGGGTTGGTGGGGGGCACTGCTGGCGTTGCCTCACCCCTCCCCTCCCCCCCCGTCGGAGTGTTGTTGCCCCTTGCCAGGGGCCCCTCATTTCTACCTTCGCTGGTGGTTTTCCATCTCGTGTTCCTCGACAAACGTGTTTGCTTCAGCAGGGTCTGTAAAGAAGTATTCTCTTTCTTGGTATGTGACCCAGAGTTTCGCTGGGTACAGCATACCAAAACGCACGTTGCTCTTGTGAAGAGCTGCTTTCGCTCTATTAAACTCAGCCCGTCTCCTGGCTAGGGCTGCCCCAATGTCCTCGTAAATTCTAATGGCATGTCCTTCCCATTTGCAGGTTCTGTTTTTCCTGGCCCAGCGTAGGATTGTTTCCCTATCTTGGTATCGGTGCAGTTTAGCTATAACTGCTCTCGGGTGTTCCCCTGCTTTGGGTTTCGGGCACAGCGACCGGTGTGCTCTGTCCATTTCTGGTGGGCTGGGAAAGGTTTTCCTCCACACTAAGTTGCCCAGCATGTCAGCCACGTATGACGTGGGGTTTCTACCCTCGATCCCCTCCGGTAAGCCCACTATCCTGACATTTTGCCTCCTCGAGCGGTTTTCCTGGTCGTCCACTCTGCCCTTCAGGCTCCCCTGTGTTGTGCCCAGTCTCGCCACCTCCCTCTGCGGGGCCGTGATCCGGTCGCTCATGTCAGTCGCTGCTTTCTCCAGCTCTTTGATGGTCGCCTCTTGGGCTTCCAGTTTCTTCCCTTGGGCGCCCAATTTCTCCTCTGCTCTGCCCAGGGCCTGCTGCACTGCGGCCTCTATGTCTGCCCTAGCCTCTGCCTTGTTTACCGGCTGATGTTCCCTCAGCGCTTCGGCAAAGGCTGCCTTCCAGGTCCAGCTCCCCCCTGGCCCCGGGGGAGACGGCACCTGCCTGCCCAGCTCTTTTTGATCCGACGATACTTCCGTTCTGCCGCTTTGCTCGCTGATTGGCTCATCTGAACTGGCTCGCCCATTGCCCCGTCTGCCTTTGGTGCCCCTTCTCCCTCTGCTTTGGCTCCCTTCTGGCATTTTTCCCCCTTTTCTATTTCCTCCCCCCCCGCCCTCTCATTTATTTATTTATTTTCTCTCTCCCTCCCCCCCCCCCTTTCTTCTCCCGTTCCTTCTCTCCTTTACCACTTTATTTTTCCCTCTCTTATAAAATTCTCCTCAGGTGAATTTGTTTTGGGTGAGAACAAGAAGAGTGCAAAAAGAATTGAAACAATTTTTTCAAAAATGTTTTTTTTTAAATCCGGAGGCCCCCTGAAAAAAGGCCCGACTTCAGAGCTTATGTATATTGACAACTGGATTGATCAGCATTTGGGATGTGCTGTGCTTTGCTGACATTTTTCTATCTTTTTTAAATGAGGACCTTTTGTTCTGGAAACACTGAATCATTGTCACTGATTCACGATGGACTGGATGGAGCATTGTGTCCAGTTCTGGACACCTCACCTTCAGCATCAAAGGGGCAGACATTACAGACGGCGCAGGAAGTGGTTCAGGATGATATGGGGTTAGAATAGTTGGGTGGTTATTTTTGACTGGTGCAGACACGATGTCTGAAGGACCTTTTCTGTGCTCTGCACCTCTAGACTGTATGACTGTGGGTGTGGGGGTGAGAAACCTCAGGGACATCAGTAGATTGGAGAAACTGTGGCTGGGTGTGATCCTGATGTGGACACACTTACCCGTCCATCCTGAAGCAGAGTTTAGCAGAGGCCACACTGGGGCTGGGGGTGATCCTGATGTAGTGCACAATTACCCGTCCATCCTGAAGCAGAGTTTAGCATAGGCCACTCTGGGGCTGACGGGAACTAAAATGCTGATTTCTCTCACAACGATGCACTCCTGTCTGTTACAGTAAAGCATCAAACCCGTCTGAGTGACGTGTACCTTCACCAGAATGATACCGACACCTCAATGATTCATTTACAAAGTGAGAGGGCACAAACTAGGTTTGTGTTCCCAGGAAATGGGAAGGGTCAGGGATGAATTCACCAAAGTTTGGGACAGACCATTTCTGCAGGTTGGGGAATCTCAGACTGGGAGGGGCTAGTTTGAACATTCGAGCAGGACCTTTAGGAGTGAAGTTTAGATTCACTGCGACATGAAAAGGATTGTAGAAGTTAATTCATTTTTCAATCTAAAATGGACCTGATCTGCTGCCTTTCAGATATACAAATACGATTCTGTCACTCTCAGTCCCGAGGACATTGTGTGTACACCTGTGGATCTGTCTGTTCTTATCTCCTCTCCTGGAAAATCTATTAACCTCCACATACTCCAGGCACCATTTTCAGTTAGTTGATCATTCCTGCTTTTCTCTCTCTCTCTCTCTCTCACGCTCCCTCTGTATTTCTCTCTGTCTCTATCTCTCTCACTCTCTCTCTCTCTCTCTCTCTCTCTGTCTCTTTCTGCCTCTCCCCCTCTCTCTCTCTCTGTCTCTCTCTCTCTCTGTCTCTCTCTCTTTCTGTCTCTCCCTCTTCTCTGTCTTTCTCTTTCACACACTCTCTCTATCGTTCTCTTTCTGTCTCTCCCTCTGCCTCTCTCAGTCTCTGCCTCTCACTCTGTCTCTCTCTCTTTGTCTCTCTGTCTGTCTGTCTCTCTCTCTCTCAATATTGATCAGGATATATAAAAAGTCTTTTCACAAACTGTTCCTGACCAGATGACTGGATCCGGTTTGGGAATGTGGAGCCAGGGGAAAGTGTCTGAATGGATTGCTGGCTGCTGCTTCCAGACAGGAAGCAGATCCTGGGAATAGGGCTTATTTCCCAGAGTGACAGAAGTTTCTGGAATCTCTGCTGTTCACAGTTGACACTTAGTCCTTTGTGCTTTGAAGTCCAAAAATACAATTCCCAAATTCGTGGATGACACGAAATTGGGAATGGAGGGAGGGAGGGAACGAGGGTTGTATTATGGGGAATTTGGGAGTTTCAGGGAGAATTCAATCAAAGTTGTCAGGAGAAGAATGGAAACTGATCGGATCGATGGAAATCAACATTTCTTGCTGGTTGTAGAGTCTCGGTCAGGGACCATTGTCTATCGACCTCCATATTTCCTCTCTCGGTCTGTCCATCCCATCACTGAATCATACAATTGTTCCAGTGTAATGGAAGCCATTCGGCCCACCGTGTCTGTCCCAGCTCTCCTAATGAGTAATTCAGCGAGTGCCACTCCCCTGCCTTCTCATCGTAACCCTGCACATTCTTCCTTGTAAGATAATGATCCCATTCCCTTTTGAAGCTGCCTCCACACTGTTCAGGTCGTGCATTCCAGACCTTAACAACTCGCTGTGTGATGTTACGACACCCTGGACGAGTGTGCGATCAATTCCACCCCACAGAGCATGGAGTGCCAACGTAAGTGAATTGACCAATAATTCATATTTTCCGGAGATCTTTAACCCTTGACTGCTCCAATGAGTTGGAGACACCAGATGTATAAGTAAAACATTATCAAACTCTTTATTAATAAAAAGAGGAAAATAGGAATATATATTTATAGAAGTAACAGAACAATGGTCCATCAGTATACCTAACCCTAAAACCCCATCCCACCCTCTACCCCGACACACACAAGATCGATAAAAGGTAAGTTGGTGAGGAATAAAAAAGAACATGGATTAAAGGGTAGGTTTGAGATGAGTCTTCAATGCTATGGTTGCAGTCTATGGGCATCCTTAGATATGAGCGTATACTGCAAACATTTTAAAATCTACAGTTCCACCATTTTACTGGAGAAGTTGAATTCTTCAATTCAGACTGTGGAATTGCCATGTGTAACAGATATTACGGGGCACGATGTGTATCTGAGAAGCCAGTTACCAGGCAGAGTAACTGCACAATTTGCAATTCAAAGTCAATGTGTAACAAGGTACCATTGTGATGGCCGCCATAAGGCTGCTGATAGTGAAAGGGATTTGATGGCTACACCCAGATATTGGACCATCAATGTCACTAATTGCAAGATAACATACGTGCCTTTGTAATGATTGGACATATTAATTAAGCATGTGGTCCTTTAATGCGAATGGTTAAGTAATCTATGCATGTTGTAACCTCAATCGATAGTCATGATTGGACATCGATAACTAGTCACAAGACATAAATGTCTGTACCATTCTGGAATCTGCGATTTCTTGTGTCCCAATTAGAATGCCGAGAACTCTCGCTATAGCCTGTACAGAAGTCGGCATGATAGCGCAGTGATTAGCTCTGCACTGTTGCTTCACAGCGCCAGGGACCCAAGTTCGATTCCTGGCTTGGGTCACTGTCTGTGCGGAGTCTGCACGTCCTCCCGATTTCTTCTCCCACCAGATGGAGCGCTGGCCTCCCGGTGCGATTACTCCCGGCTCCCTGACTGGGTGCATTGCTTTATTCTCCTCCACCTGAACTGTACACCGGAACTCTGGCCGTACCTTGAGGAATATTCTCAGTTTAAGCTTCAATTTTGAGCTCGTCCCAGCCCCTGACACACACAGTGTGAATGGCAGATGCAGTATAATTTGTGACGTTATCCACTTTGGTAGTAAAAACAAGCAGGTAGACTATTATCTGAATGGCCATAAATTAGGAGAGGGGAATGTACAACCAGACCTGGGTGTCCTCGTACATCAGTCTCTGAAAGTAAGCGCTGGTACAGCAGGCAGTACAGAAGGTAAATGGTATGTTTACCTTTATAGAGAGAGGATTCAATTACAGCAACAGGGATGTCTTGCTGCAAATAGGGCCTTAATGAGGCCATACCTGGAATATTGTGTACAGTTTTGGTCTCCTTACCTGAGGAAAGATGTTCTTGTTCTGGAGGGAGTGCAGAGAAGGTTTACCAGACTGATTCCTGAGATGACGGGACTGACGGATGAGGAAAGATTGAATCAGTTGGCATTGTATTTGCTGGAGTTCAGATGTTTGAGGGCGGAACTCATACAAACCTATAAAATTCTAAGAGGACTGGACAGGGTGGATGCAGGAAAGATGTTCCCAATGATGGATGTGTCCAGAACCAGGGTCACTGTCTGAGGTACACGGGGTAGACCATTTAGGACAGAGATGAGGAGAAATGTGTTCACCCAGAGAGAGGTCGGTTGTAAAATTCGTTACCACAGGAAGTAGCTGAGGTCAAAACATTGAATGTTTCCAAGAAATCGTTCGATATCGCACTTAGGGCGAAGGGGTTAGCGGATATGGCAGGGGGGGGGGGGACAGGATTAGGCTGTTGCGTTGGATGATCAGCCCTGATCATAATGGATGTTGGAGCAGGATCGGAGGGGCCGAATGGCCTCCTTCTGCTCTATTTTCTCCGTTTCTATTTGATCTCGGACTGTGAAATAATGATATCACACAGGTGACACAATACAATCTCACCCGGACGTTTGCTGTGGGCTGTGTAGTCATGGCGCCTGACATCCTGTCTGATTCCAGACTTAATTCACTGGTGCGCCGCACATGCGCGATGTGACGACCTGGGAGTGCGGGTGTTCAGGCGGTGAGGTGGTGACGCAGTGGTATTGTCACTGGACAAGTAATCCAGACCCCCAGGGTGGTGCTCAGGGGAGCCGGGTTCAAATCCCACCCTGGCTGATGGTGAAATTTAAATTCAATAACAATCTGGAATTTAAAGTCTATCAGTGACAATGAAACCATTGTCGATTGTCGTAAAAACCCACCTGGTTCACTAACGTCCTTTAGGGAAGGAAATCTGCTGTCCTTACCCGGTCTGGCCTACATGTGGCTCCAGACCCACAGCAATGTGGTTGACTCTTATAATTGCCACTCAGTTCGAGGGCAATTAGGGACGGGCAGAAAATACTGGCCTTGCCCGCGCCGCCCACATCTCACGAAGGAATGAAGAAATAAACACTCGTGTCCGCGGGACGCGCGAGGCGTTTAAGCTGCTGGTCGTTTCTTTTGACAGCTTGAAGCCCTGCACTGAGTTGGAGCAGCTGAGAGAAAAATCCAACTGCAGCGCGAAGCTGGCTCTCTTACCCGGAGATTTGGGGAGTTTTAACACCTTTTTATTCAGACAGAAATCTTTCAGTCTAGTAGAGGCAGGAGACAGCGGGGACATTTATTGGATGAGTTCGTGTTTTGTATTATTAATTTTTAACGTTTATAAGTATGTTTAAAATGAAAATAAAATGAAAGGAAGATATATATATATGTGATTTTTAACGTTTGTTTGTCGCGAGGCTGTTAATTCCATTAAAGGAACTATAATAACTTAGAACATAGAAAATACAGCACAGAACAGGCCCTTCGGCCCACGATGTTGTGCCGAACCTTTGTCCTAGATTAATCATAGATTATCATTGAATTTACAGTGCAGAAGGAGGCCATTCGGCCCTTTGAGTCTGCACCGGCTCTTGGAAAGAGCACCATACCCAAACTCAACACCTCCACCCAACACCAAGGGCAATTTGGACATTAAGGGCAATTTATCATTGGCCAATTCACCTAACCCGCACATCTTTGGACTGCGGGAGGAAACCGGAGGACCCGGAGGAAACCCACGCAGACACGGGGAGGACGTGCAGACTCCGCACAGACAATGACCCAAGCCGGAATCGAACCTGGGACCATGGAGCTGTGAAGCAATTGCGCTATCCACAATGCTACCGTGCTGCCCTTAAGAACAAATAAATCTACACTATATCATTTTACCGTCATCCATGTACCTATCCAATAGCTGCTTGAAGGTCCCTAATGTTTCCGACTCAACTACTTCCACAGGCAGTGCATTCCATGCCCCCACTACTCTCTGGGTAAAGAACCTACCTCTGATATCCCTCCTATATCTTCCACCTTTCACCTTAAATTTATGTCCCCTTGTAATGGTGTGTTCCACCCGGGGAAAAAGTCTCTGACTGTCTACTCTATCTATTCCCCTGATCATCTTATAAACCTCTATCAAGTCGCCCCTCATCCTTCTCCGCTCTAATGAGAAAAGGCCTAGCACCCTCAACCTTTCCTCGTAAGACCTACTCTCCATTCCAGGCAACATCCTGGTAAATCTTCTTTGCACCTTTTCCAGAGCTTCCACATCCTTCCTAAAATGAGGCGACCAGAACTGTACACAGTACTCCAAATGTGGCCTTACCAAAGTTTTGTACAGCTGCATCATCACCTCACGGCTCTTAAATTCAATCCCTCTGTTAATGAACGCGAGCACACCATAGGCCTTCTTCACAGCTCTATCCACTTGAGTGGCAACTTTCAAAGATGTATGAACATAGACCCCAAGATCTCTCTGCTCCTCCACATTGCCAAGAACTCTACCGTTAACCCTATATTCCGCATTCATATTTGTCCTTCCAAAATGGACAACCTCACACTTTTCAGGGTTAAACTCCATCTGCCACTTCTCAGCCCAGCTCTGCATCCTATCTATGTCTCTTTGCAGCTGACAACAGCCCTCATTACTATCCACAACTCCACCAATCTTCGTATCGTCTGCAAATTTACTGACCCACCCTTCAACTCCCTCATCCAAGTCATTAATGAAAATCACAAACAGCAGAGGACCCAGAACTGATCCCTGCGGTACGCCACTGGTAACTGGGATCCAGGCTGAATATTTGCCATCCACCACCACTCTCTGACTTCTATTGGTTAGCCAGTTCGTTATCCAACTGGCCAAATTTCCCACTATCCCATGCCTCCTTACTTTCTGCATAAGCCTACCATGGGGAACTTTATCAAATGCCTTACTAAAATCCATGTACACTACATCCACTGCTTTACCTTCATCCACATGCTTGGTCACCTCCTCAAAGAATTCAATAAGATTTGTAAGGCAAGACCTACCCCTCACAAATCCGTGCTGACTATCCCTAATCAAGCAGTGTCTTTCCAGATGCTCAGAAATCCTATCCTTCAGTACCCTTTCCATTACTTTGCCTACCACCGAAGTAAGACTAACTGGCCTGTAATTCCCAGGGTTATCCCTAGTTCCTTTTTTGAACAGGGGCACGACATTCGCCACTCTCCAATCCCCTGGTACCACCCCTGTTGACAGTGAGGACGAAAAGATCATTGCCAACGGCTCTGCAATTTCATCTCTTGCTTCCCTTAGAATCCTTGGATATATCCCGTCAGGCCCGGGGGACTTGTCTATCCTCAAGTTTTTCAAAATGCCCAACACATCTTCCTTCCTGACAAGTATTTCCTCGAGCTTACCAATCTGTTTCACACTGTCCTCTCCAACAAGATCGCCCCTCTCATTTGTAAATACAGAAGAAAAATACTCATTCAAGACCTCTCCTATCTCTTCAGACTCAATACACAATCTCCCGCTACTGTCCTTGATCGGACCTACCCTCGCTCTAGTCATTCTCATATTTCTCACATATGTGTAAAAGGCCTTGGGGTTTTCCTTGATCCTACCCGCCAAAGATTGTTCATGCCCTCTCTTACCTCTCCTAATCCCTTTCTTCAGTTCCCTCCTGGCTATCTTGTATCCCTCCAATGCCCTGTCTGAACCTTGTTTCCTCAGCCTTACATAAGTCACCTTTTTCCTTTTAACAAGACATTCAACCTCTCTTGTCAACCATGGTTCCCTCACTTGACCATCTCTTCCCTGCCTGACAGGGACATACATATCAAGGACACGTAGCACCTGTTCCTTGAACAAGTTCCACATTTCACTTGTGTCCTTCCATGCCAGCCTATGTTCCCAACTTATGCACTTCAATTCTTGTCTGACAACATCGTATTTACCCTTCCCCCAATTGTAAACCTTGCCCTGTTGCACGTACCTATCCCTCTCCATTACTAAAGTGAAAGTCACAGAATTGTGGTCACTATCTCCAAAATGCTCCCCCACTAACAAATCTATCACTTGCCCTGGTTCATTACCCAGTACTAAATCCAATATTGCCCCTCCTCTGGTCGGACAATCTACATACTGTGTTAGAAAAGCTTCCTGGACACACTGCACAAACACCACCCCATCCGAACTATTTGATCTAAAGAGTTTCCACTCAATATTTGGGAAGTTAAAGTCGCCCATGACTACTACCCTATGACTTCTGCACCTTTCCAAAATCTGTTTCCCAATCTGTTCCTCCACATCTCTGTTACTATTGGGGGGCCTATAGAAAACTCCTAACAAGGTGACTGCTCCTTTCCTATTTCTGACTTCAACCCATACTACCTCAATAGGGTGATACTCCTCGAACTGCCTTTCTGCAGCTGTTATACTATCTCTAATTAATAATGCCACCCCCCCCCCACCTCTTTTACCACCCTCCCTAATCTTATTGAAACATCTATAACCAGGGAACTCCAACAACCATTTCTGCCCCTCTTCTATCCAAGTTTCCGTGATGGCCACCACATCGTAGTCCCAAGTACCGATCCATGCCTTAAGTTCACCCACCTTATTCCTGATGCTTCTTGCGTTGAAGTATACACACTTCAACCCATCTCCGTGCCTGCAAATACTCTCCTTTGTCAGTGTTCCCTTCCCCACTGCCTCATTACATGCTTTGGCGTCCTGAATATCGGCTACCTTAGTTGCTGGACTACAAATCCGGTTCCCATTCCCCTGCCAAATTAGTTTAAACCCTCCCGAAGAGTACTAGCAAACCTCCCTCCCAGGATATTGGTGCCCCTCTGGTTCAGATGCAACCCGTCCTGCTTGTGCAGGTCCCACCTTCCCCAGAATGCGCTCCAATTATCCAAATACCTGAAGCCCTCCCTCCTACACCATTCCTGCAGCCACGTGTTCAACTGCACTCTCTCCCTATTCCTAGCCTCGCTATCACGTGGCACCGGCAACAAACCAGAGATGACAACTCTGTCTGTCCTGGCTTTCAACTTCCAGCCTAACTCCCTAAACTTGTTTATTACCTCCACACCCCTTTTCCTACCTATGTCGTTGGTACCAATGTGCACCACGACTTCTGGCTGCTCACCCTCCCCCTTAAGGATCCTGAAGACACGATCCGAGACATCCCTGGCCCTGGCACCCGGGAGGCAACATACCTTCCGGGAGTCTCGCTCGCGACCACAGAATCTCCTATCTATTCCCCTAACCATTGAATCTCCTGCAACTATTGCTTTTCTATTCTCCCCCCTTCCCTTCTGAGCCCCAGAGCCAGACTCCGTGCCAGAGACCTGACCGCTAGGGCCTTCTCCCGGTAGGTCATCCCCCCCAACAGCATCCAAAACGGTATACTTGTTTTGAAGGGGAACGGCCACGAGGGATCCCTGCACTGTCTGCCTGTTTGTTTTTTTCCCCCTGACTGTAACCCAGCTATTCTTGTCCTATAATGGATGGAATGCGGTGATCACTCACTAACGAGTATGATTGTCCACCTCAGATACTCCGTGTTACTGGCCATGGGCTCTGTGGGTCCTTGCGTGGCTGACGATCCCAATCCTCGAGCCACATCGTCAATCACTCACTTGGCAGGAGTTTGCAAAAGGTGGCATCGGTCCCTGGACGCTAAGTCGAGGGGATTTGTTTCTCGGGCTCCTTTCCCGGGTCACCTCTCGCTGTCGGGTGTTCTCAAAGAATTGTGACCCTTCAATTAGGAGTTTCCTCCAAGTAGGTCTCTTCTGAGCGAAGGTCTCCCAGGCATTGACGTCTATGTTCCATTTCCCGAGGAAGACGACGAGCTGTCTTTGAAGAGCTGCCTTTGTCCTCCCCTTGTTCAGGATCCTTCTTCGAGCTGGGTGAAGATGATTTGATTTGGCAGTTGGGACACTGGCATCCTGAGCATATGGGTGGCCGAGTTGTTATGGGACAGGGTTTAGAGAATCCCAAAGTTATCATGGAGTTCACCTGACCCACAACTTTTAATAGATTGTGGTATGGGGGGCACACGGCTTATTCTACAGGTCTGGTACAGCAGAAAATGGACCAGTGGTTTTTAAATCAAAACAATGTTTATTCTATGAACTCAAGATAACCTTTCTAAAACAAACAGTGAACATCTTAGCAACCAGTAAATCAAATACACACCCCAAAGAATACAACACTAAGTAACCTGGATGCCGTCCTTTTTCCACTTCTTAAAGGTACATTTCTTAAACACCCATTTCATAAAGGGTTCTCTCACATGACTCAGAGGAGTTAGTTTCAGATGATCATGGCCTCGATATTGGTGCTGTTGACTCCTTCAAGGACACTAACGTCAGCACGCCTGATGTCCCAGCTTCTCAGAGCTAAAGCTCTGGATTTCGCGATGTATTTTACGGGCAGCACGGTAGCATTGTGGTTAGCACAACTGCTTCGCAGCTCCGGGGTCCCAGGTTCGATTCCGGCTTGGGTCACTGTCTGTGCGGAGTCTGCACATCCTCCCCGTGTGTGCGTGGGTTTCCTCCGGGTGCTCCGGTTTCCTCCCACACTCCAAAGATGTGCAGGTTAGGTGGATTGGTCATGATAAATTGCCCTTAGTGTCCAAAATTGCCCTTAGTGTTGGGTGTGGTTACTGGGTTATGGGAATAGGGTGGAGGTGTTGACCTTGGGTAGGATGCTCTTTCCAAGATCCGGTGCAGACTCGATGGGCCAAATGGCCTCCTTCTGCACTGTAAATTCTATGATAATCTATTTTAAGCTGAATTTTTTTTTACAATTCTTCCTGATATTCATCTTTAGAAGCCTCAGTGATTACGTCAACTGTTTGAACAAAGTTTATTGCCTGAGTTTTTATATCCAGGCCCCTGTAAGCTAATGTGAACTATCTCTCTGACAGGTATTGCAGTGAACCAATCACCCACCCCGAAGAGTGTATTGCCAAAGGACATCCGGAAATGATGTCAGAGGAGATGTGTGCCACGACACTGTGCTACAGCAGCTGCTGCTTTCAGACGTTGAGCTTGTCAATTAACAACTGATATGTCAAAGCCCTCCCCTTCCCTCCATCTTCATCCCTTGGTTTCTTCTTGCCTCCCTCCCATTCTAAACGTCTTCTTCTTCCCTCCCTCCTCTTGCCTCACTCACATTCTCCCCCGCGCCCATCCCTCCTTCCCTCCCTCCCTCCCAAAAACAGACGGATCGTTGTGTTGAAGTGAGAAAATATATTTTACTGCCAGAAATTTGCAAAAGTTCAGCTAGATTTTTGTTGTTGTTCAGCTGATAAAGGTAAACGTTACGTTAAATGTGAACTGGTTTCAAAGTTTTGTATTTGTATAATTATTTTTGTGAATAAATGTTTAACATTAAACTTTACAAACTTTTACATATGTCTCACTGAAACATCAGAGTACAACAATTAATGATGAGATAATTATAAATGAATACGATAATTGAATTAAACAAGCAGAAACATAATAACATAGGTAACAGGGTGGCACAGTGGTTAGCACTGCTGCCTCACAAGGAGGCCATTCGGCATATTGATTCTGTACTGACCCTCTGAAAGAGCACCCTACCCGGATCCACTCCCCGCCCTATCCCCGGAACTTAACCTGCGCATCCCTAGACACTAAGGGGCAACTTGGCATGACCAATCCACCGAAACTGAACATCTTTGGACTTTGGGTGGAAACCGGAACACCTTGAGGAAGCCTACGCAGACACAGGGAGATGGTTCAAACTCCACACAGACAGTCACCCGAGGCTGGAATTGAACCGGGGTCCCAGGCACTGTGAGGCAGCAGTGCTAACCACTGCCATTTAGCCGCCGCCGGTTCCTCCGGGTGCTCCGGTTTCCTCCCACAGTCCAAAGATGTGCGGGTTAGGCGGATTATCCGTGTTAAATTGCCCCTTAGAATCCAAAGATCAGGTGGGGTTATGGGAATAGGGTGGGGGGGGGGGCGAGGGCACAGTGCTCTCTCTGAGGGTCAGTGCAGATTCGATGGGCCGAATGGCCTCTTCTGCACTGCAGTGATTCTATACACACTAATCAAAAATAAATCAGATGTTATAAAGACAGCGACTGCAAAAAGCCCCCGGAGAGCTTTGAAAATCTTATGGCGAGAATCTAACTTAAAAAATACAAACATGTTTAAACATGTCACATATAAAGTTATATGATAATATATCGCAGATTGAAATAGTTTCCCAGAATTCAAACAAATAACCAAACCTATATTCACCTCTAAATAATCACCTTTAATCATAAATAAAATACAAAATTACTTCAAAAGAATCAACAACAATAGTAACGCCTGTTTAAAAGAAAGAGAAAAAAACTGTTAAATAAAAAGTCTGGCTACCATTAAACCACTTGTTAAATAGTCAGCTGTGCACTCCCGGTTGCGGTCTGTAGGTGGTGCTCGCAGGTTTGGGGGCTCCAGCCAGAGTAACTGCTGGGCCTGACCAGGCAAACAGTGAATGAGAAGATAAGAGATCAAATGGAATCTCAGAAGAAGAAACAAAAGGAATATTATGAAAAGTCTACCAGGAGTCTGAAACATTTCGAAT
Source organism: Scyliorhinus torazame (assembly GCF_047496885.1). Taxonomy (NCBI): domain Eukaryota; kingdom Metazoa; phylum Chordata; class Chondrichthyes; order Carcharhiniformes; family Scyliorhinidae; genus Scyliorhinus; species Scyliorhinus torazame. The sequence continues at coordinate 4,966,907 of NC_092725.1, read as the reverse complement.
TAAATGACCTGGTGAGAGTGGGGGATTCTCATGACTGGTCAAAACGCGCTGAGGTGTTGCAGCAAACAAGTCCAAGGTCCTCTACTGTGATAACGGAGCAACGACAGGTTTTAAGGAGGAATAGACGAGCACTCCTAAAAGTTGTGAACAGCAAGGCGAGGATGTAGAGGAAACTTTACATTCATCGAAACCGACACAAGCAGTGAACGAGTTAAATATGAATGCACAGAATGATGTCCATAACAATGATACAATCATAGTAGATTTACCTACAGAAGCTCAGAACTTTCACACACATTCACCACATTTACCTGCCTTGAGAATATCAATGAGAAACAGAAAGAAACCGGAACGGTTGGATCTGTGAATGGACAATGCAACTGTACATGATGTAAACTACATTCTTATACATATCATATGTAATATTTACTGAAATAATGAATTACTTGATCTTCGAAATCTCAAGAAAAGGGGATGTAATGATATGACAAAACCAAGTGCACATATAAATATGTATAGCCTCCGACCAGTAGGTGTCAGGCAAGTAATAGAACGTGACCCCTGCAGCCTGAAGGGGACTTGAGGAGAAACAATCGTGGTCAGTGGGGTTTGTATTAGTTCCAGTTTGTTAATATTAGTTTCGTACCACAGTTTATTGTACTGAAATAAAATTAACTAGTCTTGAACTAGATGTTCTTTAATACGTCAGCTCAATAGTGTCTCTGTGCAAGAGCATAACACTGCCCTGGGAGTGTTTGATGGCCACATTGTAGAGGGAGCAGTACTCTCTATATAACCCTGTGCTGTACCTGTCCTGGGAGAGTTAGATGGGGTCAGTGCAGTGGAAGCTTCACTCTGAATCTAACCCCGTGCTGTACCAATTCTGGAAGTGTTTGATCGGGACAGTGCAGAGGGAGCATTACTCAGTATCTAACCCCATGCTGTACCTGTCCTGGGAGTGTTCGTTGGTGACAGAGTAGAGGGAGCTTTACTCTATATCTAACACCTTGCTGTACCTATCCTGGGAGTGTTTGTTGGGGACAGTGTAGAAGAAGCGTAACTCTGAATCTAACCCCGTGCTGTACGTATTCTTGAAGTGTTTGATAGGGACAGTGTAAAGCGAGCATTACTCAGTATCTAACGCCACACTACGTGCCCTGGCGTTTTTGATGGGGACAGTGAAGAGGGAGCATTTCTCTCCATCTGACCCTGTGCTGTACCTGTCCTGAGAGTGTTCGATGGTGACAATGTAGAGGGAGCGTTACACTGTATCTAACCCCGTGCTGTCGCTGACCTGAGAGTGTTCGATGCTGACAGTGTCGAGGGAACTTTACTCTGTATCTAACCCTATGCTGTAAATGTCCTGGGAGTGTTTGATGGGGACAGTAGCGAGGGAGCTTTACTCTGTATCTAACCCCGTGCTGTACCTGTCCTGGGAGTGGTTGATGGGGACAGTGCAGAGGGAGCTTTACTCTGTATCTAACCCCGTGCTGTACCTGTCCTGGGAGTGTTTGATGGGGACAGTGTAGAGGGAGCTTTACTCTGTATTTAACCCCGTGCTGTACCTGTCCTGGGAGTGTTTGATGGGGACAGTGTAGAGGGAGCTTTACTCTGTATCTAACCCCGTGCTGTACCTGCCCTGGGAGTGTTTGATAGGGTCAGTGTCGAGGGAACTTTACTCTGTATCTAACCCCGTGCTGTACCTGTCCTGGGAGTATTCATTGAGGAGTTTAACGTGGTCCAATCAAAAATATGTATTACAAGTCCATCCAGGTAGATCTTGGCAATCTTTCCAATCTCTCTCTCCAGACTCTAACACACGCTTTACAAGTTTCAGTGGAACATCATTCCCGACATCAAACGTTTGCAAATCCTATTTCCATCCTCCATATAATTCCACAAAAACATCTGTCCCTTTGAGAGTTAAGTTAACAGCCCTCCTCCATCTCTCCTTCTCTATCTGTCTCTCTCAATCTCTCTCTGCATCTCTCTCTGTCTCTATTCTCTCGCTCAGTCTCTCTTTCTGTCTCTTTTTCTCTCTACCTGTCTCCATCTCCGTCTCTCTGTTTTTTCTCCCTATCTCCTTCTCTCCATCTCTATCTCTGTCTCTCTATGTGTGCCTTTCTGACTGTCTCTCTCGCTCTCTCTCTGACTGTCTCTCTCTCTCTACCCCTCTTTTTTTCTCCCTGTCTCTGTCTCTATCTCTGTCTCTATCAATGCCTCTCTCTGTCTCTGTCTCTTTCACTCTCTCTCTGTATACATATATCTGTTTCTCTTACTCTCCCTGTCTCTCTGTGTATGTGTCTCTCTCTCTCCCTCTCTCCCTGTCTCTCTGTGTCTCTCCCTGTCTCTCTTTCTGTGCGTATCCATCTCGTTTTATCTTCCCCTCTATCTGTCCCTCTCTCTCTCTCTCTCCACTCCTCCACCATACCCAGTACCTCTCCCATCACACATGGTACCTACACATGCAATCGCAGAAGGTGTAACACCTGGCTCTCAACCTCTTCAATGCTAAATATTACAGGCCCAAAACACTCATTCCAGGTTAAGCTGCGTTTCACTTGCACCTCTTCCAATCTGGTCGATTGCATTCGCTGCTCCCAATGTGGTCTCGTCTACATCGGAGAGGCCAAACGCAGAGTGTGATCGCTTTGCTGAGCATCTCCGGTCTGTGCGCTTTCAGGACCCTGACCTTCCGTTTGCTTGCCATTTTAACACAAGGCCCTGCTCCCATGCCCACGTGTCTGTCCTTGGCCTGCTGCAATGTTCCAGCGAAGCTCAACACAAACTGGAGGAACAGCATCTCACCTTCCGGTTAGGCTACAGCCTTCCGTCTCAACATCGAATTTAAACATTTCAGATGATTAGCTCTACCCCACCTTGACCCATTTGATTTCATCCCATTTAATTTTAAATGTCAGTTAGCATTTGTTTCTTTCTTGACTTTCTTAATATATATTCAACTCCCCCCCACTTCTTATCCACCTTTCCTTACCCTTTCTCCCCTTTGCTTCCCATACCCCTCCCCCACATCTACATCTGTCACAGTTTACCCTCTGATGTTAGTTTCTCTGCTGTTTTGCCTCTCACACCTTTTGTTCTCTCTGGGGACTGCCATTATCACTCTTTCCCCGTGGTTTCTGTGGCCATCAGCACCCCATTTCCCTTCTTTTCTGACGCTATGACTCATCTTTCATTCTCGCTCCACAGCATAAACATTTCCCACTTTCTCTGTCTGTTTGCTTTGACAAAGGGTCATCTGGTGTCGAGACGTCAGCTCTTTTCTCTCCCTACAGATTCTGCCAGATCTGCTGAGATTTTCCAGCATTTTCTCTTTCGTTTCTGTCTCACCCTCGCCCTCTCCCCCACTCCCTGTACACTGACTGGTGACTCTCTCTCTCTCTCTTCCACTCAAGCAGATATCTGTACACTGACTGGTGTCTCTCAGTCCCCTCTCTCTCTCAGGGAGATATCTGTACACTGACTGGTGTCTCTCTGCTCTCTCTCTCTCAGAGATATCTGTACACTGACTTGTTTCTCTCATTCCCTCGCTCTCAATCAGGGAGATATCTGTACACTGACTGGTGTTTCTCAGTCCCCTCTGTGTCTCAGGGAGATATTTGTACACTGACTGGTGTTTCTCTCTCTCTCCCTGTCAGGGGGGCATCTGTACACTGACTGGTGTGTCTCATTCCCGCCTCTCTCGCAGAGAGATATCTGTAAAACGACTGGTGTCTCTCAGTCCCCTTTCTCTCACAGGGAGATATCTGTACTGACAGGTGTCTTCAGTCCCCTCTCTCTCAGGGAGACATCTGTACACTGACAGGTGTCCCTCAGTCCCCACACTCAGGGAGATATCTGTGCACTGACTCGTGTCTCTCAGTCCACCCACTCTCTCAGGGAGATATCTGTACACTGACTGGTGTCTTTCAGTCCCCCCTCTCTCTCAGGGAGATATCTGTACACTGACTGGTGTCTCCCAGTCCTCTCTCTCAGGGAGATATCTGTACACTGAGTGGTGTCTCTCAGTCACCTCTCTCAGGGAGACATCTGTACACTGACTGGTGTCTCTCATTCCCGAGTCTCCCTCTCAGGCAATATCTGTCCACTGACTGGTGCCTCTCAGACCCCTCTCTCTCAGGGAGATTTCTATACACTGACTGGTGTCTCTCAGTCCCCTCCTTCTCTCAGGGAAATGTCTGTACACTGACTGGTGTCTCTCAGTCCCCTCTCTCTCAGGGAGATTTCTGTACACTGACTGGTGTCTCTCAGTCCCCTCTCTTTCAGGGAGATATCTGTACACTGACTGGTGTCTCTCAGTCCCCTCTCTCTCAGGGAGATATCTGTGCACTGACTGGTGTCTCTCAGTCCCCTCTCTCTCTCAGGGAGATATCTGTACACTGACTGATGCCTCTCAGTCCTCTCTCTCTCAAGGAGATATCTGTACACTGACTGGTGTCTCTCAGTCCCCTCCTTCTCTCAGGGAGAAATTTGTATACTGACTGGAGTCTCTCAGTCCTCTCTCCCTCTCAGGGAGATATCTGTACACTGACTGGTGTCTCTCAGTCCCCTCCTTCTTTCAGGGATATATCTGTATTCTGACTGGTGTCACTCAGTCCTGTCTCTCTCAGGGAGATATCTGTACACCGACTGGTGTGTCACAGTCCTCTCTCCCTCTCAGGGAGATACCTGTACACTGACTGGTGTATCTCAGACCGCTCCTTCTCTCAGGGAGATATCTGTATACTGACTGGTGTCACTCAGTCCTCTCTCTCTCAGGGTGATGTCTGTACACTGACTGGTGCCTGTCAGTCCCCTCTCTCTCAGGGAGATATCTGTACACTGACTGGTGTCTCTCAGTCCACTCCTTCTCTCAGGGAGAAATTTGTATACTGACTGGTGTCTCTCAGTCCTCTCTCCCTCTCAGAAAGAAATCTTTACACTGACTGCTGTCTCTCAGTCCCCTCCTTCTCTCAGGGAGATATCTGTATGCTGTTTAGTATCTCTCAGTCCCCTCGCTGTCAGGGTGATATCTGTACACTGACTGGGTATCTCTCAGTCCCCTCTCTCTCAGGGTTTTATCTGTATACTGACTGGTGTCTCTCTGACCCCTCTCTCAGGGGGATATCTGTACACTGGCTGGTGTCTCTCAGTCCCCTTCCTCTCTCAGGGAGATATCTGTACACTGACTGGTGTCCCTCAGTCCTCTCTTTCTCAGGGACATAAATGTGCACTGACTGGTGTCTCTCAGTCCCCTCTCTCTCAGTGAGATATCTGTACACTGGCTGGCGTCTCGCAGTCCTCTCTTTCTCAGGGAGATAAATGTGCACTAACTGGTGTCTCTCAGTCCCCTCTCTCTCAGGGAGATATCTGTACACTGACTGGTGTCTCTCAGTCCCCCCTCTCTCAGGGAGATATCTGTACACTGACTGGTGTCTCTCAGTCCCCTCTCTCTCAGGGAGATATCTGTACACTGACTGGTGTCTCTCAGTCCCCTCTCTCTCAGGGAGATATCTGTACACTGACTGGTGTCTCTCAGTCCCCTCTCTCTCAGTGAGATATCTGTACACTGACTGGCGTCTCTCAGTCCTCTCTCTCTCTCAGGGAGATATCTGTACACTGACTGGTGTCTCTCAGTCCCCTCTCTCTCTCAGGTAGATACATCTGCACTTACTGGTGTCTCTCATAGAAACGTACAAACATAGATAATTGGTGCAGGAGTAGGCTATTCAGCCCCACGAGCCTGAAGCAGCATTCATTATGATCATGGCTGACCATGCAAATTCAGTCCCTCTCCTGCTTTCTCTCCATTTCCATTGATCCCTGGAGCCGCAATGGCCATGTCCAGCTCCCTCTTGAATATGTACAACGGACTGTCCCCAACAGATTCTGTGGTGGGGAATTCCACAAGCTCACAACTCTCTGAGTGAAGAGGTTCTTCCTCAGCGCTGTCCTGAATTGCTTAACCCTTATTCTTAGGCTGTGTCCTCCAATTCTGGACGTCCCCAACATCGGGAACATTCTTCCCGCACCTACCCTATCCAGTCCCATCAGGATTTTATATGTCTCTGTGAGATCCCCTCTCGTTCTGCTGAACTCCAGTGAGTGCAATCCCAGTTTTTCCAGTCTTCACGTGTCAGTCCCGCCATCCCGGGAATTAGTCTGTGAACCTTCGCTGGACACCCTCAACAGCAAGAATGTCCGTCACTCATACTAGACTACCAAAGTTGCACACAATACTCAAGGTGTGGCCTCACCAAGGCCCTGTATACCTGCAGCAAGACACCCCAGTTCCTGTAATTGAATCCTCTCTCTATAAAGGTAAACATACCATTTACCTGCTCTGCTGCCTGCTGTACCAGCGCTTACTTTCAGAGACTGATGTACGAGGACGCCCAGGTCTGGTTGTACATTCCCCTCTCCTAAGTTATGGCCATTCAGATAATAGTCTACCTACTTGTTTTTACTAACAAAATGGATAACTTCACATTTCTCCAAATTATACTGCATCTGCGTTCACACTGTGTGTGTCAGGGGCTGGGACGAGCTCAAAATTGAAGCTTAAACCGAGGATATTCCTCAAGGTACGGCCAGAGTTCCGGTGTAGAGTTCAGGTGGAGGAGAATAAAGCTATGCTCCAAGTCAGGGAGCCGGGAGGAATCGCACCGGTAGGCCAGCGCTCCATCTGGTGGTAGAAGAACAGAAATGCACCATTCTGAGGATCTTGTGTACAGCACCATCTGGTGTGCGGGCGACAAGGATTGCATTGCTCTGAACACCCTGTACCTCTCTCCATCTGGTGGCCGAAGAGGTGAACTGCACCGACCTGGAACTCTTGGGTAAAACACCATCTGGTGGTCGAAGGACAGAATTGCGCCAAACTGAATCTCTTGAGTAAATCTATTTCCCAGAGGCCTGTTGAAGGAAGGATTGTACAGATATTAAACTGTAATGCACTTCACCCTCACTCTCATGAGAGACCAAACAAAGACACTTGGACTTAAAAACTATGTCTTTATTCAATAATAATAATCTTTATTATCACAAGTATGCTGACATTAACACTGCAATGAAGTTACTGTGAAAAGCCCCTAGTCGCCACATTCTGCCCGGGTACTGAGAGGGAGAAGTGAGAATGTCCAAATGACCTAACAGCACGTCTTCCGGGACTTGTGAGAGGAAGCGGGAGCACCGGAGGAAACCCACGCAGACACGGGGAGAGCGTGCAGACTCCGCACAGACAGTGGCCAAGTGTGGAATGGAACCTGGGACCCTGGCGCTGTGAAGCAACAGTGCTAACCACTGTGCTACCACGTCGGCTACCGTACAGGCTCGAGCGAGAGTTCTCGGCATTCTAATTAGGACACCAGATATTGGAGATTCACGAATGGTACAGACTTTTATACCTTGTGACTAGTTATCTATGTTCAATCAGGACTATCGATTGAGGTTACATCATGCATAGCATATGAGAATACTTAACCATTCACATTAAAGATCCGCATGCTTAATTCATCTATCCAATCATTACAAAGGCACGTATGTTATCTTGCAAGTAGTCACATTGATGATCCGATATCTGGGTGTAGCGACCAAAACCCTTTTGCTTTCAGCAGTCTTACTGTGGCCATCACAATGGCACCGTGTTACACATTGTAAAACAGACCTTGAATTCTAACATGTGCAGTTTCTCTCCCTGGGAGCTGGCTTCTGTGAGACACACTGTGTTCTTGTAATATCTGTTATACATGGCAATTCCACAGTCTGAATTGAAGAATTCAACTTCTCCCGTAAAATGGTGACATTTTAAAATGGTTGCAGTATACACTCTCATATCGAACAATGCACCGATTGTCCTCTTTAGACTGCAACCATAGCATTGAAGACTCAGCTAAAACCTACCCTTTAATCCATGTTCTTTTTTATTTCTCACCAACCCTTACCTTGTATTTAGCTTGTCAGTGTGTGGGTAGAGGGTGGGATGGGGTTTTTGGATTAGCTAGACTCATAGAACATTGTTCTGTTATTTCCTTTTATATATATTTGTATTTCACTCCTTTTATTAATCAAGAATTTGTCAATGTTTTATTTATAAATCTGGTGTCTCCAATTCATTGGAGCAGTCAATGGTTGAAGATCTTCAGAAAACATGAATTATTGGTTAATTCTCTTGTGTTGAAACTCCGGGCTCTGTGGGGCTGGAATTGGCCGCGCACTCGTCCAGGGTGTCGTAACATCATACAGCGAGTTGGTAAGGTCTGGAATGCACGACCTGAACAGTGTGGGGGAGGCAGCTTCAAAAGGGAATCATTATCTTACAAGGAAGAATGTGCAGGGTTACGGCGAGAAGGCAGGGGAGTGGCACTCACTGAATTGCTCATTGGGAGAGCTGGGACAGACACGTTGGGCCGAATGGCCTCCTTTGCACTGGAACAATTGTGCAATCCAGTAATGGGATGGACAGACCGAGGGAGGAAATATGAAGGTCGATAGACAATGGTCCCTGACCAAGACTCTACAACCAGCAACAAATGTTGATTTCCATCAATCCGATCAGTTTCCATTGTTCTCCTGACAACTTTGATCAAATTCTCCCTGAAACTCCCAAATTCCCCATAATACAATCCTCCTTCCCTCCCTCCCTCCATTCCTAATTTGGTGTCATCCACAAATTTGGAAAGAGTGTTTTTGACTTCAAAGTGCAAAGGACTAAGCGCGAACAGCAGAGATTCCAGAAACTCCTGTCACTCTGGGAAATAAGCCCTATTCCTAGGATCTGCTTTGTGTCTGGAAGCAGCAGCCAGGAATCCATTCAGACACTTTCCCCTGGCTCCACATTCCCAAACCGGAACCAGCCATCTGGTCAGGAACAGTTTGTGAAAGGACGTTTTATATATCCTGATCAATATTGAGAGAGAGGGGGGCGGAGAGAGAGAGGCAGAGAGAGAGGAAGACAGAGAGAAAGAGGGAGACAGAGAGAGAGGCAGAGAGAGAGACAGACAGAGAGACACAGTGAGAGAGAGAGAGGGAGACACAGAGAGAGAGAGACAGCGAGAGACAGACGGAGAGGGAGATAGAGAGAGAAAGAGGGAGAGAGACAGAGAGAGACAAAGAGAGAGACAGACAGAGAGGGAGAGAGAAAGAAAAAGACAGAGAGCGAGCGAGGGAAAAGGAGACATGAAAGAGTGAAGGAGAGGAGAGAGAGAGAGAGCGAGAGAGAGAGAGAGCAGAAAGCGAGAGTGAGTGAGAGTGACAGAGAGAGAGAGAGAGAGACAGACAGAGGGACATAGAGACTGCGAGGCAGGGGGAGAGTGAGTGACAGGGCAAGGAATTCAACCTTGATCGTGTTGATGGGGGACAATGTAGAGGGAGCTTTTTTCTGGATTTAGCCCCGTGCTGTGCCTGTCCTGGGGGTGTTTGATGGGGATGGTGAGAGTGAGCGTTACTCTGTATCTAACCCCATGCTGTACTTTCCTGGGAGTGTTTGATGGGGACAGTGAAGAGGCAGCTTTACTCTGTATCTAACCCCGTGCTGTACCTGTCCTGGGAGTGTTTGATGGGGACAGTGTAGAGGGAGCTTTAATCTCTATCTAATACCGTGCTGTACCTGTCCTGGGAGTGTTTGACGGGGACAGTGTAGAGGGAGCTTTACTCTGAATCTAATCCCGTGCTGTACCTGTCCGGGGAGTATTAAGTGAAGGGACTAACCAGGTCCTATCTCGAATATTTGTGACAATTCCAGGCAGGTAGATCTTGGCCATGTTTCTAGCCTCTCTCTGGAGTCTCTAACATATGGTTGCCAAGTTCCAGTGGAACACCATCACATACATCATGCATTTGCAAATCCCAATTGTTTTACCTATATATTTCGCGTCTCAATATTTGGCACTTTGAGAGTCAACAAGTTAACAGTTCTCCCCCCCTCCCCCCCCCCATCTCTCTCTGTCTGCCTCTCAGTCTGTCTGTCTCTGCATCTTTCTCTCTCTCTCTCTCTTTCTTACTCTATGTCTTTCTCCTCTCTCTCTGTCTCTCTGCCGCTCTCTGTTTCTCTCGCTCTCTGTTTCTCTTCATGTGTCTCTCTACCTCTGTCTCTCTCTCTCTGTCCCTCTCTCCGTCTCTCTCTCTCTGTCTCCATATCGCCCTATCTGTGTTTTTGCGTTTGTCTCATTCTCTGACTCTCTCTCTTCGTCTCTCTCTGTCCCCCTCTCAGTCTCACTCGCTGTCTCTCTCTCCCTATGTAGCTCCCTCTCTAATCTCTCTCCGTGTCCCTCTCTCTCAATCATCCTTTCTCTCTGTCTCTCTCTCTGTCTCTCACTGCCTGTCTCTCTCTCTCCCTCTCTTTCTCTCTGTCTTTCTCTTTCTATTTCTCTCTCTGTCTCCAAACTGTGGGATTCACTCACTCCCCCTTCCTTCAGTCTCCAAACTGTGGGACTCCCTCACCCCGCCCCCCTCCCTCAGTCTCCAAACTGTGGGAGTCCATCGCTCCCCCCTTCCTGTCTACAAACGGTAGACTAATTTCCCTTACTCCCCCTCCCTGGGGAAATGTACAGAGAGCAGTGGGGTGCATTCAAAAGGGAAATTAGCAGGATACAAGCCACACGTGTTTCCTCTCGGTAAAAGGAGGAGCAGCAAGCCCAGAGAATCATGGGTGACCAGAGACATTCAGGATACGGTGAAAATGAGAAGAGGCTTTTAGTAAGTACAAGGGGAAAAAATGAGCTGAGGCATTAGTGGAGTACAGCAACTGCAGGATGGAGCTTAAGAAAGCAATGCAGAGAGGAAAGAATGACTCTGAGAAAGCTCTGGCTGGTAAAAGTAGGGAAAATCCCGAGATATTCTGTCAGGATATCAATGGGAAGAGGATAAGCGGGGAAAGAGTCAGGCTCATTAGGGACCAAAGGGGAAATCTGTGGGTGGATTGAAAAAGGGAGCGACAAGGTAGTAATTGTATTGGCAGGCTTAAAAGTGGACAAATCTCCAGGTCCGGATGGATTGTGTCCCAGGATGCAGTGGGAGGCGGGGGAGGAAATTGCCAGGGCTCTGAACCAAATTTTACATTCTTCTCTGGCCAAGAGGGAGGCGCCAGAGAACTGGAGAACAGTTAATGTGGTCCCACTGTTTTAGAAATGTTGTAGAGATAGACAAACAAACTTCTGACCAGTGAGTCTCACGTCAGTGGTCAGGAGAAACCTCTGAAGGAGACAATCTATCTCCACTTGGAGAGGCAAGGTTTGATCAGGGATAGTCAGCATGGTGGTGTCAGAGGGAGGTCATGCCTAACAAATTTGATTCAATTTTCTGAGCATGTGACCAGCTGTGTGGATGAGGGGAGTGCAGCTGATGAAGTTCACCTGGATTTCAGCAAAGCATTTGACAAGGTCCCACATCAGGATATTTCTAAAGAAGGCAAATCCACTTGGAATACAGGGTAACTTGATAAGGCGGAATCAATATTTGCTTAGATGTACTAGACAGGGGGTGATGACGGACGGCTGCTTTTGGACTGGGAGCCAGTGTCCAGTGGCGCATCACAGGGATCTGTGCTGGGCCCCCTATTATTCATTATTTATATAAACGACATAGATGATTATGTGGGGGTAGGATCAGTAAGTTTGCAGCTGACACAAAGATTGGCCGAGTGCTTAACAATGAGGCTAAGTGTTTTGAGTTACAGGAAGGTATAGATGGGATGGACAAATAGGCAAAAAAGTGGCAGGTGGAATTTAATCCTGTCAAGTGTGAGGTGATACACTTAGGAAGGAGGAATGTGATAAGGAAGTATTCAATGAATGGCATGATACTGGGAAGCTCAGAGGTTCAAAGGGACCTTGGCCCGTCTGTCTATTGATCTCTGAATGCAGAAGGGCAGGTTAATAGGGTGGTTAAACAATGCATAGGAGACACTTGTCTTTTTCACACGGGGCATGGATGACAACAGCAGGGAGGCCATTTTGGAGCTGTATAGAACTTTGGTGAGGCCACAGCTGGAGTACCGTGTGTAATTCTGGTCGCCACATTATAGGAAGGATGTGATTGCACTGGAGGAGGCGCAGAGGAGATTCGCCAGGATGCTGCCTGGGATGGAACATTTCAGTTATGAAGGGAGGTTGGATAGGCTTGGGTTGTTTTCTCTGGAGCAGAGAAGACTGAGGGGCGACCTGATCGAGGTGTACACGATTATGAGGGGCATAATCATTGAAGGGAGCAGCTGTTTCCCTTAGCTGAAGGGTCAGTCACGAGGGAACACAAGATCAAGGACAGGGGCAAGGGATTTAGGAGGGATTTGAGGAATGCTTTTTCCACCAGAGGGTGGTGAATAGCTGCAACGCAACGCCTGGGAGGGTGGGAGAAGTGGGTTGCGTCACATCCTTTAAAAAGTACCTGGATGAGCATTTGGAACGTCACAACATTCAAGGCTGGGGCTGGACGGTGGCATAATGGGTTAGCCGTGCTGCCTCATGGCGCAGAGGTCCCAGGTTTGATCCCTTGCTCTGGGTCACTATCCGTGTGAGGTTTGCACATTCTCCCCGTGTTTGCGTGGGTTTCGCCCCCACAACAGAAAGCTATTAAGGGTGGGTGGATTGGCCACTCTAAATTGCCCCTGAATTGGAAAAAATGAATTGTGCCAATTTATAAAAAGGAACATTCAAGGCTATGGGCCGAGTGCTGACAAATGGGATTAGGTCGGCAGGTCAGGTGTTTTCGGTGTGCCGGGGCAGACTCGATGGGCCGAACGGCCTCTTTTGCACTGTCTTATTCTGTGATTCTGAGAGAGAGCTTTAATCTGTATTTAACCCCAGTATGTCCCAGTGTTAGGGGTGTTTCAGGGGGACACTGTCGAGGGAGCTTTACTCCGTGTGGAACCCCATGCTGTACCTTTGCTGCCAGTGTTTGATGGGGACAGTGTGGACGTCACTTTCCTCTGTATCTTCTCCTGTGGAGCAGCATCTCTGAGTGTTGTGACTGGACAGTGTAGATGTGGAGAAGCTATTGCTTCAAGTCAAAATCAATGTCGTTTTGAAATGTGTTCAGCGTTTTAGCTGCTATCCAGTCACTCATTCCCATCCTCACTGCCGAGGCTCCTCATCATTTTCCAGAAGGCAACTATTTGTGTTCAGGAAAGGTCGCAGAGGGAATTTCAATGAAACGGACAGAAAGGGGAACTGATGTGTTTTGGACAATAAGGTGAGGAGAGAAAATATGAACTAAATGTCACCAAGTTAAAATGGGAGCAGGAACAGGGAGGCGTTTTCTCCCCCTCTCAATGTCGCTCTCTATATCCCTCTGACTCTCCACATGTGTCATCTGTTGACCTCTCCATCTCTCTCTTTCTCTGTCTGGGAATCTGGAAATAAAATCCACAAACATCAGTCAGCAAAGCACTGAGACATTCATCAGAGCGTTGGCTCCTCTCTAAGGTAATGTTTGTGTATTAAATGTGACACAAACGCAGATATGGAGATACAAACCAGCGTTGCATTATGGGGAATTTTGGCGTATCAGGGAGAATTTGATCAAAGTTGGCAGGAGAACAATGGAAACTGATTGGGCAGATGGAAATCAATATTTCTTGCTGGTTGTAGAGTCTCGGTCAGGAACCATTGTCTATCGACCTTCATATTTCCTCTCTCGGTCTGTCGATCCAATCATTGCAACATACAATTATTCCAGTGTAATTGAGGCCATTCGGCCCACCGTGTCTGTCCCAGCTCTGCCAATGGGCAATTCAGCGAGTGCCACACCCCGGCCTTCTCGCCAGAACCCTGCACCTTCTTCCTTGTAAGATAATGATCCCATTCACTTTTTGACGCTGCCTCTACCACACTGTTCAGGCCGTGCATTCCAGACCTTAACAACTCGCTGTGTGATGTTACGACATCCTTGACGAGTGCACGGTCAATTCTAGCCCACAGAGTCCAGGGCCCTAAAATCAGTGAATTCATGTTTTCTGAAGATCTTTAACCCTTGACTGCTCCAATGAGTTGGAGACACCAGATTTCTAAGTAAAACATTAACAAACTCTTTATTAATAAAAAGAGGAAAAGTCGAATATACATATAAGGATATCTGTATTTATTCCGCAAACCCCATCCCACCTCTACCCCGACACAGACAAGACAGATACAAGGTAAGGGTTGGTGAAGAATAAAAAAGAACATGGATTAAAGGGAAGATTTGAAATGAATCTTCAGTGCTATGGTTGCCTCCCGAAGAGGACAATTTGGGCATCCTTAGATTTGTAACCGGTTTAAAATCGACCTCGTCTCGTTCTCCATCCTTTCAGGGATTGAAACAGTTTCCCCCTCTGTGTGTGTGAGTGTGTGTGTGTGTGAGTGTGTGTGTGACTGTGTGTCTGTGAGTGTGTGTGTATGAGTGTGTGTGTGTGTGTGTTGGAGTGTGCGTGAGTGTGCATGCATGAGTGTGCGTGAGTGCCAGTGTAATCTGTGTAACCCCATGCCAATTACTCATCCAGGTACACACTCACACAAACACACACTCACACACACAGACATACTCATTCACCCACACATTTCCACGCACTGACACACTCACACTCACAGACACACACACACAGCCACACTGACACACACACACTCGCACGCATACATCTCACTCACATACACTCTCACACATACACTCACCCACACTCACTCACACACACTCACACACACACTGACACACATACACCCTCACACGCACACACGTTCTCATGCTCGCACACACGCACACATTAACATTCACACTCACACATACTAACATATGCTCAGTGTGTGTGTCTGTGTGTATCTGTGTGTGTGTGATTGTCTGTGTGATTGTGTGGATGTGAGAATGTGTGTGTGTGTGTCTATATATGTGCGTGTGTGTCTGTGTGAGTATGTGTGTGTGGGTGTTTCAGTCTGTCAGTCTATGCGTGAGCGTGTGTGGCTGTGTGAGTACGTGTGTGTGTCTGTGTGAGAGTGCGTGTGTGTGAGAGTATGTGTGTGTGTTTGTGTGTGTGTGAGAGTGTGCCTGTGTGTGTGTGTGCATGAGTATGTGAGTGTGTCTGTGTGTGTGAGTGTGTGTGTGTGCCATGTTTGAATGGCTGGGCAGGTCGATGCCAAATGGCCTCCAGTTGCTCCTATGTTCTTTTAAGTCTGAAATACATATGCACGTGTGCGCACGCATGCACACATACCAACACACACAGAAACACTCACGCACACACAAAAATGCTGACACACAAATACTCACACACACATACAAACAAAACACACACACACATAAACACACACAAACACAGAGACAGGCACACACAAATGCAACCACACGCACACATATACACATACACACAAGCACACTCACACACACACAAATATCCACACACACAAACATACTCACACACACACACGCACATACACACACAAACACATGTATGCGCACAGGCACACACAAACACACACAGACGCGGGCATACACTAACAAGCACTCACAAGCACACACACAGACGCGCAAACACACTCACACATGAGGAAACACTCAAATTGTTGCCACTTTATTATCCAACCACAAGCCGCGAGTCCGTTTCTCGTATTGACCAAATAACCACACAACAGTCTGTTAGTTCAAAGGATAGTTTATCATTGAACACAAGACTTATCTCTCTGTGCAATGATACACGCGGCTACGTATTAAACTACACCTATCAACTAAGATGACTTGTACTTAATTTCTGGATGACCGGCTCTGTGCGGGGAGATAAGGCCTTTATCTGAGTCCCCACGTGTGTCGGCTGGAAATCGTCAGGTTCGTCTCGGCTGTGGCTCATCTCCCTCAGGTAGCGATCGCGGGTCTTGAACTTGGCAGGTCGTTATGCTGCGATTGGTGTGGGCACAGGCTGGTCCCAAAAGAGACCGATCGCTAGTAAGCAGGGCTTCTTATCCTTCTTCTCTTTCGCGCTCTTTTGGGCGGGGTTAACTCAGGTCCAATGGATCGATAGAATCTCAATCAATCTGATCGATACCGGCCAATTAGGGGGCGGGTATCTTGATGGCTCGGCGCGTCCCAGTCGTTATTGTTCCAAGTGCGTAGGCCTTTCCAATTAAGGGGAGGTGGCGCCGGGGCGTTTGCTACTGGTGCTATTCCTTGATTTGAGTCTATTGTCCTGGGGAAATTTAACAGGTGCAGGTTTCATTTCGGTCTGGTTCTCCTTTGCTCAATACACAAGGGCTGTGCACTGTCTGTGTCCCAGCTTGACTACAGCTCCCATTAGCCTTTGCGTGCAGCCATTTTGGATGGCCACAGAACACACAGACGTGCAAATGTGCTCACACACAATGCATGCACACAAACACTCAGACAGGCACACAAACACACTTGCACACACATCACTCATATAAGCATACAAACACACTCACAGATACGCACACAAAAAAATCGCATGCATACACACAAACGCAAGCACACACAAATGCAGACACACACATGCACACACACAAACATATGTATGCAGGCACACAATCACGTACTCTGACACAAACACATGTACACTCATACACACAGACTTGCAAACATGTTCACACAAACGTTACACATACACACAAACACACACGCACACATTCACAAACACACACACAAACACACACACACACGCACACAAACACACTTACACGCACACACAAACATGAACACACACAAACACATGTACACAAACACACATGCACACACACACACACAAACGCACGTATACACACACAAACACAGACAGACGCAGGCACACACTCACAAGCAACACACTGTCATGAGAATGTCGCTTTAAGAAATGTTTGGCTGCTCATGTTATTGCAGTGATACCAGAGTGTGGGTCGAGCTGAGCTCTGGCTCTGCTTTTTAGTTTCAGTTTGAGAAAAGCTTGGGTGCGTCTGTCTTTTTGGTTTCGTTTTTCAGTGTTGGAGTTGAAGCCAGACAGAGCTGGTGTACTGTTGATCTCTCTGCCATGAAAGAATATCTCTGGATCATTTGGTAAATTCAAAATTATAAATGTTCTCAGTAGTGAATGAAAACCCTGATGTGCTTCTGTTTCAAGGTGTGTTATGTCTTCTGGATGTTAAAAAGGAATGCTTAAAGGTTTACTTAATGTTGCAGTCTTTGGGGGTTGTATTTGAATTAATGGTTGCTAAGATGTTCACTGTATGTTTTAAAAAGGTTAACTTGAGTTCATAGAATATGCATTGTTCTGCTTTATAAAATACTTTTCCATTTCCGCTGTACCACACCTGTAGAGTGGGCCGTGTGCTCCCCATACCACAATCTATTAAAAGTTGTGGGTCAGGTGAACTCCATGATACACTTTGGGGTTCTCAAAACACTGGCCCATAAGAAATTGGGCGCTCTAGGGGGATAAAAGTTTATCTCTGTAAATTGGCTCAGTGAACTTAAAGACAGTGAAGGGTGAGCATATTATGGTTGCTTTTCAGGTGCGGTATTCTAGTTTAAGTGCGGAGTGTGTTGTGGACAATGGCTCTTTCAGAGACTCTGAAGCTTTTGGCGGTGGAGATGGTCACACGCAGTACCTTACGGACAGAGACTAAAAGCAGACAGTGAGATTTGGCAAAAACATTGCAGTTAACATTACCTGACAAAATACGAAAATATGAGATAATTATGGTGGTTGTTAAGCATTTAAAGTTGCCTGAGATACAGTCTGACTCATTAGAAATGGCAAAGATCCAGTTGCAGATTAAGTAACTTGAACATGAAAAAGAATAAAAGCAGCTTGAATATGCAATGAGAGAAAACGTAAGAGAGAGGGAGATACAGATCAGGGAAAAAGAAAATGCGAGATAAGAAAAAAGCAAAGAAAGAATAGCCCTAGCTCAACAAAAAGAAATGGATAGAGAGGAACGGGAAAAAGAGAGGGCGTTTGAACTTCAGAAAATGGCTATGAAACATAACACTCAGTTATATTTATGAACAATCTCACTTGCGCGAACACTCAAACACACAGACGTGCTAATATGCTCACGAACACATGTGCATTCACACAAACACTCATACACTCACACAAAGTCACCGTCAGTTTGAAAACGGAATCTCTGATTGGCTGAGGGGCTGTCAGTCAGTTTGGTTTATTCATTAATTTCATAATTGATGGAACGGGATATTTCACCATGATCTTGATCTGCTCCCTGAACCTGGACTGAGTCACCGTGTAAATGAATGTGTTTGTGCAGCAACTTACACCCTGCAACATATATCCGACTTGTTGTAAATTATACTGGGGTATGGTGAGGTAATATAATCCACTCAAAGACAAATAGAAAAATTTTATAACATAGACAGTCCAGAGGAGAATGAAAGTTCCGGAAATGCTGAAGAGTAAAATCATTGACTTTCTTCTGCTCTCCATCTCTGGGTCTCTGCGATACTCTCCCTGACTCTGAGCCCTCAGTATCTTCCGGACTCGACTGGTGAGTAAAATGTGTCTGACTGTCAGAGCGTTGATCAAGAGGATTGAAAAGAATGGGATCAATGGAGTTAAAACCTGATCAAAGCAGAGAAATACAACCCACCCAGGGGCAGTCCAAAAGCTTCTCTTTGTCTGGCAGAACCACTGGACATTGTCGATTATCACTCCAGGTTCATATGTAAAGTACAGGGGGATGTTTTTTACACAGAACAGGAGGCCGCTTGTTGACAGAACCACAGCTGCAGTTTTCCCAGTGCAATATTTAAGTTTCAGTTTCTGGCAGCGAATGGCCACAAATCGATCAAAGGAGAAGGTGAGGGTGAACCAGACAGAACAGTCTCTGGATGTAGACAGCAGGACATTGTTAACACTACACACAGGGGTGAGGGACAGGAAACTCCAGGGGAAATAATAATCACTGATGATGTTCAGTATGGGGCCAGTGATAATAAACAGCAGATCCGCCATTGCCATGGTCACGAGGTAGCGAGTGGTACAGGTAGAGAGGCCACACTGTCGCCGACACAGAATCACAATTCCCAATAAATTAACTGTGAGAAAGAGAAGGAAGAAGAGCCTATAAATTATGGATCAAACATTCTCTGTGTCTGAATCGACAGTAAGTACAGGAGCTCAGCAACAATAAACTGTGCAGTGGGTGGGTGGTGGTGGTGGGGTGGTGGTAGAGGGTGGGTACAGTGTTTAAAATTGCAGAGATGGAAGTCGCATATGTGACTTCAGTTTTTAAGAAGAGTTAGGCGGAAAATGATTGCACCCATGTCAGTTTGATGGCTGTGGTAGGAAAATGTTCATAATTCAAATATCTTTCGGAGAGATTACATTTCTCATTCAATCTGATTGACAGGATTAACTCAGACTGGCCAGGTTTCCCAAGCAGGATAGAAATATACCAGAGATTGTCATCCTTCCTCATTCCCAATTATTGAACCACACCCCGGTTTGGACCGTTCCCTGGACTGGAATTCTGATGGAGTTGGGCACCACTCCTGGATTTTTGGAATCCTCCATAATCAATGGAAAAATAAAACAGGTGCAGGACCTTCCCAGTTCAGAATTATAGGACTAATAGAGCCTGTCCAGTCTCCAGAACATTCCCAGGGCACAAACATCCCAGGTTCAGTCATTCGTAAGGCACCCTCTCCCAGGAGTAGACCATTGTCTTTATCCGAACATCTCAAGATCACACTATTCACGAGAATACATCCTGTCCTCGTTTGGAAACAATCATTCACAAACTTTTCTCAGTAATATTCCGTCGCCAGCATTGGACGTTTGCCAGGGTCCCGTTGTCAGGAATAGATCCTCTCCAGATTTGGAAGCATTGTATTAGTTTAGAAAACAGGATATAACAAAACAAGAGTGATAAGATGTAGGGGAAAGATCCCAGTTTAAAGTTGTCGATCTCAATGCTGAGTCCTGAGGCCTGTAACGCGCCTCATTGGAAGATGAGATGCTGCTCCTCCCGCTCACTTTGGGCTTCACTGGAACCTTGCAGCAGGCCAAGGACAGACGTGGGGGCAGGAGGACAAGGTGCTGAGTTAAAATAGCCCCCAAGAGGAAAACAATGATATCGTTGATCAGGTGCCTGTATAACAGTGAGCACAAGATCAGCATTAAACAATTTAAAATCAGAGAGCTGCTCACACACAGATTTCCACAACTTCAATGGTGATAGTCACTTACCAGGAACTCCAACAATAGCAAGGATTGGGTAGAATATTTTCTCAGCAATATCAATTGGATAAAGCATGTTCAGTGTGAAGTGATGTCTACCTTCGTGCTGCTGACAGTCTCTGTCTTAAACTCTGAGGTTATACTTTCCCCAACTCTTTAATTTATACCCTGTGGAACCACCTCAGGGATGTTGAGGTTGCAAAATCCTTTAATCTATTTTTAAAGATATGAACAAAAAGATTACGACATTGGGTTCAGTGATAGAAAATGTTATTTTGATGAAGTGACCTCTTTACAAACACTGAACTGTGTTGATCACATTGATCAACTAACAATAACAGAAAGGACGCTGTCCACTCAAACACCATCAGTCCCATCTCTAGATCTCACATTGTTTCACGTGACATCCCTCACTCGACTGTGACCAGTCAGTGAATCAGAACCAATTGTCAGTGTGTTTCTCTGGGTGTCTCCACTGCACTCTGGGGTCTTGCTGCCTCGGTAACTGTGACCATTCAGCGATTCAGTTCCAATTGTCAGTGTGTTTCTCTGGGTGGTTCCACTGCACTCTGCGGTGTAGCTGCCTCTGTAACTGTGACCATTCAGCGATTCTGTTCCATTGTTAGTGTGTTTCTCTGGGTGGTTCCACTGCACTCTGGGGTGTAGGTGCCTCTGTATCTGTGACCATTCAGCGATTCAGTTCCAATTGTCAGTGTGTTTCTCTGGGTGGTTCCACTGCACTCTGGGGTGTAGCTGCCTCTGAAACTGTGACCATTCAGTGATTCAGTTCCAATTGTCAGTGTGTTTCTCTGGGTGGTTCCACTGCACTCTGGGGTGTAGCTGCCTCTGTAACTGTGACCATTCAGTGATTCAGTTCCAATTGTCAGTGTGTTTCTCTGGTTGGTTCCAGTGCACTCTGGGCTTTAGCTGCCTCGGTAACTGTGGACATTCAGTTTTGTGATTTAGGTGGGTTCAAAGTGAGCAAAAATTGTAAAATTTAGACAGTCAAACATGAGCTCAAACTCCCCGAGTTCCATGGGTTAAATAATTATCCATTCCAAGTGGGATCAGTATTGTTTACAACGCCCAGTCTCTGAGCTGTGTGTGGGGAGACAGTGGAGTATGTCCTCTGTATCACAACCCAGCTGTCCAGCCAACTGATTATGAGGGGCAGGGACAGGATGGATAGGGAGCAGCTGTTTCCCTTAGTTGAAGGTTCAAGAATGAGGAGGCATCATTTTAACGTCAGGGGCAGGAGTTTTAGGAGCGGATGGAGGAAAGCTTTTTGACCCAGAGGGTGTTGATGGTCTGGGACGCACTGCCTGGCAGGGTAGTAGAGGAGCGTGGGGGTTAGCAGTCCATCGAGTCTGCACCGACCCATGAGAAACACCTGACCTGCCTTCCTCATCCCATTTGCCAGCACTTGGCCCATAGCCCTGAATGTTATGACGTGCCAAGTACTCATCCAGGTACTTTTTAAAGGATGTGAGGTTACCCGCCTCTCCCACCCTCCCAGGCAGTGCGTTCCAGAACCTCACCACCCTCTGTGTGAAAAATGTCCCTCACCTTGAACATGTGTCCCCTCGTGACTGACCCTTCAACTAAGAGGAGCAGCTGTTCCCTACCCAACCTGTCCATGCCACTCATAATTCTGTACACCTCGATCAGGTCGCCCCTTAGTCTTCTCTCTGTTCCAGAAAAACAACCCAAGCCTATCCAAACTCTCTCCATAACTTAAATGTTCCATCCCAGGCAGCATCCTGGTGAATCTACTCTGCACCCACTCCAGTGCAATCACATCCTTCCTATATTGTGGCGACCAGAATTGCACACAGTACTCCAGCTGTGACCTCACCAAAGTACTATACAGCTCCAACACGACCTCCCTGCTTTTGGAATCTGTGCTTCGATTGATAAAGACAAGTGTCCCATGTGCCTTTTTCACCTCCTATTAACCTGCCCTTCTGCTTTCAGAGATCTATAGACAAACAGGCCAAGGTCCCTTTGTTACTCGGAGCTTCCCAGTGTCAGGCCATTCATTGAATACGTCATTGTCACATTACTCCTTCCAAAGTGTATCAACTCACACTTTTCAGGGTTAAATTCCATCCGCCCATTTGACCATCCCGTCTATATCTTCCTGTAACCAAGACACTCAACCTCACTGTTAACCATCCGCCCAATCTTTGTGTCTTTCGTTAACTTGCTGATCCTACCGCACCACCCCCGCCCCGCCCCTCTCCCCCCCCTCCCCCCTCCGGCCACAGTCATCCATGTTGTTTATATAAATGATGAATAATTGGGGTCCCAGCACAAGATCCCTGCGGTACCACCACTGGACTGGCTTCCAGTCACTAAAGCAGCCGTCTGTCATCACTCTCTGTCTCCTATAACGAACACAGTTTTGAATCAAGTTACCCTCTGTCCCGTGTGCATTTATATTCTTGCCCTGAGGCTGCCAGACTTCACTTAGCTATTCCTCATCTTTTGCCAGGAGGATAGAGGAACGCAAACCGTTGTAGTATCCCAGAGGCATTGGGTCAGATTAAGACCAGTCGGATATTACGCCACCCAAATGGATGCGGTAGCCTAAGACATGCACCGATGTGCGCCGGCCTTAACGTGCGCCTCATGGGCAATAAATTCTTCACAACCCATCACACTGATGGGAAACATAATCCTCCACAGACCTCACACTATTGTTCAACTCTTCGAGGCCGGGAGACTGAAGGTGGTCTCGAATGGGTGGCTCTCGAAATGGGAAGCTGATATTATAGTGGGAGACAGACATGTGGAAATCTGTAAAGATATGAGGGAAAAGCCCGCGATAGGATTAACGAGACACCAAACGGAGCATGAATGTGTTGAGGAAGTAGAGGGGCTTGGCAGGAGAACCATTAGTGAGACAAGGAGCGAGAGAATGATATGTGGATGGAGCAGGGAAGTATATCGGAGTTGAGCCCTGTACGGAATGGGCAGGGTTGTGACCAAATTCTGCCAGCGACGCAAACAGTGCACCCTGGTGGAAATGGGCCGTTCCTGCAAGAGTAAAATGGGAAACCAGCCCTGGCCTTTGCAGTCGCTGCTCTTGTTGCAGGAATAACCTGGATTTGTAAATAGACCACTAGAGTAGCCCAGACTGTGGGACAAAGGAACAGAGAGGGTGCAGACGAGGAAGGATCGGAGATAATGTGACTGATATTATACTAACTGAGCGCGGGAAGGCATTTGTTTAAAGCCACAGGATTCTATTGCAAGCACACATCAGGATCCCATCTCAACTCTGGTTGTGACCACCGACATTGATCTCCTCGCCATGGACACAGAAGGAGCCAGACATCGCTGACTCAAAACCCAATGATCGCGTGTATAATAATGTTACGCGGGTGCGTCTGGACATTGTAAAATGTAATGCGAGACGTAAGGGGAAGGAGTGATATCGGTGTTTATTATGACAGGACCCAGGATGTATGCACAAACGGGACTTTATACGTTCCTGCGGGACAGCTTATGCGAATCACTTGCAGTTCGGAAATACCGAGGCCCTATATCAGTGGGGAAGCCAGGATCAAGGGAATTCGTGAGATCGGGAAAGCTGGGATACAGGACACTTACCCCCCAGGCAAGATGACATTGTTTTTTAAAATGACAGATCAGAAAATCTTAAATGCCCTCGACAACTCGAATCGCCCTAATGCAACGTATAAAGTTAGAGGGGATCGTTTAGAAATTCATTGTCTGAACCCCTGCCAGGCACCTAACCGGACGAAAGATCAAGAGGTGATGTACGAGAGATTGTGGGCTTTGTACCAGGGAAGGGAAGCGGGAGGCCAGTCTGCACAGGAGCCCGAGAATCGGGGAAGGGGGGCGGGGGGGGGGGGGGGGGGGGGGGGGGCGGGGGGATATTGTAGGAAGCAAGGACCCCACCAGATAACGGTAGAGACCAGGCAGAAACCTACCACCACCACTGTGACACCGACGAGCCCCGGCTGGGATACAACCACGAGCCCAAGTTGACCCCCAGGCCCGAATGTGATGAGCAAATTACTGGCCACACTATGGGACACGGGTTAGTCCTGACCCCCCCCCCCCCCCCCCCCCCCCCCACTGGCCAATCAGTGACAATAGTACCTGGATATGAACATGTGAAAGTTAAGGTTAATCTCACCAACCTACACCTACCAGCCGAGACCTACGGCCAGGGATTATTTGTGACCCTGGATCGGGAAATTATGGAGGGGAGTGGACCGAAAACGCGTCAGCGACAACAGAGGGAGAGTGGTACTAGCGGTTGGAGGATATGGGGCAGGAGTTTCAACAGTTAATGCCCTTGACATTGCAGAGATTAGTGAAGAGATTGAGGTTATGAAAGGACCAATGAGAGCTGCAGTTACGGACATATACCAGGATGGCGGAACGGCTACAGACCCTAACCGGCGAGTCAATCAGTTCGTGTGGAAGGAACTTAAAGAGCTATAGGCATATCAGACAATGATTAACACGTTAATTGACAGGCAGGGTGAGATTTCACAGAAGGTGCACAGAGTGCAGGTATGTAACATGTATGTAACACACGTGTTGCAGAACCTGCAGGCCAACCTACTTCAGCTGGATTCACACCGAGTACCGAATTGGGTGAGCAATGACCAATTGAAGGCTTGGATAAAGACGGCCCACCGAGCTCCTGAACTCCTGTGGGAGTTGACGTTGGCCACTCACGTTCCCTTTGAGAATGATAACCACACCCTCCCAGTGTGAATAATGTTGCATATTCCCCGGGAAGGGGAGAACAGCACTCATCAGCTTCTCCAGGTGAACAATTAGGGACACTATGGGAATGCGGTGTTGGTTAAACTAAAGGATGGCCCTGAAAATACAATCCAAAAAAGAGATAGAATTTACTCCATCGACTTCCGGAAATGCAAATGAAGGGGAACCAACTGGTTGTGCCCAGAGACGGCCATTAGTACAGGGGTTTACTGCAGGTACAATACATTGAGAACTGCACGTTAGCGGTCACATTGAACAGCCAGACTGTGTATAACAGTGCTCAATACTGGACCAATTACTATATTGTGACGTCACATAGCAACTATACCAAGCGTGGCATTGTGTGTGAATTGCCTGGGCATCATTTGTTCCCGCCAATTTATCTGAGGGAATTATAATTGGCCATCATGAGCTAACTCCACACAGAGCAGTGTCCATCGTGCAAGCAGATGACCTCGAGCGAACTTATGATGACCAACAGACTGACCGATACGTCCAGAAGGGACTTTCACGCATCCCGCACTTGTGGACAGGCTGGGCAGTACTCAAGAAGGAAGCCAAACAGATTGATCGACTCTGTAACAAGGAGCGGGAGCTGTTTAATCCTCTCGCCGACAAGGCTCAGGAACTGTTTAAATCACAGAACTTTTTCTCTAAAATATGGAACAGGGAACTGAATACCAAATCCATCAATCGATACACCTTATATCGCACATTGTTGTAATTCTGCAGCTGTTTGTACTGCTCGCCTTTCTTTATGGCCTCTTCTGCCTGAGATGACGAATTAGAAAATGGCGGAAGGACAGGTGCCCCCTAGATAAAGAGGAAATACTGCGGCTCTTACCTTTATTGAAATAAATTTACAGTACCCAGCTCATGTTTTCCAATTAAGGGGCAATTTAGCGTGGCCAATCCACCGAGCCTGCACATCTTTGGGTTGTGGGGGTGAAACCCACGCAAACACGGGGAGAATGTGCAAACTCCACACGGACAGTGACCCAGAGACGGGAACGAACCTGGGACTTCGGCGCCGTGAGGGCAGTGCGGCTCATCCACTGTGCCCTGTGCTGCCCGGGCGGCTCTCATCTAATGTCGATTCCACACTTTAGCCTGAACCAGACAAGTTCAGTATTTCTAATTAACGGCCTGTTGTTGGACTAGCAAAGGGCCAAATTGGGGGGCTTACGAGGGTGCTGAGATGAGACCCCTTCGAGGCAGATAGGCAGGATAACACTAGAATAGCTCTACATAAGTTAGTTTATTGAGAGCTTAATCTAACCATAGGAAATATATCCAGTGATCATTATTAACCGTTACACATGTATTCTTAGAACATTGCAAGAACAAGCATTTAAACTCTTGCTATTAGGAGTGGTCGCAATGTAGAGTGGGCTTTAAGCCAGCTAACGTGACTATACTCCTAATAAAGACAGAATCATACAGAAATAATGTGGTCAGCAGAAACACATTCAGAGGAAACAGCTCTTATCGGCAACCCCAGACATCGCGGACTCAGACAGACAATGGTACAGCGAGGAACCACACTCTGATCAGAGGAAATGGGAGTGAGAGCGAAGGACAGTGGATGAGGGGGCCTTGAAAAACAATAGTAGGCTAGTGGGCAGCACATGACTACACCATGATCTGATCACGCAGTTACCATGCTGCCTCCAGTAACATTCATTGGCCAAGGTATAATCCATAGCTACAAGGATTGCACTGACTCCAGCTGAGGCAGGGCTACTGATTTTGGGCAATTTTAGAACTGTTGAACCGAGAACAATGTAAAGCAGAGTTGTTTTTGGTCTAATTCAAATTACTCTCCCTCGTACTTTGACCAAGCTTGGAAAGTAAAGCCGTCGTAACCAGCGTTGCTGTCTCTGGGAGTCTTTGTGTTAGTTGACCGTAATTAAGAGGGGAAATCCCCCACGTAACTGCAAGCTAAATACTCAGTCTCTGTAAAAGCTGCTACAACACCTTTATTAACTATTTGAACTCTCTCTCGAGTTTATTGAACCAGTTCCACGCATGCTCACACGGGCAAGCTTCATTCCCTGTAGACGACATGATGAGAATGTTACTGCAACAAAAATGAAGAAAACTCATTTTCCTCACAGGGGCTCCACCCCCCTTCCCTCAGTCTCCAAACTGTGGGAATCCCTCACGCCCTCCCACTAACTCCTGATGGATGAGTTGAAAGGAAGAGAGGCAATCGAATATTCTTCCTGTTTCCAGATCTTATTCGTCACTCGTAATGCGAAGGATAAGTTCGTATCATATTTTCATTTCCTTCGACAATTTCACCTGATACAGGAACCGGGGAGCTGGGACGAATCCTCTGGCACCCTGTTCCAGGACCTCACCACCCTCTGTGTGAAGACATTTTCCATCTGGCCTCTTTTGTACCTCTCCCCTCTCACCTCAAACATATGCTCTCTGGTTCTGGATTCCTCTACCATTGGGAAAAAATGTTGACTATCTACCTGATCTATGCTCCTCATTATTTTACAGACCTCGATAAGGTCACCCCTGAGCCTCCAAAGCTCCAGGGGAAAAAGTCCCATATTACCCAGCCTCTCCTCATAACTCAGGCCATCAAGGCCTGATAGCATCTTCGTAAATCTCATTTGCACTCTTTCTAGTTTAACAATATCTTTCCTATTATAGGGTGACCAGAACTGAACACAATGTTCCATGTGTGGTCTTACCTATGTCTTGGACAACCTCAACAAGACGTCCCAATCCCTGTACTGAATATACTGACCAATAAAACCGAGCATGCTGGATGCCTTCTTCACCACCCTGTTAACCTGCGACTTCACCTTCAAGGAACTATGAACCTGTACCTCTAGATGTCTTTGTTCTGTAACTCTCCCCAACTCCCCACCATTAACTGAGTAGGTCCTGCCATGATTTTAACTACAAAAATGCATCACCTTAAATTCATCCAAATAAAACACCATCTGCCATTCATCGGCACACTGTCCCAACTGGTCGTGATTCTGTTGCAAACTTATATAACCATTTTCACTATCCACTATGCCACCAATCTTGCTGTCATCTGCAAACTTACCAACCATGCTTCTTACATTCTCATCCAAATCATTTGTACATATAACAAATAGCAGTGGACCCAGCACGGGTCCCTGAGGCACACCGCTCGTCACAGGTGGTACAGAAGGGGAAACAAAAGAGGTGGGGGGATCGCATTGCTGATTAGGGAGCAGATCACAACTGTGTAGAGGGGGGACAAATTGGAGGGATCTGCCAATGAGGTATTATGGGTGGAGCTCAGGAATAAGAAGGGTGGAATCACAAAATTGGGTGTGTGCTGCAGGCCTCCCAACATCCCGCACGAGACAGAGGAGCTGTTGTGTGATCAGATATTGAAAAGGTGTGAAAAAAAGCAGGGTCGTTGTGAAGGGCGACTTTAACCTCCCCCATATAGACTGGGAATCCCTTACAGCCAGGGGCTCGGATGGAGAGCAATTTGTTACATGTGTCCAGGAGAGCTTTTTGCTACAATAGTTGACAATTCAACAAGGGAGGAGGCCAAACTAGACTTAGTATTGGGGAATGAGCCATGCCAGGTGGTTGATGTTTCAGTTGGGGAGCATTTTGGGCTTAGCGACCATAATTCCATAAGATTTATGGTCGTCATGGATAAGGACATGAGTGACCTGGGCTGAGATGCTTAATTGGGCGATGGCCAATGACATCCAAATTAAACAGGAACTGGGGAATGTGGGTTGGCAGCGGCTATTTGAGGTCAAATGCACGTCTGGCATGCGGGAAGTTTTTCAAGGTCAGTTGATTGAAGTGCAGGACAGGCATGTCCCCGCAAAAATGAAGGATAGGAATGGCAGGATTCGGGAACCATGGATGACAGGGGAATTTGTTCGTTTAGTCAAAAGTAAAAAGGAAGCATACGATAGGTCTAGGCATCTAAAAACTGAGGAGGCCCTTGAGGAGTACAATGAAAGTAGGAAAGGAAATTTAACACGCATTAGGAGGGCTGAAAGGGTCCATGAAATGTATGTAGCCAACACGGTCAAGGAGAATCCCAAGGTTTTTTATAATTATTATTAGGAGCAAGAGCGTTGCAAGAGAAAGAGTAGACCCACTTAAGGGCAATGGAGGGAAGTTGTGCGTGGAACCACAGGAAGTGAATTCTATGTAAATTCTATATGTAAAGTGGGTGAAATGCTGGATGGATTCACCAGGGAGAAGGACATGACGGGTGTTGATGTAAGGATTTCCTGCAGACGCACCGATTTACTCCCAGCGTCAAAGATCTTCAGGTTAGGTAGATTGGCCATGGTAAATTGCCCCTTCGAGTCCAAAAGGTCAGGTCGGATGATGGGGATAGGGTGGAGGCATGGGCTTAAGTAGGGAGCTCTTTCCAAGGGCCTGAGCAGATTTGGTGTGCCGAATGGCCTCCTTCTGCACTGTACATTGTACGGTTTATCTATGGTAGATAGATAAGTCGGAGACGTGTCTACAGAAATGGCAGATTGAGACAAATCCGAACAAATGCGAGGTGATGCATTTTAGAGGGTCAAATCTCGGTATGAATCATACTGTATTTACAGATCTTTAGTAACATTAACATACAGAGGGATCTGGGTGTGCAGGTCCAAACTTCCCTAAAAGTGGCCACACATGTGGCCAAGTTGATGAAGAAGGCATATAGTATGCTTGCCTTCATCAGCTAGGGTATTGAGTACAGTGTTGGGAAAGCATGTTGCAGCTATATAAAACCTGGGATCTGCCGCAATTTGCACGCATCTGCGTGCAGTTCTGATCACCATATTACCAGAAGGACGTGGATGCTTTGGAGAGATTGCAAAGAAGGTTCACCGGGATGTTGCCTGATCTCGAGGATGTTAGCTATGTGGAGAGGTTGAATAAACTAGGATTGTTTTCACTGGAAAGATGGATGCTGAGGGGAGACCTGATTGAGATCTACAAAAGTATGAGAGGCATAGACAGGGTGGATAGTCAGAGGCTTTTCCCAAGCGTGGAAATGTCAATTACAAGGGAGCATAGGTTCAAGGTGAGAGGGGGAAAGTTTAAGGGAGATGTTCTGGGTAGGTTTTTCACACAGAGTGTGGTGGGTGCCTGGAATGCGCTGCCAGGGGATGTGGTGGACGCAGACACATTAGCAACCTTTAACAGGCATCTGGATGGATACCTGAATCGGGAGGAAATAGAGCGATACGGACCGAGTAAGAGCTGAAGGTTTTTTTTTAGTTAGCGCATCATGATCGGCACAGGCTGTGAGGGCCGAAGGGCCTGTTCCTGTGCTGTACTTCTCTCTGTTCTTTGTTCTTCTACACATGTCACGACATTCTGGGTGAGCGTACGGTCAATTCCAGCCCCCCTCGACCCGCGATAGCAACATGAGTGAATTAAACATTAATTCTTCTTAATATATCCAGATTTAGGCCCTAGGCTGCTGCAATGAGATGCAGACACCAGATTTGAAAGTAAAAACGTTAACAAACGTTTAATTGATTCCAAGAGGAAAAGATGAAAATGTGAAGTAATAACAGAACCATGACTTAACAATCTATTAAACCCAAAATCCACCCTCCACCATGACAGACAGAATAATAATAATCTTTATTGTCATAAGTAGGCTTACTTTAACACTGCAATGCATTTTACTGTGAAAAGCCCCTCGTCGCCACATTCCGGTGCCTGTTCGGGAACTGTCATGGGACTGTCCCTTTGAGAAATGTTTTTCTCTTATCACGTGGCTTTAGTGATGACATTGTGTGGGTGGAGCTGGGCTGTGGGATCTGAGTTTTTACTTTCGCTTTGAGTTTTGGAGCTGGTTTGAACTGCACAGGTTGAAAGAAGTATTTCTCTATCTTCATTTTAAAAGCAGATTCCAGACTGTTTGATAACTGAAAAGATATTATTGTTCTCTGGTCGGAATTTAAACCTGCTGCTTGAGAAGGTGAACCGAGTATCAATAACAAGTCTGATACCAGCAAGAGTGCCGTGTGCTGGGCCACGCCTTTGAAAAGGGGTTTCTGGTTGTACTTGGATATTGTTATTGAATTAGAACAGTTAAGGGGAAATTCATTAAGGGTTCAACATAGAATACTGTAGTTGATAAAAAAATTTACTGTGTGTTTTAATAAAAATGGTAACTACATTTTTAGAATAAAGCTTGTTATTTGATTGAAAGGACCGAGAACTCTGTTGAATAACACCTGAATTGCAGGCTCTTGTGCTCATCGTAACCAAAATCAAAAAACGGTTGTAGGTCAGGTGAACTCCAAGATATACTTTGGAGTTTTCTAAACCCTGGCCCATAACAGTACAGACGGGAAATTCAGAATATCCAACTCACCTCACAGCGCATCTTTCAGAATTTGTGGGTGAAAAGCGGAGAGCCCAGAGAAACCCAGCAGACACAGAGAGAACATGCAGACTCGGCACAGACAGTGACCCAAGCCGGGAATCGAAACTAGGCGCTGTGAAGCAACAGTGCTAACCACTGTGCTATTGGATCACCCCAAGACTGCCCCACACGACAAGAATGGGGGGGGGGGGGGAAGGTTTAAACTGAAACGGAATTAATACTTATGGGATTGTTCTTTGCTGCCAACGTATCTCTTTGTAACCAGCGATCTCCTAGTCATGTATCGAATTAGAAACTGGACATAGAACATTACAGCGCAGTCCAGGAACTTCGGCCTGCTATGTTGCGCTGACCTGTGAAACCACTCTAAAGCCCATCTACACAATTCCCTTATCATCTATATGTCTATCCAATGACCATTTAAATGCCCTTAGTGTTGGCGAGTCCACTACTGTTGCAGGCAGGGCATTCCACGCCCTTACTACTCTCTGAGTAAAGAACCTACCTCTGACATCTGTCCTATATCTATCTCCCCTCAATTTAAAGCTATGTCCCCTCGTGCTAGAAATTACCATCCGAGGAAAAAGGCTCTCACTGTCCACCCTATCAAATCCTCTGAGCATCTTGTATGCCTCAATTAAGTCACCACTTAACCTTCTTCTTTCTAACGAAAACAGTCTCAAGGCCATGAGCCTTTCCTCATAAGATCTTCCCTCCATACCAGGCAACATTCTGGTAAATCTCCTCTGCACCCTTTCCAATGCATCCACGTCCTTCGTATAATGCGGCGACCAGAATTGCACGCAATACTCCAAATGCAGCCGCACCAGAGTTTTGTACAGCTGCAACATGTCCGCATGGCTCCGAAACTCAATCCCTCTACCAATAAAAGCTAACACACCATACGCCTTCTTAACAACCCTCTCAACCTGGGTGGCAACTTTCAGTAATCTATGTACATGGACACCGAGATCTCTGTGCTCATCCACACTGCCAAGACTCTTACCATTAGCCCAGTACTCTGTCTTCCTGTTATTCCCTCGAAAATGAATCACCTCACACTTTTCTGCATTAAACTCCATTTGCCACCTCTCAGCCCAGCACTGCAGCTTATCTATGTCCCTCTGTAACTTGTAACATCCTTCCGCACTTTCCAAAACTCCACCGACTTTAGTGTCATCTGCAAATTTACTCACCCATCCTTCTACCCCCTCCTCCAGGTCATTTATAAAAATGACAAACAGCAGTGCCCCCAAAACAGATCCTTGTGGTACACCATTAGGAACTGTACTCCAGTCTGAACATTACCCATCAACCACCACACTTTGTCTTCTTCCAGCTAGCCAATGTCTGATCAAACTGCTACATCACCCTGAATCCCATGCCTCCGTATTTTCTGCAGTAGCCGACCATAGGGAACCTTATCAAACTGAAGGTTTCAAACTGAAATCCATATGCACCACGTCAACTGCTTTACCCTCATCCACCTGTGTGGTCACCTTCTTAAATAACTCACTAAGGTTTGTGAGGCATGACCTACCCTATCGAAAACCGTGTTGACTATCTCTAATCAAATTATTCCTTTCCAGATGATTATACATCCTATCTCTTATAAACCTTTCCAAGGTTTTTGCCCACAACAGAAGTAAGGCTCACTGATCTATAGTTACCGGGGTTGTCTCTACTTCCCTCCTTGAACAAGGGGACAACATTTGTTATATTCCAGTCTTCCGGCACTATTCCTGTAGACAAAGATGACTTAAAGATCAAAGCCAAAGGCTCAGCAATCTCCACCCTAGCTTCCCAGAGAATCCAAGGATAAATCCCATCAGCCCCAGGGGACTTATCGATTTTCACACTTTCCAGAATTGCTAAACAGAAAACAGATAATTCCTCCTTATGAACCTCAAGCCCTTCTAGTCTAGTAGCCTGACTCTCAGCATTCTCCTCGCCAACACTATCTTTTTCCTGTGTGAATACTGACGAAAAATATTCATTCAGCATCTCTCCTATCTCCTCGGACTCCACGCACAAATTCCCGCTACTGTCCTTGACTGGCCCTACTCTTACCCGCGTCATTCTTTTATTCCTGATATATCTATAGAAAGCTTTAGGTTTATCCTTGATCCTACCTGTCAAAGACATCTCATGTCCCTTCCTGGCTCTTCCTAGCTCTCTCTCTTTAGGTCCTTCCTAGCTAACTTGTAACTCTTGAGCGCCCTAACTGAACCTTCATGTCTCAGCTTTACATAAGCCTCCTTCTTCCTCTTGACAAGTGTTTCGACTGCTTTAGTAAAACACGGTTCCCTTACTCGACCACTTCCTCCCTGCCTGACAAGTACATACTTATCAAGGACACGCAGTAGCTGTTCCTTGAACAAGCTCCACATTTCCATTGTGTCCATCCCCTGCAGTTTTCCTCTCCATCCGATGCATCCTAAGTCTTGCCTCATCGCATCATAATTGCCTTTCCCCCAGATATAACTCTTGACCTGCGGTATATCCCTATCCCTTTCCTTCACTAATGTAAACGTAATCGAATTGTGGTCACTATCGCCAAAGTGATAACCTAACTCCAAATCTAACACCTGTCCTGGTTCATTACCAAGTACCAAATCCAATATGGCCACGCTTCTCGTTGGCCTATCTACATCCTGTGTCTGGAAACCCTCCTGCACACATTGGACAAAAATGGATCTACCTAAAGTACTCGAACTACAGTGTTTCCAGTCAATATTTGGAAAGTTAAAGTCCCCCATAACAACTACCCTGTTGCTTCCGCTCCGATCCAGAAGCATCTTTGAAATCCTTTCCTCTACATCTCTGGAACTTTTCGGAGGCCTATAGAAAACCCCTGACAGGGTGACCTCTCCTTTCCTGTCTCTAACCTCAGCCCATACTACCTCAGTAGACGAGTCCTCATCAAACGTCCTTTCTGCCACAGTAATACTGTCCTTGACTAACAATGCCACCCCTCCCCCTCTTTTACCACCTCCCCTGAGCTCAGTGAAATATCTAAACCCCGGCACCTGGAGTTGAGAGAAAGCTCTCTAATCAACAGGCAGAGAGAGAGAAAGCGATTCGATGCTGCCTCGTGCCAGGATCTCTTCACAGTACACACCCAAAACAATATGGCACTCTTCACAAGAACGGTCTTCATTCTGGAACTTTCTGTCTGGCCCCACCAATCACAGTCCTCAAAATGAAAATTGTAATTTCCAATTGGCTGCTTGACAAAGTCTATCAAATGCTCATCACCGGTTTTGCCACAGAACCTAAAGGTGATGGCTTGGCTTGCTCCATCACGACATGGGTCCCAGCTCTGCCTAAAACCTGCAGCTAAACAGAAATGCCAGATGGTGTAGCAAACTTCTAGCAGCTTAACCAGACGACAGGCAGCAGGCAGGAGATAGAAATGAGAACACAGGACGTTCAAAAAGGGTTTTACAACAGTATCTTAACACACAAAACACACACACTCACACTGGCTTACACATCATCCAAAAACTCTCAATTGCACACGCAAAACACACTCATGGACACACACAGGTACACCCTCCCACAAAGATACTCAAAACACACTCACACACACGCATTCAGACAGAAACACACAAACACAAACTTACATGCACACTCATGCATGCTCACACACACTCACACACCAACATACAGACAGAAACACACGAAACAAATTCACAGGTACTCACGCACATATGCTACAAAACACTCAGACACAGATGCATTCAAATACACACAAAATCACACAAACACAAATAGGTTCAATCATATCTCCAAAGGAAAATGTGCGTCGTAACTGACCAATCGTATTACCAGCACTCGGTCGATTCACACACATGCACAGTGACCCTGATTTAGATTCTGTTACATTTCCCCTTTACTCTGACCCCACCAATAACTCGACAACTTACGACTTTAGAGCTGCCTATCTCTGCCAGTGTAGTTCCCCCTGATGTTACATCCAGCTTCCCACACCCACTGCCCAGATTTGCCTTTCGCGTCCAGTGTACCGTGCAGTCACTCAGTGACGCCCATGGCCCTGGCGACAGGGAGGGAAGTAAACAATCTGAATCCATCTGCAGCATTAAATGCCCAATCCTCGAATTAACAGATCTCCGATCACTATTGCTCTGCCACCTTCCCCCAGGTGGAACTCACTACCTGGACAACCAGAGAGGTGCTCCTATCTGCATTACACAGGTAGACCCTCACTCCCATCACCATTCAGGACTGAGTAGAGAGTAGGATGCCCATAAGAGGACTCTTGTACCACATGTCTGCTTCTTGCCAACAGTCTTGGAGAGGGCCCTGGGTCACTGTCTGAGTGGAGTTTTCACATTTTCCCCATGTCTCCGTAGGTTTCACCCCAACAACCCAAAGATGTGCTGTTAGGTGAATTGGCCATGTTAAATTGACCTTAATTGGAAAAGAAAAATAATTGGCTACTCTATATTTAATATGTAAACTGTCTTGGAGAGGGGGACCGACCTGGTGTTCCCACAAAACACAGGGATGGGCTTTCCAGGGGAGCGAGGTGCCCTGTCCCACCTCAATCTGACATCCCACAGTCCCCCCTCAGCAGCAATGGGCCGGGGTGATGAACCGGCCCTGGCCTGGTTGGCAAACAGGCAGACGTCACTTGACTCAGGTGTAGGCCATGCCTTCTCGGTGCAAGTGACCATTAGATTCTGGCTCAATAAATGGCTGGACAGCACTTTTCAGATGGAGGAACAGACTCAATGAGTCTGAGTCGGAGAGTCACCATTCAATCCGCGAATTAGTTTCAGAGTTCAGTGGAACCACCCAGAGAAACTGAAAATTGGAAATGAATCTCTGAATGGTCACAGTTAGAGAGGCAGCTACACCCCAGAGTGCAGTGGAACCACCCAGAGAAACACACTGACAATTGGAACTGAATGACTGAATGGTCACAGTTACCGAGGCAACTACACCCCAGATTGCAGTGGAACCAGAGAAACACACTGACAATTGGAACTGAATCACTGAACGGTCACAGTTACCGAGGCAACTACATCCCAGAGTGCAGTGGAACCACCCAGAGAAACACACTGACAATTGGAACTGAATCACTGAATGGTCACAGTTACAGAGGCAGCTACATCCCAGAGTGCAGTGGAGACACCCAGAGAAACACACTGACAATTAGAACTGAATCACCGAATGGTCACAGTCGAGTGACGGGTGTCACTGAAACAATGCGAGATCTAGAGATGGGACTGATGGTGTTTGAGTGGACGGCATCCTTTCTGTTATTGTTAGTTGATCAATGTGATCAACCCAGTGCAGTGTTTGGAAAGTGGTCACTTCATCAAAATAGTGTTTTCCATTACTCAACCCAGTGTCGTAATCGCTTTGTTCATATCTTTAAAAATAGATTGAAGGATTTTGCAACCTCAACATCCCTGAGGTGGTTCCACAGGGTACAAATTAAAGGCTTTGGGAATGTATAACCTCAGCGTTTAAGACAGAGACTGTCAGCAGCACGAAGGGACACATCACTTCACACTGAACATGCTTTATCCAATTGAAATTGCTGAGAAAATATTCTACCCAATCCTTGCTATTGTTGGAGTTCCTGGTAAGTGACTATCACCATTGAAGTTGTGGAAATCTGTGTGTGAGCAGCTCTCTGATTTTAAAATGTGTCTGAAAATGTTTAATCCTGATCTCGTGCTCACTGTTACACAGACACCTGATCAACGATGTCATTGCATTCCTGTTTTGGCCATTCTATCACAGCACCTTGTCGCCCTGCCCCCACGTCTGTCGTTGGCCTTCTGCAAGGTTACAGTGAAGCCCATCGCGAGCCCTCAGGACTCAGCATTGAGTCCAACAACTTTAAACTGGGATATTTCTCCTCCATCCTATCACCCTTGTTTTGTTATAACCTGTTTATTAATCTAATGCAACGGGTCCAAATCTGGAGAGGGTCGAACGCTGACAATGGAATCCTGGGGAAAGACCAACGCTTGAGAGGGAATAGTCCTGGAAAACATTGTCAGGGATAGTTTCTAAACCGGTAGAGGATGTATTCCCGGGAATAGTGTGATCTGGGGATGTTCGGAGCTTGACAAAGGATAGCTCCTGGGACAGGGTGCCTTACGATTGGCTGAACCTGGGAAGGGTGTATCCTGGCAATGTTCTGGAGACTGGACAGGCTCTATTAGTCCCATGATTAATGAACTGGGGAGGTCCTGCACCTGTTTTATTTTTCCATTGATCATGGAGGATTTCAATAACGAAGTGTGGTGCCCAACTCCATCAGGAGGCCAGTCCAGGGAACGGTCCAATCCGGGTTGTGATCCAATAATTGGGAATGAGGAAGGATGACAATCTCTGGTATATTTCTCTCCTTCTTGGGAAACCTGGCCAGTCTGAGTTAATCCTGTAATCCAGATTGAATGAGAAATGTAACCTCGCCCAAAGATATTTGAATT
The DNA here is from genome assembly GCF_047496885.1 of Scyliorhinus torazame. Lineage (NCBI taxonomy): Eukaryota > Metazoa > Chordata > Chondrichthyes > Carcharhiniformes > Scyliorhinidae > Scyliorhinus > Scyliorhinus torazame. The sequence continues at coordinate 4,929,145 of NC_092725.1, read as the reverse complement.
ATAAGTATTTTCCTACCACTGCCATCAAACTGACATGGCAGCATTTCACAGTTTTCAGCTTACCATTTTTAAATACATTTCCTACTTCCCTCTCTGCAACTCTAATCTCCCACTCCTCCACCAACATCCAGCCCTGTTAGCGTCTGGCTGCTGTTCAGTAAAGAAGCAAGAGTTCTGCTCCTTTCCCAAAACACCTTTATTTCCCTTGAACACACTCTATACAAAACGCTATCACCACACCACACCAAACAAGTGCCACCTGCAAACTCTTTACCTATCAGTGTGAATTGTTGGATATTTAACATGAATAAGATATCGAATTGTAATGTCTCTTAACCTATTCCTTAACGTCCCCCACCACCCACCCGCTGCCCAGTTTATTGTTGCTGAGCTCCTGTCCTTACTGTCGGCTAAGACACAGCGAATGTTAATCAATAATCTCCAAGTTGTTCTTCCTTCTCTCTTTTCAGTTAATGTACTGGGAAGTGCAGTTCTGTGTCGGGGAATTTGTGGCCTCTCTACCTGCACCACTCGCTACCTGTTGGCCATGGCAACAGCAGATCTGCTGTTTATTATCACTCACCCCATACTGACCTTCATCAATGATTATTATTTCCCCTGGAGTTTCCTGTCCCTCACCTCTGTGTGTCGTGTTAACAATGCCCTGCTGTCTGCATCCAGAGACTGTTCTGTCTGGTTCACCCTCACTTTCTCCTTTGATCGACTTGTGGCTATTCGCTGCCAGAAACTGAAAACTAAATATTGCACTGGGAAAACTGCGGCTGTGGTTCTGTCAACAAGCGGCCTTGTGTTCTGTGTAAAAAACATTCCCTGGTACTTTACATATGAACCTGGAGTAATAATCGACAATATCCCCTGGATGTGTCGGTCAAAGAGAAGCTTTTTCACAGACCCCGGGTGGGTTGTATTTCTCTGGTTTGATCAGATTTTAACCCCATTGATCCCATTCTTTTCAATCCTGTTGATCAACGCTCTGACAGTCAGACACATTTTAGTCACCAGTCGAGTCCGGAAGACATTAAGGGCTCAGAGTCAGGGAGAGAATCGCAAAGACCCAGAGATGGAGAGCAGAAGGAAGTCAATGATTTTACTCTTCAGCATTTCCGGAGCTTTCATTCTCCTCTGGACGGTATATGTTGTCACATTTTTCGATTTGTATTTGAGTGGATTATATTACCTCACCATTCCCCAATATAATTTACAACAAGTCAGATATATGCTGCAGGGTTTAAATTGCTGCACGAACACATTTATTTACATGGTGACTCTGTCCAGGTTCAGGGAGCAAATCAAGATGATGGTGAAATATCCGGTGACATCAATTATTAAGTTAATCAATAAACAAAACTAACTGATACCCCAAAGCCAATCAGGAGCTCCAGCTGCTGAATGACGGTCCCTGAGCCAATCAGGAGCTTCTGCAGTCGATAGGCAGCACCTCAGCCAAACAGAGACTCAATTTACAGACTGCCAGCAGCTCCACCCAATCACTGAGATTTACCGTGTGAGACCCGGAAGGTTCAAACAATCACAGAGCTCAGTCTGTGACTGTGAAACGCCGCAACCTATCGGGGAGCCTGAACTCAATAGTGATTCAATCCTATTGGACAGGAATGTTGAGCCTGTTGGATGACAGTATCTGAGTAACTTTGTAACGTTAAGTTACCCGACCTTGAAAACACACACACACATACATGCACACACACACTCAGACACACACCCACAGACTCGCAGACAGGCACAAACACACCAGACACACACTGACAGACAGACACAGTCACACACACACGGACACTCACGCACACACGCATACATGCACACACAAACATATGCACACACTCACACAGACACGGACACACACATATGCACAAATTATCTGAAAAGGAAGAATGTGCAGGCGAGAAGGCAGGGGAGTGGCACTCGCTGAATTGCTCACTGGGAGAGCGGAGAACTAGCACAGACACGGTGGCCGAATGGCCTCCTTTGCACTGGAACAATTGTGTGATCCAGTGATGGGATGGACAGACCGACAGATGAAATATGGACATCGATGGACAATGGTCCCTGACCGAGAATCCACAACCAGCAAGAAATATTAATTTCCATCTCTCCGATCAGTTTCCATTGTTCTCCAGACAACTTTGATCAAATTCTCCCTGAAACTCCAAACTTCCCCATAATGCAACCTTGGTTTTATATCTCCATATCTGCGTCTGTGTCACATTTAATTACAAACATTACCTCAGAGATGAGCCAACGCTGTGATGAATGTCTCAGTGCTTTGCTGACTGATGTTTGTGGATTTTATTTCCAGATTCCCAGACAGAGAGAGAGATGGACAGATCAACAGATGACACATGGGGAGAGAGTGTGAGAGAGAGAGAGAGAGAGGGAGACATTGAGAGAGGTAGAAAATGTTTCCCTGTTCCTGCTCCCATTTTAACTTGGTGACATTTAGTTTATATTTTCTCTCCTCGCCGTATTGTCCAAAACACATCAGTTCCCCTTTCTGTCCGTTTCATTGAAATTCCCTCTGCGACCTTTCCAGAACACACATAATTGCCTTGTGGAAAATGACGAGGAGCCTCGGCAGTGAGGATGGGAAGGAATGAATTGATAGCAACAGAAACGCTGAACACATTGCAATAGAACATTGATTTTAATTGAAGCAATTACTTCACCACATCTTCACTGTCCAGTCACAACACTCAGAGATGGTGCCCCACAGGCGAAGATACAGAGGAAAGTTACGCCAAAATATTCCCCATCAAACAATGGCTGCAAAAGTACTGCATGGGGTTACACACAGATTATTGTTCCCACAACTGGCTCCTCATCAAACACCCCCAACTTTGGGACATCCTGGGGTTAAATACAGATTAAAGCTCCCACGAGTGTCCCCATCAAACACCCGCAACACTGGGGCATCCTGGGGTTAAACACAGATTAAAGTTCCCTCTTAGAATCAGAAAATAATACAGTAGAAAGAGACCCTTCGGCCCACCGAATCTTCACCGTCACATGAGAAACACCTGACCGACCTTCCTAACCCCATTTGGCAGCACTTGGCCCATAGCCCTGAATGTTGTGACGTGCCAAGTACTCATCCAGGTACATTTTAAAGGATGTGAGACAACCCACCTCGACCACCCTCCCAGGGAGTACGTTCCAGACCGTCACCACCCACTGGGTGAAAAATGTCCCTCACCTTGAACTTATGTACCTTCCTGACTGACCCTTCAACTAAGGCGTACAGCTTTTCCCTATCCACCCTGTCCATGCCCCTCATAATCCTGTTCACCTCTATCAGGTCGCCCCTCAGTCTTCTCAGCTCCAGAGAAAAGAACACAAGCTTATCCAACCGATCTTCAGAACTGAAACTTTCCATCCCAGGCAACATCCTGGTGAATCTCCTCTGCACCCCTCTCCCCCCGCAGTGCAATCATAGGCAATACCTTCTGGCGACCAGAATTGCACACAGTACCCCAGCTGTAACATCACCAAAGTTCTCTACAACTCCAACATGACCTCCCTGCTTTTGTAATCTATGGCTTGATAGATAAAGACAAGTGTCCCATGTGCCTTTTTCACCAACCTATTAACCTGTCCTTGTGATTTCAGAGATCTATACACAAACAGGCCAAGGTCCCTTTGTTCCTCGGAGCTTCCCAGTCTCAGGCCATTCATTGAATACTTCCTTCTCATATTTCTCCTTCCAAAGGGAATCACCTGTGTCATTTGAGAATACCTTTAAGACATGTGTGTTTATCAGTTATGTTTGAGTGTGGGTGGAGCCTGGCTGTCTCTCAGCGTTTTACTTTCGTTTTAGGCTGTTTGCTACAGGTTGTGTTTTAGTTTTGTTTTCAGTGTTGGAGCTGAAGCCAGATCAAGCAGATGTACTGCTGTTCTCTCTGCCATCAAAAGACTATCTCTTGATCATTTGGTGAATTCAGAATTATAAATGTTGTCAGTCGTGAATGTAATCCGAATGTGCTTCCGTTCAAACGTGGTTCTTTTGTCTTCTGGATGTTGTTTGGGAAGTTATTAAGCATTGCTTAGTGTTGTATTCCTTGGCGGTTGTATCTGAATTAATGGTTGCTAAGATGTTCACTGTATGTTTCAAAAAGGTTCACTTGAGTTCATAGAATAAACATTGTTTTGCTTATAAAATACGTTTCCATTTCTGCTGTACCACACCTGGAGAGTGGGCCGTGTGCTCCCCATACCACAATCTAGTAAAAGTTGTGGGCCAGGTGAAATCCATGGTACACTTTGGGGTTCTCTAAACCCTGGCCCATAACACACTGGACACTCGCTTCCAGTCACCAAAGCAGCCGTCTGTCGTCAGCCTCTGTCTCCAACAACGAACACAGTTTTGAAACAAGTTCACCTCTGTCCCATGTGCATTTGTATTCTTGCCCTGAGGCTGCCAGACATCACTAAGTTATTCCTCACCTTCTGCCAGGAGGATAGAGGAATGCAAACCGCTGTAATAGGCCAGAGCCATGGGGATTGATTAAGACCAGTCGGATATTACTCTGCCTAAATGGATGCGGTAGCCACAGGCATGCACCGATGTGTGCCGGCCTCAAAGGGCAATAAATGCATCAGAACCCATCACACTGATGGGAAAGATAATCCTGCACAGCTCTCACACAATGGTTCAACTCTTAGAGGCCGGAAGATTGAAGGGCGTCTCGGATGGAATGCGCTCGGAATGGGAAGCTAATACTTTACCGTGGGGCAGACATGTGGAAATCTGTAAAGAGTTGAGGGAAAATCCCACAATAGGATTAATGATATGGGAAATGGAGCATGAATGTGTTGTGGACGTGGAGGAGGACAACAGAGGAGGCTTGGCAGAAGACCCACTTGTGAGAGAGGGAGTGAGTGACTGATATATGGATGGAGCAGGGAAGTATATAGGAGGAGAGCCCCGTACGGTATGTGCAGGGTTGTGACCAAATTCTGCCAGCGATGCAAACAGTGCACCCTGGTGGAAACGGGACGTCCCTGCAAGAGTAAAATAGGAAACCAGCCCTGGCCTTTGCAGCCGCTGCTCTTTTGGTAGGAATAAGCTGGATTTGTAAATGGGCCACTAGAGTAGCCCAGGCTGTGGGACAAAGGAACAGAGAGGGTGCAGACGAGGAGGAATTGGAGATGATGTGAATGATATAATACTAACTGAGCGCCGGAAGGCGTTTGTTTAAAGCCACAGGATTCTATTGCTAGCACCTCGGGATCCCATCTCAACTCTGGTTGTAACCACCGACATTGATCTCCTCGCCCTGGACACAGAAGGAGCCGGACATCGTTGACACAAAAAACAATGATCGCGTGTATACTATTGTCACGCGAGTGCGTCTGGACACTGTAAATGTAACGTGAGACGTAAGGGGAAGGAGTGATGTAGGTTTTTAAAACGACAATACCCAGGATGTATGCACAAACGGGACTTTATCCGTTCCTGCGGGCAGCTTATACGAATCACCTGCAAATCGGAAATGCCGAGGCCCTATATCAGTGGGGAAGCCAGGATCAAGGGAATTACAGGTGATCAGGAAAGCTGGGATTCAGGAAACTTACCCCCCAGGCAAGGTGACATTATTTTTTTAAATGGCAGATCAGAAAATGTTAAATACCCTCGATAACCCGAATCGCCGTCTTGTAAAATACAAAGTTAGAGGGGACCGTTTAGAAATTCATTGTTTAAACCCCTGCCAGGCACCTAACCGTACTAAAGATCAAGAGGTGATATGTGAGAGATTGTGGGCTTTGTACCAGGGAAGGGAAGCGGGAGGCCAGTCTGCACAGGAGCCCGAGAATCGGGGGGATATTGTAGGAAGCAAGGACCCCACCAGATAATGGTAGGGACCAGGCAGAAACCTACCACCACCAATGTGAACACCGGCGAGTCCAGGCTGGGCTACAACCACGAGCCCAAGGTGACTCCCAGGCCCGAATGTGATGAGCAAATCACTGGCCACACAATGGGACACGGGTTAGTCCTGACACCCACTGACCAATCAGTGACAATAGTACCTGGATATGAACATGTGAAAGTTATGATTAATCTCACGAAACGACACCTACCAGCTGAGAGCTACGGCCAGGGATTATTTGTGACCCTGGAGCGGGAAATTCTGGAGGGGAGTGAGCTGAAAAATTAGAAGCGACAACAGAGGGAGAGTGGAACTTGCGGTTGGAGGATGTGGAGCAGGAGTTTCAGCAGTTAATGCCCTTGACCTTGTAGAGATTGGTGAAGAGATTGAGGTTATGAAAGGACCAATGAGGGCTGCAGTTAAGGACATATACCAGGATGGCGGAACGGCTACAAACCTCAGCCGGCGACTCAGTCAGCTCGTGTGGAAGGAACTTAAACAGTTGCAGCCATATCAGGCAAAGATTAACGAGTTCATTGACAGACAGGGCGAGATTTCACAGAAAGTGCACAGGGTGCAGGTATGTAACATATATGTAACACACGTGATACAGAGCTGGATTCAAAACGAGTGCCGAATTGGGCGAGCAATGACCAATTGAAGGCTTGGATAAAAACGGCCCACCGAGCTCCTGAACTGCTGAGGGAATTGACGTTGGCCAGTCACGTTCCCTTTGAGAATGATAACCACACCCTCCTAGTGGGAATGATGTTGCATATCCCCCGGGAAGGGGAGAACAACACTCACCAGCTTCTCCAGGTGAACAATTAGGGACACTATGGGAATGCGATGTTGGTTAAACTAAAGGATGCCCCTGAAAATACAATCCAAAAAAGAGATATAATTTACTCCATCGACCTCCGGAAATGCAAAGGAGGGGGAACTAACGGGTGGTGCCCAGAGACGGCCATTAGTACAGGATATCACAGCGGGTACACTACATACGAGAACTGCACGTTAGCGGTCACATTGAACAGCCAGACTGTGTATAACAGTGCTCAATACTGGACCAATTACTATATTGTGACGTCACATAGCAACGATACGAAGCGTGGCATTGTGTGTGAATTGCCTGGGCATCATGTTGTTCTCCCCTATATATCTGAGGCAATTATAATTGGCCATCATCAGCTAACCCCACTTAGGAATGAGTCCATCGTGGATGCAGATGACCTCGAGCATACTGATGATGACCAGCAGACTGACCGATACATCCAGAAGGGACGTCCACGCATCCTGCACTTGCAGGCAGGCTGGGAAGGACTCAAGGAGGACGCCAAACAGATTGGCCACCTCCGGAACAAGGGCGGGTGCTGATTAGGACACTCGCCGACGAGGCTGAGAAACTGTTTAAATCACAGAATTTTTCTCTAAGATATGGAATTGGGGACTGAATACCAATATCTATCCATGGATACACGGTATATCGTCCATTGTACTAATACTGCGCTGTTTGTAATGATCGTCTTTCTTTATGACACTCTGCTCCCTCAGTTGACGAATTAGAAAATGGCGGATGGATAGGTGTCCCCTGGATGAAGAGGAAATGATGCGGCTCTTACCAAAAGGCCATTCCACACTTAACCCTGAACCAAACAACTTCAGCATGCCTATTTAATGGCCTATGCTTGGTTTAGCCAAGGGCCAAAAGGGGGTACTGAAGGGGGTCCTGAGATGAGATTCCTTAAAACCAGACATCTATGATAACACTAGAATACCGCGACATGAGTTAGTTTATTGAGGACGGAAACTAACCACAGAAAATATGTCCAGTGATCATTATTAACCATTAAACATGTATTATTCGAACACAACAGTAACAAGCATTTAAACTCTTGCTGATAGGACCGGTCGCAATGTATGGTGAGATTTAAGCAAGCTAACTTGACTACATTCCTGAGAAAGACAGAATCATACAGAAATAATGAGGTCAGCAGAGACACATCCAGAGGAAGAAGTTCTTATCAGCAACCCCAGAGATCGCGGGCTCAGACAGACAATGGTACAGCAAGGGATCATACTATGATAAGAGGAAATGGGAGTGAGGGAGAGCGAAGGACAGCGGATAAAGGGGTCTTGAAAAACCTCACGTGGCCAGTGGGCAGGACATGACTGCACCATGAGCTGATCACAAATTAGCCATGCTGCCGAAAATAACATTAATTAGTCAAGGTAGAATCGATAGCCACAAGGATTGGACCGAGTCCAGTTGATTCAGTGACACTGATCTTTTGGAAATGGTAGAACTGTTGGACCGAGAACAATGTAAAGCAGTGTTGGTTTTTTCACTCATCCCATTCACTCTCCCTCGGACGTTGACCAAGCTTGGAAAATAATGCCGTGTTAACCTAAGTTGCTGTCTCGGCGAGTCTTTGTGATGGCTGTGTCGTGCGTAAGAACTCTGAAAATGCACTTACAACACCTACATAAACTATTTGAACTCTCTCTCTAGTTTAACTGAGCCAGTTACACATATGCTCACACGAGAAAGCTCCTTTCACTGTAGATGATATGATGACAATGTAATTGCAAAATAAATTAAGAATACGCATTTTCCTCACAGGGAATCGCTCCCCCCTTCCCTCAGTCTCCAAACTGTAGGAGACCCTCTCAGGAACTCCTGATGGAGTCAAAGGAACAAGAGGATTTGCTAATCTTTTATTCTCAGACCCAATTAGTCGCTCGTAATGCAAAGCACAGTCTCATTTCATATTTTCACTTGCATTGCACATGTCACCCGGTGCCGGAGCCGGGAACCTGGCAGGAATTCTCCCAAACATTCCTGGATGGATAAGGTGAGATTTATATGGACATTGCACGCCTCTCAATGACCACTCCCAGGACAGGTACTGCACGGGGTTAGATACAGAGTAAAGATCCCTCTACACTGTCCCATCAAACACTCCCAGGACAGGTACAGCACGGGGTTAGATACAGAGTAATGCTCCCTCTACACTGTTCCCATCAAACACTCCCAGGACATGTACAGCACGGGGTTAGATACAGAGTAAAGATCCCTCTACACTGTCCCCATCAAACACTCCCAGGACAGGTACAGCACGGGGTTAGATACAGAGTAAAGCTCGCTCTAAACTGTCCCCATCAAACTCTCCCAGGACAGGTACAGCACGGAGTTAGATACAGAGTAAAGCTCCCTCTACACTGTCCCCATCAAACACTCCCAGGACAGGTACAGCACGGGGTTAGATACAGAGTAAAGCTCCCTCTACACTGTCCCCATCAAACACTCCCAGAACACGTACAGCACGGGGTTAGATACAGAGTAAATCTCCCTCTACACTGTCCCCATCAAACACTCCCAGGACACGTACAGCACGGGGTTAGATACAGAGTACGGCTCCCTCTACACTGTCCCCATCAAACACTCCAAGGCAGGGTTTAAACTAGTGTGGTCGGGGATTAGGAAAAGGAACAGCAGGCCAGTAAGTGTAGAGACTGGGGAAACAGTGATACTGAGATAAACATGTCGCAGAGTAAGAGTAGGCAGAGGGAAGTCGCAAAGTTCAGCGGGATTGTCGGTCTGGAGTGCGTTTGCTTCAATGCGAGAAGTATAACAGGTGGACTGAGAGCCTGGATTACATTGTGGAACTATGATGTAATTCCAATTACGGAGACATGGTTCATGGAGGGACAGGTCTGGCAGCTGAACGTTCGGGAATTCATAGAGTCATAGATGTTTACTGCATGGAAACAGGCCCTTCGGCCCAGCTTGTCCATGCCCCCCCAGTTTCTATTACTAAGCTAATCTCACTTGCTCGCATTTGGCCCTGAATACCCACCCTGCCCCTGTCACTGTCTAACTGCTGTTTATATGGCAAAATCATACCCGCCCCTGCCAGTGCCTCTGGAAGCCCGTTCCAGATGCTCACCCCTCTCCGTGTGAAGAAATTTCCCCTCTGGTCTTTAGTCTCTCTCCGCTCTCACATTAAACCTGTGCCCTCTAGTTCTAGATTCCTCTCCCTTTGTGAAAATATGTCAATTGTCTGCCTTATCTATTATCCTCATTATTTTATAGACCTCTATAATTTCACCCCTAAGCCTCCGACACACCAGGGAAAAATGTCCCAGCCTATCGAACCTCCTCTTATACCTCCTCTTCTGCACTCTTTCTCGTTTAATAATATCCTTTCAATAAGAGGCTGACCAGAACCGAACACAGTCTTCATTGTATGATCTCACCAATGTCTTGTACAACTTCAACAAGACGTCCCAACACCTGTATTCAACATTCTGACCAATGAAACCCAGCATGCTGAATTCATTCTTCACCACCCTGTCCACCTGCGACTCCACCTTCAAGGAGCAGATCACAGCTGTGTTTAGGGAGGTCACATTGGAGGGATCTTGTAGCGAGGCATTATGCGTGGAGCTCATGAATAAGAAGGGTGAAATTACAATGTTGGGAGTGTATTTTGGACCTCCCAACAGCCCACAGGAGACAGAGGAGCAGTTGTGTTGTCAGATAGTGAAAATGTGTCAAATAAGGAGGGTAGTTGTGATGGGCGACTTTAACTTCCCCCATATTGACTTGGATTCGCGTACAGCCAGGGGCACGGATGGAGAGCAATTTGTTAGATGTGTCCAGGAGAGCTTTTTGAACAGTATGTAGACAATCCAACCAGGGAGGGGGCCAAACTAGACTTAGTATTGGGGAATGAGCCATGCCAGGTGGTTGATGTTTCAGTTGGGGAGCATTTTGAGCTTAGGGACCATAATTCCATAAGATTTATGGTCGTCGTGGATAAAGAGACCAGTGGCCTGGGGTGAGGTGCTTAATTGGACGATGGTCAATTAAATCCAAATTATACAGGAACTGGGGAATGTGGGTTGGGAGCGGCAATTTGAGGTCAAATGCACGACTGACATGTGGGAGGCATTTACAGGCCAGTTGATCGAAGTACAGGACAGGCATGGCCCCACAAAAATGAAGGATAGATATGGCAGGATTCGGCAACCATGGATGACAAGATAAATTGTTAGTTTTGTCAAAAGGAAAAAGGAAGCATACGATAGGTCTAGGCATCTAAACACTGATGAGGCCCTTGAGGAGAACAGGGAAAGTAGGAAGGAAATTAAACGTGGATTTTAAGAGGGCTAAAAGGGGCCATGAAATGTCTTTAGCCAAGGAGAATCCCAAGGTTTTTTATGCTTATTATTAGGAGCAAGAGGATTGCAAGGGAAAGAGTAGCCCACTTCAGGACAATGGAGGGAAGTTATGTGTGGAACCACAGGAATGGGGTAAAATCCTTAATGAGTACTTTGTATCGGCATTCACCAGGGAGAAGGACATGACGGATTTTGACGTCAGGATTTCCTGCAGACGCTCCGGTTTACTGCCACAGTCCAACGATGTGCAGATTCGGTGGATTGGCCACCTTAGTGTCAAAGGTTAGGTCGGGTTACGGGGATAGGGTGGAGGCATGGGCGTAAGTAGGGAGCTCTTTCCAACAGCCGGTGCAGACTTAATGGGCCGAATGGCCTCCTTCTGCACTGTAAATTCTATGGTATATCTATGGTGTTTAGATGGGTCAGGAATGTGGGCACAGAAATGGCAGATTGAGATTAATTCGGACAAATGCGAGGCCATTCATTTTGGAGATCAAATCTAGATATAAATTATACTGTAAATGGCAGAACCCTTAGCAACATTAACATACAGAGGGATCTGGGCGTATAGGTCCAAAGTTCCCTAAAAGTGGCAACACAGGTGGACAAGTTGATGAAGAAGGCATAAAATATGCTTGCCTTCATCAGCTAGGGTATTGAGTACAGTGTTGGGAAATCATGTTGCAGCTATATAAAACCTTGGCTAGGCCGCATTTGGAGGATTGCGTGAAGTTCTGGTCACCACATTAACAGAAAGACGTGGAAGCTTTGGAGAGAGGGTAAAGAAGGTTCACCATGTTGTTGCCTGGTCTCGAAGGTGTTGGCTATGTGGAGAGACTGAATAAACTAGGATTGATTTCACTGGAAAGACGCAGGCGGAGGTAAGACCTGAAAGAGGTCTACAAAATCATGAGAGGCATAGACAGGGTGGATAGACAGTGGTTTTTTCCAAGGGTGGAAATGTCAATTACAAGGGGGCACAGGTTCAAGGTGAGAGGGGGAAAGTTTAAGGGAGATGTTCTGGGTAGGTGTTCACACAGAGTGTGGCGGATGCCTGGAACGCGCCGCCAGAGGATGTGGTGGAAGCCGGCACATTAGCAACATTTAAGATGTATCTGGATGGATTCATTAATAGGGAGGAAATAGAGAGATCGGTCCGAGTAAGGGCAGAAGTTTTTTAAATTAGTGCATCATGAGCGGTGCAGGCTTGGCCTAAAGGCCTGTTCCTGTGCTGCACTTGTCCTCGTTCTTTGTTCATCTACGCATGTCATGACATCTTGGGTGAGCGTACGGTCAGTTCCAGCCCCCCTCGACCCAGGGTCGCAACATAAGTGATAAACCACTAATTCTCATTAACTTCTCGACATTCTGGCCCTAGGCTGCTGCAATATGATGCAGACACCAGATTTATAAGTATAAACGTTAACAAAGTATTTGTTAATGACAAGAGGAAAAGATGAGTGTATGAAGTAATAACAGAACAATGATCTAACAATCTACCTTATACCAAAATCCAACAGTCCCGCACAAGACAGACACAGACGGCGGGAATGGGGGTGAAAGGTTTAAACTGAAACAGGATTAATAGTTATGGGATTGTTCTTTGCTGCCGATGTAGCTCTTTGTAACCAGCGATCTCCTAATCATTTATCCAATCTGAAACTGGAGGTTGTAGAAAGCTCTCTAAATCAGCAGGAAGAGAGAGAGATTCAAAGCTGCCTCGTGTCTGGATCTCTTCACAGCGTACACCCTAAACAATATGGCACTCTTCACAAGATCCGCCTTCCATCTGGAACTTTCTGTCTGGCCCAACCAATCACAGGCACGAAAGGGAAATTATACATTTCCAATTAGCTGCTGGCCAAGTCCATCAGATCATCATCAACTGTTCTCGTAATAATAATCTTTATTGTCACAAGTAGGCTTACATTTAGACTGCAATGAAGTTACTGTGAAAATCACCTCCTCTCCACATTCCGGGGCCTGTTCGGGTACACAGAGGTAGAATTCAGAATGTCCAAATTGCCTAAAAGCCTATCTTTCGGGACTTGTTTGGGGGAACCGGAGCACCCGGAGGAGACCAATGCAGGCACGTAGAGAACGTACAGACTCCACACAGACAGTGACCCAAACCGGGAATCGAACCTGGGACCCTGGAGCTGTGAAGATACAGTGCTAACCACTGTGCCGCAGAACCAAAAGGGCTTGGCTCAGCCCATCACGACAGGGGTTCCAGCTCTGCCTAAATTCTGCAGCTAAACAGAAATCACAGCAGCTTAACTAGATGAAAGGCAGCAGGGAGGTGATAAGCAGGAGAACACAGGACAGACAAAATGGGGTTTACAACAGTAACTTAAAACACAAAATGCACACACAAACACACACTCACACTGACTTACACATATACCCAAAAACTCTCAAAACACACGCAAAACACACTCATACACACACATACAGACAGAAACACACAAACACACACACATGCTCACACACCTATGCTGAGAAACACACACATACATGCACGCAAGGACATGCTTACAATCACACAAAGAGAAATAGGTTCAATCATATCGCCAAAGGAGAATTTGCGTCAGTAACTCACCAACCTTATTTCCAACACTCGGTGTATTCACACATTCAGTGATCCTGATTCAGATTCTATTACATTTCCCCTTTGCTCTGACCACACGAATAACTTGACTACCTGTACTTTAGAGCTGCTTATCTCTGCCAGTATAGTTCCCCTGATGTTACATCCAGATTCCCAAACCTCCTGCCACGTTTTACCTTTTGCTTCCCGTGTGCTCTGCAGCGATTCACTGACGTCGGTGACCCTGGCGCAAGGGAGTCAATAAACCATCCTGAATACAGCTGCAGAATTAGCTGCCCAATCCCCGAATAAACAGATCTCTGATCACTATTGCTCTTCCAGATTTCTTCCTGCCCCCAGGTGGAACTCAGCTACCTGCACTGCTAGAGAGATGCTCCTAACTGCATTCCACAGGTAGACACTCACTCCCATCAACATTCAGGACTGTGGAAAGTGGGATGCACACACGGGGACTCCTGCCCCACATGTCTGCTTCTTATCTACTGTCTTGGACAGAGGGAGCGACCTGGACTTCCCACAAAACACCGGGACTGGCTTTCCAGGGGAGCGAGGTGCCCTGTCCCACCTCACTGACATCCCACAGTACCCCCTCAGCAGCAGTGGGCTGGGGTGAGGAACAGGCCCTGGCCTGGGCACCGCGGGGTTTGACAAACAGGCAGAGTTCACTCAGGAGTGTGGGCCGTGCCTTCTCGGAGCGAGTGACCATTAGATTCTGGCTCAATAAACGACTGGACAGCACATTACCAATCGAAGAACGGAATCAATGTATCTGAGTTGGAGAGTCTCCATTCCACCACCAAACTAGTCCCAGAGTTCAGTAGAACCACCCAGAGAAACACACTGACAAATGGAACTGAATCACAGAATGGTCACAGTTGCAGAGGCAGCTACACCCCAGAGTGCAGTGGAACCACCCAGAGAAACACACTAACAATTGGAACTGAATCACTGAATGGTCACAGTCGAGTGATGGGTGTCACTGAAACAATGTGAGATCTGGAGATGGGACTGATGGTGTTTGAGTGGACGGCATTCTTTCTGTTATTGTTAGTTGATCAATGTGATCAACACAGTTCAGTGTTTGGAAAGAGGTCACTTCATCAAAATTATATTTTCTATCACTGAACTCAATGTCGTAATCGCTTTGTTCATATCTTTAAAAATAGATTGAAGGATTTTGCAACCTCAACATCCCTGAGGTGGTTCCACAGGGGAAACATTGAAGAGACTCAATTTACAGACAGCCAGCAGCTCCACCCAATCACTGAGATTTACCGTGGGAGACCCTGAAGGATCAACCAATCAGAGAGCTCAGTCTGTGACTGTGAAACGCCGCAACCTGTCGGGGAGCCTGAACTCAATAGTGATTCAATCCTATTGGACAGGAATGTTGGGCCTGTTGGATGACAGTATCTGAGTAACTTGGTAACGTTAAGTTACCCGACCGTGAAAACACACACACACATACATGCACACACACACTCAGACACACACCCACAGACTCGCAGACAGGCACAAACACACCAGACACACACTGACAGACAGGCACAGTCACACACACACGGACACTCACGCACACACGCATACATGCACACACAAACATATGCACACACTCACACAGGCACGGACACACACATATGCACACATTATCTGAAAATGAAGGATGTGCAGGCGAGAAGGCAGGGGAGTGGCACTCGCTGAATTGCTCACTGGGAGAGCGGAGAACTAGCACAGACACGGTGGGCCGAATGGCCTCCTTTGCACTGGAACAATTGTGTGATCCAGTGATGGGATAGACAGACCGACAGATGAAATATGGACATCGATGGACAATGGTCCCTGACCGAAAATCCACAACCAGCAAGAAATATTAATTTCCATCTCTCCGATCAGTTTCCATTGTTCTCCAGACAACTTTGATCAAATTCTCCCTGAAACTCCAAACTTCCCCATAATGCAACCTTGGTTTTATATCTCCATATCTGCGTCTCTGTCACATTTAATGTACAAACATTACCTCAGAGAGGAGCCAACGCTGTGATGAATATCTCAGTGCTTTGCTGACTGATGTTTGTGGATTTTATTTCCAGATTCCCAGACAGAGAGAGAGAGATGGACAGATCAACAGATGACACATGGGGAGAGTGTGTGAGAGAGAGAGAGAGAGAGGGAGACATTGAGAGAGGTTGAAAATGTTTCCCTGTTCCTGCTCCCATTTTAACTTGGTGACGTTTAGTTTATATTTTCTCTCCTCACCGTATTGTCCAAAACACATCAGTTCCCCTTTCTGTCCGTTTCATTGAAATTCCCTCTGCGACCTTTCCTGAACACACATAATTGCCTTGTGGAAAATGACGAGGAGCCTCGGCAGTGAGGATGGGAAGAAATGAATTGATAGCAACAGAAACGCTGAACGCATTGCAATAGAACATTGATTTTAATTGAAGCAATTACTTCACCACATCTTCACTGTCCAGTCACAACACTCAGAGATGGTGCCCCACAGGCGAAGATACAGAGGAAAGTTACGCCCAAATAGTCCCCATCAAACAATGGCTGCAAAGTACTGCATGGGGTTCCACACAGATTATTGTTCCCACAACTGGCTCCTCATCAAACACCCCCAACTTTGGGACATCCTGGGGTTAAATACAGATTAAAGCTCCCACGACAGTGTCCCCATCAAACACCCGCAACACTGGGGCATCCTGGGGTTAAACACAGATTAAAGTTCCCTCTTAGAATCACAAAATAATACAGTAGAAAGAGACCCTTCGGCCCACCGAGTCTTCACCGACACACGAAAAACACCTGACCTACCTTCCTAACCCCATTTGCCAGCACTTGGCCCATAGCCCTGAATGTTATGACGTGCCAAGTATTCATCCAGGTACTTTTTAAAGGATGTGAGACAACCCGCCTCTCCCACCCTCCCAGCCAGTGCGTTCCAGGTCATCACAACCCTCTGGGTGAAAAATGTCCCTCACCTTGAACTTATGTACCTTCCTGACTGACCCTTCAACTAAGGGGTACAGCTGTTCCCTATCCACCCTGTCCATGCCGCTCATAATCCTGTTCACCTCGATCAGGTCGCACCTCAGTCTTCTCTGCTCCAGAGAAAAGAACACAAGCTTATCCAACCTATCTTCATAACTGAAGCTTTCCATCCCAGGCAACATCCTGGTGAATCTCCTCTGCACCCCTCTCCCCCCGCAGTGCAATCATAGGCAATACATTGTGGCGACCAGAATTGCACACAGTACCCCAGCTGTAACATCACCAAAGTTCTATACAACTCCAACATGACCTCCCTGCTTTTGTAATCTATGGCTTGATTGATAAAGACAAGTGTCCCATGTGCCTTTTTCACCAACATATTAACCTGTCCTTGTGATTTCAGAGATCTATACACAAACAGGCCAAGGTCCCTTTGTTCCTCGGAGCTTCCCAGTCTCAGGCCATTCATTGAATACTTCCTTCTCATATTTCTCCTTCCAAAGGGAATCACCTCTGTCATTTGAGAGTACCTTTAAGACATGTGTGTTTATCAGTGATGTTTGAGTGTGGGTGGAGTCTGGCTGTCTCTCAGCGTTTTACTTTCGTTTTAGGCTGTTTGCTACAGGTTGTGTTTTAGTTTTGTTTTCGGTGTTGGAGCTGAAGCCAGATCAAGCAGATGTACTGCTGTTCTCTCTGCCATCAAAAGACTATCTCTGGATCATTTGGTGAATTCAGAATTATAAATGTTCTCAGTCGTGAATGTAAACCGAATGTGCTTCCGTTCAAACGTGGTTCTTTTGTCTTCTGGATGTTGTTTGGGAAGTTATTAAGCATTGCTTAGTGTTGTATTCCTTGGCGGTTGTATCTGAATTAATGGTTGCTAAGATGTTCACTGTATGTTTCAAAAAGGTTCACTTGAGTTCATAGAATAAACATTGTTTTGCTTTAAAAATTACTTTTCCATTTCTGCTGTACCACACCTGTAGAGTGGGCCGTGTGCTCCCCATACAACAATCTAGTACAAGTTGTGGGTCAGGGGAACTCCATGATACACTTTGGGGTTCTCTAAACCCTGGCCCATAACACACTGGACACTCGCTTCCAGCACCAAAGCAGCCGTCTGTCATCAGCCTCTGTCTCCAACAACGAAGACAGTTTTGAATCAAGTTACCCTCTGTCCCATGTGCATTTGTATTCTTGCCCTGAGGCTGCCAGTCATCATTAAGTTATTCCTCACCTTCTGGCAGGAGGATAGACGAATGCAAACCGCTGTATAGGCCAGAGGCATGAGGAAAGATTAAGACCAGTCGGATATTACTCTGACTAAATGGATGCGGTAGCCGCAGGCATGCACCGATGTTTGCCGGCCTCAAAGGGCAATAAATGCATCAGAACCCATCAACTGATGGGAAAGATAATCCTGCACAGCTCTCACACAATGGTTCAACTCTTAGAGGCCGGAAGATTGAAGGGCGTCTCGGATGGAATGCGCTCGAAATGGGAAGCTAATACTTTACCGTGGGGCAGACATGTGGAAATCTGTAAAGAGTTGAGGGAAAATCCCACAATAGGATTAATGATACGGGAATGGAGCATGAATGTGTTGTGGGCGTGGAGGAGGACACCAGAGGAGGCTTGGCAGAAGACCCACTTGTGAGGGAGGAAGTGAGTGACTGAGATGTGGATGGAGCAGGGAAGTGTATCGGGGTTGAGCCCCGTACGGAATGGGCAGGGATGTGACTAAATTCTGGCAACGATACAAACAGTGCACCCTGGTGGGAACGGGCCGTTCCTGCAAGGTTAAAATGGGAAATCAGCCCTATCCTTTGCAGCCGCTGCTCTTATGTTCGGAATAAGCTGAATTTGTAAATGGGCCACTAGAGTAGCCCAGGCTGTGGGACAAAGGAACAGAGAGGGTGCAGACGAGGAGGAATTGGAGATGATGTGAATGATATAACACTAACTGAGCGCCGGAAGGCGTTTGTTTGAAGCCACAGTATTCTATTGCTAGCACCTCGGGATCCCATCTCAACTCTGGTTGTAACCACCGACATTGATCTCCTCGCCCTGGACACAGAAGGAGCCGGACATCGCTGACACAAAAAACAATGATCGCGTGTATACTATTGTCACGCGAGTGCGTCGGAACACGGTAAATTTAATGAGAGACGTAAGGGATTGGAGTGATGTAGGTTTTTATTACGACAGGACCCAGGATGTATGCACAAACGGGACTTAACACGGGGCAGCTTATACGAATCACCTGCAATTCGGAAATACAGAGGCCCCATATCAGTGGGGAAGCCAGGATCAAGGGAATTACAGGTGATCGGGAAAGCTGGGATAGAGGACCCTTACCCCCCAGGCAAGGTGACATTGTTTTTTAAAATGGTAGATCATAAAATGTTAAATGCCCTCGACAACCCGAATCGCCGTTTGTAAAATACAACGTTAGAGGGGACCGTTTAGAAATTCATTGTTGAAACCCCTGCCAGGCACCGAACCGAACTAAAGATCAAGAGGTGATATGTGAGAGATTGTGGGCTTTGTACCAGGGAAGGGAAGCGGGAGGCCAGTCTGCATAGGAGCCCGAGAATCGGGGGGATATTGTAGGAAGCAAGGACCCCACCAGATAACGGTAGGGACCAGGCAGAAACCTACCACCACCAATGTGACACCGGCGAGCCCAGGCTGGGCTACAACCACGAGCCCAAGGTGACCCCCAGGCCCGAATGCGATGAGCAAATCACTGGCCACACAATGGGACACGGGTTAGTCCTGACCCCCACTGACCAATCAGTGACAATAGTACCTGGATATGAACATGTGAAAGTTATGATTAATCTCACCAACCGACACCTACCAGCCGAGAGCTACGGCCAGGGATTATTTGTGACCCTGGAGCGGGAAATTCTGGAGGGGAGTGAGCTGAAAAATTAGAAGCGACAACAGAGAGGGAGAGTGGAACTTGCGGTTGGAGGATGTGGAGCAGGAATTTCAACAGTTAATGCCCTTGTCATTGCAGAGATTAGTGAAGAGATTGAGGTTATGAAAGGACCAATGAGAGCTGCAGTTACGGACATATACCAGGATGGCGGAACGGCTACAGACCTCAGCCAGCGACTCAATCAGCTCGTGTGGAAGGAACTTAACAGTTGCAGCCATATCAGGCAAAGATTAACGAGTTCATTGACAGACAGGGCGAGATTTCAGAGAAAGTGCGCAGGGTGCAGGTATGTAACATATATGTGACACACGTGTTACATAGTCTTCAGGCCAACCTACTCCAGCTGGATTCACAACGAGTGTCTAATTGGGTGAGCAATGACCAATTGAAGGCTTGGATGAAAACGGCCCATCCAGCTCCTGAACTGCTGAGGGAATTGACGTTGGTCCGTCACGTTCCCTTTGAGAATGAGAACCACACCCTCCTAGTGGGAATGATGTTGCATATTCCCCGGGAAGGGGAGAACAGGACAGCACTCACCAGCTTCTCCAGGTGAACATTCCTATGGGAATGAGGTGTTGGTCAAACTAAAGGATGCCCCTGAAAATACAATCCAAAAAAGAGATATAATTTACTCCATCGACCTCCGGAAATGCAAAGGAGGTGGAACTAACTGGTTGTGCCCACAGACGGCCATTAGCACAGGATATCACTGCCACTACGGACGAGAACTGCACGTTAGCGGTCAAAGTGAACAGCTAGACTGTGTTTAATAGTGTTCAATACTGGATCAACTATTATATTGTGGCGTCACATAGCAACTATACGAAGCGTGGCATTGTGTGTGAATTGCCTGGGCATCATGTTGTTCTCCCCTATATATCTGAGGCAATTATAATTGGCCATCATCAGCTAACCCCACTTAGGGATGAGTCCTTCGTGGATGCAGATGACCTCGAGCGTACTGATGATGACCAGCAGACTGACCGATACATCCAGAAGGGACTTCCACGCATCCTGCACTTGCAGGCAGGCTGGGAAGGACTCAAGGAGGACGCCAAACAGATTGACCACCTCCGGAACAAGGGCGGGTGCTGATTAGGACACTCGCCGACGGGGCTGAGGAACTGTTTAAATCACAGAATGTTTCTCTAAGACATGGAATTGGGGACTGAATACCAATATATATCCATGGACACACGGTATATCGTCCATTGTACTAATACTGCGCTGTTTGTACTGATCGTCTTTCTTTATGACACTCTGCTCCCTCAGTTGACGAATTACAAAATGGCGGATGGATAGGTGTCCCCTAGATAAAGAGGAACTGCTGAGGCTCTTACCAAAAGGCCATTCCACACTTAACCCTGAACCAAACAAGTTCAGCATGCCTATTTAATGGCCTATGCTTGGGTTAGCCAAGGGCCAAAAGGGGGTACTGAAGGGGGTCCTGAGATGAGATTCCTTAAAACCAGACAGCTATGATAACACTAGAATACCTCGAAATAAGTTAGTTTATTGAGGACGGAAACTAACCATAGAAAATATGTCCAGTGATCATTATTAACCATTAAACATGTATTATTCGAACACAACAGTAACAAGCATTTAAACTCTTGCTGATAGGACCGGTCGCAATGTATGGTGAGATTTAAGCAAGCTAACTTGACTACATTCCTGAGAAAGACAGAATCATACAGAAATAATGAGGTCAGCAGAGACACATGCAGAGGAAGCAGTTCTTATCAGCAACCCCAGAGATCGCGGACTCAGACAAACAATGGTACAGCGAGGGATCATACTATGATAAGAGGAAATGGGAGTGAGGGAGAGCGAAGGACAGCGGATAAAGGGGTCTTGAAAAACCTCAGGTGGCCAGTGGGCAGGACATGACTCCACCATGAGCTGATCACAAATTTGCCATGCTGCCGAAAATAACATTAATTGGTCAAGGTAGAATCGATAGCCACAAGGATTGGACCGAGTCCAGTTGAGGCAGTGATACTGATCTTTTGGAAATTGTAGAACTGTTGAGCCGAAAACAATGTAAAGCAGTGTTGGTTTTTTCACTCATCCCATTCATTCTCCCTCGGACGTTGACCAAGCTTGGAAAATAATGCCGTGTTAACCTAAGTTGCTGTCTCGGCGTGTCTTTGTGATGGCTGTGTCGTACGTAAGAACTCTGAAAATGCACTTACAACACCTACATAAACTATTTGAACTCTCTCTCTAGTTTAACTGAGCCAGTTACACATATGCTCACACGAGAAAGCTGCTTTCACTGTAGATGATATGATGACAAAGATTACGCATTTTCCTCACAGGGATTCGCTCCCCCCAGAAGGAGGCTATTCGTCCCATCTAGAAATGGGACTGATGGCGTTTGAGTGGACGGCATCCTTTCTGTTATTGTTAGTTGCTCACTGTGATCAACACAGTCCAGTGTTTGGAAAGAGGTCACGTCATCAAAATAACATTTTCTATCACTGAACTCAATGTCGTAATCGCTTTGTTCATATCTTTAAAAATAGATTAAAGGATTTTGCAACCTCAACATCCCTGAGGTGGTTCCACAGGGTATAAATTAAAGAGTTGGGGAAAGTATAACCTCAGAGTTTAAGACAGAGACTTTAAGCAGCACGAAGGGACACATCACTTCACACTGAACATGCATCGTCCAATTGATATTGCTGAGAAAATATTCTACCCAATCATTGCTATTGTTGGAGTTCCTGGTAAGTGACTATCACCATTGAAGTTGTGGAAATCTGTGTGTGAGCAGCTCTCTGATTTTAAACTGTGTCTGAAAATGTTTAATGCTGATCTCGTGCTCAGTGTTAGACAGGCACCTGGTCAGCGATATCATTCACTTCAGTACAATGCCTTGAATATTTCTATGGTTTAAATCCCTTTCATCCACTGACAATAAATCGCTCTTTGTAACTCACGGGATCTCTGATCAATGACGTTATTATATTGAGTGGAATCTTGTGCAATGTTAGACTGGTTCTCAGTGAAGGCAATCTCTCTGAAGGAAGGATTCGAGAGATTAAGAACAAAGTCACACTGAGTGTGGGTCACTAACCAGAGTGGAATATCTGACAGCAGTGAACAAGTATTACTGGAATTATCTGTCAGTGTAGAATGGGACTGAGTGTGGGGCACTAACCAGAGTGGAATATCTGACAGCAGTGAACAGGTATACTGGAAGTATCTGTCAGTGTAGAATGGTACTGAGTGTGGGGCACTAACCAGAGTGGAATATCTGACAGTAGTGAACAGGTATTACTGGAAGTATCTGTCAGTGTAGAATTGTACTGAGTGTGGGTCACTAACCAGGGTGGAATATCTGACAGCAGTGAACAGGTATTACTGGAAGTATCTGTCAGTGTAGAATTGTACTGAGTGTGGGTCACTAACCAGGGTGGAATATCTGACAGCAGTGAACAGGTATGACTGGAATTATCTGTCAGTGTAGAATTGTACTGAGTGTGGGTCACTAACCAGGGTGGAATATCTGACAGCAGTGAACAAGTATTAACTGGAAGTATCTGTCGGTACAGAATTGTACTGAGTGTGGATCACTAACGAGAGTGGAATATCTGACAGCAGTGAACAAGCATTAACTGGAAGTATCTGTCAGTACAGAATTGTACTGAGTGTGGATCACTAACGAGAGTGGAATATCTGACAGCAGTGACAAGTATTAACTGGAAGTATCTGTCAATACAGAATTGCACTTAGTGTGGATCCCACGGCACCTTCTCTTGCAATCACAGACGGTGCAACAACTTCTCCTTTACCCCCTCCCGTCGCATGATTCGAGGCAGCAAACTCTCCTTTCAGGTGAAGCAGCGTTTCACTGGCGTCTCCTCCCATTTGGGCGATTGTATTCGCTGCTCCCAATACCATCTCCTCTACACTTGGAGACTAAACGCAGACTGGGCGGCCGCTGTGCGGAACACCTTCACTCACCCCGCACGAATGACCCCAGCCTTCCTGTTGGGGGTCATTTTAACTCAGCACCTTTCCCTCCTGCCCACATGCCTGTGCTTGGCCTGCTGTAAGGTTCCAGTGAAGCCCAACGTGAGCTGGAGGAGCAGCAAATCATCTTCCAAAGAGGCATGTTACAGCCCTCAGGACTCAGCATTGTGTTCAACAACTTTAGATTGGGGTCTTTCGCCTCCATCTTATCGTCCTCGATTTGCTTTATCCAGTTTCTTAATCTAATGAAATGGGTCCGAAACTGGGGAGGGTCTATTCCTGACAATGGAATCCTGGGGAATGTCCACTGTCCACTGACCTCGAGGGAATATTACTGGGAAAAGATTGTCAGGGATTGTTTCCAAACCGGGCGAGGATGTATTCCCGGGAATAGTATGATCCGGGGATGCTCAGAACATGGTGTACTGCTGGAAGAGGTGTTATGGGCCAGGGTTTAGAGAACCCCAAATTGTATCATGTATTTCACCTGACTCGCAACATTTAATAGGTTGTGGTATGGGGAGCACACGGCTCACTCTACAGGTATGGTACAGCAGAAAATGGACCAGTGGTTTTAAAAACAAAACAATGTTATTCTATGAACTCAAGTTAACCTTTTTAACACAAACAGTGAATATCTTAGCAACCAGTAAATCAAATACACCCCCAAAGCATACAACATTAAATAACCTGTATGCTGTCCTTTTACACACAAAAGAATTAACAAACCTTCAAACAGGAGCACATTAGGTTTACATTCAATATTGAGACCTTTTACAATTCTGAGTCCACCAAATGATCCATAGATAGTCTTTGGATGGCAGAGATCAACATCAGTGCAGCTCACTGAAAAAAACACAGACACACCCAAGCTTTCTCTCAAATTGAAACTATAAAGCAGAAGTAGAGCTCAGCTCCACCCACCCTCTGACATCACTCCAGTAACACGAGCAGCTCCATTTCTTAAAGGTACATTTCTTAAACACCTATTTCTTAAGGGTACTCTCACATGACACATCCCCCCCCCCCCCCCAAAAAAAAAAATGAAACATCAACTTCAAGATGGTTTCATTTTTCACCTTTTCACCATCCTTTAATAAATGCACACAGTAAATATACTTTTCGTTTCAAAAGATAACACATGCTAACAGGTGTAATAATATAGTCCATTTTTTTCCTTCTTCTTCTTCCTCCAACTGAAACCCATCTCGATTGACAGTCTCTTTGAACAAGAAGGTCTCTGCACGAATTTCTCTAGGCCTCAGCATTACTCTTTAACGTCAGATAATTTAGTTCAATGTGATCACAGAGTCCCTTGCAATACCCCAATACAGGAGCATTGGTTATCACAGCTTTCAGGCTGTCAAATGCCTGTTGAAAGTCCGCTGACCATTGAAATTTTCGACGTTTCTTAAGCAAGTCCATCAGTGGAGAAATCACGCTACAAAACCTTTGCACAAATATTTGATCAAATCCACTCATGCCAAGAAATCACATTATTTCCCTTCGTCTTGAGGGTATCGAAAACTCCACAAGGAAAGTGACTTCGGCTTTTCAAAATTCACTTATGGCTAGGTTTATCACCAAACCCGCCTCCTGATGTCAGTCGAATGACTCCATTAGATGTTTTAAATGCTCTTTCCATTTCTGTCTGAAAATGATCAGATCGTCGATGTATCCCGCACAATTGGGAAATCCTGAAACGACTGTGTTAGTTAACCGTTGAAATGTGGCTGGGGCGTTTTTCATGCCAAATGGCATAACTTTGAATTGTTATATACCATCTGGAGTCACAAAAGCTGAAATCTCCTTCGCCCTTTCGGCCAAAGGCACCTGCTAGTAACCTTTAAGTAAATCCAATTTGGATATAAAAACTGATTGTCCCACTTTCTCAGTGCAATCCTCCAAACGTGGGATAGGGTAAGGGTCCGTTCTTGTAACTGCATTAACCTTTCTAGAGTCCGCACACAACCGTTGGGTACCGTCTGGTTTTGGTACCATCACTATGGGTGAGCTCCATTGGCTGCAACCCACTTCAATTATGCCATTTTTAAGCATATTCTCAATCTCTTTGTTACCTGTGCCAATTTTAAAGGGTTAAGTCTGTTTGGATGTTGTTTGATTGGAACAGCATTTCCCACATCTGCATCATGTATAGCCAGTTTAGTACTTCCCAATTTATCTCCACAATCTTGCCCATGTGATATCAATAATTCTTTCAGGTCAGTTCATTTTTCCTCTGGAGGGTAACTCACCAACTTATCCCAATTTTGAAGAACATGCTCATTTTCCAATTTAATTTGAGGTATGTCTAAATCTCAGTCATCTGGATCTGTTTCGTCACTTTGAGTTAGAATCATTAAAAACGCGTCCTTTTTCTCTCCTTCCCTTGCAAAGTACCTTTTAAGCATATTCACATGACACACTCGGTGATTCTTCCGTCTACCTGGTGTTTAACCACATACTTCACCTCACTTAATTTCCTTTTAATCTGATAAAGTCCACAAAACCTAGCTTTTAAAGGTTCACCTACCACTGGTAACAATACTAAAACTTTATCTCCACTGGCAAAACTACGAACTTTGGATTTCTTGTCCGCTACCCTTTTCATCACATGTTGTGCAACTTTTAAATGTTGGCTAGCCAATTCACCTGCTCTATTTAATCGTTCCCTAAAATTTGACACGTAATCCAATGTAATTTCCGATTTCTGACTCAACAATTTGTCCTCAATCAATTTAAGTGGTCCTCTTACCTCGTGACCAAAAATCAGTTCAAAAGGACTAAATTTCATTGACTCATTAGGAGCATCCCTAATTGCAAACAGTACGAATGGAATTCCTTTATCCCAGTCCTCTGGATAATCGTGACAATAAGCCCTCAACATTGTCTTTAATGTCTGATGCCACCTTTCTAACGCTCCCTGTGATTCTGGATGGTACGCAGTTGATTTAAATTGATTTATTCCTAAGCTAACCATTACTTCTTTGAATAACCTGGAAGTAAAGTTTGATCCTTGATCCGATTGTATTTCTGTGGGTAGTCCATATCTCGTAAAGAATTTATGGAACTCCTCCACAATCTTTTTAGCTGCAATATTACGTACTGGAATGGCCTCTGGAAACCTAGTAGACACATCCATTATAGTCAAAAGATATTGATTCCCACTTTTTGTTTTAAGAAGCGGTCCTACGCAATCAATTAGGACCCTTGTAAAAGATTCCTCAAATGCTGGAATGGTTATTAAGGGGAGCTGGTTTTAGCACTGCTTGAGGTTTCCCTTTCACTTAACATGTGTGATATGATTGAAAAAATTTAACTACATATTTATGTAGTCCAGGCCAATAAAAATGTTTTGGGATTTTAGCTTGAGTGTTCCTTATTCCCAAATGACCTCCCACTGGTACCTCATGTGCAACCCTCAGCACCTCCTTTTTTTTTACCATAACGGCAATACTACTTGATGAACTTCTGCCCACTTTTCATCCGCCTGCATATGTTAAGGTCTCCATTTTCTCATCAAGACATTACTTTTCCGGTAATAACACTTTGGTATACACTCAGATTCCTCTTCAGTGTACGCTTTCTGATACATCTGTTTTATTTCTATATTGTTTTGTTGTAACTCCGCCAATTTTCCTGAACTAAAAATATCCGCCTCATCCTCCACCTGTTCTTGTTCTTTTTCAACCAAATGATCAAAAATCGTTTCTGATAATTGCACTTCCACTTCATCTTCGCTCTTTGATTTCTCCTCTTGTCTTAACCGGTGACTTTGCGAACTTGTTACTACACAATCTGGAAAAATCCCAGGATATTCGTCCTTCACACTTCAGTTGTCTGATTGTCCACTAGCTTGTCAACCACAGTAGGCATCACTCCCACTTGCGATCCAGCTATATCATTACCCAAGATAAACTGCACTCCTGGACAAGATAGTTTCTCTATTACTCCTACCACCACGTCACCACTCTTCACTGCACTTTCCAGCCTTACCTTATATAATGGAAGGCTACTCCTCTCACCCTGAATTCCACATATCACCACCTTTTCTGGCAACATTTTTCCCAAACTACATAACTCCTCATCTCTTACCATTACAGATTGACTTGCTCCCGTATCTCTTAAAATTGTGACTTATTTACCCCCTCCTCCTGATACACATGAGTAAACTTTACCACACAAGTAAATTCTGGAAAGAGATCTAGCACCTTCTTATCAATCACCTTCTTGATCAGGCTGTACAATATTCCGCACTTCCATCGCTTAACTTGGGCTTTCCTTTGCCACTCTTACAAACCCCACTGTCTTATCCTGTTTTACCACATCAGCCTTCCCAGTGCTTTTCTTCAACCACTAACACTGTGACTTTACATGGCCTAGTTTATTACAGTGAAAACATTTGAAACTTTTCATTTCGTTTCCACCTTCCTGGATCTCTTTTTTAATCTGAGGTACACTCTCCTTATTGTCTCCCATCAGATCACCTTTACCTTTGCCACTTGAGTATTTCTCATGTCCCCAGTTTCTATCCCTCACCGGCTGAAACTGATGTCGAAAATCAAGCTTTGATTTATGAACTAATTCATAATCATCTGCCATTTCTGCTGCTAACCTCGCAGTTTTAACCCTCTGCTCTTCCACATGAATTCTCACTTCATCAGGAATTGAATTTTTAAACTCCTCCAAAAGTATTATTTCTCTGCGAGCTTCATACGTTTGGCCTATTTTCAACGCCCTTATCCACCTATCAAAATCTCTCTGTTTGAAATTTTCAAACTCCATGTATGTTTGACCAAATTCTTTCCTTAAATGTCTAAACCTTTGTCTGTAGGCTTCTGGCACGAGTTCTTATCCACCTAAAATTGATTTTTTAACCTCCTCATGCATCCCAGATACCTACTCCGGTAGTGACGCAAACACTTCACTCGCTCTACCTACCTGCTTTGCTTGAATCAGTAATACCCACATGTCCTGTGGCCATTTCATATGTTTAGCTACCTTCTCAATTGGAATGAAAAAGGCTTCCATCTCCTTCTCGTCAAACCATGGCAATGCTTGGTCATATTGAAACAGATCCCCTCCAAGCCTTCGAGGTAGGCACTGTTTTTCACTATCCTCATCACTATCATCCAACTGTACGTTTCCCTTTACATCTGCCAATTTTAACTGACTGTTATGTTTCATGGCCATTTTCTGAAGTTCAAACTCTCTCTCTTTTTCTTTTTCTCTCAATGCATATTCAAGCTGCTTTAATTCTTTTTCATGTTCAAGTTGCTTAATCTGCAACTGGATCTTTGCCATTTCTAATGAGTCAAAATGTATCTCAGGCAAATTTAAATGCTCAGCTACCGCGGTAAGTACCTCATCTTTTCGCATTTTGTCAGTTAATGTGAACTGCAATGTTTTTGACAAATCTAAAAGTCTGCTTTTAGTTTCTGTCCATAAGGTACTGCGTGTGACCGCCTCCTCCCCCAAAAACCTCTGAGCCTCTGAAAGAACCATTGTCCACAACACACTCCCCACTTAAACTGAAATATCACACCTGAAAAGCAACCACAATATGCTCACCCCTCACTGTCTTTAAGTTCACTAATCCAATCCAATAGATAGACGTTTATCCCCCTCGAGACCCCAATTGTTATAGGCCAGGGTTTAGAGAACCCCAAAGTGTATCATGGGGTTCACCTGACCCACAACATTAATAGATTGTGGTATGGGGGGACACGGCTCACTCTGCAGGTATGGTACAGCTGTAAATGGACCAGTGGTTTCTAAAACAAAACAATATTTATTCTATTAACTCAAGTTAACCTTTTTAAAACAAACAGTGAATATCTTAGCAACCCGTGAATCAAATACACCCCCCAAAAATGCAACACTAAGTAACCTGTATGCTGTCCTTTTACACCCAAAAGACGGAAGAAACCTTCAAACAGGAGCACATTAGTTTTACATTCAATACTGAGACCTTTTACAATTCTGAGTTCACCAAATGATCCATAGATAGTCTTTGGATGGCAGAGATCAACAACAATGCAGCTCACTGAAAAAACACAGACACACACAAGCTTTTTCTCAAACTGAAAATAAAAAGCTGAAGTAGAGCTCAGCTCCACCCACACTCTGACATCACTCCAGTAACATGAGCAGCTCCATTTCTTAAAGGTACATTTCTTAAACACCCATTTCCTAAAGGGTGCCTTACGAATGGCTGAACCTGGGAAAGGTTTGCCCTGGGAATGTTCTGAAGACTGGACAGGATCTATTTGTCCCATGATTATGAACTGGGGAGGTCCTGCATCTGTTTTATTTTTCCACTGACCATGGAGGATTCCAATAATCCAGGAGTTGTTCCCAACTCCATCGGGATTCCAGTCCAGGAACGGTGCAATCCGGGGTGTGATCCTATAATTGGGAATGAGGAAGGATGACAATATCTCGTGTATTTCTATCCTGCTTGGGAAACTTGGCCGGTCTGAGTTAATCCTGTAATTCAGATTCAATGAGAAATGTAACCTTCTCCAAAATATATTTGAATTATGAACATTGTCCTACCACTGCCATCATCTGACAGGACTGCAATCTACAGTATCCCCCCCCCCCTCTTCCTTCTTAAAGTATTAAGATAATTTCCTACTTCCCCCTCTGTACCCACTCATCTACCAACACCCGCACCCCCACCTACCCACTGCCCAGTTTATTGTTGCTGAGCTGCTGTACTTGCTGTCCGTTCAGACACGGAGAAAGCTTAACCAGTCATTTCAAGGCTCTTCTTCTCTCTTTTTCAGTTAATTTGCTGGGAATTACGATTTTGTATTGGGGAAGGTGTGGCCTCTCTACCTGCACCACTCGCTACCTGGTGGCCATGGCAACGGCGGATCTGCTGTTTATTATCACTGAGCCCATACTGAACATCATCAGTGGTTATTATTTCCCCTGGAGTTTCCTGTCCCTCACCTCTGTGTGCAGTGTCAACAATATCCTGGTGGCTGCATCCAGAGACTGTTCTGTCTGGTTCACGCTCACTTTCTCCTTTGATCGATTTGTGGCTATTCGCTGTCAGAAACTGAAAACTAAATATTGCACCGGGAAAACTGCCGCTGTGGTTCTGTCAACAAGCGGCCTCCTGCTCTGTGTAAAAAACATCCCCTTGTACTTTATATATGAACCTGGAGTGGTAATCGACAATGTCCAGTGGATGTGTCGGTCAAAGAGAAGCACTTTGACTGACCCCGTGTGGGTAGCATTTCTCTGGTTTGATCAGGTTGTAACACCATTGATCCCATTCTTTTCAATCCTGTTGATCAACGCTCTGACAGTCAGACACATTTTACTCACCAGTCGAGTCCGGAAGGCACTGAGGGCTCAGAGTCAGGGAGAGAATCGCAGAGACCAAGAGATGGAGAGCAGAAGGAAGTCAATGATTTTACTCTTCAGCATCTCTGGAGCTTTCATTCTCCTCTGGACGGTTTATGTTATAAAATGTTTCTATTTTTATTTGAGTGGATTCTATAACCTCACCCTGCCGCAATATAATTTCCAACAAGTCGGATATATGCTGCAGAATTTAAATTGCTGCACAAACACATTTATTTATGTGGTGACTCAGTCCAGGTTCAGGGAGCAGATCAAGATCCTGGTGAAATATCCGGCTACATCGATAATCAAATTAATGAAGAAACAAAATTGACTGACAGCCCCTCAGCCAATGAGGAGCTCCAGCCGCTGACTGACCGCCCCACAGCCAATCCATACTCTGCGACTCGACTGACAGTCGCTGAAGCCAATCAGGGAGTTCCACCTGCTGGCCAGGAGGCAGCTCAGCCAATCTAGTTCCGTCCGCGGACTGACAGCGGCTCCTTCCAAACATGGAGCTCCACCGCGTGAGACTCAGAAGGCTCAACCAATCAGGTAGCTCAATCTGTGACTGGGAAACGCCTCAACCTATGAGGGAGCCTGAACCCAATAGTGATTCAATCCTATTGGACAGGAATGTTGTGCCTGTGGGATGACTGTTTCTGAGTAACTTTGTAACGTTAAATTACCCGACCGAGTACGTTTCTTTTAGAAAATATTTTATTGAGTCATTTAGAATTTTAACAACTTCAACCATCAAATTTCAACAAACAAGAGAAACACAACAATAGAACCAACAGCCCTCCCAGAACAAACACCAGCCAACATAGCTTACCAAACAGTGCCACCTTCCCCAGCCCCCTTCCATTGGTTCTCCTGTCGTTACTCGTACCCCATTGCCGCCCCTTTCGCTTCCACTCCTCCCTGCCCATCTCCCCCTGCTGACAGCTTGACACCTGCCAGATACCCCACAGCCTCGGACATGCACAAAACATATGGACATGGTCTGCAGGACTCCCCGCACAGCGCCCACCTCAAAGACCCTGCTCATCCGTGCCACCGCCATATGTGCCCTGTGGACCACCATAACCTGTATCAGGCTGAGCCTGGCACACGACGAGGATACATTAACTCTCCTCTGGACCTCCTCCCATACCCCAGCCTCCAACTCCCCACCCAGCTATTCTTCCCACTTTCTCTTCACCTCACTTATAGGGCCTCCCTCCCACTCCATTGGCTCCTTGTAGATCTCTGAGACCTTCCCCTCTCCAACTCCTGTTCTCGACACCACCTCATCCTGCAGTCCACTTCGCGGCAGGTGCGGGAAGGTCGAAACCTGCCTCCACGCAAAATCCCTCACCTGCAGATACCGGAACCTATACACATCTGTCAACTCACACTCCTTCTCCAGCTCCTCGAAGCCCGGGGAATCTTCATCAAAAAACAAATTTCCAAATTTTTCGAGCCCTGCCCGCTTCCACCTCCGGAGCGCCCCCACCCCCACCCAGCGCCCCACCCCACACTCCCCCGGGGCAAACCGGTGATTATCACATATCGGCGCACACACCGACGCCCTCTCTAACCCCATGTGCTGCCTGCACTGTCCCCAGATCCTCAGGGTTGCCACTGCGACCGGGCTCGTGGACTCCCAAGCCGGCGAGAAGGACAGAACTTCCGTTACCACTGCCCCTAAAACCTTGTCCTTACATGATGCCGCCTCCACCCGTTCCCAAACAGACCCCTCCCCCACTGCCCACCCTGACCATCGCAATATTCGCCGCCCTATGGTAATCAATAAAATTCGGAAGAGCCAGCCTCCCCACCCTAATTCCCCGCTCCAGGAACACCTTGCCTGGTATAGCAAACGAACCCAGTCCGCAAAGCCCTGCCCAAACCCTAACCGCCCCCCGACCTCCCACAAGTATTCCTACTCCACCCAATCAATGGCCTTCTCCACATCCATGGCCATCACCACCTCAACCTCGCGCCACTCTGGAGGCATCATAATCACATTAAGTAACATCCTAATGGTGGTCGCCAAATGCCTCCCCTTAACGAACCCCGTCTGGTCCTCTCCTATTACCCCTGGGACGCAGTCTTCGATCCTCGAGGCCAGGACCTTCGCCAGTAGTTTTGCATCTACATTTAACAGGGAGATTGGCCGATATGATCCACAACATTCCGGGTCCTTATCTCGCTTTAAAAGGAGAGAGAGATCGACGTCTGTGGCAATGTCGGGGGGGGGAGTACTCCCAACGCCTTTCTGTCATTGAAGGACCTTACCAAGAGCGGTCCCAACACCCCTGAGAACGCCTTGTAAAATTCCCCCGGGTACCGGTCCCGGGGCCTTACCCGATAGCGCCGCCTCCAGCCCCTCTACTACTTCTACTAGCCCAATTGAGGCCCCCAGGCCCTCCACCAGCTCCTCATCAACCTTTGGGAACTCCAAGCCTCCCAGAAACCGCCTCATTCCCTCCTTCCCGGCTGTGGGTTCCGATGTATAATTTGCTATTAAAGTCCCGAAACACCCCGTTCACTTCCGCTGGGACCAGGACCGTATTTCCCCCTGTGTCCTTCACTTCCCCAATCTCTCTCGCTGCCTCCTGCTTCCTCAACTGGTGTGTTACCATCCTTCTCGCTTTCTCCCCATACTCACACACCACCCCTCTCACCCTTCTCAACTGCCCTACAGCCTGACTCATAGATAACAGTCCAAATTCCATTTGTACCCTTGGGCGTTCCTTTAGCAGCCCTTACCCCAGGGCCTCTGCATATCTCCTGTCCACCTGCAGGATTTCCTCCACTAGCCTTTCTATCTCCACCCCCTCCGCCTTCTCTCTATGTCTCCAAATCGAAATAAACTGCCCCCTGACCACTGCCATCAGTGCACCCCAGACCGTACCTGCCGAATCCTCCCCCGTGTCATTAATCTCTACATACCCCCGGTTGGTCTTCGTCACCCGCTCGCACCCCTCTTCCTCCGCCAACAGTCCCACACCCAGCCTCCATGGCGGGCACTGGGGCCCCCCTTTGTTCACTCGTAAATCCACCCAGTGTGGGGCATGGCCAAATTCTCGACATCCACCATCCCTGCCAACAGCGTCTTATCCAACATGAAGAAATCTACTTGGGAGTACACTTTGTGCACAGGGTACAACGAAAGTTCTTTGGCCCTCGACCTCCCAAATCTTCACGGATCCATCCCCACCATGTGCTCCATGAATCCCCGAAGCTCCTTAGCTGCTGCCGACATCCTCCCCGACCTTGGGCTCGACTGGTGCAGTCTCGGATCCAGGAGCGTATTAAAGTCCCCCCCCCCCGCCCCCACGTCCCCTCCCCGCCTTAATCAGCCTATCAGTGTCCAGATCTGGAATCTTCCCCAGCACCCGCCTCATAAATCCACATCGTCCCAGTTCGGGGCACTCATAGTTACCATCCCGACCGGCATCCCCTCCAGTTTCCCGCTTACCACAACGTACATTCCCCCAGAGTCCGTCACTACATTTTCCCATCTGGAACGCCACCCGCTTATTGAACAAAATCCCCAGCCTCTTCATTTTCGAGTCCAATCCCGAATGAAATACTTGCCCAGCCCAGCCATTCTTCAGCCGAATCTGCTCCCCCACCTTCAGGTGAGTCTCCTGTAGCATGGCCACATCCGCCTTCAATCGTTTTAAGTGTGCGAACGCACAGGCCCTCTTGACAGGCCCATTCAAACCTCGCACTTCCACGTGATCAGTCTGGTCGGGGGGGGCACCCTGCCCCCCCCCCCCCTCCTCCCCCCCCGCGGACCAACCATTGTCCCTATTGGGCGAAGTTGATTTTCTCCACCTGGAGAGATTCCGAGAGGTCGGACAGCCAGTCGGCAGCTTTGGGTGGTGCTGCCGATCGCCAACCGAACAGGATTCTATGGCGGGCGATCAGGGAGGCAAAGGCAAGGGCGTCCGCCCTCCTCCCCAGGAATAGATCCGGCTGGACTGAAACCCCGAAGACCGCCAGGTTCGGACATCGCTCCACCCTCACCCCCACCACCTTGGACATTGCCGCAAAGAAGGCTGTCCAGTACTCCACAAGTCTGGGGCAGGACCAGAACATGTGGGCGTGATTGGCTGGGCGTCCTTGGCACCGTTCACATCTGTCCTCCGCCTCCGGGAAGAACCTACTCATACGGGTTCTTGTTAAGAGGGCTCTATGTACCACTTTTAGTAGCGTCAGGCTGAGCCTTGCGCAAGTGGAGGTGGAGTTGATCCTATGCAGTGCTTCCCTCCAGAGTCCCCACCCTATTTCAATCCCCAGGTCCTCCTCCCACTTCATTCTTGTTGCATCCAGTACGGTGTCGGCCCCTTCTACCAGTCGGTCATACATGTCACTACAGTTTCCATTATCTAGTATGCTTGCGTCCAGTAACTCTTCCAGCAGTCTCTGTCGTGGTGGTTGTGGGTATGTCCCTGTCTCCTTTCGTAGGAAGTATTTAGTTGCAAGTACCTTAGCTTGTTCCCCCTGGCTCGCTGGAATGTCTCTGTCAGTTCGCCCAGTGTTGCGATCCTGCCGTCCGTGTATAGGTCCCTGACTGTCAATGTCCTTCTATCCTGTCCCCACATTTTGAAGGTGGCGTCAGTCAGCGCTGGCGTGAACCTATGGTTGTTGCAGATGGGAGCTTTACCCGACATTCTGGTCAGGCCAAATTGTTGCCGTAGTTGGATGCAGGAGTGGAGGGTGGCTATTACCACTGGGCTGCTGGAGTGCTTTTTGGGTGGGGATGGGGTTGGGAGTGCCACCGTGGCGAGGGCCCGGAGGGAGGTCCCCATGCAGGAGGCCTCTTCCGCGCGCACCCACTCAGCTTCTGGCTCCTTGATCCGTCACCTTATTCGCTCGGCCGTCGCCGCCCAGTGGTTAAGTTGTAGGTTTGGGAGGGCAAGCCCCCCCCACCTAGATTTTGTTTTTTGTAAGAACTTCTTTGGGATCCGAGCATCCCCCCCCCCCCCCATACGAACACCATGATTATTTTGTCCAGCACTTTGAAAAAGGCCTTGGGGATGTCGATCGGAATGGATCTAAGTAGGAAGAGGTACCTGGGCAGTACGTTCATTTTGATCGTCTGGACTCTCCCTGCGAGGGAGAGTGGGAGTGTGTTCCATCTTTGCAGGTCCTTTTTTACTTCCTCTGTCAGACTGGTGAGGTTCCATTTGTGGATCCCTTTCCAGTCATGGGCTATTTGGATCGCCAAGTAGCGGAATTTGTGTCGTGCTTGTTTAAACGGCAGTCCCGTTAGGGCTGCCCCCCACCTACTTGTGGGTGTACCGGGAAGATCTCGCTTTTGCTCATGTTGAGTTTGTAGGCCGAGAAGGCGCCAAACTCTTTCAGGAGCGTGATGATTCCGTCCATGCTGCTCTGTGGGTCCGAAATGTAGAGGAGCAGGTCATCTGCATAGAGTGAGACTCTGTGCTCTCTGCCTCCCCTTCGGATCCCCCTCCAGCTTTTTGCTGCTCTGAGCGCGATTGCTAGTGGCTCGATCGCTGGAGCGAACAGCTGCGGGGACAGTGGGCATCCTTGTCTGCTGCCCCTGTGCAGCTGGAAGTATCAGGAGTTGGTGTTGTTGGTCCGTACGCTCGCCATGGAAGCGTTGTATAGGAGCTTTACCCAGGAGGTGAACCCTGTTCCAAGCCCGAACCGCTCCAGGACCTCTATGAAGTATTTCCATTCGACTCTGTCGAAGGACTTTTCTGCATCTAGGGAGACGATCACCTCTGGTGTTCTCTCCCCGGAGGGCGTCATTATCACGTTCAGCAGGCGCTTGATGTTAGAGGTAAGCTGTCTACCTTTGACAAAGCCCGCCTTGTCCTCTGCGATCACCTCAGGTACACAGTCTTCTAACCTTTTGGCTAGGATTTTGGCCAGTATTTTTGCGCCTGCATTCAGCAGTGAGATGGATCTATAGGACCCACATTCCGTTGGGTCTTTGTCTTTCTTAGGTATCAGCGAGATTGAGGCCTGTGCTAGCGTGGACGGCAGTGTGCCCCGAGCTAGCGAGTCTGTGAACATCTCCCGCAGGTGCGGGGCCAGTGCTATCGCAAATCTTTTGTAGTAGTCCGCTGGGAACCCGTCCGGTCCTGGCGCCTTCCCCGCCTGCATGGAGCTTATGCTGTCCATGATCTCTGCCAGTGCTAGTGGTGCTTCCAGGCCCCGTTTTGTATTCTCCCCCACGACTGGAACGTCCAGTCCATCAAGGAACCGTTTCATCCCGGACTCTCCCATTGGGGGCTCTGAGGTGTACCGCTCTTGGTAGAAGGCCTTGAAGGTTTTGTTGATCTTTTCTGGTTCTGATTCTAACGTGCCTCTGGTTTCCCTGATTTGTGCAATTTCTCTGGTGGCTGCCTGCTTTCTCAGCTGGTGTGCCAACAGGCGGCTGGCTTTGTCTCCGTGTTCGTATAGGGTCCCACATGCCTGGCAGAGTTGGTGCACTGCTTTCCTGGTGGAGAGAATGTCAAAGTTCCTTTGTAGCTCTTTCCTCTCCGCTAGGAGCTCTACGCTCGGGGGTTCGGAGTAGTTATGGTCTACCTCCAGTATGGAGTCGACCAGATGCTGCCTAGCTGCCCTTTCCTCCCTATCTCTTCGCGCTTTGAAAGCGATAATTTCCCCTCTTAGTACGGTCTTTATTGCTTTCCAGAACGTGGAGGGTGAGAGCTCCCCGTTCTGGTTGTTCTCTGTGTACTCTGTAATGGCCCTTGATAACCTTTCGTTGAAGGCCTTTTCCGCTAGTAGGGCGACGTCCAACCTCCAGGTGGGGCGTTGGGCCCTGCCCGTCTCCAGCCTTGCGTCCATGTCGCGTGGAGTGTGGTCTGATATCACAATTGCGGATTATTCCAACTTGTCTATCCCCGGAAGCACTGTTTTCCCCACCACAAAGAAGTCAATTCAGGTGTATACATTGTGTACTGGGGAGAAGAAGGAGAATTCCTTCTCCCCCGAGTGGGCGAGCCTCCAGGGGTCCACTGCTCTCATCTGCTCCATAACATGACTGAGTTCCCTTGCCATGCTTGAGGTTTTCCCCGTTTTGGGGTTTGATCTGTCTGTCTTTGGGTCCTGTACACAGTTGAGGTCCCCCCACCCCTCTCCCCCCATGATTAGTCGATGCGTCGCTATGTCAGGGATTTATGCCATGGTCTTCTTGATGAAGCTTGTGTCATCCCAGTGGGTGCGTACACGTTAATTAGTACGACCGGTGCCCATGCAGGGCCCCGCTGACCATGATATACCGTCCCCCTGGGTCCGTAACCGTCTTTGTCGCCCTAAACATCGTCCTCTTGCCGATCAATATCGCCACCCCCCTGGCCCTTGTCCCATAGCAGGAGTGGTAGGTCTGTCCCACCCAGCCCTTTCTTACCTACAGTCGGTCCTGCTCTCTCAGGTGTGTCTCTTGGAGGAAGACTATGTCGGCCCTCATATTTCTTAGGTGGGTGAGGACTCTGGATCTCTTCACTGGGCCGTTCAGTCCCCTCAAGTGGATAGAGCTGTGAAGAAGGCCTATGGTGTGCTCGCGTTCATTAACAGAGGGATTGAATTTAAGAGCCGTGAGGTGATGATGCAGCTGTACAAAACTTTGGTAAGGCCACATTTGGAGTACTGTGTACAGTTCTGGTCGCCTCATTTTAGGAAGGATGTGGAAGCTCTGGAAAAGGTGCAAAGAAGATTTACCAGGATGTTGCCTGGAATGGAGAGTAGGTCTTACGAGGAAAGGTTGAGGGTGCTAGGCCTTTTCTCATTAGAGCGGAGAAGGATGAGGGGCGACTTGATAGAGGTTTATAAGATGATCAGGGGAATAGATAGAGTAGACAGTCAGAGAATTTTTCCCCAGGTGGGGACATAAATTGAAGGTGAAAGGTGGAAGATATAGGAGGGATATCAGAGGTAGGTTCTTTACCCAGAGAGTAGTGGGGGCATGGAATGCACTGCCTGTGGAAGTAGTTGAGTCGGAAACATTAGGGACCTTCAAGCAGCTGTTGGATAGGTACATGGATTACGGGAAAATGATATAGTGTAGATTTATTTGTTCTTAAGGGCAGCACGGTAGCATTGTGGATAGCACAATTGCTTCACAGATCCATGGTCCCAGGTTCGATTCCAGCTTGGGTCATTGTCTGTGCGGAGTCTGCACGTCCTCCCCGTGTCTGCGTCGGTTTCCTCCGGGTGCTCCGGTTTCCTCCCACAGTCCAAAGATGTGCGGGTTAGGTGAATTGGCCAATGATAAATTGCCCTTAATGTCCAAATTGCCCTTGGTGTTGGGTGGAGGTGTTGAGTTTGGGTAGGGTGCTCTTTCCAAGAGCTGGTGCAGACTCAAAGGGCCGAATGGCCTCCTTCTGCACTGTAAATTCAATGATAATCTATGATTAATCTAGGACAAAGGTTCGGCACAACATCGTGGGCCGAAGGGCCTGTTCTGTGCTGTATTTTCTATGTTCTATGTTCTTACGCTCCAGGTGACTATCCTGGTGGGGGGCTTCTGCCCCCTCGCTCCTGTGGAATTAACCATACTTACCTGGTGGATGCCCCCCTGCCCTCCGGGGTTCCCCTTTGTTAGGGGGCCGTCCAGGATGGCCGCTGTCACTGCTCTCTCCATGCGGTCGGGTCCCTGCGCTCCAGGGTTTCCCTTTGTCCCGGGGGCACCCGACACGGCCACCCATTGAGCGTCCGGCATGCGGGTAGTCCCCTGCACTCTGGGGACTCCCTTCGCCCAGAGACCGTACTGGGTGGGTGCAGCGATTCCTTGTCTCGAGCCCTTGTTGTGGCAATTTGTAGCCAATTCCTTTTCAAGCCCTGTTTGTCCCTCCTTCCCTGTGTCGCCCCTCCCCAGTCTCTCCTTCCCTGTGTTCCCCCCCCCCCATCCCGGTGTCTCCCCTTTCCCCCCTCTCCCTTGTTCCACTCCTTTGTCCCTCTTTCCCCTGTTCCTGTCCCAGTTTGCTCTCCCGTCTCTGTTGAGTGGTCCCCCACCCCCCCAATCTCCAGCCTGGCGCCTCCCCCCCTGTTGGGGGTGCGCTGCGGCCCTGCTTTGTTGCATGCCCCGGGCGCTCGCTTTCCCGCTAGCACGGTGGCCCCCCCCCTCCCGGAGTTACTGTCTCCCTTCTCCCCTGCCCGGCCTGCACGGTTTCTGCCCGCTCTTCCCCTATCCTACCCTGCACTTCTCTTGCTTGTTCTCCCTTCTCCGCTACTCTCGTTCCCTCGTGCTGGGGCCTGGCCTCCCACCTGAAGCAGTCCATCGGGCAGGGGTCTGTTCTTAGTTCAGGGTGCGCTCGCCGTGGCGGGGTTGGTGGGGGGCGCTGCTGGCGTTGCCTCACCCCTCCCCTCTCCCCCCCCCTCGTCGGAGTGTTGTTGATCCCTGCCAAGGGCCCCTCATTTCTACCCTCGCTGGTGGTTTTCCATCCCGTGTTCCTCGACAAACGTGTTTGCTTCAGCAGGGTCTGGAAAGAAGTATTCTCTTTCTTGGTGTGTGACCCAGAGTTTCGCTGGGTACAGCATACCAAAACGCACGTTGCTCTTGTGAAGAGCTGCTTTCGCTCTATTAAACTCGGCCCGTCTCCTGGCTAGGTCTGCCCCAGTGTCCTCGTAAATTCTAATGGCATGTCCTTCCCATTTGCAGGTTCTGTTTTTCCTGGCCCAGCGTAGGATTGTTTCCCTGTCTTGGTACCGGTGCAGTTTAGCTATAACTGCTCTCGGGTGTTCCCCTGCTTTGGGCTTCGGGCGCAGCGACCGGTGTGCTCTGTCCATTTCTGGTGGGCTGGGAAAGGTTTTCCTTCCCACTACGTTGCCCAGCATGTCAGCCACGTATGACGTGGGGTTTCTACCCTCGATCCCCTCCGATAAGCCCACTATCCTGACATTTTGCCTCCTCGAGCGGTTTTCCTGGTCGTCCACTCTGCCCTTCAGGCTCCCCTGTGTTGTGCCCAGTCTCGCCACCTCCCTCTCCGGGGCCGTGATCCGGTCGCTCATGTCAGTCGCTGCTTTCTCCAGCTCTTTGATGGTCGCCTCTTGG
Source organism: Scyliorhinus torazame (assembly GCF_047496885.1). Taxonomy (NCBI): domain Eukaryota; kingdom Metazoa; phylum Chordata; class Chondrichthyes; order Carcharhiniformes; family Scyliorhinidae; genus Scyliorhinus; species Scyliorhinus torazame. The sequence continues at coordinate 4,888,130 of NC_092725.1, read as the reverse complement.
GCCACCAGTTTCTTCCCTTGGGCGCCCAATTTCTCCTCTGCTCTGCCCAGGGCCTGCTGCACCTCCGCCAGGGCCTTGGCCATTGCAGCCTGCACTGCGGCCTCTATGTCTGCCCTAGCCTCTGCCTTGTTTACCTGCTGATGTTCCCTCGGCGCATCGGCAAAGGCTGCCTTCCAGGTCCAGCTCCCCCCCCTGGCCCCGGGGAAGAATGCACCTGTCTGCCCAGCTCTTTTTGATCCGACGATACTTCCGTTCTGCCGCTTTGCTCGCTGATTGGCTCATCTGAACTGGCTCGCCCATTGCCCCATCTGCCTTTGGTGCCCCTTCTCCCTCTGCTTTGGCTCCCTTCTGGCATTTTTCCCCCCTTTTCTATTTCCTCCCCCCCCCCTCTCATTTATTTATTCATTTATTTTCTCTCTCCCTCCCCCCCCTTCCCTTTTTCTTCCCCCGTCCCTTCTCTCCTTTACCACTTTATTTTTCCCTCTCTTATAAAATTCTCCTCAGGTGAACTTGTTTTGGGTGAGAACAAGAAGAGTGCAAAAAGAATTGAAACAATTTTTTCAAAAATGTTTTTTTTTAAATCCGGAGGCCCCCTGAAAAAAGGCCCGACTTCAGAGCTTATGTATATTGACAACTGGATTGATCAGCATTTGGGATGTGCTGTGCTTTGCTGACATTTTTCTATCTTTTTTAAATGAGGACCTTTTGTTCTGGAAACACTGAATCATTGTCACTGATTCACGATGGACTGGATGGAGCATTGTGTCCAGTTCTGGACACCTCACCTTCAGCATCAAAGGGGCAGACATTACAGACGGCGCAGGAAGTGGTTCAGGATGATATGGGGTTAGAATAGTTGGGTGGTTATTTTTGACTGGTGCAGACACGATGTCTGAAGGACCTTTTCTGTGCTCTGCACCTCTAGACTGTATGACTGTGGGTGTGGGGGTGAGAAACCTCAGGGACATCAGTAGATTGGAGAAACTGTGGCTGGGTGTGATCCTGATGTGGACACACTTACCCGTCCACCCTGAAGCAGAGTTTAGCAGAGGCCACTCTGGGACTGGGTGTGATCCTGATGTGGACAAACTTTTTTATCATAGAATTTACAGTGCAGAAGGAGGCCATTTGGCCCATCGAGTCTGCACCGGCTCTTGGAAAGAGCACCCTACCCTAGGTCAAAACCTCCACCCTATCCCCACAACTCAGTAACCCCACCCAACACTAAGGGCAATTTTGGACACTAAGGGCAATTTATCATGGCCAATCCACCTAACCTGCACATCTTTGGACTGTGGGAGGAAACCGGAGCACCCGGAGGAAACCCACGCACACACGGGGAGGATGTGCAGACTCCGCACAGACAGTGACCCAAGCCGGAATCGAACCTGGGACCCTGGAGCTGTGAAGCAATTGTGCTCTCCACAAGGCTACCGTGCTGCCCTTACCCGTCCATCCTGAAGCAGAGTTTAGCAGAGGCCACACTGGGGCTGGGGGTGATCCTGATGTAGTGCACAATTACCCGTCCATCCTGAAGCAGAGTTTAGCAGAGGCCACTCTGGGGCTGACGGGAACTAAAATGCTGATTTCTCTCACAACGATGCACTCCTGTCTGTTACAGTAAAGCATCAAACCCGTCTGAGTGACGTGTACCTTCACCAGAATGATACCGACACCTCAATGATTCATTTACAAAGTGAGAGGGCACAAACTAGGTTTGTGTTCCCAGGAATTGGGAAGGGTCAGGGATGAATTCACCAAAGTTTGGGACAGACCATTTCTGCAGGTTGGGGAATCTCAGACTGGGAGGGGCTAGTTTAAACATTCGAGCAGGACATTTAGGAGTGAAGTTTAGATTCACTGCGACATGAAAAGGATTGTAGAAGTTAATTCATTTTTCAATCTAAAATGGACCTGATCTGCTGCCTTTCAGATATACAAATACTATTCTGTCACTCTCAGTCCCGAGGACATTGTGTGTACACCTGTGGATCTGTCTGTTTTTATCTCCTCTCCTGGAAAATCTATTAACCTCCACATACTCCAGGCATCATTTTCAGTTAGTTGATCATTCCTGCTTTTCTCTCTCTCTCTCTCTCTCACGCTCCCTCTGTATTTCTCTCTGTCTCTATCTCACTCACTCTCTCTCTCTCTCTGTCTCTTTCTGCCTCTCCCCCTCTCTCTCTCTCTCTGTCTCTCTCTCTCTCTGTGTCTCTCTCTTTCTGTCTCTCCCTCTTCTCTGTCTGTCTCTTTCACACACTCTCTCTATCGTTCTCTTTCTGTCTCTCCCTCTGCCTCTCTCAGTCTCTGCCTCTCACTCTGTCTCTCTCTCTCTTTGTCTCTCTGTCTGTCTGTCTCTCTCTCTCTCTCAATATTGATCAGGATATATAAAAAGTCCTTTCACAAACTGTTCCTGACCAGATGACTGGATCCGGTTTGGGAATGTGGAGCCAGGGGAAAGTGTCTGAATGGATTGCTGGCTGCTGCTTCCAGACAGGAAGCAGATCCTGGGAATAGGGGTTATTTTCCAGAGTGACAGAAGTTTCTGGAATCTCTGCTGTTCACAGTTGACACTTAGTCCTTTGTGCTTTGAAGTCCAAAAATACAATTCCCAAATTTGTGGATGACACGAAATTGGGAATGGAGGGAGGGAGGGAACGAGGGTTGTATTATGGGGAATTTGGGAGTTTCAGGGAGAATTCAATCAAAGTTGTCAGGAGAAGAATGGAAACTGATCGGATCGATGGAAATCAACATTTCTTGCTGGTTGTAGAGTCTCGGTCAGGGACCATTGTCTATCGACCTTCATATTTCCTCTCTCGGTCTGTCCATCCCATCACTGAATCATACAATTGTTCCAGTGTAATGGAAGCCATTCGGCCCACCGTGTCTGTCCCAGCTCTCCGAATGAGTAATTCAGCGAGTGCCACTCCCCTGCCTTCTCACTGTAACCCTGCACATTCTTCCTTGTAAGATAATGATCCCATTCCCTTTTGAAGCTGCCTCCACCACACTGTTCAGGGCGTGCATTCCAGACCTTAACAACTCGCTGTGTGATGTTACGACACCCTGGACGAGTGCGCGATCAATTCCACCCCACAGAGCATGGAGTGCCAACGTAAGTGAATTGACCAATAACTCATATTTTCCGGAGATCTTTAACCCTTGACTGCTCCAATGAGTTGGAGACACCAGATGTATAAGTAAAACATTATCAAACTCTTTATTAATAAAAAGAGGAAAATAGGAATATATATTTATAGAAGTAACAGAACAATGGTCCATCAGTGTACCTAACCCTAAAACCCCATCCCACCCTCTACCCCGACACACACAAGATCGATAAAAGGTAAGGGTTGGTGAGGAATAAAAAAGAACATGGATTAAAGGGTAGGTTTGAGATGAGTCTTCAATGCTATGGTTGCAGTCTATGGGCATCCTTAGATATGAGCGTATACTGCAAACATTTTAAAATCTACAGTTCCACCATTTTACTGGAGAAGTTGAATTCTTCAATTCAGACTGTGGAATTGCCATGTGTAACAGATATCACGGGGCACGATGTGTATCTGAGAAGCCAGTTACCAGGCAGAGTAACTGCACAATTTGCAATTCAAAGTCAATGTGTAACAAGGTACCATTGTGATGGCCGCCGTAAGGCTGCTGATAGTGAAAGGGATTTGATGGCTACACCCAGATATTGGACCATCAATGTCACTAATTGCAAGATAACATACGTGCCTTTGAAATGATTGGACATATTAATTAAGCATGTGGTCCTTTAATGCGAATGGTTAAGTAATCTATGCATGTTGTAACCTCAATCGATAGTCATGATTGGACATCGATAACTAGTCACAAGACATAAATGTCTGTACCATTCTGGAATCTGCGATTTCTTGTGTCCCAATTAGAATGCCGAGAACTCTCGCTATAGCCTGTACAGAAGTCGGCATGATAGCGCAGTGATTAGCACTGCACTGTTGCTTCACAGCGCCAGGGACCCAAGTTCGATTCCTGGCTTGGGGTCACTGTCTGTGCGGAGTCTGCACGTCCTCCCGATTTCTTCTCCCACCAGATGGAGCGCTGGCCTCCCGGTGCGATTACTCCCGGCTCCCTGACTGGGTGCATTGCTTTATTCTCCTCCACCTGAACTGTACACCGGAACTCTGGCCGTACCTTGAGGAATATTCTCAGTTTAAGCTTCAATTTTGAGCTCGTCCCAGCCCCTGACACACACAGTGTGAATGGCAGATGCAGTATAATTTGTGACGTTATCCACTTTGGTAGTAACAACAAGCAGGTAGACTATTATCTGAATGGCCATAAATTAGGAGAGGGGAATGTACAATGAGACCTGGGCGTCCTCGTACATAAGTCTCTGAAAGTAAACGTTGGTACAGCAGGCAGTACAGAAGGTAAATGGTATGTTTACCTTTATAGAGAGAGGATTCAATAACAGGAACAAGGATGTCTTGCTGCAAATAGGGCCTTGATGAGGCCATACCTGGAATATTGTGTGCAGTTTGGGTCTCCTTACCTGAGGAAAGATGTTCTTGTTCTGGAGGGAGTGCAGAAAAGGTTTACCAGACTGATTCCTGAGATGACGGGACTGACGGATGAGGAAAGATTGAATCAGTTGGCATTGTATTTGCTGGAGTTCAGATGTTTGAGGGCGGAACTCATACAAACCTATAAAACTCTAAGAGGACTGGACAGGGTGGATGCAGGAAAGAAGTTCCCAATGATGGCTGTGTCCAGAACCAGGGTCACTTTCTGAGGTACACGGGGTAGACCATTTAGGACAGAGATGAGGAGAAATGTGTTCACCCAGAGAGAGGTCGGTTGTAAAATTCGTTACCACGGGAAGTAGCTGAGGCCAAAACATTGAATGTTTCCAAGAAATCGTTCGATATCGCACTTAGGGCGAAGGGGGTTAACGGATATGGCGGGGGGGGGGGGCAGGATTAGGCTGTTGCGTTGGATGATCAGCCCTGATCATAATGGATGTTGGATTAGGATCGGAGGGGCCGAATGGCCTCCTTCTGCTCTATTTTCTCCGTTTCTATTTGATCTCAGACTGTGAAATAATGATATCACACAGGTGACACAATACAATCTCACCCGGACGTTTGCTGTGGGCTGTGTAGTAATGGCGCCTGACATCCTGTCTGATTCCAGACTTAATTCACTGGTGCGCCGCACATGCGCGGTGTGACGACCTGGGAGTGCGGGTGTTCAGGCGGTGAGGTGGTGACGCAGTGGTATTGTCACTGGACAAGTAATCCAGACCTCCAGGGTGGTGCTCTGGGGAGCCGGGTTCAAATCCCACCCTGGCTGATGGTGAAATTTAAATTCAATAACAATCTGGAATTTAAAGTCTATCAGTGACAATGAAACCATTGTCGATTGTCGTAAAAACCCACCTGGTTCACTAACGTCCTTTAGGGAGGGAAATCTGCCATCCTTACCCGGTCTGGCCTACATGTGGCTCCAGACCCACAGCAATGTGGTTGACTCTTATAATTGCCACTCAGTTCGAGGGCAATTAGGGACGGGCAGAAAATACTGGCCTTGCCTGCGCCGCCCACATCTCACGAAGCAATGAAGAAATAAACACTCGTGTCCGCGGGACGCGCGAGGCGTTTAAGCTGCCGGTCGTTTCTTTTGACAGCTTGAAGCCCTGCACTGAGTTGGAGCAGCTGAGAGAAAAATCCAACTGCAGCGCGAAGCTGGCTCTCTTACCCGGAGATTTGGGGAGTTTTAACACCTTTTTATTCAGACAGAAATCTTTCAGTCTAGTAGAGGCAGGAGACAGCGGGGACATTTATTGGATGGGTTCGTGTATTGTATTATTAATTTTTAACGTTTATAAGTATGTTTAAAATGAAAATAAAATGAAAGGAAGATATATATATATGATTTTTAACGTTTGTTTGTCGCGAGGCTGTTAATTCCATTAAAGGAACTATAATGGATGGAATGCGGTGATCACTCACTAACGAGTATGATTGTCCACCTCAGATACTCCGTGTTACTGGCCATGGGCTCTGTGGGCCTTGCGTGGCTGACGATCCCAATCCTCGAGCTACATCTTCAATCACTCACTTGGCAGGAGTTTGCAAAAGGTGGCATCGGTCCCTGGACGCTAAGTCGCGGGAATTCCTTGCTCGGGCTCCATCCCCGGGTCACCTCTCGCTGCCGGGTGTTCTCAAAGAATTGTGACCCTTCAATCAGGACTTTCCTCCAAGTAGGTCTCTTCTGAGCGAAGGTCTCCCAGTCATTGACGTCTATGTTCCATTTCCCGAGGAAGACGACGAGCTGTCTTTGAAGAGCTGCCTTTGTCCTCCCCTTGTTCAGGATCCTTCTTCGAGCTGGGTGAAGATGAGTTGCTTTGGTAGTTGGGACACTGACATCCTGAGCATATGGGTGGCCGAGTTGTTATGGGACAGGGTTTAGAGAATCCCAAAGTTATCATGGAGTTCACCTGACCCACAACTTTTAATAGATTGTGGTATGGGGGGCACACGGCTTATTCCACAGGTCTGGTACAGCAGAAAATGGACCAGTGGTTTTTAAATCAAAACAATGTTTATTCTATGAACTCAAGATAACCTTTCTAAAACAAACAGTGAACATCTTAGCAACCAGTAAATCAAATACACACCCCAAAGAATACAACACTAAGTAACCTGGATGCCGTCCTTTTAACATCCAAAAGGCTTAACAAACCTTCAAACTGGAGCAGATTAGGGTTTACATTCAAGACTGAAAACATTTATAATTCTTCTGAATTCACCAAATGATTCAGAGATAGTCATTCATGGCAGAGATCAACAGCAGTGCAGCTCACAGACACATCCAAGCTTTCTCAAACTGAAACTAAAAAAAGCAGAAGTAGAGCTCAGCTCCACCCACACTCTGACATCACTCCAGTAACATGAGCAGCTCCACTTCTTAAAGGTACATTTCTTAAACACCCATTTCATAAAGGGTTCTCTCACATGACTCAGAGGAGTTAGTTTCAGATGATCATGGCCTCGATATTGGTGCTGTTGACTCCTTCAAGGACACTAACGTCAGCACGCCTGATGTCCCAGCTTCTCAGAGCTAAAGCTCTGGATTTTGCGATGTATTTTACGGGCAGCACGGTAGCATTGTGGTTAGCACAACTGCTTCGCAGCTCCGGGGTCCCAGGTTCGATTCCGGCTTGGGTCTCTGTCTGTGCGGAGTCTGCACATCCTCCCCGTGTGTGCGTGGGTTTCCTCCGGGTGCTCCGGTTTCCTCCCACACTCCAAAGATGTGCAGGTTAGGTGGATTGGCCATGATAAATTGCCCTTAGTGTCCAAAATTGCCCTTAGTGTTGGGTGTGGTTACTGGGTTATGGGAATAGGGTGGAGGTGTTGACCTTGGGTAGGATGCTCTTTCCAAGATCCGGTGCAGACTCAATGGGCCAAATGGCCTCCTTCTGCTCTGTAAATTCTATGATAATCTATTTTAAGCTGAATTTTTTTTTACAATTCTTCCTGATATTCATCTTTAGAAGCCTCAGTGATTACGTCAACTGTTTGAACAAAGTTTATTGCCTGAGTTTTTATATCCAGGCCCCTGTAAGCTAATGTGAACTATCTCTCTGACAGGTATTGCAGTGAACCAATCACCCACCCCGAAGAGTGTATTGCCAAAGGACATCCGGAAATGATGTCAGAGGAGATGTGTGCCACGACACTGTGCTACAGCAGCTGCTGCTTTCAGACGTTGAGCTTGTCAATTAACAACTGATATGTCAAAGCCCTCCCCTTCCCTCCATCTTCATCCCTTGGTTTCTTCTTGCCTCCCTCCCATTCTAAACTTCTTCTTCTTCCCTCCCTCCTCTTCCCTCACTCACATTCTCCCCCGCGCCCATCCCTCCTTCCCGCCCTCCCTCCCAAAAACAGACGGAATGGTTGTGTTGAAGTGAGAAAATATATTTTACTGCCAGAAATTTGCAAAAGTTCAGCTAGTTTTTTGTCGTTGTTGAGCTGATAAAGGTAAACGTTACGTTAAATGTGAACTGGTTTCAAAGTTTTGTATTTATATAATTATTTTTGTGAATAAATGTTTAACATTAAACTTTACAAACTTTTACATATGTCTCACTGAAACATCAGAGTACAACAATTAATGATGAGATAATTATAAATGAATACGATAATTGAATTAAACAAGCAGAAACATAATAACATAGGTAACAGGGTGGCACAGTGGTTAGCACTGCTGCCTCACAAGGAGGCCATTCGGCATATCGATTCTGTACTGACCCTCTGAAAGAGCACCCTACCTGGATCCATTCCCCGCCCTATCCCCGGAACTTAACCTGCGCATCCCTGGACACTAAGGGGCAACTTGGCATGACCAATCCAACTAAACTGATCACCTTTGGACTTTGGGTGGAAACCGGAACACCTTGAGGAAGCCTACGCAGACACAGGGAGATGGTTCAAACTCCACACAGACAGTCACCCGAGGCTGGAATTGAACCGGGGTCCCAGGCACTGTGAGGCAGCAGTGCTAACCACTGCCATTTAGCCGCCGCCGGTTCCTCCGGGTGCTCCGGTTTCCTCCCACAGTCCAAAGATGTGCAGGTTAGGCGGATTATCCGTGTTAAATTGCCCCTTAGAATCCAAAGATCAGGTGGGGTTATGGTAATAGGGTGGGGGGGGGGGGCGAGGGCACAGTGCTCTCTCTGAGGGTCAGTGCAGACTCGATGGGCCGAATGGCCTCTTCTGCACTGCAGTGATTCTATACACACTAATCAAAAATAAATCAGATATTACAAAGGCAGCGACAGTAAAACGCCCCCAGAGAGCTTTGAAAATCTTATGGTGAGAATCTAACTTAAAAAATACAAACATGTTTAAACATGTCACATGTAAAGTTATATGATAATATATCGCAGATTGAAATAGTTTCCCAGAATTCAAACAAATAACCAAACCTATATTCACCTCTAAATAATCACCTTTAATCATAAATAAAATACAAAATTACTTCAAAAGAATCAACAACAATAGTAACGCCTGTTTAAAAGAAAGAGAAAAAAACTGTTAAATAAAAAGTCTGGCTACCATTAAACCACTTGTTAAATAGTCAGCTGTGCACTCCCGATTGTGGCCTGTAGGTGGTGCTCGCAGGTTTGGGGGCTCCAGCCAGACTAACTGCTGGGCCTGACCAGGCAAACAGTGAATGGGAAGATAAGAGATCAAAAGGAATCTCAGAAGAAGAAACAAAAGGAATATTATGAAAAGTCTACCAGGAGTCTGAAACATTTCGAATAAAATGACCTGGTGAGAGTGGGGGATTCTCATGACTGGTCAAAACGCGCTGAGGTGTTGCAGCAAACAAGTCCAAGGTCCTCTACTGTGATAACGGAGCAACGACAGGTTTTAAGGAGGAACAGACGAGCACTCCTAAAAGTTGTGAACAGCAAGGCGAGGATGTAGAGGAAACTTTACATTCATCGAAACCGACACAAGCAGTGAACGAGTTCAATATGGATGCACAGAATGATGTCCATAACAATGATACAATCATAGTAGATTTACCTACAGAAGCTCAGAACTATCACACACATTCACCACATTTACCTGCCTTGAGAATATCAATGAGAAACAGAAAGAAACCGGAACGGTTGGATCTGTGAATGGACAATGCAACTGTACACGATGTAAACTACATTCTTATACATATCATATGTAATATTTACTGAAATAATGAATTACTTGATCTTCGAAATCTCAAGAAAAGGGGATGTAATGATATGACAAAACCAAGTGCACATATAAATATGTATAGCCTCCGACCAGTAGGTGTCAGGCAAGTAATAGAACGTGACCCCTGCAGCCTGAAGGGGACTTGAGGAGAAACAATCGTGGTCAGTGGGGTTTGTATTAGTTCCAGTTTGTTAATATTAGTTTCGTACCACAGTTTATTGTACTGAAATAAAATTAACTAGTCTTGAACTAGATGTTCTTTAATACGTCAGCTCAATAGTGTCTCTGTGCAAGAGCATAACACTGCCCTGGGAGTGTTTGATGGCCACATTGTAGAGGGAGCAGTACTCTCTATCTAACCCTGTGCTGTACCTGTCCTGGGAGAGTTAGATGGGGTCAGTGCAGAGGAAGCTTCACTCTGAATCTAATCCCGTGCTGTACCAATTCTGGAAGTGTTTGATCGGGACAGTGCAGAGGGAGCATTACTCAGTATCTAACCCCATGCTGTACCTGTCCTGGGAGTGTTCGTTGGTGACAGAGTAGAGGGAGCTTTACTCTTTATCTAACCCCTTGCTGTACCTATCCTGGGAGTGTTTGTTGGGGACAGTGTAGAGGAAGCGTAACTCTGAATCTAACCCCGTGCTGTACCTATTCTTGGAGTGTTTGATAGGGACAGAGTAAAGCGAGCATTACTCAGTATCTAACGCCACACTACATGTCCTGGCGTTTTTGATGGGGACAGTGAAGAGGGAGCATTTCTCTCTATCTGACCCTGTGCTGTACCTGTCCTGAGAGTGTTCGATGGTGACAATGTAGAGGGAGCGTTACACTGTATCTAACCCCGTGCTGTCGCTGACCTGAGAGTGTTCGATGCTGACAGTGCAGAGGGAGCTTTACTCTGTATCTAACCCCGTGCTGTACCTGTCCTGGGAGTGTTTGATGGGGACAGTGTAGAGGGAGCTTTACTCTGCATTTAACCCCGTGCTGTACCTGTCCTGGGAGTGTTTGATGGGGACAGTGTAGATGGAGCTTTACTCTGTATCTAACCCCGTGCTGTACCTGTCCTGGGAGTATTCATTGAGGAGTTTAACGTGGTCCAATCAAAAATATTTATTACAAGTCCACCCAGGTAGATCTTGGCAATCTTTCCAATCTCTCTCTCCAGACTCTAACACACGCTTTACAAGTTTCAGTGGAACATCATTCCCGACATCAAACGTTTGCAAATCCTATTTCCATCCTCCATATAATTCCACGAAAACATCTGTCCCTTTGAGAGTTAACTTAACAGCCCTCCTCCATCTCTCCTTCTCTATCTGTCTCTCTCAATCTCTCTCTGCATCTCTCTCTGTCTCTATTCTCTCTCTCAGTCTCTCTTTCTGTCTCTTTTTCTCTCTACCTGTCTCCATCTCCGTCTCTCTGTTTTTTCTCCCTATCTCCTTCTCTCCATCTCTATCTTTGTCTCTCTATGTGTGCCTTTCTGACTGTCTCTCTCTCTCTTTCTGTCTCTCTCTCTCTCTACCTCTCTTTTTTTCTCCCTGTCCCTGTCTCTATTTCTGTCTCTACCTATGCCTCTCTCTGTCTCCGTCTCTTTCACTCTCTCTCTCTGTATATATATATATATGTTTCTCTTACTCTCCCTGTCTCTGTGTGTGTGTCTCTCTCTCTCCCTGTCTCTCTGTGTCTCTCCCTGTCTCTCTTTCTGTGCGTACCTATCTCGTTTTATCTTCCCCTCTATCTGTCCCTCTTTCTCTCTCTCTCCACTCCTCCACCATACCCAGTACCTCTCCCATCACACATGGTACCTTCACATGCAATCGCAGAAGGTGTAGAAGAGGAGGTCACTAAGATGATTGATGCAGGTAGGGCAGTAGATGTTGTCTATATGGACTTCAGTAAGGCCTTTGACAAGGTCCCTCATGGTAGACTAGTACAAAAGGTGAAGTCACACGGGATCAGGGGTGAACTGGCAAGGTGGATACAGAACTGGCTAGGCCATAGAAGGCAGAGGGTAGCAATGGAGGGATGCTTTTCTAATTGGAGGGCTGTGACCAGTGGTGTTCCACAGGGATCAGTGCTGGGACCTTTGCTCTTTGTAGTATATATAAATGATTTGGAGGAAAATGTAACTGGTCTGATTAGTAAGTTTGCAGACGACACAAAGGTTGGTGGAATTGCGGATAGCGATGAGGACTGTCTGAGGATACAGCAGGATTTAGATTGTCTGGAGACTTGGGCGGAGAGATGGCAGATGGAGTTTAACCTGGACAAATGTGAGGTAATGCATTTTGGAAGGGCTAATGCAGGTAGGGAATATACAGTGAATGGTAGAACCCTCAAGAGTATTGAAAGTCAAAGAGATCTAGGAGTACAGGTCCACAGATCACTGAAAGGGGCTACACAGGTGGAGAAGGTAGTCAAGAAGGCATACGGCATGCTTGCCTTCATTGGCCGGGGCATTGAGTATAAGAATTGGCAAGTCATGTTGCAGCTGTATAGAACCTTAGTTAGGCCACACTTGGAGTATAGTGTTCAATTCTGGTCGCCACACTACCAGAAGGATGTGGAGGCTTTAGAGAGGGTGCAGAAGAGATTTACCAGAATGTTGCCTGGTATGGAGGGCATAAGCTATGAGGAGCGATTGAATAAACTCGGTTTGTTCTCACTGGAACGAAGGAGGTTGAGGGGCGACCTGATAGAGGTATACAAAATTATGAGGGGCATAGACAGAGTGGATAGTCAGAGGCTTTTCCCCAGGGTAGAGGGGTCAATTACTAGGGGGCATAGGTTTAAGGTGAGAGGGGCAAAGTTTAGAGTAGATGTACGAGGCAAGTTTTTTACGCAGAGGGTAGTGGGTGCCTGGAACTCACTACCGGAGGAGGTAGTGGAGGCAGGGACGATAGGGACATTTAAGGGGCATCTTGACAAATATATGAATAGGATGGGAATAGAAGGATACGGACCCAGGAAGTGTAGAAGATTGTAGTTTAGTCGGGCAGTATGGTCGGCACGGGCTTGGAGGGCCGAAGGGCCTGTTCCTGTGCTGTACATTTCTTTGTTCTTTGTTTTGTTCTTTGTGTAACACCTGGCTCTCAACCTCTTCAATGCGAAATATTACAGGCCCAAAACACTCATTCCAGGTTAAGCTGCGTTTCACTTGCACCTCTTCCAATTTAGTCGATTGCATTTGCTGCTCCCAATGTGGTCTCGTCTACATCGGAGAGGCCAAACGCAGACTGGGTGATCGCTTTGCTGAGCATCTCCAGTCTGTGCGCTTTCAAGACCCTGACCTTCCCGTTGCTTGCCATTTTAACACAAGGCCCTGCTCCCATGCCCACGTGTCTGTCTTTGGCCTGCTGCAATGTTCCAGCGAAGCTCAACACAAACTGGAGGAACAACATCTCACCTTCCGGTTAGGCTACAGCCTTCCGTCTCAACATCGAATTTAAACATTTCAGATGATTAGCTCTACCCCACCTTGACCCATTTGATTTCATCCCATTTAATTTTAAATGTCAGTTAGCATTTGTTTCTTTCTTGACTTTCTTAATATATATTCAACTCCCCCCCCCACTTCTTATCCACCTTTCCTTACCCTTTCTCCCCTTTGCTTCCCCTCCCCCTCCCCCCACATCTACATCTGTCACAGTTTACCCTCTGATGTTAGTTTCTCTGCTGTTTTGCCTCTCACACCTTTTGTTCTCTCTGGGGACTGCCATTATCACTCTTTCTCCGTGGTTTCTGTGGCCATTAGCACCCCATTTCCCTTCTTTTCTGACGCTATGACTCATCTTTCATTCTCGCTCCACAGCATAAACATTTCCCACTTTATCTGTCTGTTTGCTTTGACAAAGGGTCATCTGGTGTCGAGACGTTCGCTCTTTTCTATCCCTACAGATTCTGCCAGACCTGCTGAGATTTTCCAGCATTTTCTCTTTCATTTCTGTCTCACCCTCGCCCTCTCCCCCCCCCCCCCCCCTCCCTGTACACTGACTGGTGACTCTCTCTCTCTCTCTCTCTTCCACTCAAGCAGATATCTGTACACTGACTGGTGTCTCTCAGTCCTCTCTCTCAGGGAGATATCTGTACACTGACTGGTGTCTCTCTGCTCTCTCTCTCTCAGAGATATCTGTACACTGACTTGTTTCTCTCATTCCCTCGCTCTTAATCAGGGAGATATCTGTACACTGACTGGTGTCTCTCACTCTCCTCTGTGTCTCAGGGAGATATCTGTACACTGACTGGTGTTTCTCTCTCTCTCCCTCTCAGGGGGGCATCTGTACACTGACTGGTGTGTCTCATTCCCGCCTCTCTCGCAGAGAGATATCTGTAAAACGACTGGTGTCTCTCAGTCCCCTTTCTCTCACAGGGAGATATCTGTACTGACAGGTGTCTCTCAGTCCCCTCTCTCTCAGGGAGACATCTGTACACTGACAGATGTTCCTCAGTCCCCACACACAGGGAGATATCTGTGCACTGGCTGGTGTCTTTCAGTCCCCCCTCTCTCTCAGGGAGATATCTGTACACTGACTGGTGTCTCTCAGTCCTCTCTCTCAGGGAGATATCTCTACACTGAGTGGTGTCTCTCAGTCACCTCTCTCAGGGAGACATCTGCACACTGACTGGTGTCTCTCATTCCCGTGTCTCCCTCTCAGGCAATATCTGTCCACTGACTGGTGCCTCTCAGACCCCTCTCTCTCAGGGAGATTTCTGTACACTGACTGGTGTCTCTCAGTCCTCTCTCTCTCAGGGAGATATCTGTACACCGACTGGTGTGTCACAGTCCTCTCTCCCTCTCAGGGAGATATCTGTACACTGACTGGTGTCTCTCAGTCCCCTCCTTCTCTCAGGGAAATATCTGTACACTGACTGTTGTCTCTCAGTCCCCTCTCTCTCAGGGAGATATCTGTACACTGACTGGTGTCTCTCAGTCCGCTCTCTCTCAGGGAGATTTCTGTACACTGACTAGTGTCTCTCAGTCCCCTCCTTCTTTCAGGGAGATATCTGTATTCTGACTGGTGTCTCTCAGTCCCCTCTCTCTCTCAGGGAGATATCTGTATACTGACTGGTGTCTCTCAGTCCTCTCTGTCTCAGGGAGATATCTGTACACTGACTGGTGTCTCTCAGTCCCCTCCTTCTCTCAGGGAGAAATTTGTATCCTGACTGGTGTCTCTCAGTCCTCTCTCCCTCTCAGGGAGATATCTGTACACTGACTGGTGTCTCTCAGTCCCCTCCTTCTTTCAGGGAGATATCTGTATTCTGACTGGTGTCACTCAGTCCTGTCTCTCTCAGGGAGATATCTGTACACCGACTGATGTGTCACAGTCCTCTCTCCCTCTCAGAGAGTTATCTGTACACTGACTGGTGTATCTCAGACCGCTCCTTCTCTCAGGGAGATATCTGTATACTGACTGGTGTCACTCAGTCCTCTCTCTCTCAGGGTGATATCTGTACACTGACTGATGCCTCTCAGTCCTCTCTCTCTCAAGGAGATATCTGTACACTGACTGATGTCTCTCAGTCCACTCCTCATATCAGGGATATGTAAATGTGTATACTGACTGGTGTCTCTCAGTCCTCTCTCCCTCTCAGAAAGATATCTTTACACTGACTGCTGTCTCTCAGTCCCCTCCTTCTCTCAGGGATATATCTGTATACTGACTGGTGTCTCTCAGACTCCTCTCTCAGGGGGATATCTGTACACTGGCTGGTGTCTCTCAGTCCCCTTCCTCTCTCAGGGAGATATCTGTACACTGACTGGTGTCCCTCAGTCCTCTCTTTCTCAGGGAGATAAATGCGCACTGACTGGTGTCTCTCAGTCCCCTCTCTCTCAGTGAGATATCTGTACACTGACTGGCGTCTCTCAGTCCTCTCTTTCTCAGGGAGTTAAATGTGCACTAACTGGTGTCTCTCAGTCCCCTCTCTCTCAGGGAGATATCTTTACACTGACTGGTGTCTCTCAGTCCCCCCTCTCAGGAAGATATCTGTACACTGACTGGTGTCTCTCAGTCCCCTCGCTCTCAGGGAGATATCTGTACACTGACTGGTGTCTCTCACTCCCCTCTCTCTCAGGGAGATATCTGTACACTGACTGGTGTCTCTCAGTCCCCTCTCTCTCAGTGAGATATCTGTACACTGACTGGCGTCTCTCAGTCCTCTCTCTCTCTCAGGGAGATATCTGTACACTGACTGGTGTCTCTCAGTCCCCTCTCTCTCTCAGGGAGATACATCTGCACTTACTGGTGTCTCTCATAGAAACGTACAAACATATATAATTGGTGCAGGAGTAGGCTATTCAGCCCCACGAGCCTAAAGCAGCATTCATAATGATCATGGCTGACCATGCAAATTCAGTCCCTCTCCTGCTTTCTCTCCATTTCCATTGATCCCTGGAGCCGCAATGGCCATGTCCAGCTCCCTCTTGAATATGTACAACGGACTGTCCCCAACAGATTCTGTGGTGGGGAATTCCACAAGCTCACAACTCTCTGAGTGAAGAGGTTCTTCCTCAGCGCTGTCCTGAATTGCTTACCCCTTATTCTTAGGCTGTGTCCTCCAATTCTGGACGTCCCCAACATGGGGAACATTCTTCCCGCACCTACCCTATCCAGTCCCATCAGGATTTTATATGTCTCTGTGAGATCCCCACTCGTTCTGCTGAACTCCAGTGAATGCAATCCCAGTTTTTCCAGTCTTCACGTGTCAGTCCCGCCATCCCGGGAATTAGTCTGTGAACCTTCGCTGGACACCCTCAACAGCAAGAATGTCCGTTACTCATACTAGACTACCAAAGCTGCACACAATACTCAAGGTGTGGCCTCACCAAGGCCCTGTATACCTGCAGCAAGACACCCCAGTTCCTGTAATTGAATCCTCTCTCTATAAAGGTAAACATACCATTTACCTGCTCTGCTGCCTGCTGTACCAGCGCTTACTTTCAGAGACTGATGTACGAGGACGCCCAGGCCTGTTGTACATTCCCCTCTCCTAAGTTATGGCCATTCAGATAATAGTCTACCTGCTTGTTTTTACTAACAAAATGGATAACTTCACATTTCTCCAAATTATACTGCATCTGCGTTCACACTGTGTGTGTCAGGGGCTGGGACGAGCTCAAAATTGAAGCTTAAACCGAGGATATTCCTCAAGGTACGGCCAGAGTTCCGGTGTAGAGTTCAGGTGGAGGAGAATAAAGCTATGCTCCAAGTCAGGGAGCCGGGAGTAATTGCACCGGTAGGCCAGCGCTCCATCTGGTGGTAGAAGAACAGAAATGCACCATTCTGAGGATCTTGTATACAGCACCATCTGGTGTGCGGGCGACAAGGATTGCATTGCTCTGAACACCCTGTACCTCTCTCCATCTGGTGGCCGAAGAGGTGAATTGCACCGACCTGGAACTCTTGGGTAAAACACCATCTGGTGGTCGAAGGACAGAATTGCTCTTGAGTAAATCTATTTCCCAGAGGCCTGTTGAAGGAAGGATTGTACAGATATTAAACTGTAATGCACTTCACCCTCACTCTCATGAGAGACCAAACAAAGACACTTGGACTTAAAAACTATGTCTTTATTCAAGAATAATAATCTTTATTATCACAAGTATGCTGACATTAACACTGCAATGAAGTTACTGTGAAAAGCCCCTAGTCGCCACATTCTGCCCGGGTACTGAGAGGGAGAAGTGAGAATGTCCAAATGACCTAACAGCACGTCTTCCGGGACTTGTGAGAGGAAGCGGGAGCACCGGAGGAAACCCACGCAGACACGGGGAGAGCGTGCAGACTCCGCACAGACAGTGGCCAAGTGTGGAATGGAACCTGGGAGCCTGGCGCTGTGAAGCAACAGTGCTAACCACTGTGCTACCACGTCGGCTACCGTACAGGCTCTAGCGAGAGTTCTCGGCATTCTAATTAGGACACCAGATATTGGAGATTCACGAATGGTACAGACTTTTATACCTTGTGACTAGTTATCTATGTTCAATCATGACTATCGATTGAGGTTACATCATGCATAGCATATGAGAATACTTAACCATTCACATTAAAGATCCGCATGCTTAATTCATCTATCCAATCATTACAAAGGCACGTATGTTATCTTGCAAGTAGTCACATTGATGATCCGATATCTGGGTGTAGCGACCAAAACCCTTTTGCTTTCAGCAGTCTTACTGTGGCCATCACAATGGCACCGTGTTACACATTGTAAAACAGACCTTGAATTCTAACATGTGCAGTTTCTCTCCCTGGGAGCTGGGTTCTGTGAGACACACTGTGTTCTTGTAATATCTGTTATACATGGCAATTCCACAGTCTGAATTGAAGAATTCAACTTCTCCAGTAAAATGGTGCAATTTTCAAATGATTGCAGTATACACTCTCATATCGAACAATGCACCGATTGTCCTCTTTAGACTGCAACCATAGCATTGAAGACTCAGCTAAAACCTACCCTTTAATCCATGTTCTTTTTTATTTCTCACCAACCCTTACCTTGTATTTAGCTTGTCAGTGTGTGGGTAGAGGGTGGGATGGGGTTTTTGGATTAGGTAGACTCATAGAACATTGTTCTGTTAATTCCTTATATATATATTTGTATTTCACTCCTTTTATTAATCAAGAATTTGTCAATGTTTTATTTATAAATCTTGTGTCTCCAATTCATTGGAGCAGTCAATGGTTGAAGATCTTCAGAAAACATGAATTATTGGTTAATTCCCTTGTGTTGAAACTTCGGGGTCTGTGGGGCTGGAATTGGCCGCGCACTCGTCCAGGGTGTCGTAACATCATACAGCGAGTTGGTAAGGTCTGGAATGCACGGCCTGAACAGCGTGGGGGAGGCAGCTTCAAAAGGGAATGGGATCAGTATCTTACAAGGAAGAATGTGCAGGGTTACGGCGAGAAGGCCGGGGAGTGGCACTCACTGAATTGCTCATTGGGAGAGCTGGGACAGACACGTTGGGCCGAATGGCCTCCTTTGCACTGGAACAATTCTGCAATCCAGTAATGGGGTGGACAGAACGAGGGAGGAAACATGAAGGTCGATAGACAATGGTCCCTGACCAAGACTCTACAACCAGCAAGAAATATTGATTTACATCAATCCGATCAGATTCCATTGTTCTCCTGACAACTTTGACCAAATTCGCCCTGAAACCCCCAAATTCCCCATAATACAATCCTCCTTCCCTCCCTCCCTCCCTCCATTCCTAATTTGGTGTCATCCACAAATTTGGAAAGAGTGTTTTTGACTTCAAAGTGCAAAGGACTAAGTGCGAACAGCAGAGATTCCAGAAACTCCTGTCACTCTGGGAAATAAGCCCTATTCCTAGGATCTGCTTTGTGTCTGGAAGCAGCAGCCAGGAATCCATTCAGACACTTTCCCCTGGCTCCACATTCCCAAACCGGAACCAGCCATCTGGTCAGGAACAGTTTGTGAAAGGACGTTTTATATACCCTGATCAATATTGAGAGAGAGGGGGCGGAGAGAGAGAGGCAGAGAGAGAGGAAGACAGAGAGAAAGACGGAGACAGAGAGAGAGGCAGAGAGAGACAGACAGAGAGACACAGTGAGAGAGGGAGACAGAGAGAGAGAGAGACAGCGAGAGACAGACGGAGAGGGAGATAGAGAGAGAAAGAGGGAGAGAGACAGAGAGAGACAAAGAGAGAGACAGACAGAGAGGGAGAGAGAAAGTAAAAGACAGAGCGAGCGAGGGAAAAAGAGACATGAAAGAGAGAAGGAGAGGAGAGAGAGACAGCGAGAGAGAGAGAGCAGAAAGCGAGAGTGAGTGAGAGTGACAGAGAGAGAGAGAGACAGACAGACAGAGGGACATAGAGACTGCGAGGCAGGGGGAGAGTGAGTGACAGGGCAAGGAATTCAGCCTTGATCGTGTTGATGGGGGACAATGTAGAGGGAGCTTTATTCTGGATTTAGCCCCGTGCTGTGCCTGTCCTGGGGGTGTTTGATGGGGGCAGTGTAGAGTGAGCTTTACTCTGTTTCTAACCTCGTGCTCTACCTGTCCTGGGAGTGTTTGATGGGGACGGTGAGAGTGAGCGTTACTCTGTATCTTACCCCGTGCTGTACTTGCCTGGGAGTGTTTGATGGGGACAGTGTAGAGGGAGCTTTACTCTGTATCTAACCCCGTGCTGTACCTGTCCTGTGAGTGTTTGATGGGGACAGTGTAGAGGGAGCTTTAATCTCTATCTAATCCCGTGCTGTACCTGTCCTGGGAGTGTTTGACGGGGACAGTGTAGAGGGAGCTTTACTCTGAATCTAATCCCGTGCTGTACCTGTGCGGGGAGTATTAAGTGAAGTGACTAACCAGGTCCTATCTCGAATATTTGTGACAATTCCAGGCAGGTAGATCTTGGCCATGTTTCCAGCCTCTCTCTGGAGTCTCTAACATATGGTTGCCAAGTTCCAGTGGAACACCATCACATACATCATGCATTTGCAAATCCCAATTGTTTTACCTATATATTTCGCGTCTCAATATTTGGCACTTTGAGTGTCAACAAGTTAACAGTTCTCCCCCCCCCCCCTCCCCCACCCCATCTCTCTCTGTCTGCCTCTCAGTCTGTCTGTCTCTGCATCTTTCTCTCTCTCTTTCTTACTCTATGTCTTTCTCCTCTCTCTCTGTATCTCTGCCGCTCTCTGTTTCTCTCTCTCTCTGTTTCTCTTCATGTGTCTCTCTACCTCTGTCTCTCTCTCTCTGTCCCTCTCTCCGTCTCTCTCTCTCTGTCTCCATATCGCCCTATCTGTGTTTTTGCGTTTGTCTCATTCTCTGTCTCTCTCTCTTAGTCTCTCTCTGTCCCCCTCTCAGTCTCACTCGCTGTCTCTCTCTCCCTATGTAGCTCCCTCTCTAATCTCTCTCCGTGTCCCTCTCTCTCAATCATCCTTTCTCTCTGTCTCTCTCTCTGTCTCTCACTGCCTGTCTCTCTCTCTCTCTCTCTTTCTCTCTGTCTTTCTCTTTCTATTTCTCTCTCTCTCTGTCTCCAAACTGTGGGATTCACTCATTCCCCCTTCCTTCAGTCTCCAAACTGTGGGACTCCCTCACCCCCCCCCCCCACCCCCCCCTGCCTCAGTCTCCAAACTGTGGGAGTCCAGCGCTCCCCCCTTCCTGTCTACAAACGGTAGACTAATTTCCCTTACTCCCCCTCCCTGGGGAAATGTACAGAGAGCAGTGGGGTGCATTCAAAAGGGAAATTAGCAGGATACAAGCCACACGTGTTTCCTCTCGGTAAAAGGAGGAGCAGCAAGCCCAGAGAATCATGGGTGACCAGAGACATTCAGGATACGGTGAAAATGAGAAGAGGCTTTTAGTAAGTACAAGGGGAAAAAATGAGCGGAGGCATGTGGAGTACAGCAACTGCAGGATGGAGCTTAAGAAAGCAATGCAGAGAGGAAAGAATGACTCTGAGAAAGCTCTGGCTGGTAAAAGTAGGGAAAATCCCGAGATATTCTGTCAGGATATCAATGGGAAGAGGATAAGCGGGAAAAGAGTCGGGCTCATTAGGGACCAAAGGGGAAATCTGTGGGTGGATTGAAAAAGGGACCGACAAGGTAGTAATGGTATTGGCAGGCTTAAAAGTGGACAAATCTCCAGGTCCGGATGGATTGTGTCCCAGGATGCAGTGGGAGGCGGGAGAGGAAATTGCCAGGGCTCTGAACCAAATTTTACATTCTTCCCTGGCCAAGAGGGAGGCGCCAGAGAACTGGAGAACAGTTAATGTGGTCCCACTGTTTTAGAAATGTTGTAGAGATAGACAAACAAACTTCTGACCAGTGAGTCTCACGTCAGTGGTCAGGAGAAACCTCTGAAGGAGACAATCTATCTCCACTTCGAGAGGCAAGGTTTGATCCGGGATAGTCAGCCTGGCGTTGTCAGAGGGAGGTCATGCCTAACAAATTTGATTCAATTTTCTGAGCATGTGACCAGATGTGTGGATGAGGGGAGTGCAGCTGTTGAAGTTCATCTGGATTTCAGCAAAGCCTTTGACAAGGTCCCACATCAGGATATTTCTAAAGAAGGCAAATCCACTTGGAATACAGGGTAACTTGATAAGGCGGAATCAATATTTGCTTAGATGTACTAGACAGGGGGTGATGACAGACGGCTGCTTTTGGACTGGGAGCCAGTGTCCAGTGGCGCACCACAAGGATCTGTGCTGGGCCCCCTATTATTCATTATTTATATAAACGACATAGATGATTATGTGGGGGTAGGATCAGTAAGTTTGCAGCTGACACAAAGATTGGCCAAATGCCTAACAATGAGGCTAAGTGTTTTGAGTTACAGGAAGGTATAGATGGGATGGACAAATAGGCTAAAAATTGGCAGATGGAATTTAATCCTGTCAAGTGTGAGGTGATACACATTGGAAGGAGGAATGTGATAAGGAAGTATTCAATTAATGGCCTGACACTGGGAAGCTCAGAGGATCAAAGGGACCTTGGCAGATCTGTCTATTGATCTCTGAATGTAGAAGGGCAGATTAATAGGGTGGTTAAAAATGCATAGGGGACACTTGTCTTTATCAATCGGGGCATGGATTACAACAGCAGGGAGGCCATGTTGGAGTTGTATAGAACTTTGGTGAGGCCACAGCTGGAGCACTGTGTGCAATTCTGGTCGCCACATTATAGGAAGGATGTGATTGCACTGGAGGGGGTGCAGAGGAGATTCACCAGGATGTTGCCTGGGATGGAACATTTCAGTTATGAAGATAGGTTGGATAGGCTTGGGTTGTTTTCTCTGGAGCAGAGAAGACTGAGGGGCGACCTGATCGAGGTGTACACGATTATGAGGGGCATAATCATTGAAGGGAGCAGCTGTTTCCCTTAGCTGAAGGGTCAGTTACGAGGGAACACAAGATCAAGGACAGGGGCAAGGGATTTAGGAGGGATTTGAGGAATGCTTTTTCCACCAGAGGGTGGTGATGGGCTGCAACGCAACGCCTGGGAGGGTGGGAGAAGTGGGTTACGTCACATCCTTTAAAAAGTACCTGGATGAGCATTTGGAACGTCACAACATTCAAGGCTGGGGCAGGACGGTGGCATAATGGGTTAGCCGTGCTGCTTCATGGCGCAGAGGTCCCAGGTTCGATCCCGGCTCTGGGTCACTATCCGTGTGATGTTTGCACATTCTCCCCGTGTTTGCGTGGGTTTCGCCCCCACAACAGAAAGATATTAAGGGTGGGTGGATTGGCCACTCTAAATTGCCCCTGAATTGGAAAAAATGAATTGCGCCAATTTATAAAAAGAAACATTCAAGGCTATGGGCCGAGTGCTGACAAATGGGATTAGGTCGGCAGGTCAGGTGTTTTCGGTGTGCCGGGGCAGACTCGATGGGCCGAACGGCCTCTTTTGCACTGTCTTATTCTGTGATTCTGAGAGAGAGCTTTAATCTGTATTTAACCCCAGTATGTCCCAGTGTTAGGGGTGTTTCAGGAGGACACTGTCGAGGGAGCTTTACTCTGTGTGGAACCCCATGCTGTACCTTTGCTGCCAGTGTTTGATGGGGACAGTGTGGACGTCACTTTCCTCTGTATCTTCTCCTGTGGGGCAGCATCTCTGAGTGTTGTGACTGGACAGTGTAGATGTGGAGAAGCTATTGCTTCAAGTCAAAATCAATGTCGTTTTGAAATGTGTTCAGCGTTTTAGCTGCTATCCAGTCACTCCTTCCCATCCTCACTGCCGAGGCTCCTCATCATTTTCCAGAAGGCAACTATTTGTGTTCAGGAAAGGTCGCAGAGGGAATTTCAATGAAACGGACAGAAAGGGGAACTGATGTGTTTTGGACAATAAGGTGAGGAGAGAAAATATGAACTAAATGTCACCAAGTTAAAATGGGAGCAGGAACAGGGAGGCGTTTTCTCCCCCTCTCAATGTCGCTCTCTGTCTCCCTCTGACTCTCCACATGTGTCATCTGTTGACCTCTCCATCTCTCTCTTTCTCTGTCTGGGAATCTGGAAATAAAATCCACAAACATCAGTCAGCAAAGCACTGAGACATTCATCACAGCGTTGGCTCCTCTCTAAGGTAATGTTTGTACATTAAATGTGACACAGACGCAGATATGGAGACACAAACCAGCGTTGCATTATGGGGAATTTTGGCGTATCAGGGAGAATTTGATCAAAGTTGGCAGGAGAACAATGGAAACTGATTGGATAGATGGAAATCAATATTTCTTGCTGGTTGTAGAGTCTCGGTCAGAGAGCATTGTCTATCGACCTTCATATTTCCTCTCTCGGTCTGTCGATCCAATCATTGCAACATGCAATTGTTCCAGAGTAATGGGGCCATTCGGCCCAACGTGTATGTCCTAGCTCTGTCAATGGGCAATTCAGCGAGTGCCACACCCCGGCCTTCTCGCCAGAACCCTGCACCTTCTTCCTTGTAAGATAATGATCCCATTCACTTTTGACGCTGCCTCTGCCACACTGTTCAGGCCGTGCATTCCAGACCTTAACAACTCGCTGTGTGATGTTACGACATCCTTGACGAGTGCACGGTAAATTCTAGCCCACAGTCCAGGGTCCTAAAATCAGTAAATTCATGTTTTCTGAAGATCTTTAACCCTTGACTGCTCCAATGAGTTGGAGACACCAGATTTCTAAGTAAAACATTAACAAACTCTTTATTAATAAAAAGAGGAAAAGTCAAATATACATATAAGGATATCTGTATTTATTCCGCAAACCCCATCCCACCCCTACCCCGACACAGACAAGACAGATACAAGGTAAGGGTTGGTGAAGAATAAAAAAGAACATGGATTAAAGGGAAGATTTGAGATGAATCTTCAGTGCTATGGTTGCCTCCCGAAGAGGACAATTTGGGCATCCTTAGATTTGTAACCGGTTTAAAATCGACCTCGTCTCGTTCTCCATCCTTTCAGGGATTGAAACAGTTTCCCCCTCTGTGTGTGTGAGTGTGTGTGTGAGTGTGTGTGTGTGAGTGTGTGTGTGAGTGTGTGTGTGAGTGTGTGTGTCTGTGAGTGTGTGTGTGACTGTGTGTCTGTGAGTGTGTGTGTATGAGTGTGTGTGTGTGTGTGTTGGAGTGTGCGTGAGTGTGCATGCATGAGTGTGCGTGAGTGCCTGTGTAATCTGTGTAACCCCATGCCAATTACTCATCCAGGTACACACTCACACAAACACACACTCACACACACAGACATACTCATTCACGCACGCATTCACACACACATTTCCACGCACTGACACACTCACACTCACAGGCACACACACACAGCCACACTGACACACACACACTCGCACGCATACATCTCACTCACATACACTCTCACACATACACTCACACAAACTCACTCACACGCACTCACACACACACTGACACGCATACACGCTCACACGCACACACGTTCTCATACTCGCACACACGCACACATTAACATTCACACTCACACATGCTAACATATGCTCAGTGTGTGTCTGTGTGTATCTGTGTGTGTGTGATTGTCTGTCTGATTGTGTGTATGTGAGAATGTGTGTGTGTGTGTCTATATATGTGCGTGTGTGTCTGTGTGTGTGTGTGAGTATGTGTGTGTGGGTGTTTCAGTGTGTGTGTCTATGTGTGAGCGTGTGTGGCTGTGTGAGTACGTGTGTGTGTCTGTGTGAGAGTGCGTGTGTGTCAGAATATGTGTGTGTGTTTGTGTGTGTGAGAGAGTGTGCCTGTGTGTGTGTGCATGAGTATGTGAGTGTGTCTGTGTGTGTGCGTGTGTGTGAGTGTGTGTGTGTGCCATGTTTGAATGGCTGGGCAGGTCGATGCCAAATGGCCTCCAGTTGCTCCTATGTTCTTTTAAGTCTGAAATACATATGCACGTGTGCGCACGCATGCACACATACCAACACACACAGAAACACTCACGCACACACAAAAATGCTGACACACAAATACTCACACACACATACAAACAAAACACACACACACATAAACACACACAAACACAGAGACAGGCACACACAAATGCAACCACACGCACACATATACACATACACACAAGCACACTCACACACACACACAAATATCCACACACACAAACATACTCACACACACACACGCACATACACACACACAAACACATGTATGCGCACAGGCACACACAAACACACACAGACGCGGGCATACACTAACAAGCACTCACAAGCACACACACAGACGCGCAAACACACTCACACATGAGGAAATACTCAAATTGTTGCCACTTTATTATCCAACCACAAGCCGCGAGTCCGTTTCTCGTATTGACCAAATAACCACACAACAGTCTGTTAGTTCAAAGGATAGTTTATCATTGAACACAAGACTTATCTCTCTGTGCAATCATACACGCGGCTACGTATTAAACTACACCTATCAACTAAGATGACTTGTACTTAATTTCTGGATGACCGGCTCTGTGCGGGGAGATAAGGCCTTTATCTGAGTCCCCACGTGTGTCGGTTGGAAATCGTCAGGTTCGTCTCGGCTGTGGCTCATCTCTCTCAGGTAGCGATCGCGGGTCTTGAACTTGGCAGGTCGTTATGCTGCGATTGGTGTGGGCACAGGCTGGTCCCAAAAGAGACCGATCGCTAGTAAGCAGGGCTTCTTATCCTTCTTCTCTTTCACGCTCTTTTGGACGGGGTTAACTCAGGTCCAATGGATCGATAGAATCTCAATCAATCTGATCGATACCGGCCAATTAGGGGGCAGGTATCTTGATGGCTCGGCGCGTCCCAGTCGTTATTGTTCCAAGTGCGTAGGCCTTTCCAATTAAGGGGAGGTGGCGCCGGGGCGTTTGCTACTGGTGCTATTCCTTGATTTGAGTCTATTGTCCTGGGGAAATTTAACAGGTGCAGGTTTCATTTCGGTCTGGTTCTCCTTTGCTCAATACACAAGGGCTGTGCACTGTCTGTGTCCCAGCTTGACTACAGCTCCCATTAGCCTTTGCGTGCAGCCATTTTGGATGGCCACAGAACACACAGACGTGCAAATATGCTCACACACAATGCATGCACACAAACACTCAGACAGGCACACAAACACACTTGCACACACATCACTCATATAAGCATACAAACACACTCACAGATACGCACACAAAAAAATCGCATGCATACACACAAACGCAAGCACACACAAATGCAGACACACACATGCACACACACACAAACATATGTATGCACGCACACAATCACGTACTCTGACACAAACACATGTACACTCATACACACAGACTTGCAAACATGTTCACATAAACGTTACACATACACACAAACACACACGCACACGAACACATTCACAAACACACACACAAACACACACACAAACACACTTACACGCACACAAACACACATGCACACACACACACAAACGCACGTATACACACACAAACACAGACAGACGCAGGCACACACTCACAAGTACACACACTGTCATGAGAATGTCGCTTTAAGAAATGTTTGGCTGCTCATGTTATTGCAGTGATACCAGAGTGTGGGTCGAGCTGAGCTCTGGCTCTGGTTTTTAGTTTCAGTTTGATAAAAGCTTGGGTGCGTCTGTCTTTTTGGTTTCGTTTTTCAGTGTTGGAGCTGAAGCCAGACAGAGCTGGTGTACTGTTGATCTCTCTGCCATGAAAGAATATCTCTGGATCATTTGGTAAATTCAAACTTATAAATGTTCTCAGTAGTGAATGAAAATCCTGATGTGCTTCTGTTTAAAGGTGTGTTGTGTCTTCTGGATGTTAAAAAGGAATGCTTAAAGGTTTACTTAATGTTGCAGTCTTTGGGGGTTGTATTTGAATTAATGGTTGCTAAGATGTTCACTGTACGTTTTAAAAAGGTTAACTTGAGTTCATAGAATATGCATTGTTCTGCTTTATAAAATACTTTTCCATTTCCGCTGTACCACACCTGTAGAGTGGGCCGTGTGCTCCCCATACCACAATCTATTAAAAGTTGTGGGTCAGGTGAACTCCATGATACACTTTGGGGTTCTCAAAACACTGGCCCATAAGAAATTGGGCGCTCGAGGGGGATAAACGTTTATCTCTGTAAATTGGCTCAGTGAACGTAAAGACAGTGAAGGTTGAGCATATTATGGTTGCTTTTCAGGTGCGGTATTCTAGTTTAAGTGCGGAGTGTGTTGTGGACAATGGCTCTTTCAGAGACTCTGAAGCTTTTGGCGGTGGAGATGGTCACACGCAGTACCTTACGGACAGAGACTAAAAGCAGACTGTTAGATTTGGCAAAAACATTGCAGTTAACATTACCTGACAAAATACGAAAAGATGAGATAATTATGGTGGTGGCTAAGCATTTACAGTTGCCTGAGATACAGTCTGACTCATTAGAAATGGCAAAGATCCAGTTGCAGATTAAGCAACTTGAACATGAAAAAGAATAAAAGCAGCTTCAATATGCAATGAGAGAAACAGTAAGAGAGAGGGAGATACAGATCAGGGAAAAAGAAAATGCGAGATAAGAAAAAAGCAAAGAAAGAATAGCCCTAGCTCAACAAAAAGAAAGAGATAGAGAGGAAAGAGAAAAAGAGAGCGCGTTTGAACTTCAGAAAATGGCTATGAAACATAACACTCAGTTATATTTATGAACAATCTCACTTGCGCGAACACTCAAACACACAGACGTGCAAATATGTTCACAAACACATGTGCATTCACACAAACACTCATACACTCACACAAAGTCACCGTCAGTTTGAAAACGGAATCTCTGATTGGCTGAGTGGCTGTCAGTCAGTTTGGTTTATTCATTAATTTCATAATTAATGTAACGGGATATTTCACCATGATCTTGATCTGCTCCCTGAACCTGGACTGAGTTACCGTGTAAATGAATGTGTTTGTGCAGCAACTTAAACCCTGCAACATATATCCGACTTGTTGTAAATTATACTGGGGTATGGTGAGGTAATTTGAGCCATTTAAATACAAATAGAAAAATTTTATAACATAGACAGTCCAGAGGAGAATGAAAGCACCGGAGATGCTGAAGAGTAAAATCATCGACTTTCTTCTGCTCTCCATCTCTGGGTCTCTGCGATTCTCTCCCTGACTCTGAGCCCTCAGTGCCTTCCGGACTCGACTGGTGAGTAAAATGTGTCTGACTGTCAGAGCGTTGATCAAGAGGATTGAAAAGAATGGGATCAATGGGGTTAAAACCTGATCAAAGCAGAGAAATACAACCCACCCAGGGGCAGTCCAAAAGCTTCTCTTTGTCTGGCAGAACCACTGGACATTGTCGATTATCACTCCAGGTACATATGTAAAGTACAGGGGGATGTTTTTTACACAGAACAGGAGGCCGCTTGTTGACAGAACCACAGCTGCAGTTTTCCTAGTGCAATATTTAAGTTTCAGTTTCTGGCAGCGAATGGCCACAAATCGATCAAAGGAGAAGGTGAGGGTGAACCAGACAGAACAGTCTCTGGATGTAGACAGCAGGACATTGTTAACACGGCACACAGGGGTGAGGGACAGGAAACTCCAGGGGAAATAATAATCACTGATGATGTTCAGTATGGGGTCAGTGATAATAAACAGCAGATCCGCCATTGCCATGGTCACGAGGTAGCGAGTGGTACAGGTAGAGAGGCCACACTGTCGCCGACACAGAATCACAATTCCCAGTAAATTAACTGTGAGAAAGAGAAGGAAGAAGAGCCTATAAATTATGGATCAAACATTCTCTGTGTCTGAATCGACAGTAAGTACAGGAGCTCAGCAACAATAAACTGTGCAGTGGGTGGGTGGTGGTGGTGGGGTGGTGGTAGAGGGTGGGTACAGTGTTTAAAATTGCAGAGATGGAAGTCGCATATGTGACTTCAGTTTTTAAGAAGAGTTAGGCGGAAAATGATTGCACCCATGTCAGTTTGATGGCTGTGGTAGGAAAATGTTCATAATTAAAATATCTTTCGGAGAGATTACATTTCTCATTCAATCTGATTGACAGGATTAACTCAGACTGGCCAGGTTTCCCAAGCAGGATAGAAATATACCAGAGATTGTCATCCTTCCTCATTCCCAATTATTGAACCACACCCCGGTTTGGACCGTTCCCTGGACTGGAATCCTGATGGAGTTGGGCACCACTCCTGGATTTTTGGAATCCTCCATAATCAATGGAAAAATAAAACAGGTGCAGGACCTTCCCAGTTCAGAATCATGGGACTAATAGAGCCTGTCCAGTCTCCAGAACATTCCCAGGGCACAAACATCCCAGGTTCAGTCATTCGTAAGGCACCCTCTCCCAGGAGTAGACCATTGTCTTTATCCGAACATCTCAAGATCACACTATTCCCGAGAATACATCCTGTCCTCGTTTGGAAACAATCATTCACAAACTTTTCTCAGTAATATTCCGTCGCCAGCATTGGACGTTTGCCAGGGTCCCGTTGTCAGGAATAGATCCTCTCCAGATTTGGAAGCATTGTATTAGTTTAGAAAACAGGATATAACAAAACAAGAGTGATAAGATGTAGGGGAAAGATCCCAGTTTAAAGTTGTTGAACTCAATGCTGAGTCCTGAGGCCTGTAACGCGCCTCATTGGAAGATGAGATGCTGCTCCTCCCGCTCACTTTGGGCTTCACTGGAACCTTGCAGCAGGCCAAGGACAGACGTGGGGGCAGGAGGACAAGGTGCTGAGTTAAAATAGCCCCCAAGAGGAAAACAATGATATCGTTGATCAGGTGCCTGTATAACAGTGAGCAGAAGATCAGCATTAAACAATTTAAAATCAGACAGCTGCTCACACACAGATTTCCACAACTTCAATGGTGATAGTCACTTACCAGGAACTCCAACAATAGCAAGGATTGGGTAGAATATTTTCTCAGCAATATCAATTGGATAAAGCATGTTCAGTGTGAAGTGATGTCTACCTTCGTGCTGCTGACAGTCTCTGTCTTAAACTCTGAGGTTATACTTTCCCCAACTCTTTAATTTATACCCTGTGGAACCACCTCAGGGATGTTGAGGTTGCAAAATCCTTTAATCTATTTTTAAAGATATGAACAAAGAGATTACGACATTGGGTTCAGTGGTAGAAAATATTATTTTGATGAAGTGACCTCTTTCCAAACACTGAACTGCGTTGATCACATTGATCAACTAACAATAACAGAAAGGACGCTGTCCACTCAAACACCATCAGTCCCATCTCTAGATCTCACATTGTTTCACGTGACATCCCTCACTCGACTGCAACCAGTCAGTGAATCAGTACCAATTGTCAGTGTGTTTCTCGGGGTGTCTCCACTGCACTCTGCGGTGTAGCTACCTCTGTAACTGTGACCATTCAGCGATTCTGTTCCAATTGTTAGTGTGTTTCTCTGGGTGGTTCCACTGCACTCTGGGGTGTAGGTGCCTCTGTATCTGTGACCATTCAGCGATTCAGTTCCAATTGTCAGTGTGTTTCTCTGGGTGGTTCCACTGCACTCTGCGGTGTAGCTGCCTCTGTAACTGTGACCATTCAGTGATTCAGTTCCAATTGTTAGTGTGTTTCTGTGGGTGGTTCCACTGTACTCTGGGGTGTAGCTGCCTCTGTAACTGTGACCATTCAGTGATTCAGTTCCAATTGTCAGTGTGTTTCTCTGGTTGGTTCCAGTGCACTCTGGGCTTTAGCTGCCTCGGTAACTGTGGACATTCAGTTTTGTGATTTAGGTGGGTTCAAGGTGAGCAAAAATTGTAAAATTTAGACAGTCAAACATGAGGAACTATTTAACATCCAAAGATTTGTGAGGGCCACAAACAGTTCAACCTGAGTTTGTGAGTAAAACAAATCTGAACTTAATTGACATTAATACTCACACAGCTGCAGTACTTCACCTCTCGTCTTCTCTCTGGCCGATACCTCACTGACCGGCTCTAATTATACAACTGACAAAATGCCCCACTCGCTCATCGGGGAAGCTCAAACTCCCCGAGTTCCATGGGTTAAATAATTATCCATTCCCAGTGGGATCAGTATTGTTTACAACGCCCAGTCTCTGAGCTGTGTGTGGGGATACAGTGGAGTATGTCCTCTGTATCACAATCCAGCTGTCCAGCCAACTGACTATGAGGGGCAGGGACAGGATGGATAGGGAGCAGCTGTTTCCCTTAGTTGAAGGTTCAAGAATGAGGAGGCATCATTTTAAGGTCAGGGGCAGGAGTTTTAGGAGCGGATGGAGGAAAGCTTTTTGACCCAGAGGGTGTTGATGGTCTGGGACGCACTGCCTGGCAGGGTGGTAGAGGAGCGTGGGGGTTAGCAGTCCATCGAGTCTGCACCAACTCATGAGAAACACCTGACCTGCCTTCCTCATCCCATTTGCCAGCACTTGGTCCAAAGCCCTGAATGTTGTGACGTGCCAAGTACTCATCCAGGTACGTTTTAAAGGATGTGAGGTTACCCTCCTCCCTCACCCTCCCAGGCAGTGCGTTCCAGAACCTCACCACCCTCTGGGTGAAAAATGTCCCTCACCTTGAACATGTGTCCCCTCGTGACTGACCCTTCAACTAAGAGGAGCAGCTGTTCCCTATCCAACCTGTCCATGCCACTCATAATTGTGTACACCTCGATCAGGTCGCCCCTTAGTCTTCTCTCTGTTCCAGAAAAAACAACCCAAGCCTATCCAAACTCTCTCCACAACTTAAATGTTCCATCCCAGGCAGCATCCTGGTGAATCTACTCTGCACCCACTCCAGTGCAATCACATCCTTCCTATATTGTGGCGACCAGAATTGCACACAGTACTCCAGCTGTGACCTCACCAAAGTACTATACAGCTCCAACACGACCTCCCTGCTTTTGGAATCTGTGCTTCGATTGATAAAGACAAGTGTCCCATGTGCCTTTTTCACCTCCTATTAACCTGCCCTTCTGCTTTCAGAGATCTATAGACAAACAGGCCAAGGTCCCTTTGTTACTCGGAGCTTCCCAGTGTCAGGCCATTCATTGAATACGTCATTGTCACATTACTCCTTCCAAAGTGTATCAACTCACACTTTTCAGGGTTAAATTCCATCCGCCCATTTGACCATCCCGTCTACATCTTCCTGTAACCAAGACACTCAACCTCACTGTTAACCATCCGCCCAATCTTTGTGTCATCCGTTAACTTGCTGATCCTACCGCACCACCCCCGCCCCGCCCCTCTCCCCCCCACCCCCCCTCCGGCCACAGTCATCCATGTTGTTTCTATAAATGATGAATAATTGGGGTCCCAGCACAAGATCCCTGCGGTACCACCACTGGACACTCGCTTCCAGTCACTAAAGCAGCCGTCTGTCATCACTCTCTGTCTCCTACAACGAACACAGTTTTGAATCAAGTTACCCTCTGTCCCGTGTGCATTTATATTCTTGCCCTGAGGCTGCCAGACCTCACTTAGCTATTCCTCATCTTTTGCCAGGAGGATAGAGGAATGCAAACCGTTGTAGTTTCCCAGAGGCATTGGGTCAGATTAAGACCAGTCGGATATTACGCCACCCATATGGATGCGGTAGCCTAAGACATGCACCGATGTGTGCCAGCCTTAACGTGCGCCTCATGGCAATAAATTCTTCACAACCATCACACTGATGGGAAAGTGAATCCTCCACAGACCTCACACTATTGTTCAACTCTTAGAGGCCGGGAGACTGAAGGGTGTCTCGGATGGGTGGCTCTCGAAATGGGAAGCTGATATTATACTGGGAGACAGACATGTGGAAATCTGTAAAGATATGAGGGAAAAGCCCGCGATAGGATTAACGAGAGACGGAATGGAGCATGAATGTGTTGAGGAAGTAGAGGGGCTTGGCAGGAGAACCATTAGTGAGACAAGGAGCGAGTGAATGATATGTGGATGGAGCAGGGCAGTATATCGGAGTTGAGCCCTGTACGGAATGGGCAGGGTTGTGACCAAATTCTGCCAGCGACGCAAACAGTGCACCCTGGTGGAAATGGGCCGTTCCTGCAAAAGTAAAATGGGAAACCAGCCCTGGCCTTTGCAGTCGCTGCTCTTGTTGCAGGAATAACCTGGATTTGTAAATAGACCACTAGAGTAGCCCAGACTGTAGGACAAAGGAACAGAGAGGGTGCAGACCACGAAGGATCGGAGATAATGTGACTGATATTATACTAACTGAGCGCGGGAAGGCATTTGTTTAAAGCCACAGGATTCTATTGCAAGCACACATCAGGATCCCATCTCATCTCTGGTTGTAACCACCGACATTGATCTCCTCGCCATGGACACAGAAGGAGCCAGACATCGCTGACTCAAAACCCAATGATCGCGTGTATACTAATGTTACGCGGGTGCGTCTGGACATTGTAAAATGTAATGCGAGACGTAAGGGGAAGGAGTGATATCGGTGTTTATTATGACAGGACCCAGGATGTATGCACAAACGGGACTTTATACGTTCCTTTGGGACAGCTTATGCGAATCACCTGCAGTCCGGAAATACCGAGGCCCTATATCAGTGGGGAAGCCAGGATCAAGGGAATTACATGAGATCGGGAAAGCTGGGATACAGGACACTTACCCCCCAGGCAAGATGACATTGTTTTATAAAATGACAGATCAGAAAATGTTAAATGCCCTCGACAACTCGAATCGCCCTAATGCAACGTATAAAGTTAGAGGGGATCGTTTAGAAATTCATTGTCTGAACCCCTGCCAGGCACCTAACCGGACTAAAGATCAAGAGGTGATGTGTGAGAGATTGTGGGCTTTGTACCAGGGAAGGGAAGCCGGAGGCCAGTCTGCACAGGAGCCCGAGCATCGGAGGGGCGGGGGGGGGGGATATTGTAGGAAGCAAGGACCCCACCAGATAACGTTAGAGACCAGGCAGAAACCTACCACCACCACTGTGACACCGGCGAGCCCCGGCTGGGATACAACCACGAGCCCAAGGTGACCCCCAGGCCCGAATGTGATGAGCAAATTACTGGCCACACTATGGGACACGGGTTAGTCCTGACCCCCCCACCCCCCACCCCCCCACCCCCACCCCCCCACCCCCCACCCCCCCACCCCCACTGACCAATCAGTGACAATAGTACCTGGATATGAACATGTGAAAGTTAAGGTTAATCTCACCAACCTACACCTGCCAGCCGAGACCTACGGCCAGGGATTATTTGTGACCCTGGAGCGGGAAATTATGGAGGGGAGTGGACCTAAAACGCGTCAGCGACAACAGAGGGAGAGTGGAACTAGCGGTTGGAGGATATGGGGCAGGAGTTTCAACAGTTAGTGCCCTTGACATTGCAGAGATTAGTGAAGAGATTGAGGTTATGAAAGGACCAATGAGAGCTGCAGTTACGGACATATACCAGGAAGGCGGAACGGCTACAGACCCTAACCGGCGAGTCAATCAGTTCGTGTGGAAGGAACTTAAAGAGCTATAGGCATATCAGACAATGATAAACACGTTAATTGACAGGCAGGGTGAGATTTCACAGAAAGTGCACAGAGTGCAGGTATGTAACATGTATGTAACACACGTGTTGCAGAACCTGCAGGCCAACCTCCTTCAGCTGGATTCACACCGAGTACCGAATTGGGTGAGCAATGACCAATTGAAGGCTTGGATAAAAACGGCCCACCGAGCTCCTGAACTCCTGTGGGAATTGACGTTGGCCAGTCACGTTCCCTTTGAGAATGATAACCACACCCTCCTAGTGGGAATGATGTTGCATATTCCCCGGGAAGAGGAGAACAGCACTCACCAGCTTCTCCAGGTGAACATTCCTATGGGAATGAGGTGTTGGTTCAACTAAAGGATGACCCTGAAAATACAATCCAAAAAAGAGATAGAATTTACTCCATCGACTTCCGGAAGTGCAAATGAAGGGGAACCAACTGGTTGTGCCCAGAGACGGCCATTAGTACAGGAGTTTACTGCAGGTACAATACATTGAGAACTGCACGTTAGCGGTCACATTGAACAGCCAGACTGTGTATAACAGTGCTCAATACTGGACCAATTACTATATTGTGACGTCACATAGCAACTATACCAAGCGTGGCATTGTGTGTGAATTGCCTGGGCATCATTTGTTCCCACCAATTTATCTGAGGGAATTATAATTGGCCATCATGCGCTAACTCCACACAGAGCAGTGTCCATCGTGCAAGCAGATGACCTCGAGCGAACTGATGATGACCAACAGACTGACCGATACGTCCAGAAGGGACTTTCACGCATCCCGCACTTGTGGACAGGCTGGGCAGTACTCAAGAAGGAAGCCAAACAGATTGATCGACTCTGTAACAAGGAGCGGGAGCTGTTTAATCCTCTCGCCGACAAGGCTCAGGAACTGTTTAAATCACAGAACTTTTTCTCTAAAATATGGAACAGGGAACTGAATACCAAATCCATCCATAGATACACCTTATATCGCACATTGTTGTAATTCTGCAGCTGTTTGTACTGCTCGCCTTTCTTTATGGCCTCTTCTGCCTCAGATGACGAATTAGAAAATGGCGGAAGGACAGGTGCCCCCTAGATAAAGAGGAAACACTGCGGCACTTACCTTTATTTAAATAAATTTAGAGTACCCAGCTCATGTATTCCAATTAAGGGGCAATTTAGCGTGGCCAATCCACCGAGCCTGCACATCTCTGGGTTGGGGGGGTGAAACCCACGCAAACACGGGGAGAATGTGCAAACTCCACACGGACAGTGACCCAGAGACGGGAACGAACCTGGGACTTCGGCGCCGTGAGGGCAGTGCGGCTAATCCACTGTGCCCCGTGCTGCCCGGGCGGCTCTCATCTAATGTCGATTCCACACTTTAGCCTGAACCAGACAAGTTCAGTATTTCTAATTAACGGCCTGTTGTTGGACAAGCAAAGGGCCAAATTGGGGGGGCTTACGGGGGTGCTGAGATGAGACCCCTTCGAGGCAGATAGGCAGGATAACACTAGAATAGCTCTACATAAGTTAGTTTATTGAGAGCTTAATCTAACCATAGGAAATATATCCAGTGATCATTATTAACCGTTACACATGTATTCTTAGAACATTGCAAGAACAAGCATTTAAACTCTTGCTATTAGGAGTGGTCGCAATGTAGAGTGGGCTTTAAGCCAGCTAACGTGACTATACTCCTAATAAAGACAGAATCATACAGAAATAATGTGGTCAGCAGAAACACATTCAGAGGAAACAGCTCTTATCGGCAACCCCAGACATCGCGGACTCAGACAGACAATGGTACAGCGAGGAACCACACTCTGATCAGAGGAAATGGGAGTGAGAGCGAAGGACAGTGGATGAGGGGGCCTTGAAAAACAATAGTAGGCTAGTGGGCAGCACATGACTACACCATGATCTGATCACGCAGTTACCATGCTGCCTCCAGTAACATTCATTGGCCAAGGTATAATCGATAGCTACAAGGATTGCACTGACTCCAGCTGAGGCAGGGCTACTGATTTTGGGCAATTGTAGAACTGTTGAACCGAGAACAATGTAAAGCAGAGTTGTTTTTGGTCTAATTCAAATTACTCTCCCTCGTACTTTGACCAAGCTTGGAAAGTAAAGCCGTCGTAACCAGCGTTGCTGTCTCTGGGAGTCTTTGTGTTAGTTGACCGTAATTAAGAGGGGAAATCCCCCACGTAACTGCAAGCTAAATACTCAGTCTCTGTAAAAGCTGCTACAACACCTTTATTAACTATTTGAACTCTCTCTCGAGTTTATTGAACCAGTTCCACGCATGCTCACACGGGCAAGCTTCATTCCCTGTAGACGACATGATGAGAATGTTACTGCAACAAAAATGAAGAAAACTCATTTTCCTCACAGGGACTCCACCCCCCTTCCCTCAGTCTCCAAACTGTGGGAATCCCTCACGCCCTGCCACTAACTCCTGATGGATGAGTTGAAAGGAAGAGAGGCAATCGAATATTCTTCCTGTTTCCAGATCTTATTCGTCACACGTAATGCGAAGGATAAGTTCGTATCATATTTTCATTTCCTTCGACAATTTCACCTGATACAGGAACCGGGGAGCTGGGAAGAATCCTCTGGCACCCTGTTCCAGGACCTGACCACCCTCTGTGTGAAGACATTTTCCATCTGGCCTCTTTTGTACCTCTCCCCTCTCACCTCAAACATATGCTCTCTAGTTCTGGATTCCTCTACCTTTGGGAAAAGATGTTGACTATCTACCTGATCTATGCTCCTCATTATTTTACAGACCTCGATAAGGTCACCCCTGAGCCTCCAAAGCTCCAGGGGAAAAAGTCCCATATTACCCAGCCTCTCCTCATAACTCAGGCCATCAAGGCCTGATAGCATCTTCGTAAATCTCATTTGCACTCTTTCTAGTTTAACAATATCCTTCCTATTATAGGGTGACCAGAACTGAACACAATGTTCCATGTGTGGTCTTACCTATGTCTTGGACAACCTCAACAAGACGTCCCAATCCCTGTACTGAATATACTGACCAATAAAACCGAGCATGCTGGATGCCTTCTTCACCACCCTGTTAACCTGCGACTTCACCTTCAAGGAACTATGAACCTGTATCTCTAGATGTCTTTGTTCTGTAACTCTCCCCAACTCCCTACCATTAACTGAGTAGGTCCTGCCATGATTTTAACTACAAAAATGCATCACCTTAAATTCATCCAAATAAAACACCATCTGCCATTCATCGGCACACTGTCCCAACTGGTCGTGATCCTGTTGCAAACTTATATAACCATTTTCACTATCCATAATGCCACCAATCTTGCTGTCATCTGCAAACTTACCAACCATGCTTCTTACATTCTCATCCAAATCATTTGTACATATAACAAATAGCAGTGGACCCAGCACGGGTCCCTGAGGCACACCGCTCGTCACAGGTGGTACAGAAGGGGAAACAAAAGAGGTGGGGGGATCGCATTGCTGATTAGGGAGCAGATCACAACTGTGTAGAAGGGGGACAAATTGGAGGGATCTGGCAATGAGGTATTATGGGTGGAGCTCAGGAATAAGAAGGGTGGAATCACAAAATTGGGTGTGTGCTGCAGGCCTCCCAACATCCCGCACGAGACAGAGGAGCTGTTGTGTGATCAGATACTGAAAAGGTGTGAAAAAAAGCAGGGTCGTTGTGAAGGGCGACTTTAACTTCCCCCATATAGACGGGGAATCCCTTACAGCCAGGGGCTCGGATGGAGAGCAATTTGTTAGATGTGTCCAGGAGAGCTTTTTGCTACAATAGTTGACAATTCAACAAGGGAGGAGGCCAAACTAGACTTAGTATTGGGGAATGAGCCATGCCAGGTGATTGATGTTTCAGTTGGGGAGCATTTTGGGCTTAGCGACCATAATTCCATAAGATTCATGGTCGTCATGGATAAGGACATGAGTGGCCTGGCGTGAGATGCTTAATTGGGCGATGGCCAATGACATCCAAATTAAACAGTAACTGGGGAATGTGGGCTGGGAGCGGCTATTTGAGGTCAAATGCACGATTGGCATGCGGGAAGTTTTTCAAGGTCAGTTGATTGAAGTGCAGGACAGGCATGTCCCAGCAAAATGAAGGATAGGAATGGCAGGATTCGGGAACCA
The DNA here is from genome assembly GCF_047496885.1 of Scyliorhinus torazame. NCBI lineage: Eukaryota > Metazoa > Chordata > Chondrichthyes > Carcharhiniformes > Scyliorhinidae > Scyliorhinus > Scyliorhinus torazame. Next base: position 4,848,812 of record NC_092725.1, on the reverse strand, counting down.
TGGATGACAGGGCAAATTGTTCGTTTAGTCAAAAGTAAAAAGGAAGCATACGATTGGTCTAGGCATCTAAAAACCGAGGAGGCCCTTGAGGAGTACAATGAAAGTAGGAAGGAAATTTAACGTGGATTAGGAGGGCTGAAAGGGGCCATGAAATGTATGTAGCCAACACGGTCAAGGAGAATCCCAAGGTTTTTTATAATTATTATTAGGAGCAAGAGCGTTGCAAGAGAAAGAGTAGACCCACTTAAGGGCAATGGAGGGAAGTTGTGCGTGGAACCACAGGAAGTGAATCCTATGTAAATTCTATATGTAAAGTGGGTGAAATGCTGAATGGATTCACCAGGGAGAAGGACATGACGGATGTTGATGTAAGGATTTCCTGCAGACGCACCGATTTACTCCCAGCGTCAAAGATCTGCAGGTTAGGTAGATTGGCCATGATAAATTGCCCCTTCGAGTCCAAAAGGTCAGGTCGGATTATGGGGATAGGGTGGAGGCATGGGCTTAAGTAGGGAGCTCTTTCCAAGGGCCTGAGCAGATTTGGTGTGCCGAATGGCCTCCTTCTGCACTGTACATTGTACGGTTTATCTATGGTAGATAGATAAGTCGGAGACGTGTCTACAGAAATGGCAGATTGAGACAAATCCGGACAAATGCGAGGTGATGCATTTTAGAGGGTCAAATCTCGGTATGAATCATACTGTATTTACAGATCTTTAGTAACATTAACATACAGAGGGATCTGGGTGTGCAGGTCCAAACTTCCCTAAAAGTGGCCACACATGTGGCCAAGTTGAGAAGAAGGCATATAGTATGCTTGCCTTCATCAGCTAGGGTATTGAGTACAGTGTTGGGAAAGCATGTTGCAGCTATATAAAACCTGGGATCTGCCGCAATTTGCACGCATCTGCGTGCAGTTCTGATCACCATATTACCAGAAGGACGTGGATGCTTTGGAGAGATTGCAAAGAAGGTTCACCGGGATGTTGCCTGGTCTCGAGGGTGTTAGCTATGTGGAGAGGTTGAATAAACTAGGATTGTTTTCACTGGAAAGATGGATGCTGAGGGGAGACCTGATTGAGATCTACAAAAGTATGAGAGGCATAGACAGGGTGGATAGTCAGAGGCTTTTCCCAAGCGTGGAAATGTCAATTACAAGGGAGCATAGGTTCAAGGTGAGAGGGGGAAAGTTTAAGGGAGATGTTCTGAGTAGGTTTTTCACACAGAGTGTGGTGGGTGCCTGGAATGCGCTGCCAGGGGATGTGCAGACACATTAGCAACATTTAACAGGCATCTGGATGGATACCTGAATCGGGAGGAAATAGAGCGATATGGACCGAGTAAGAGCTGAAGGTTTTTTTTTAGTTAGCGCATCATGATCGGCACAGGCTGTGAGGGCCGAAGGGCCTGTTCCTGTGCTGTACTTCTCTCTGTTCTTTGTTCTTCTACACATGTCACGACATTCTGGGTGAGCGTACGGTCAATTCCAGCCCCCCTCGACCCGCGATAGCAACATGAGTGAATTAAACATTAATTCTTCTTAATATATCCAGATTTAGGCCCTAGGCTGCTGCAATGAGATGCAGACACCAGATTTGAAAGTAAAAACGTTAACAAACGTTTAATTGATTCCAAGAGGAAAAGATGAAAATGTGAAGTAATAACAGAACCATGACTTAACAATCTATTAAACCCCAAATCCACCCTCCACCATGACAGACAGAATAATAATAATCTTTATTGTCATAAGTAGGCTTACTTTAACACTGCAATGCATTTTACTGTGAAAAGCCCCTCGTCGCCACATTCCGGTGCCTGTTCGGGAACTGTCATGGGAGTGTCCCTTTGAGAAATGTTTTTCTCTTATCACGTGGCTTTAGTGATGACATTGTGTGGGTGGAGCTGGGCTGTGGGATCTGAGTTTTTACATTCGCTTTGAGTTTTGGAGCTGGTTTGAACTGCACAGGTTGAAAGAAGTATTTCTCTATCTTCATTTTAAAAGCAGATTCCAGACTGTTTGATAACTGAAAAGATATTATTATTCTCTGGTCGGAATTTAAACCTGCTACTTGAGACGGTGAACCGAGTATCAATAACAAGTCTGATACCAGCAAGAGTGCCGTGTGCTGGGCCACACCTTTGAAAAGGGGTTTCTGGTTGTACTTGGATATTGTTATTGAATTAGAACAGTTAAGGGGAAATTGATTAAGGGTTCAACATAGAATACTGTAGTTGATAAAAAAATTTACTGTCTGTTTTAATAAAAATGTTAACTAAATTTTTAGAATAAAGCTTGTTATTTGATTGAAAGGACCGAGAACTCTGTTGAATAACACCTGAATTGCAGGCTCTTGTGCTCATCGTAACCAAAATCAAAAAACGGTTGTAGGTCAGGTGAACTCCATGATATACTTTGGAGTTTTCTAAACCCTGGCCCATAACAGTACAGAGGGGAAATTCAGAATATCCAACTCACCTCACAGCGCATCTTTCAGAATTTGTGGGTGAAAAGCGGAGAGCCCAGAGAAACCCAGCAGACACAGAGAGAACATGCAGACTCGGCACAGACAGTGACCCAAGCCGGAAATCGAAACTAGGCGCTGTGAAGCAACAGTGCTAACCACTGTGCTATTGGATCACCCCAAGACTGCCCCGCACGACAAGAATGGGGGGGGGGGGGAAGGTTTAAACTGAAACGGAATTAATACTTATGGGATTGTTCTTTGCTGCCAACGTATCTCTTTGTAACCAGCGATCTCCTAGTCATGTATCGAATCAGAAACTGGACATAGAACATAGAACATTACAGCGCAGTCCAGGAACTTCGGCCCGCTATGTTGCGCTGACCTGTGAAACCACTCTAAAGCACATCTACACTATTCCCTTATCATCTATATGTCTATCCAATGACCATTTAAATGCCCTTAGTGTTGGCGAGTCCACTACTGTTACAGGCAGGGCATTCCACGCCCTTACTACTCTCTGAGTAAAGAACCTACCTCTGACATCTGTCCTATATCTATCTCCCCTCAATTTAAAGCTATGTCCCCTCGTGCTAGAAATAACCATCCGAGGAAAAAGGCTCTCACTGTCCACCCTATCAAATCCTCTGATCATCTTGTATGCCTCAATTAAGTCACCACTTAACCTTCTTCTTTCTAACGAAAACAGTCTCAAGGCCATGAGCCTTTCCTCATAAGATCTTCCCTCCATACCAGGCAACATTCTGGTAAATCTCCTCTGCACCCTTTCCAATGCATCCACATCCTTCCTATAATGCGGCGACCAGAATTGCACGCAATACTCCAAATGCGGCCGCACCAGAGTTTTGTACAGCTGCAACATGTCCGCATGGCTCCGAAACTCAATCCCTCTGCCAATAAAAGCTAACACACCATACGCCTTCTTAACAACCCTCTCAACCTGGGTGGCAACTTTCAGTAATCTATGTACATGGACACCGAGATCTCTGTGCTCATCCACACTGCCAAGACTCTTACCATTAGCCCAGTACTCTGTCTTCCTGTTATTCCCTCGAAAATGAATCACCTCACACTTTTCTGCATTAAACTCTATTTGCCACCTCTCAGCCCAGCACTGCAGCTTATCTATGTCCCTCTGTAACTTGTAACATCCTTCCGCACTTTCCACAACTCCACCGACTTTAGTGTCATCTGCAAATTTACTCACCCATCCTTCTACCCCCTCCTCCAGGTCATTTATAAAAATGACAAACAGCAGTGCCCCCAAAACAGATCCTTGTGGTACACCATTAGGAACTGGACTCCAGTCTGAACATTACCCATCAACCACCACCCTTTGTCTTCTTCCAGCTAGCCAATTTCTGATCAATCTGCTAAATCACCCTGAATCCCATGCCTCCGTATTTTCTGCAGTAGCCGACCATAGGGAACCTTATCAAACTGAAGGTTTCAAACTGAAATCCATATGCACCACGTCAACTGCTTTACCCTCATCCACCTGTGTGGTCACCTTCTTAAATAACTCACTAAGGTTTGTGAGGCACGACCTACCCTATCGAAAACCGTGTTGACTATCTCCAATCAAATTATTCCTTTCCAGATGATTATACATCCTATCTCTTATAAACCTTTCCAACATTTTGCCCACAACAGAAGTAAGGCTCACTGGTCTATAGTTACCGGGGTTGTCTCTACTTCCCTCCTTGAACAAGGGGACAACATTTGTTATATTCCAGTCTTCCGGCACTATTCCTGTAGACAAAGATGACTTAAAGATCAAAGCCAAAGGCTCAGCAATCTCCACCCTAGCTTCCTAGAGAATCCAAGGATAAATCCCATCAGCCCCAGGGGACTTATCTATTTTCACACTTTCCAGAATTGCTAAACAGAAAACAGATAATTCCTCCTTATGAACCTCAAGCCCTTCTAGTCTAGTAGCCTGACTCTCAGCATTCTCCTCGACAACACTATCTTTTTCTTGTGTGAATACTGACGAAAAATATTCATTCAGCATCTCTCCTATCTCCTCGGACTCCACGCACAAATTCCCGCTACTGTCCTTGACTGGCCCTACTCTTACCCGCGTCATTCTTTTATTCCTGACATATCTATAGAAAGCTTTAGGTTTATCCTTGATCCTACCTGTCAAAGACTTCTCATGTCCCTTCCTGGCTCTTCCTAGCTCTCTCTCTTTAGGTCCTTCCTAGCTAACTTGTAACTCTTGAGTGCCCTATCTGAACCTTCATGTCTCAGCTTTACATAAGCCTCCTTCTTCCTCTTGACAAGTGTTTCGACTGCTTTAGTAAAACACGGTTCCCTTACTCGACCACTTCCTCCCTGCCTGACAGGTACATACTTATCAAGGACACGCAGTAGCTGTTCCTTGAACAAGCTCCACATTTCCATTGTGTCCATCCCCTGCAGTTTTCCTCTCCATCCGATGCATCCTAAGTCTTGCCTCATCGCATCATAATTGCCTTTCCCCCAGATATAACTCTTGCCCTGCGGTATATACCTATCCCTTTCCTTCACTAATGTAAACGTAATCGAATTGTGGTCACTATCGCCAAAGTGATCACCTCCCCCCAAATCTAACACCTGTCCTGGTTCATTACCAAGTACCAAATCCAAAATGACCTCGCCTCTCGTTGGCCTATCTACATGCTGTGTCAGGAAACCCTCCTGCACACATTGGACAAAAACGGATCTATCTAAAGTACTCGAACTATAGCGTTTCCAGTCAATATTTGGAAAGTTAAAGTCCGCCATAACAACTACCCTGTTGCTTCCGCTCCGATCCAGAAGCATCTTTGAAATCCTTTCCTCTACATCTCTGGAACTTTTCGGAGGCCTATAGAAAACCCCTAACAGGGTGACCTCTCCTATCCTGTCTCTAACCTCAGCCCATACTACCTCAGTAGACGAGTCCTCATCAAACGTCCTTTCTGCCACCGTAATACTGTCCTTGACTAACAATGCCACCCCTCCCCCTCTTTTAACCACCTCCCCTGAGCTCAGTGAAATATCTAAACCCCGGCACCTGGAGTTGAGAGAAAGCTCTCTAATCAACAGGCAGAGAGAGAGAGCGATTCGATGCTGCCTCGTGCCAGGATCTCTTCACAGTACACACCCAAAACAATATGGCTCTCTTCACAAGAACGGTCTTCATTCTGGAACTTTCTGTCTGGCCCCACCAATCACAGTCCTCAAAATGAAAATTGTAATTTCAAATTGGCTGCTTGACAAAGTCTATCAAATGCTCATCACCGGTTTTGCCACAGAACCTAAAGGTGATGGCTTGGCTTGCTCCATCACGACAGGGGTCCCAGCACTGCCTAAAACCTGAAGCTAAACAGAAATGCCAGATGGTGTAGCAAACTTCTAGCAGCTTAACCAGACGACAGGCAGCAGGCAGGAGATAGAAATGAGAACACAGGACGTTCAAAAAGTGTTTTACAACAGTATCTTCACACACAAAACACACACACTCACAGTGGCTTACACATCATCCAAAAACCCTCAATTGCACACGCAAAACACACTCATGGGCACACACAGGTTCACCCTCCCACAAAGATGCTCAAAACACACTCACACACACGCATTCAGACAGAAACACACAAACACAAACTTACATGCACACTCATGCATGCTCACACACACTCACACACCAACATACAGACAGAAACACACGAAACAAATTCACAGGTACTCACGCACATATGCTACAAAACACTCAGACACACCTGCATTCAAATACACACAAAATCACACAAACACAAATAGTTTCAATCATATCTCCAAAGGAAAATGTGCGTCGTAACTGACCAATCGTATTACCAACACTCGGTCTATTCACACACATGCACAGTGACCCTGATTTAGATTCTGTTACATTTCCCCTTTACTCTGACCCCACCAATAACTCGACAACTTACGACTTTAGAGCTGCCTATCTCTGCCAGTATAGTTCCCCCTGATGTTACATCCAGCTTCCCACACCCACTGCCCAGATTCGCCTTTCGCGTCCAGTGTACCGTGCAGTCACTCACTGACGCCCATGGCCCTGGCGACAGGGAGGGAAGTAAACAATCTGAATCCATCTGCAGAATTAAATGCCCAATCCTCGAATTAACAGATCTCCGATCACTATTGCTCTGCCACCTTCCCCCAGGTGGAACTCACTACCTGGACAACCAGAGAGGTGCTCCTATCTGCATTACACAGGTAGACCCTCACTCCCATCACCATTCAGGACTGAGTAGAGAGTAGGATGCCCACAAGAGGACCCTTGTACCACATGTCTGCTTCTTGCCAACAGTCTTGGAGAGGACCCTGGGTCACTGTCTGAGTGGAGTTTGCACATTCTCCCCATGTCTGCGTAGGTTTCACCCCAACAACCCAAAGATGTGCTGTTAGGTGAATTGGCCATGTTAAATTGACCTTAATTGGAAAAGAAAAATAATTGGCTACTATATATTTAATATGTAAACAGTCTTGGAGAGGGGGACCGACCTGGTGTTCCCACAAAACACAGGGATGGGCTTTCCAGGGGAGCGAGGTGCCCTGTCCCACCTCAATCTGACATCCCACAGTCCCCCCTCAGCAGCAATGGGCTGGGGTGATGAACCGGCCCTGGCCTGGGCACCGCGGGGTTGGCAAACAGGCAGACGTCAGTTGACTCAGAAGTGTGGGCCATGCCTTCTCGGTGCAAGTGACCATTAGATTCTGGCTCAATAAATGGCTGAACAGCACTTTTCAGATGGAGGAACAGACTCAATGAGTCTGAGTCGGAGAGTCACCATTCAATCCGCGAATTAGTTTCAGAGTTCAGTGGAACCACCCAGAGAAACTGAAAATTATAAATGAATCTCTGAATGGTCACAGTTAGAGAGGCAGCTACATCCCAGAGTGCAGTGGAACCACCCAGAGAAACACACTGACAATTGGAACTGAATCACTGAATGGTCACAGTTACAGAGGCAGCTACACCCCAGACTGCAGTGGAACCACCCAGAGAAACACACTGACAATTGGAACTGAATCACTGAATGGTCACAGTCGAGTGAGGGATGTCACTGAAACAATGTGAGATCTCGAGATGGGACTGATGGTGTTTGAGTGGACGGCATCCTTTCTGTTATTGTTAGTTGATCAATTTGATCATCACAGTCCAGTGTTTGGAATGAGGTCACTTCATCAAAATAATATTTTCTCTCACTGAACCCAATGTCGTAATCGCTTTGTTCATATCTTTAAAAATAGATTGAAGGATTTTGCAACCTCAACATCCCTGAGGTGGTTCCACAGGGGAAACATTGAAGAGTTTGGGAATGTATAACCTCAGCGTTTAAGACAGAGACTGTCAGCAGCACGAAAGGACACAGCACTTCACACTGAACATGCTTTATCCAATTGAAATTGCTGAGAAAATATTCTACCCAATCCTTGCTATTGTTGGAGTTCCTGGTAAGTGACTATCACCATTCAAGTTGTGGAAATCTGTGTGTGAGCAGCTCTCTGATTTTAAAATGTGTCTGAAAATGTTTAATGCTGATCTCGTGCTCACTGTTACACAGACACCTGATCAACGATGTCATTGCATTCCTGTTTTGGCCATTCTCGCACAGCACCTTGTCGCCCTGCCCCCACGTCTGTCCTTGGCCTGCTGCAAGGTTCCAGTGAAGCCCATCGCGAGCCCTCAGGACTCAGCATTGAGTCCAACAACTTTAAACTGGGATATTTCTCCTCCATCCTATCACCCTTGTTTTGTTATAACCTGTTTATTAATCTAATGCAACGGGTCCAAATCTGGAGAGGGTCGAACGCTGACAATGGAATCCTGGGGAAAGTCCAACGCTTGAGAGGGAATAGTCCTGGAAAACATTGTCAGGGATAGTTTCTAAACCGGTAGAGGATGTATTCCCGGGAATAGTGTGACCTGGGGATGTTCGGAACTTGACAAAGGATAGCTCCTGGGACAGGGTGCCTTACGATTGGCTGAACCTGGGAAGGGTGGATCCTGGCAATGTTCTGGAGACTGGACAGGCTCTATTAGTCCCATGATTAATGAACTGGGGAGGTCCTGCACCTGTTTTATTTTTCCATTGATCATGGAGGATTTCAGTAACGAGGTTTGGTGCCCAACTCCATCAGGAGGCCAGTCCAGGGAACGGTCCAATCCGGGTTGTGATCCAATAATTGGGAATGAGGAAGGATGACAATCTCTGGTATATTTCTCTCCTTCTTGGGAAACCTGGCCAGTCTGAGTTAATCCTGTAATCCAGATTGAATGAGAAATGTAACCTCGCCCAAAGATATTTGAATTATAAGCATTTTCCTACCACTGCCATCAAACTGACATGGCAGCATTTCACAGTTTCCAGCTTACCCTTTTTAAATACATTTCCTACTTCCCTCTCTGCAACTCTAATCTCTCACTCCTCCACCAACATCCAGCCCTGTTAGCGTCTGGCTGCTGTTCAGTAAAGAAGCAAGAGTTCTGCTCCATTCCCAAAACACCTTTATTTCCCTTGAACACACTCTATACAAAACGCTATCACCACACCACACCAAACAAGTGCCACCTGCAAACTCTTTACCTATCAGTGTGAATTCTTGGATATTTAACATGAATAAGATATCGAATTGTAATGTCTCTTAACCTATTCCTTAACGTCCCCCACCACCCACCCGCTGCCCAGTTTATTGTTGCTGAGCTCCTGTCCTTACTGTCGGCTAAGACACAGCGAATGTTAATCAGTAATCTCCAAGTTGTTCTTCCTTCTCTCTTTTCAGTTAATTTACTGGGAAGTGCAGTTCTGTGTCGGGGAATTTGTGGCCTCTCTACCTGCACCACTCGCTACCTGTTGGCCATGGCAACAGCAGATCTGCTGTTTATTATCACTCAGCCCATACTGACCTTCATCAATGATTATTATTTCCCCTGGAGTTTCCTGTCCCTCACCTCTGTGTGTCGTGTTAACAATGCCCTGCTGTCTGCATCCAGAGACTGTTCTGTCTGGTTCACCCTCACTTTCTCCTTTGATCGACTTGTGGCTATTCGCTGCCAGAAACTGAAAACTAAATATTGCACTGGGAAAACTGCGGCTGTGGTTCTGTCAACAAGCGGCCTTGTGTTCTGTGTAAAAAACATTCCCTGGTACTTTACATATGAAGCTGGAGTAATAATCGACAATATCCACTGGATGTGCCGGTCAAAGAAAAGCGTTTTCACTGACCCTGGGTGGGTTATATTTCTCTGGTTTGATCAGATTTTAACCCCATTGTTCCCATTCTTTTCAATCCTGTTGATCAACGCTCTGACAGTCAGACACATTTTACTCACCAGTCGAGTCCGGAAGGCATTAAGGGCTCAGAGTCAGGGAGAGAATCGCACAGACCCAGAGATGGAGAGCAGAAGGAAGTCAATGATTTTACTCTTCAGCATTTCCGGAGCTTTCATTCTCCTCTGGACGGTATATGTTGTCACATTTTTCGATTTGTATTTGAGTGGATTATATTACCTCACCATTCCCCAATATAATTTACAACAAGTCAGATATATGCTGCAGGGTTTAAATTGCTGCACGAACACATTTATTTACATGGTGACTCTGTCCAAGTTCAGGGAGCAAATCAAGATCATGGTGAAATATCCGGTGACATCAATTATTAAGTTAATCAATAAACAAAACTAACTGATACCCCAAAGCCAATCAGGAGCTCCAGCTGCTGAATGACGGTCCCTGAGCCAATCAGGAGCTTCTGCAGTCGATAGGCAGCACCTCAGCCAAACAGAGACTCAATTTACAGACTGCCAGCAGCTCCACCCAATCACTGAGATTTACCGTGTGAGAACTGGAAGGTTCAACCAATCAGAGAGCTCAGTCTGTGACTGTGAAACGCCGCAACCTATCGGGGAGTCTGAACCCAATAGTGATTCAATCCTATTGGACAGGAATGTTGAGCCTGTTGGATGACAGTATCTGAGTAACTTTGTAACGTTAAGTTACCCGACCGTGAAAACACACACACACATACATGCACACACACACCCACAGACTCGCAGACAGGCACAAACACACCAGACACACACACTTACAGACAGGCACAGTCACACACACACGGACACTCACGCACACACGCATACATGCACACACAAACATATGCACACACTCACACAGACACGGACACACACATATGCACACATTATCTGTAAAGGAAGAATGTGCAGGCGAGAAGGCAGGGGAGTGGCACTCGCTGAATTGCTCACTGGGAGAGCGGAGAACTAGCACAGACACGGTGGGCCGAATGGCCTCCTTTGCACTGGAACAATTGTGTGATCCAGTGATGGGATGGACAGACCGACAGATGAAATATGGACATCGATAGACAATGGTCCCTGACCGAAAATCCACAACCAGCAAGAAATATTAATTTCCATCTCTCCGATCAGTTTCCATTGTTCTCCAGACAACTTTGATCAAATTCTCCCTGAAACTCCAAACTTCCCCATAATGCAACCTTGGTTTTATATCTCCATATCTGCGTCTCTGTCACATTTAATGTACAAACATTACCTCAGAGAGGAGCTAACGCTGTGATGAATATCTCAGTGCTTTGCTGACTGATGTTTGTGGATTTTATTTCCAGATTCCCAGACAGAGAGAGAGATGGACAGATCAACAGATGACACATGGGGAGAGTGTGTGAGAGAGAGAGAGAGAGAGGGAGACATTGAGAGAGGTAGAAAATGTTTCCCTGTTCCTGCTCCCATTTTAACTTGGTGACGTTTAGTTTATATTTTCTCTCCTCACCGTATTGTCCAAAACACATCAGTTCCCCTTTCTGTCCGTTTCATTGAAATTCCCTCTGCGACCTTTCCTGAACACACATAATTGCCTTGTGGAAAATGACGAGGAGCCTCGGCAGTGAGGATGGGAAGAAATGAATTGATAGCAACAGAAACGCTGAACACATTGCAATAGAACATTGATTTTAATTGAAGCAATTACTTCACCACATCTTCACTGTCCAGTCACAATACTCAGAGATGGTGCCCCACAGGCGAAGATACAGAGGAAAGTTCCGCCCAAATTGTCCCCATCAAACACTGGCAGCAAAGTACTGCATGGGGTTACACACAGATTATTGTTCCCACAACTGGCTCCTCATCAAACACCCCCAACTTTGGGACATCCTGGGGTTAAATACAGATTAAAGCTCCCACGACAGTGTCCCCATCAAACACCCGCAACACTGGGGCATCCTGGGGTTAAACACAGATTAAAGTTCCCTCTTAGAATCACAAAATAATACAGTAGAAAGAGACCCTTCGGCCCACCGAGTCTTCACCGACACACGAAAAACACCTGACCTACCTTCCTAACCCCATTTGCCAGCACTTGGCCCATAGCCCTGAATGTTATGACGTGCCAAGTATTCATCCAGGTACTTTTTAAAGGATGTGAGACAACCCGCCTCTCCCACCCTCCCAGCCAGTGCGTTCCAGGTCATCACAACCCTCTGGGTGAAAAATGTCCCTCACCTTGAACTTATGTACCTTCCTGACTGACCCTTCAACTAAGGGGTACAGCTGTTCCCTATCCACCCTGTCCATGCCTCTCATAATCCTGTTCACCTCGATCAGGTCGCACCTCAGTCTTCTCTGCTCCAGAGAAAAGAACACAAGCTTATCCAACCTATCTTCATAACTGAAGCTTTCCATCCCAGGCAACATCCTGGTGAATCTCCTCTGCACCCCTCTCCCCCCGCAGTGCAATCATAGGCAATACATTGTGGCGACCAGAATTGCACACAGTACCCCAGCTGTAACATCACCAAAGTTCTATACAACTCCAACATGACCTCCCTGCTTTTGTAATCTATGGCTTGATTGATAAAGACAAGTGTCCCATATGCCTTTTTCACCAACCTATTAACCTGTCCTTGTGATTTCAGAGATCTATACACAAACAGGCCAAGGTCCCTTTGTTCCTCGGAGCTTCCCAGTCTCAGGCCATTCATTGAATACTTCCTTCTCATATTACTCCTTCCAAAGGGAATCACCTCTGTCATTTGAGAGTACCTTTAAGACATGTGTGTTTATCAGTGATGTTTGAGTGTGGGTGGAGCCTGGCTGTCTCTCAGCGTTTTACTTTCGTTTTAGGCTGTTTGCTACAAGTTGTGTTTTAGTTTTGTTTTCAGTGTTGGAGCTGAAGCCAGATCAAGCAGATATACTGCTGTTCTCTCTGCCATCAAAAGACTATCTCTGGATCATTTGGTGAATTCAGAATTATAAATATTCTCAGTCGTGAATGTAAACCGAATGTGCTTCCGTTCAAACGTGGTTCTTTTGTCTTCTGGATGTTGTTTGGGAAGTTATTAAGCATTGCTTAGTGTTGTATTCCTTGGCGGTTGTATCTGAATTAATGGTTGCTAAGATGTTCACTGTATGCTTCAAAAAGGTTCACTTGAGTTCGTAGAATAAACATTGTTTTGCTTTAAAAATTACTTTTCCATTTCTGCTGTACCACACCTGTAGAGTGGGCCGTGTGCTCCCCATACCACAATCTAGTAAAAGTTGTGGGTCAGGGGAACTCCATGATACACTTTGGGGTTCTCTAAACCCTGGCCCATAACACACTGGACACTCGCTTCCAGTCACCAAAGCAGCCGTCTGTCATCAGCCTCTGTCTCCAACAACGAACACAGTTTTGATTCAAGTTACCCTCTGTCCCATGTGCATTTGTATTCTTACCCTGAGGCTGCCAGACATCACTAAGTTATTCATCACCTTCTGCCAGGAGGATAGACGAATGCAAACCGTTGTAGTAGGCCAGAGGCATGGGGATAGATTAAGACCAGTCGGATATTACTCTGACTAATGCGGTAGCCGCAGGCATGCACCGACGTGTGCCGGCCTCAAAGGGCAATAAATGCATCAGAACCCATCACACTGATGGGAAAGATAATCCTGCACAGCTCTCACACAATGGTTCAACTCTTAGAGGCCGGAAGATTGAAGGGCGTCTCGGATGGAATGCGCTCGAAATGGGAAGCTAATACTTTACCGTGGGGCAGACATGTGGAAATCTGTAAAGAGTTGAGGGAAAATCCCACAATAGGATTAATGATATGGGGAATGGAGCAGGAATGTGTTGTGGACGTGGAGGAGGACAACAGAGGAGGCTTGGCAGAAGACCCACTTGTGAGGGAGGGAGTGAGTGACTGATATGTGGATGGAGCAGGGAAGTATATCGGAGTTGAGCCCCGTACGGAATGGGCAGGGATGTGACTAAATTCAGCCAGCGATACAAACAGTACACCCTGGTGGTAACGGGCCGTTCCTGCAAGGTTAAAATGGAAATCAGCCCTATCCTTTGCAGCCGCTGCTCTCATGTTAGGAATAACCTGGATTTGTAAATGGGCCACTAGAGTTGCCCAGGCTGTGGGACAAAGGAACAGAGAGGGTGCAGACGAGGAGGAATTGGAAATGATGTGAATGATATAACACTAACTGAGCGCCGGAAGGCGTTTGTTTAAAGCCACAGGATTCTATTGCTAGCACCTCGGGATCCCATCTCAACTCTGGTTGTAACCACCGACATTGATCTCCTCGCCCTGGACACAGAAGGAGCCGGACATCGCTGACACAAAAAACAATGATCGCGTGTATACTATTGTCACGCGAGTGCGTCGGGACACTGTCAATGTAATGCGAGACGTAAGGGGAAGGAGTGATGTAGGTTTTTAAAACGACAGTACCCAGGATGTATGCACAAACGGGACTTTATCCGTTCCTGCGGGCAGCTTATACGAATCACCTGCAAATCGGAAATGCCGAGGCCCTATATCAGTGGGGAAGCCAGGATCAAGGGAATTACAGGTGATCAGGAAAGCTGGGATTCAGGACACTTACCCCCCAGGCAAGGTGACATTATTTTTTTAAATGGCAGATCAGAAAATGTTAAATACCTCGACAACCCGAATCGCCGTCTTGTAAAATACAAAGTTAGAGGGGACCGTTTAGAAATTCATTGTTTAAACCCCTGCCAGGCACCTAACCGTACTAAAGATCAAGAGGTGATATGTGAGAGATTGTGGGCTTTGTACCAGGGAAGGGAAGCGGGAGGCCAGTCTGCACAGGAGCCCGAGAATCGGGGGGACATTGTACGAAGCAAGGACACCACCAGATAACGGTAGGGACCAGGCAGAAACCTACCACCACCAATGTGACACCGGCGAGCCCCGGCTTGGCTACAACCACGAGCCCAAGCTGACCCCCAGGCCCGAATGTGATGAGCAAATCACTGGCCACACTATGGGACACGGGTTAGTCCTGACCCCCACTGACCAATCAGTGACAATAGTGCCTGGATATGAACATGTGAAAGTTATGATTAATCTCACCAAACGACACCTACCAGCTGAGAGCTACGGCCAGGGATTATTTGTGACCCTGGAGCGGGAAATCCTGGAGGGGAGTGAACTGAAAAATTAGAAGCGACAACAGAGAGGGAGAGTGGAACTTGCGGTTGGAGGATGTGGAGCAGGAGTTTCAGCAGTTAATGCCCTTGACATTGCAGAGATTAGTGAAGAGATTGAGGTTGTGAAAGGACCAATGAGAGCTGCAGTTAAGGACATATACCAGGATGGCGGAACGGCTACAGACCTCAGCCAGCGACTCAATCAGCTCGTGTGGAAGGAACTTAAACAGTTGCAGCCATATCAGGCAAAGATTAACGAGTTCATTGACAGACAGGGCGAGAATTCACAGAATGTGTACAGGGTGCAGGTATGTTACATATATGTAACACACGTGTTACAGAGCTGGATTCACAACGAGTGCCGAATTGGGCGAGCAATCACCAATTGAAGGCTTGGATGAAAACGGCCCACCGAGCTCCTGAACTGCTGAGGGAATTGACGTTGGTCCGTCACGTTCCCTTTGAGAATGATAACCACACCCTCCTAGTGGGAATGATGTTGCATATTCCCCGGGAAGGGGAGATCAGCACTCACCAGCTTCTCCAGGTGAACATTCCTCTGGGAATGGGGTGTTGGTTAAACTAAAGGATGTCCCTGAAAATACAATCCAAAAAAGAGACATAATTTACTCCATCGACCTCCGGAAATGCAAAGGAGGGGGAACTAACGGGTGGTGCCCAGAGACGGCCATTAGGACAGGATATCACAGCGGATACACTACATACGAGAACTGCACGTTAGCGGTCACATTGAACAGCCAGACTGTGTATAACAGTGCTCAATACTGGACCAATTACTATATTGTGACGTCACATAGCAACTATACCAAGCGTGGCATTGTGTGTGAATTACCTGGGCATCATTTGTTCCCACCAATTTATCTGAGGGAATTATAATTGGCCATCATGAGCTAACTCCACTTAGGGACGAGTCCATCGTGGATGCAGATGACCTCGAGCGTACTGATTATGACCAGCAGACTGACCGATACATCCAGAAGGGACGTCCACGCATCCTGCACTTGCAGGCAGGCTGGGAAGGACTCAAGGAGGACGCCAAACAGATTGACCACCTCCGGAACAAGGGACGGGTGCTGATTAGGACTCTCGCCGACGGGGCTGAGCAACTGTTTAAATCACAGAATGTTTCTCTAAGATATGGAATTGGGGACTGAATACCAATATCTATCCATGGATACACGGTATATCGTCCATTGTACTAATACTGCGCTGTTTGTACTGATCGTCTTTCTTTATGACACTCTGCTCCCTCAGTTGACGAATTAGAAAATGGCGGATGGATAGGTGTCCCCTGGATAAAGAGGAAATGATGCGGCTCTGACCAAAAGGCCATTCCACACTTAACCCTGAACTAAACAACTTCAGCATGCCTATTTAATGGCCTATGCTTGGTTTAGCCAAGGGCCAAAAGGGGGTACTGAAGGGGGTCCTGAGATGAGATTCCTTTAAACCAGACAGCTATGATAACACAAGAATACCTCGACATGAGTTAGTTTATTGAGGACGGAAACTAACCAGAGAAAATATGTCCAGTGATCATTATTAACCATTAAACATGTATTATTCGAACACAACAGTAACAAGCATTTAAACTCTTGCTGATAGGACCGGTCGCAATGTATGGTGAGATTTAAGCAAGCTAACTTGACTACAATCCTGAGAAAGACAGAATCATACAGAAATAATGAGGTCAGCAGAGACACATCCACAGGAAGCAGTTCTTATCAGCAACCCCAGAGATCGCGGACTCAGACAGACAATGGTACAGCGAGGGATCATACTATGATAAGAGGAAATGGGAGTGAGGGAGAGCGAAGGACAGCGGATAAAGGGGTCTTGAAAAACCTCAGGTGGCCAGTGGGCAGGACATGACTACACCATGAGCTGATCACAAATTAGCCATGCTGCCGAAAATAACATTAATTGGTCAAGGTAGAATCGATAGCCACAAGGATTGGACCGAGTCCCATTGAGGTAGTGATGCTGATATTTTGGAAATTGGAGAACTGTTGAACCGAGAACAATGTAAAGCAGTGTTGGTTTTTTCACTCATCCCATTCACTCTCTCTCGGACGTTGACCAAGCTTGGAAAATAATGCCGTGTTAACCTAAGTTGCTGTCTCGGCGAGTCTTTGTGATGGCTGTGTCGTACGTAAGAACTCTGAAAATGCACTTACAACACCTACATTAACCAATTGAACTCTCTCTCAAGTTTAACTGAGCCAGTTACACATATGCTCACACAAGAAAGCTCCTTTCACTGTAGATGATATGATCACAATGTAATTGCAAAATAAATCAAGAATACGCATTTTCCTCACAGGGAATCGCTCCCCCCTTCCCTCAGTCTCCAAACTGTAGGAGACCCTCTCAGGAACTCCTGATGGAGTCAAAGGAACAAGAGGATTTGCTAATCTTTTATTCTCAGACCCAATTAGTCGCTCGTAATGCAAAGCATAGTCTCATTTCATATTTTCACTTCCATTGCACATGTCACCCGGTGCCGGAGCCGGGAACCTGGCAGGAATTCACCCAAACATTCCTGGATGGATAAGGTGAGATTTATATGGACATTGCACGCCTCTCAATGACCTCTCCCAGGACAGGTACAGCACGGGGTTAGATACAGAGTAAAGCTCCCTCTACACTGTCCCCATCAAACACTCCCAGGACAGGTACAGCACGGGGTTAGATACAGAGTAAAGCTCCCTCTACACTGTCCCCATCAAACACTCCCAGAACAGATACAGCAGGGGGTTAGATATAGATTAATGCTCCCTCTACACTGTCCCCATCAAACACTCCCAGCACAGGTACAGCACGGTGTTAGATACAGAGTAAAGATCCCTCTATACTGTCCCCATCAAACACTCCCAGGACAGGTACAGCACGGGGTTAGATACAGAGTAAAGCTCCCTCTAAACTGTCCCCATCAAACACTCCCAGGACAGGTACAGCACGGAGTTAGATACAGAGTAAAGCTCCCTCCACACTGTCCCCATCAAACACTCCCAGGACAGGTACAGCACGGGGTTAGATACAGAGTAAATCTCCCGCTACACTGTGCCCATCAAACACTCCCAGGACAGGTACAGCACGGGGTTAGGTACAAAGTAATTCTCCCTCTGCACTGTCCCCATCAAACACTCCCAGGACAGGTACAGCACGGGGTTAGGTACAAAGTAAATCTCCCTCTGCACTGTCCCCATCAAACACTCCCAGGACAGGTACAGCACAGGGTTAGGTACAAAGTAAATCTCCCTCTGCACTGTCCCCATCAAACACTCCCAGGACAGGTACAGCACGGGGTTAGGTACAAAGTAAATCTCCCTCTGCACTGTCCCCATCAAACACTCCAAGGCAGGGGTGAAACTAATGTGGTAGGGGATTAGGAACAGGAACAGCAGGCCAGTAAGTGTAGAGACTGGGGAAACAGTGATACTGAGATAAACATGTCGCAGAGTAAGACTAGGCAGAGGGAAGCCGCAGGGTTCAGCGGGACTGTCGGTCTGGATTGCGTTTGCTTCAATGCGAGAAGTATAACAGGTGGACTGAGAGTCTGGATTACATTGTGGAACTATGATGTAATTCCAATTACGGATACATGGTTAAAGGAGGGACAGGACTGGCAGCTTAACGTCCCGGGAAACCATAGATTCATAGATGTTTACAACATGGAAACAGACCCTTCGGCCCAGCTTGGCCTTGCCCCCCCCCCCCCCCTCCCCGCAGTTTCTATTACCAAGCTAGTCTCACTTGCTCGCATTTAGCCCTGAATATCCACCCTGCCCCTGTCACTGTCTAACAGCTGTTAATATGGCAAAATCATACCCGCCCCTGCCAGTGCCTCTCGAAGCCCGTTCCAGATGCTCACCCCCCCCCCCCCCCCCACCCCCGTGTGAAGAAATTTCCCCTCTGGTCTTTAGTCTCTCTCCGCTCTCACATTAAACCTGTGCACTCTAGTTCTAGATTCCCCTCCCTTTGTGAAAATATGTCAATTATCTGCCTTATCTATTATCCTCATTATTTTATAGACCCCTATAACTTCACTCCTAAGCCTCCGATACACCAGGGAAAAATGTCCCAGCCTATCTACCCTCCCCTTATACCTCCTCTTCTGCACTATTTCTAGTTTAATAATATCCTTTCAATAAGAGGCTGACCAGAACCGAACACAGTGTTCATTGTATGAACTCACCAATGTCTTGTACAACTTCAACAAGACGTCCCAACACCTGTATTCAACATTCTGACCAATGAAACCTAGCATGCTGAATGCATTCTTCACCATCCTGTCCACCTGCGACTCCACCTTCAAGGAGCAGATCACAGCTGTGTTTAGGGAGGACACATTGGAGGGATCTTGTAGCGAGGCATTATGCGTGGAGCTCATGAATAAGAAGGGTGAAATTACAATGTTGGGAGTGTATTTTGGTCCTCCCAACAGCCCACAGGAGACAGAGGAGCAGTTGTGTTGTCAGATAGTGAAAATGTGTTAAATAAGGAGGGTAGTTGTGATGGGCGACTTTAACTTCCCCCATATTGACTTGGATTCGCGTACAGCCAGGGGCACGGATGGAGAACAATTTGTTAGATGTGTCCAGGAGAGCTTTTTGAACAGTATGTAGACAATCCAACCAGGGAGGGGGCCAAACTAGACTTAGTATTGGAGAATGAGCCATGCCAGGTGGTTGATGTTTCAGTTGGGGAGCATTTTGAGCTTAGGGACCATAATTCCATAAGATTTATGGTCGTCATGGATAAAGACACCAGTGGCCTGGAGTGAGGTGCTTAATTGGACGATGGTCAATTAAATCCAAATTAAACTGGAACTGGGGAATGTGGGTTGGGAGCGGCAATTTGAGGGCAAATGCACGTCTGACATGTGGGAGGCATTTACAGGCCAGTTGATCGAAGTGCAGGACAGGCATGGCCCCACAAAAATGAAGGATAGATATGGCAGGATTCGGCAACCATGGATGACAAGATAAATTGTTAGTTTTGTCAAAAGGAAAAAGGAAGCATACGATAGTTCTAGGCATCTAAACACTGATGAGGCCCTTGAGGAGAACAGGGAAAGTAGGAAGGAAATTAAACGTGGATTTTGGAGGGATAAAAGGGGCCATGAAATGTCTTTCGCCAAGGAGAATCCCAAGGTTTTTTATGCTTATTATTAGGAGCAAGAGGATTGCAAGGGAAAGAGTAGCCCACTTAAGGACAATGGAGGGAAGTTATGTGTGGAACCACAGGAATGGGGTAAAAGCCTTAATGAGTATTTTGTATCGGCATTCACCAGGGAGAAGGACATGACGGATTTTGACGTCAGGATTTCCTGCAGACGCTCCGGTTTACTGCCACAGTCCAAAGATGTGCAGATTCGGTGGAATGGCCACCTTAGTGTCAAAGGTTAGGTCGGGTTACGGGGATAGGGTGGAGGCATGGGCGTAAGTAGGGAGCTCTTTCCAAGGGCCGGTGCAGACTCAATGGGCCGAATGGCCTCCTTCTGCACTGTAAATTCTATGGTATATCTATGGTGTTTAGATGGGTCGGGAATGTGGGCACAGAAATGGCAGATTGAGATTAATTCGGACAAATGCGAGGCCATTCATTTTGGAGATCAAATCTAGATATAAATTATACTGTAAATGGCAGAACCCTTAGAAACATTAACATACAGGGGGATCTGGGCGTACAGGTCCAAAGTTCCCTAAAAGTGGCAACACAGGTGGACAAGTTGATGAAGAAGGCATAAAATATGCTTGCCTTCATCAGCTAGGGTATTGAGTACAGTGTTGGGAAATCATATTGCAGCTATATAAAACCTTGGCTAGGCCGCATTTGGAGGATTGCGTGAAGTTCTGGTCAAAACATTAACAGAAAGACGTGGAAACTTTGGAGAGAGGGGAAAGAAGGTTCACCATGTTGTTGCCTGGTCTCGAAGGTGTTGGCTATGTGGAGAGACTGAATAAACTAGGATTGATTTCACTGGAAAGACGCAGGCGGAGGTAAGACCTGAAAGAGGTCTACAAAATCATGAGAGGCATAGACAGGGTGGATAGACAGAGGTTTTTTCCAAGGGTGGAAGTGTCAATTACAAGGGGGCACAGGTTCAAGGTGAGAGGGGGAAAGTTTAAGGGAGATGTTCTGGGTAGGTTTTCACACAGAGTGTGGCGGATGCCTGGAACGCGCCGCCAGAGGATGTGGTGGAAGCCGGCACATTAGCAACATTTAAGAGGTATCTGGATGGATTCATTAATAGGGAGGAAATAGAGGGATCGGTCCGAGTAAGGGCAGAAGTTTTTTTAAATTAGTGCATCATGAGCGGCGCAGGCTTGGCCGAAAGGCCTGTTCCTGTGCTGCACTTGTCCTCGTTCTTTGTTCTTCTACGCATGTCACGACATCTTGGGTGAGCGTACGGTCAGTTCCAGCCCCCCTCGACCCGGGGTCGCAACATAAGTGATAAACCACTAATTCTCATTAACTTCTCGACATTCTGGCCCTAGGCTGCTGCAATGAGATGCAGACACCAGATTTATAAGTATAAACGTTAACAAAGTATTTGTTAATGACAAGAGGAAAAGATGAGTGTATGAAGTAATAACAGAACAATGATCTAACAATCTACCTTATCCCAAAATCCAACAGTCCCGCACAAGACAGACACAGACGGCGGAAATGGGGGTGAAAGGTTTAAACTGAAACAGGATTAATAGTTATGGGATTGTTCTTTGCTGCCGATGTAGCTCTTTGTAACCAGCGATCTCCTAATCATTTATCCAATCTGAAACTGGAGGTTGTAGAAAGCTCTCTAAATCAGCAGGAAGAGAGAGAGATTCAAATCTGCCTCGTATCTGGATCTCTTCACAGCGTACACCCTAAACAATATGGCACTCTTCACAAGATCCGCCTTCCATCTGGACCTTTCTGTCTGGCCCCACCAAACACAGGCACGAAAGGGAAATTATACATTTCCAATTAGCTGCTGGCCAAGTCCATCAAATCCTCATCAACTGTTCTCGTAATAATAATAATCTTTATTGTCACAAGTAGGCTTACATTTAGACTATAATGAAGTTACTGTGAAAATCACCTCCTCTCCACATTCCGGGGCCTGTTCGGGTACACAGAGGTAGAATTCAGAATGTCCAAATTTCCTAAAAGCCTATCTTTCGGGACTTGTGGGGGGGAACCGGAGCACCCGGAGGAGACCAATGCAGACACGTAGAGAACGTGCAGACTCCACACAGGCAGTGACCCACACCGGGAATCGACCCTGGGACCCTGGAGCTGTGAAGATACAGTGCTAACCACTGTGCCGGAGAACCAAAAGGGCTTGGCTCAGCCCATCACGACAGGGGTTCCAGCTCTGCCTAAATTCTGCAGCTAAACAGAAATCACAGCAGCTTAACTAGAAGAAAGGCATCAGGGAGGTGATAAGCAGGAGAACACAGGACAGACAAAATCGGGTTTACAACAGTAACTTAACACACAAAACGCACACACAAACATATACTCACACTGACTTACACATACACCCAAAAACTCTCAAAACACACTCATACACACTCATACACACACATACAGACAGAAACACACAAACACACACACATGCTCACACACCTATGCTGAGAAACACACACATACATGCACGCAAGGACATGCTTACAATCACACAAAGAGAAATAGGTTCAATCATATCGCCCAAGGAGAATTTGCGTCAGTAACTCACCAACCTTATTTCCAACACGCGGTGTATTCACACACATGCAGTGATCCTGATTCAGATTCTATTACATTTCCCCTTTGCTCTGACCACACAAATAAATTGACTCCCTCCACTTTAGAGCTGCCTATGTCTGCCAGTATAAAGAACAAACAAAGAACAAAGAAATGTACAGCACAGGAACAGGCCCTTCGGCCCTCCAAGCCCGTGCCGACCATGCTGCCCGACTAAACTACAATCTTCTACACTTCCTGGGTCCGTATCTCTCTATTCCCATCCTATTCATGTATTTGTCAAGATGCCCCTTAAATGTCACTCTCGTCCCTGCTTCCACCACCTCCTCCGGTAGCGAGTTCCAGGCACCCACTACCCTCTGCGTAAAAAACTTGCCTCGTACATCTACTCTAAACCTTGGCCCTCTCACCTTAAACCTATGCCCACTAGTAATTGGCCCCTCTACCCTGGGGAAAAGCCTCTGACTACCCACTCTGTCTATGCCCCTCATAATTTTGTATACCTCTGTCAGATCTCCCCTCAACCTCCTTCGTTCCAGTGAGAACAAACCGAGTTTATTCAACCGCTCCTCATAGATAATGCCCTCCATACCAGGCAACATTCTGGTAAATCTCTTCTGCACCCTCTCTAAAGCCTCCACATCCTTCTGGTAGTGTGGCGACCAGAATTGAACACTATACTCCAAGTGTGGCCTAACTAAGGTTCTATACAGCTGCAACATGACTTGCCAATTCTTATACTCAATGCCCTGGCCAATGAAGGCAAGCATGCCGTATGCCTTCTTGACTACCTTCTCCACCTGTGTTGCCCCTTTCAATGACCTGTGGACCTGTACTCCTAGATCTCTTTGACTTTCAATACTCTTGAGGGTTCTACCATTCTCTGTATATTCCCTACCTGCATTAGACCTTCCAAAATGCATTACCTCACATTTGTCCGGATTAAACTCCATCTGCCATCTCTCCGCCCAAGTCTCCAAACAATCTAAATCCTGCTGTATCCTCCTACAGTCCTCATCGCTATTCGCAATTCCACCAACCTTTGTGTCGTCTGCAAACTTACTAATCAGACCAGTTACATTTTCCTCCAAATCATTTATATATACTACAAAGAGCAAAGGTCCCAGCACTGATCCCTGTGGAACACCACTGGTCACAGCCCTCCAATTAGAAAAGCATCCTTCCATTGCTACTCTCTGCCTTCTATGGCCTAGCCAGTTCTGTATCCACCTTGCCAGCTCACCCCTGATCCCGTGTGACTTCACCTTTTGTACTAGTCTACCATGAGGGACCTTGTCAAAGGACTTACTGAAGTCCATATAGACAACATCCACTGCCCTACCTGCATCAATCATCTTAGTGACCTCCTCGAAAAACTCTATCAAGTTAGTGAGACACGACCTTCCCTTCACAAAACCGTACTGCCTCTCACTAATAAGTCCATTTGCTTCCAAATGGGAGTAGATCCTGTCTCGAAGAATTCTCTCCAGTAATTTCCCTACCACTGAAGTAAGGCTCACCGGCCTGTAGTTCCCGGGATTATCCTTGCTACCCTTCTTAAACAGAGGAACAACATTGGCTATTCTCCAGTCCTCCGTGACATCCCCTGAAGACAGCGAGGATCCAAAGATTTCTGTCAAGGCCTCAGCAATTTCCTCTCCAGCCTCCTTCAGTATTCTGGGGTAGATCCCATCAGGCCCTGGGGACTTATCTACCTTAATATTTTTTAAGACATCCAACACCTGGTCTTTTTGGATCTCAATGTGACCCAGGCTATCTACACACCCTTCTCCAGACTCAACGTCTACCAATCTCTGCTCTTAGGTGAATACTGATGCAAAGTATTCATTTAGTACCTCGCCCATTTCCTCTGGCTCCACACATAGATTCCCTTGCCTGTCCTTCAGTGGGCCAACCCTTTCCCTGGCAACCCTCTTGCTTTTTATGTACGTGTAAAAAGCCTTTGGATTTTCCTTAACCCTATTTGCCAATGACTTTTCGTGACCCCTTCTAGCCCTCCTGACTCCTTGCTTAAGTCCCTTCCTACTTTCCTTGTATTCCACGCAGGCTTCGTCTGTTCCCAGCCTTTTAGCCCTGACAAATGCCTCCTTTTTCTTTTTGACGAGGCCTACAATATCACTCGTCATCCAAGGTTCCCGAAAATTGCCGTATTTATCCTTCTTCCTCACAGGAACATGCCGGTCCTGAATTCCTTTCAACTGCCACTTGAAATCCTCCCACATGTCAGATGTTGATTTGCCCTCAAACATCCGCCCCCAATCTATGTTCTTCAGTTCCCGCTTAATATTGTTATAATTAGCCTTCCCTCAATTTAGCACATTCATCCTAGGACCACTCTTATCCATAGTTCCCCTGATGTTACATCCAGGATCCCAAACCTCCTGCCACGTTTTGCCTTTTGCGTCCCGTGTGCTCTGCAGCGATTCAGTGACGTCAGTGACCCTGGCGCAAGGGAGTCAATAAACCATCCTGAATACAGCTGCAGAATTAGCTGCCCAATCCCCGAATAAACAGATCTCTGATCACTATTGCTCTTCCAGACTTCTTCCTGCCCCCAGGTGGAACTCAGCTACAGGCACTGCCAGAGAGATGCTCCTGTCTGCATTCCACAGGTAGACACTCACTCCCATCAACATTCAGGACTGTGGAGAGTGGGATGCACACACGGGGAATCCTGTCACACATGTCTGCTTCCTATCGACTGTCTTGGACAGAGGGAGCGACCTGGACTTCACACAAAACACCGGGACGTGCTTTCCAGGGGAGCGAGGTGCCCTGTCCCACCTCAATCTGTCATCCCACAGTACCCCCTCAGCAGCAGTGGGCTGGGGTGAAGAACCGGCCCTGACCTGGGCACCGCGGGGTTTGACAAACAGGCAGAGTTCACTCAGGAGTGTGGGCCGTGCCTTCTCGGAGCGAGTGGCCATTAGATTCTGGCTCAATAAACGACTGGACAGCACATTTCCAATAGAAGAACGGACTCAATGGGTCTGAGTTGGAGAGTCTCCATTACACCACCAAACGAGTCCCAGAGCTCAATAGAACCACCCAGAGAAACACACTGACAATTGGAACTGAATCACTGAATGGTCACAGTTACAGAGGCAGCAACACCCCAGAGTGCAGTGGACCCACCCAGAGAAACACACTGACAATTGGAACTGAATCACTGAATGGTCCCAGTTACAGAGGCAGCTACACCCCAGAGTGCAGTGGAACCACCCAGAGAAACACACTGACAATTAGAACTGAATCACTGAATGGTCACAGTCGAGTGACGGGTGTCACTGAAACAATGTGAGATCTGGAGATGGGACTGATGGTGTTTGAGTTGACGGCACCATTTCAGTTATTGTTAGTTGATCAATGTGATCAACCCAGTGCAGTGTTTGGAAAGAGGTTACTTCATCAAAATAGTATTTTCCATCACTCATCCCAATGTCGTAAAATCTTTGTTCATATCGTTAAAAATAGATTGAAGGATTTTGCAACCTCAACATCCCTGAGGTGGTTCCACAGGGGAAACATTGAAGAGTTTGGGAATGTATAACCTCAGCGTTTAAGACAGAGACTGTCAGCAGCACAAGGGACACAGCACTTCACACTGAACATGCTTTATCCAATTGATATTGCTGAGAAAATATTCTACCCAATCCTTGCTATTGTTGGAGTTCCTGGTAAGTGACTATCACCATTCAAGTTGTGGAAATCTGTGTGTGAGCAGCTCTCTGATTTTAAAATGTGTCTGAAAATGTTTAATGCTGATCTCGTGCTCACTGTTATACAGACACCTGATCAACGATGTCATTGCATTCCTGTTTTGGCCATTCTAGCACAGCACCTTGTCGCCCTGCCCCCACGTCTGTCCTTGGCCTGCTGCAAGGTTCCAGTGAAGCCCATCGCGAGCCCTCAGGACTCAGCATTGAGTCCAACAACTTTAAACTGGGATATTTCTCCTCCATCCTATCACCCTTGTTTTGTTATAACCTGTTTATTAATCTAATGCAACGGGTCCAAATCTGGAGAGGGTCGAACGCTGACAATGGAATCCTGGGGAAAGTCCAACGCTTGAGAGGGAATAGTCCTGGAAAACATTGTCAGGGATAGTTTCTAAACCGGTAGAGGATGTATTCCCGGGAATAGTGTGATCTGGGGATGTTCGGAACTTGACAAAGGATAGCTCCTGGGACAGGGTGCCTTACGATTGGCTGAACCTGGGAAGGGTGTATCCTGGCAATGTTCTGGAGACTGGACAGGCTCTATTAGTCCCATGATTAATGAACTGGGGAGGTCCTGCACCTGTTTTATTTTTCCATTGATCATGGAGGATTTCAATAACGAGGTTTGGTGCCCAACTCCATCAGGAGGCCAGTCCAGGGAACGGTCCAATCCGGGTTGTGATCCAATAATTGGGAATGAGGAAGGATGACAATCTCTGGTATATTTCTCTCCTTCTTGGGAAACCTGGCCAGTCTGAGTTAATCCTGTAATCCAGATTGAATGAGAAGTGTAACCTCGCCCAAAGATATTTGAATTATAAGCATTTTCCTACCACTGCCATCAAACTGACATGGTAGCATTTCACAGTTTCCAGCTTACCCTTTTTAAATACATTTCCTACTTCCCTCTCTGCAACTCTAATCTCCCACTCCTCCACCAACATCCAGCCCTGTTAGCGTCTGGCTGCTGTTCAGTAAAGAAGCAAGAGTTCTGCTCCTTTCCCAAAACACCTTTATTTCCCTTGAACACACTCTATACAAAACGCTATCACCACACCACACCAAACAAGTGCCACCTGCAAACTCTTTACCTATCAGTGTGAATTCTTGGATATTTGACATGAATAAGATATCGAATTGTAATGTCTCTTAACCTATTCCTTAACGTCCCCCACCACCCACCCGCTGTCCAGTTTATTGTTGCTGAGCTCCTGTCCTTACTGTCGGCTAAGACACAGCGAATGTTAATCAGTAATCTCCAAGTTGTTATTCCTTCTTTCTTTTCAGTTAATTTACTGGGAAGTGCAGTTCTGTGTCGGGGAATTTGTGGCCTCTCTACCTGCACCACTCGCTACCTGTTGGCCATGGCAACAGCAGATCTGCTGTTTATTATCACTCACCCCATACTGACCTTCATCAATGATCATTATTTCCCCTGGAGTTTCCTGTCCCTCACCTCTGTGTGTCGTGTTAACAATGCCCTGCTGTCTGCATCCAGAGACTGTTCTGTCTGGTTCACCCTCACTTTCTCCTTTGATCGACTTGTGGCTATTCGCTGCCAGAAACTGAAAACTAAATATTGCACTGGGA
The DNA here is from genome assembly GCF_047496885.1 of Scyliorhinus torazame. NCBI lineage: Eukaryota > Metazoa > Chordata > Chondrichthyes > Carcharhiniformes > Scyliorhinidae > Scyliorhinus > Scyliorhinus torazame. The sequence continues at coordinate 4,820,750 of NC_092725.1, read as the reverse complement.
AAACTGCGGCTGTGGTTCTGTCAACAAGCGGCCTTGTGTTCTGTGTAAAAAACATTCCCTGGTACTTTACATATGAACCTGGAGTAATAATCGACAATATCCACTGGATGTGTCGGTCAAAGAGAAGCTTTTTCACAGACCCCGGGTGGGTTGTATTTCTCTGGTTTGATCAGATTTTAACCCCATTGATCCCATTCTTTTCAATCCTGTTGATCAACGCTCTGACAGTCAGACACATTTTACTCACCAGTCGAGTCCGGAAGGCATTAAGGGCTCAGAGTCAGGGAGAGAATCGCACAGACCCAGAGATGGAGAGCAGAAGGAAGTCAATGATTTTACTCTTCAGCATTTCCGGAGCTTTCATTCTCCTCTGGACGGTATATGTTGTCACATTTTTCGATTTGTATTTGAGTGGATTATATTACCTCACCATTCCCCAATATAATTTACAACAAGTCAGATATATGCTGCAGGGTTTAAATTGCTGCACGAACACATTTATTTACATGGTGACTCTGTCCAGGTTCAGGGAGCAAATCAAGATCATGGTGAAATATCCGGTGACATCAATTATTAAGTTAATCAATAAACAAAACTAACTGATACCCCAAAGCCAATCAGGAGCTCCAGCTGCTGAATGACGGTCCCTGAGCCAATCAGGAGCTTCTGCAGTCGATACGCAGCACCTCAGCCAAACAGAGACTCAATTTACAGACTGCCAGCAGCTCCACCCAATCACTGAGATTTACCGTGTGAGACCCGGAAGGTTCAAACAATCACAGAGCTCAGTCTGTGACTGTGAAACGCCGCAACCTATCGGGGAGCCTGAACTCAATAGTGATTCAATCCTATTGGACAGGAATGTTGAGCCTGTTGGATGACAGTATCTGAGTAACTTTGTAACGTTAAGTTACCCGACCTTGAAAACACACACACACATACATGCACACACACACTCAGACACACACCCACAGACTGGCAGACAGGCACAGACACACCAGACACACACTGACAGACAGGCACAGTCACACACACACGGACACTCACGCACACACGCATACATGCACACACAAACATATGCACACACTCACACAGACACGGACACACACATATGCACAAATTATCTGAAAAGGAAGAATGTGCAGGCGAGAAGGCAGGGGAGTGGCACTCGCTGAATTGCTCACTGGGAGAGCGGAGAACTAGCACAGACACGGTGGGCCGAATGGCCTCCTTTGCACTGGAACAATTGTGTGATCCAGTGATGGGATGGACAGACCGACAGATGAAATATGGACATCGATAGACAATGGTCCCTGACCGAGAATCCACAACCAGCAAGAAATATTAATTTCCATCTCTCCGATCAGTTTCCATTGTTCTCCAGACAACTTTGATCAAATTCTCCCTGAAACTCCAAACTTCCCTATAATGCAACCTTGGTTTTATATCTCCATATCTGCGTCTCTGTCACATTTAATTACAAACGTTACCTCAGAGAGGAGCCAACGCTGTGATGAATATCTCAGTGCTTTGCTGACTGATATATGTGGATTTAATTTCCAGATTCCCAGACAGAGAGAGAGATGGACAGATCAACAGATGACACATGGGGAGAGAGTGTGTGAGAGAGAGAGAGAGAGAGGGAGACATTGAGAGAGGTAGAAAATGTTCCCCTGTTCCTGCTCCCATTTTAACTTGGTGAAGTTTGGTATATATTTTCTCTCCTCACCTTATTGTCCAAAACACATCAGTTCCCCTTTCTGTCTGTTTCATTGAAATTCCCTCTGCGACCTTTCTTGAACACACATAATTGCCTTGTGGAAAATGACGAGGAGCCTCGGCAGTGAGGATGGGAAGAAATGAATTGATAGCAACAGAAAAGCTGAACACATTGCAAAAGAACATTGATTTTAATTGAAACAATTACTTCACCACATCTTCACTGTCTAGTCACAACACTCAGAGATGGTGCCCCACAGGCGAAGATACAGAGGAAACTTACGTCCACATTGTCCCATCAAACACTGGCAGCAAAATTACTGCATGGGGTTACACACAGATTATTGTTCCCACGACTGGCTCCTCATCAAACACCCCGAACTTTGGGACATCCTGGGGCTCAATACAGATTAAAGCTCCCACTACAGTGTCCCCATCAAACACCCCCAACACTGGGACATCCTGGGGTTAAACACAGATTAAAGTTCCCTCTTAGTATCACAAAATAATACAGTAGAAAAGAGACCCTTCGGCCCACCGAGTCTTCACCGACACACGAAAAACACCTGACCTCCCTTCCTAACCCCATTTTCCAGCACATGGGCCATAGCCCTGAATTTTGTGACGTGCCAAGTATTCATCCAGGTACTTTTTAAAGGATGTGAGGCAACCCGCCTCTCCCACCCTCCCAGGCAGTGCGTTCGAGACCATCACCATCCACTTGGTGAAAAGTGTCCCTCACCTTGAACTTATGTACCTTCCTGACTGACCCTTCAACTAAGGGGTACAGCTGCTCCCTATCCACCCTGTCCATGCCCCTCATAATCCTGTTCACCTCGATCAGGTCGCCCCTCAGTCTTCTCTGCTCCAGAGAAAAGAACACAAGCTTATCCAACCTATCTTCATAACTGAAACTTTCCATCCCAGGAAACATCCTGGTGAATCTCCTCTGCACCCCTCTCCCCCCGCAGTGCAATCATAGGCAATACATTCTGGCGACCAGAATTGCACACAGTACCCCAGCTGAAACATCACCAAAGTTCTATACAAATCCAACATGACCTCCCTGCTTTTGTAATCTATGGCTTGATTGATAAAGACAAGTGTCCCATATGCCTTTTTCACCAACCTATTAACCTGTCCTTGTGATTTCAGAGATCTATACACAAACAGGCCAAGGTCCCTTTGTTCCTCGGAGCTTCCCAGTCTCAGGCCATTCATTGAATACTTCCTTCTCATATTACTCCTTCCAAAGGGAATCACCTCTGTCATTTGAGAGTACCTTTAAGACATGTGTGTTTATCAGTGATGTTTGAGTGTGGGTGGAGCCTGGCTGTCTCTCAGCGTTTTACTTTCGTGTTAGGCTGTTTGCTACAGTTTGTGTTTTAGTTTTGTTTTCAGTGTTGGAGCTGAAGCCAGATCAAGCAGATGTACTGCTGTTCTCTCTGCCATCAAAAGACTATCTCTTGATCATTTGGTGAATTCAGAATTATAAATGTTCTCAGTCGTGAATGTAAACCGAATGTGCTTCCGTTCAAACGTGGTTCTTTTGTCTTCTGGATGTTGTTTGGGAAGTTATTAAGCATTGCTTAGTGTTGTATTCCTTGGCGGTTGTATCTGAATTAATGGTTGCTAAGATGTTCACTGTATGTTTCAAAATTGTTCACTTGAGTTCATAGAATAAACATTGTTTTGCTTCAAAAATTATTTTCCATTTCTGCTGTACCACACCTGTAGAGTGGACCGTGTGCTCCCCATACGACAATCTAGTTAAAGTTGTGGGCCAGGTGAAATCCATGGTACACTTTGGGGTTCTCTAAACCCTGGCCCATAACACACTGGACACTCGCTTCCAGCACCAAAGCAGCCGTCTGTCATCAGCCTCTGTCTCCAACAATGAACACAGTTTTGAATCAAGTTACCCTCTGTCCCATGTGCATTTGTATTCTTGCCCTGAGACTGCCAGACATCACTAAGTTATTCCTCACCTTCTGCCAGGAGGATAGACGAATGCAAACCGTTGTAGTAGGCCAGAGGCATGGGGATATATTAAGACCAGTCGGATATTACTCTGACTAAATGGATGCGGTAGCCGCAGGCATGCACCGACGTGTGCCGGCCTCAAAGGGCAATAAATGCATCAGAACCCATCACACTGATGGGAAAGATAATCCTGCACAGCTCTCACACAATGGTTCAACTCTTAGAGGCCGGAAGATTGAAGGGCGTCTCGGATGGAATGCGCTCGAAATGGGAAGCTAATACTTTACCGTGGGGCAGACATGTGGAAATCTGTAAAGAGTTGAGGGAAAATCCCACTATAGGATTAATGATATGGGGAATGGAGCAGGAATGTGTTGTGGACGTGGAGGAGGACAACAGAGGAGGCTTGGCAGAAGACCCACTTGGGAGAGGGGGAGTGAGTGACTGATATGTGGATGGAGCAGGGAAGTATATCGGAGTTGAGCCCCGTACGGAATGGGCAGGGATGTGACTAAATTCAGCCAGCGATACAAACAGTGCACCCTGGTGGTAACGGGCCGTTCCTGCAAGGTTAAAATGGAAATCAGCCCTACCCTTTGCAGCCGCTGCTCTTATGTTAGGAATAAGCTGGATTTGTAAATGGGCCACTAGAGTTGCCCAGGCTGTGGGACAAAGGAACAGAGAGGGTGCAGACTAGGAGGAATTGGAAATGATGTGAATGATATAACACTAACTGAGCGCCGGAAGGCGTTTGTTTAAAGCCACAGGATTCTATTGCTAGCACCTCGGGATCCCATCTCAACTCTGGTTGTAACCACCGGCATTGATCTCCTCGCCCTGGACACAGAAGGAGCCGGACATCGTTGACACAAAAAACAATGATCGCGTGTATACTATTGTGAGTGCGTCTGGACACTGTAAATGTAATGTGAGACGTAAGGGGAAGGAGTGATGTAGGTTTTTAAAACGACAGTACCCAGGATGTATGCACAAACGGGGCTTTATCCGTTCCTGCGGGCAGCTTATACGAATCACCTGCAAATCGGAAATGCCGAGGCCCTATATCAGTGGGGAAGCCAGGATCAAGGGAATTACAGGTGATTGGGAAAGCTGGGATTCAGGATACTTACCCCCCAGGCAAGGTGACATTATTTTTTTAAATGGCAGATCAGAACATGTTAAATACCTCGACAACCCGAATCGCCGTCTTGTAAAATACAAAGTTAGAGGGGACCGTTTAGAAATTCATTGTTTAAACCCCTGCCGGGCACCTAACCGGACTAAAGATCAAGAGGTGATGTGTGAGAGATTGTGGGCTTTGTACCAGGGAAGGGAAGCAGGAGGCCAGTCTGCACAGGAGCCCGAGAATCGGGGGGATATTGTAGGAAGCAAGGATCCCACCAGATAATGGTAGAGACCAGGCAGAAACCTACCACCACCAATGTGACACCGGCGAGCCCAGGCTGGGCTACAACCACGAGCCCAAGGTGACCCCCAGGCCCGAATGCGATGAGCAAATCACTGGCCACACAATGGGACACGGGTTAGTCCTGACCCCCACTGACCAATCAGTGACAATAGTACCTGGATATGAACATGTGAAACTTATGATTAATCTCACCAACCTACACCTACCAGCCGAGTCCTACGGCCAGGGATTATTTGTGACCCTGGAGTGGGAAATTCTGGAGGGGAGTGAACTGAAAAATTAGAAGCGACAACAGAGGGAGAGTGGAACTAGCGGTTGGAGGATGTGGAGCAGGAGTTTCAGCAGTTAATGCCCTTGACCTTGTAGAGATTAGTTAAGAGATTGAGGTTGTGAAAGGACCAATGAGAGCTGCAGTTAAGGACATATACCAGGATGGCGGAACGGCTACAGACCTCAGCCGGCGAGTCAATCGCTCGTGTGGAAGGAACTTAAACAGTTGCAGCCATATCGGACAACGATTAACGAGTTAATTGACGGACAGGGCGAGATTTCAGAGAAAGTGCGCAGGGTGCAGGTATGTAACATATATGTGACACACGTGTTACATAGTCTTCAGGCCAACCTACTCCAGCTGGATTCACAACGAGTGCCTAATTGGTTGAGCAATCACCAATTGAAGGCTTGGATAAAAACGGCCCACCCAGCTCCTGAACTCCTGAGGGAATTGACGTTGGTCCGTCACGTTCCCTTTGAGAATGAGAACCACACCCTCCTGGTGGGAATGATGTTGCATGTCTCCCGGGAAGGGGAGAACAGGACAGCACTCACCAGCTTCTCCAGGTGAACATTCCTCTGGGAATGAGGTGTTGGTCAAACTAAAGGATGCCCCTGAAAATACAATCCAAAAAAGAGATATCATTTACTCCATCGACCTCCGGAAATGCAAAGGAGCTGGAACTAACTGGTTGTGCCCACAGACGGCCATTAGCACAGGATATCACTGCCACTACGGACGAGAACTGCACGTTAGCGGTCAAAGTGAACAGCTAGACTGTGTTTAATAGTGTTCAATACTGGATCAACTATTATATTGTGGCGTCACATAGCAACTATACGAAGCGTGGCATTGTGTGTGAATTGCCTGGGCATCATGTTGTTCTCCCCTATATATCTGAGGCAATTATAATTGGCCATCATCAGCTAACCCCACTTAGGGATGAGTCCTTCGTGGATGCAGATGACCTCGAGCGTACTGATGATGACCAGCAGACTGACCGATACATCTAGAAGGGACGTCCACGCATCCTGCACTTGCAGGCAGGCTGGGAAGGACTCAAGGAGGACGCCAAACAGATTGACCACCTCCGGAACAAGGGCGGGTGCTGATTAGGACACTCGCCGACGGGGCTGAGGAACTGTTTAAATCACAGAATGTTTCTCTAAGACATGGAATTGGGGACTGAATACCAATATATATCCATGGACACACGGTATATCGTCCATTGTACTAATACTGCGCTGTTTGTACTGATCGTCTTTCTTTATGACACTCTGCTCCCTCAGTTGACGAATTACAAAATGGCGGATGGATAGGTGTCCCCTAGATAAAGAGGAACTGCTGCGGCTCTTACCAAAAGGCCATTCCACACTTAACCCTGAACCAAACAAGTTCAGCATGCCTATTTAATGGCCTATGCTTGGGTTAGCCAAGGGCCAAAAGGGGGTACTGAAGGGGGTCCTGAGATGAGATTCCTTAAAACCAGACAGCTATGATAACACTAGAATACCTCGACATAAGTTAGTTTATTGAGGACGGAAACTAACAATAGAAAATATGTCCAGTGATCATTATTAACCATTAAACATGTATTATTCGAACACAACAGTAACAAGCATTTAAACTCTTGCTGATAGGACCGGTCGCAATGTATGGTGAGATTTAAGCAAGCTAACTTGACTACATTCCTGAGAAAGACAGAATCATACAGAAATAATGAGGTCAGCAGAGACACATCCAGAGGAAGCAGTTCTTATCAGCAACCCCAGAGATCGCGGACTCAGACAAACAATGGTACAGCGAGGGATCATACTATGATAAGAGGAAATGGGAGTGAGGGAGAGCGAAGGACAGCGGATAAAGGGGTCTTGAAAAACCTCAGGTGGCCAGTGGGCAGGACATGACTCCACCATGAGCTGATCACAAATTTGCCATGCTGCCGAAAATAACATTAATTGGTCAAGGTAGAATCGATAGCCACAAGGATTGGACCGAGTCTGGTTGAGGCAGTGATGCTGATCTTTTGGAAATTGTAGAACTGTTGAGCCGAAAACAATGTAAAGCAGTGTTGGTTTTTTCACTCATCCCATTCATTCTCCCTCGGACGTTGACCAAGCTTGGAAAATAATGCCGTGTTAACCTAAGTTGCTGTCTCGGCGTGTCTTTGTGATGGCTGTGTCGTACGTAAGAACTCTGAAAATGCACTTACAACACCTACATAAACTATTTGAACTCTCTCTCTAGTTTAACTGAGCCAGTTACACATATGCTCACACGAGAAAGCTGCTTTCACTGTAGATGATATGATGACAAAGATTACGCATTTTCCTCACAGGGATTCGCTCCCCCAGAAGGAGGCTATTCGTCCCATCTATAGATGGGACTGATGGCGTTTGAGTGGACGGCATCCTTTCTGTTATTGTTAGTTGCTCAATGTGATCAACACAGTCCAGTGTTTGGAAAGAGGTCACGTCATCAAAATAATATTTTCTATCACTGAACTCAATGTCGTAATCGCTTTGTTCATATCTTTAAAAATAGATAAAAGGATTTTGCAACCTCAACATCCCTGAGGTGGTTCCACAGGGTATAAATTAAAGAGTTGGGAAAAGTATAACCTCAGAGTTTAAGACAGAGAGACTGTCAGCAGCACGAAGGGACACATCACTTCACACTGAACATGCATCGTCCAATTGATATTGCTGAGAAAATATTCTACCCAATCATTGCTATTGTTGGAGTTCCTGGTAAGTGACTATCACCATTGAAGTTGTGGAAATCTGTGTGTGAGCAGCTCTCTGATTTTAAACTGTGTCTGAAAATGTTTAATGCTGATCTCGTGCTCACTGTTAGACAGGCACCTGGTCAGCGATATCATTCACTTCAGTACAATGCCTTGAATATTTCTATGGTTTCAATCCCTTTCATCCACTGACAATAAATCGCCCTTTGTAACTCACGGGATCTCTGATCAATGACGTTATTATATTGAGTGGAATCTTGTGCAATGTTAGACTGGTTCTCAGTGAAGGCAATCTCTCTGAAGGAAGGATTCGTGAGATTAAGAACAAAGTCACACTGAGTGTGGGTCACTAACCAGAGTGGAATATCTGACAGCAGTGAACAAGTATTACTGGAATTATCTGTCAGTGTAGAATGGGACTGAGTGTGGGGCACTAACAAGAGTGGAATATCTGACAGCAGTGAACAGGTATACTGGAAGTATCTGTCAGTGTAGAATGGTACTGAGTGTGGGGCACTAACCAGAGTGGAATATCTGACAGCAGTGAACAGGTATTACTGGAAGTATCTGTCAGTGTAGAATTGTACTGAGTGTGGGTCACTAACCAGGGTGGAATATCTGACAGCAGTGAACAGGTATTACTGGAATTATCTGTCAGTGTAGAATTGTACTGAGTGTGGGTCACTAACCAGAGTGGAATATCTGACAGCAGTGAACAAGTATTAACTGGAAGTATCTGTCAGTACAGAATTGTTCTGAGTGTGGATCACTAACGGGAGTGGAATATCTGACAGCAGTGAACAAGCATTAACTGGAAGTATCTGTCAGTACAGAATTGTACTGAGTGTGGGTCACTAACCAGGGTGGAATATCTGACAGCAGTGAACAAGTATTAACTGGAAGTATCTGTCAGTACAGAATTGTACTGAGCGTGGATCACTAACGAGAGTGGAATATCTGACAGCAGTGAACAAGCATTAACTGGAAGTATCTGTCAGTACAGAATTGTACTGAGTGTGGATCACTAACGAGAGTGGAATATCTGACAGCAGTGACAAGTATTAACTGGAAGTATCTGTCAATACAGAATTGTACTTAGTGTGGATCCCACGGCACCTTCTCTTGCAATCACAGACGGTGCAACAACTTCTCCTTTACCCCCTCCCGTCGCATGATTCGAGGCAGCAAACTCTCCTTTCAGGTGAAGCAGCGTTTCACTGGCGTCTCCTCCCATTTGGGCGATTGTATTCGCTGCTCCCAATACCATCTCCTCTACACTTGGAGACTAAACGCAGACTGGGCGGCCGCTGTGCGGAACACCTTCACTCACCCCGCACGAATGACCCCAGCCTTCCTGTTGGGGGTCATTTTAACTCAGCACCTTTCCCTCCTGCCCACATGCCTGTCCTTGGCCTGCTGTAAGGTTCCAGTGAAGCCCAACGTGAGCTGGAGGAGCAGCAACTCATCTTCCAAAGAGGCATGTTACAGCCCTCAGGACTCAGCATTGAGTTCAACAACTTTAGATTGGGGTCTTCCGCCTCCATCTCATCGTCCTCGATTTGTTTTATCCAGTTTCTTAATCTAATGCAATGGGTCCGAATCTGGGGACGGTCTATTCCTGACAATGGAATCCTGGGGAATGTCCACTGTCCACTGACCTCGAGGGAATATTACTGGGAAAAGATTGTCAGGGATTGTTTCCAAACCGGGCGAGGATGTATTCCCGGGAATAGTGTGATCCGGGGATGCTCAGAACATGGTGTACTGCTGGAAGAGGTGTTATGGGCCAGGGTTTAGAGAACCCCAAATTGTATCATGTATTTCACCTGACTCGCAACATTTAATAGGTTGTGGTATGGGGAGCACACGGCTCACTCTACAGGTATGGTACAGCAGAAAATGGACCAGTGGTTTTAAAAACAAAACAATGTTATTCTATGAACTCAAGTTAACCTTTTTAACACAAACAGTGAATATCTTAGCAACCAGTAAATCAAATACACCCCCAAAGCATACAACATTAAATAACCTGTATGCTGTCCTTTTACACACAAAATAATTAACAAACCTTCAAACAGGAGCACATTAGGTTTACATTCAATATTGAGACCTTTTACAATTCTGAGTCCACCGAATGATCCATAGATAGTCTTTGGATGGCAGAGATCAACATCAGTGCAGCTCACTGAAAAAAACACAGACACACCCAAGCTTTCTCTCAAATTGAAACTATAAAGCAGAAGTAGAGCTCAGCTCCACCCACCCTCTGACATCACTCCAGTAACATGAGCAGCTCCATTTCTTAAAGGTACATTTCTTAAACACCTATTTCTTAAGGGTACTCTCACATGACACATCCCCCCCCCCCCCAAAAAAAAAATGAAACATCAACTTCAAGATGGTTTCATTTTTCACCTTTTCACCATCCTTTAATAAATGCACACAGTAAACATACTTTTCGTTTCAAAAGATAACACATGCTAACAGGTGTAATAATATAGTCCATTTTTTTCCTTCTTCTTCTTCCTCCAACTGAAACCCATCTCGATTGACAGTCTCTTTGAACAAGAAGGTCTCTGCACGAATTTCTCTAGGCCTCAGCATTACTCTTTAAAGTCAGATAATTTAGTTCAATGTGATCACAGAGTCCCTTGCAATACCCCAATACAGGAGCATTGGTTATCACAGCTTTCAGGCTGTCAAATGCCTGTTGAAAGTCCGCTGACCATTGAAATTTTCGACGTTTCTTAAGCAAGTCCATCAGTGGAGAAATCACGCTACAAAACCTTTGCACAAATATTCGATCAAATCCACTCATGCCAAGAAATCGCATTATTTCCCTTCGTCTTGAGGGTATCGAAAACTCCACAAGGAAAGTGACTTAGGCTTTTCAAAATTCACTTATGGCTAGGTTTATCACCAAACCCGCCTCCTGATGTCAGTCGAATGACTCCATTAGATGTTTTAAATGCTCTTTCCATTTCTGTCTGAAAATGATCAGATCGTCGATGTATCCAGCACAATTGGGAAATCCTGAAACGACTGTGTTAGTTAACCGTTGAAATGTGGCTGGGGCGTTTTTCATGCCAAATGGCATAACTTTGAATTGGTATATACCATCTGGAGTCACAAAAGCTGAAATCTCCTTCGCCCTTTCGGCCAAAGGCACCTGCTAGTAACCTTTAAGTAAATCCAATTTGGATATAAAAACTGATTGTCCCACTTTCTCAGTGCAATCCTCCAAACGTGGGATAGGGTAAGGGTCCGTTCTTGTAACTGCATTAACCTTTCTAGAGTCCGCACACAACCGTTGGGTACCGTCTGGTTTTGGTACCATCACTATGGGTGAGCTCCATTGGCTGCAACCCACTTCAATTATGCCATTTTTAAGCATATTCTCAATCTCTTTGTTACCTGTGCCAATTTTAAAGGGTTAAGTCTGTATGGATGTTGTTTGATTGGAACAGCATTTCCCACATCTGCATCATGTATAGCCAGTTTAGTACTTCCCAATTTATCTCCACAATCTTGCCCATGTGATATCAATAATTCTTTCAGGTCAGTTCATTTTTCCTCTGGAGGGTAACTCACCAACTTATCCCAATTTTGAAGAACATGCTCATTTTCCAATTTAATTTGAGGTATGTCTAAATCTCAGTCATCTGGATCTGTTTCGTCACTTTGAGTTAGAATCATTAAAAACGCGTCCTTTTTCTCTCCTTCCCTTTCAAAGTACCTTTTAAGCATATTCACATGACACACTCGGTGATTCTTCCGTCTACCTGGTGTTTAACCACATACTTCACCTCACTTAATTTCCTTTTAATCTGATAAAGTCCACAAAACCTAGCTTTTAAAGGTTCACCTACCACTGGTAACAATACTAAAACTTTATCTCCACTGGCAAAACTACGAACTTTGGATTTCTTGTCCGCTACCCTTTTCATCACATGTTGTGCAACTTTTAAATGTTGGCTAGCCAATTCACCTGCTCTATTTAATCGTTCCCTAAAATTTGACACGTAATCCAATGTAATTTCCGATTTCTGACTCAACAATTTGTCCTCAATCAATTTAAGTGGTCCTCTTACCTCGTGACCAAAAATCAGTTCAAAAGGACTAAATTTCATTGACTCATTAGGAGCATCCCTAATTGCAAACAGTACGAATGGAATTCCTTTATCCCAGTCCTCTGGATAATCGTGACAATAAGCCCTCAACATTGTCTTTAATGTCTGATGCCACCTTTCTAACGCTCCCTGTGATTCTGGATGGTACGCAGTTGATTTAAATTGATTTATTCCTAAGCTAACCATTACTTCTTTGAATTATCTGGAAGTAAAGTTTGATCCTTGATCCGATTGTATTTCTGTGGGTAGTCCATATCTCGTAAAGAATTTATGGAACTCCTCCACAATCTTTTTAGCTGCAATATTACGTACTGGAATGGCCTCTGGAAACCTAGTAGACACATCCATTGTAGTCAAAAGATATTGATTCCCACTTTTTGTTTTAAGAAGCGGTCCTACGCAATCAATTAGGACCCTTGTAAAAGATTCCTCAAATGCTGGAATGGTTATTAAGGGGAGCTGGTTTTAGCACTGCTTGAGGTTTCCCTTTCACTTAACATGTGTGATATGATTGAAAAAATTTAACTACATATTTATGTAGTCCAGGCCAATAAAAATGTTTTGGGATTTTAGCTTGAGTGTTCCTTATTCCCAAATGACCTCCCACTGGTACCTCATGTGCAACCCTCAGCACCTCCTTTTTTTTTACCATAACGGCAATACTACTTGATGAACTTCTGCCCACTTTTCATCCGCCTGCATATGTTAAGGTCTCCATTTCCTCATCAAGACATTACTTTTCCGGTAATAACACTTTGGTATACACTCAGATTCCTCTTCAGTGTACGCTTTCTGATACATCTGTTTTATTTCTATCTTGTTTTGTTGTAACTCCGCCAATTTTCCTGAACTAAAAATATCCGCCTCATCCTCCACCTGTTCTTGTTCTTTTTCAACCAAATGATCAAAAATCGTTTCTGATAATTGCACTTCCACTTCATCTTCGCTCTTTGATTTCTCCTCTTGTCTTAACCGGTGACTTTGCGAACTTGTTACTACGCAATCTGGAAAAATCCCAGGATATTCGTCCTTCACACTTCAGTTGTCTGATTGTCCACTAGCTTGTCAACCACAGTAGGCATCACTCCCACTTGCGATCCAGCTATATCATTACCCAAGATAAACTGCACTCCTGGACAAGATAGTTTCTCTATTACTCCTACCACCACGTCACCACTCTTCACTGCACTTTCCAACCTTACCTTATATAATGGAAGGCTACTCCTCTCACCCTGAATTCCACATATCACCACCTTTTCTGGCAACATTTTTCCCAAACTACATAACTCCTCATCTCTTACCATTACAGATTGACTTGCTCCCGTATCTCTTAAAATTGTGACTTATTTACCTCCTCCTCCTGATACACATGAGTAAACTTTACCACACAAGTAAATTCTGGAAAGAGATCTAGCACCTTCTTATCAATCACCTTCTTGATCAGGCTGTACAATATTCCGCACTTCCATCGCTTAACTTGGGCTTTCCTTTGCCACTCTTACAAACCCCACTGTCTTATCCTGTTTTACCACATCAGCCTTCCCAGTGCTTTTCTTCAACCACTAACACTGTGACTTTACATGGCCTAGTTTATTACAGTGAAAACATTTGAAACTTTTCATTTCGTTTCCACCTTCCTGGATCTCTTTTTTAATCTGAGGTACACTCTCCTTATTGTCTCCCATCAGATCACCTTTACCTTTGCCACTTGAGTATTTCTCATGTCCCCAGTTTCTATCCCTCACCGGCTGAAACTGATGTCGAAAATCAAGCTTTGATTTATGAACTAATTCATAATCATCTGCCATTTCTGCTGCTAACCTCGCAGTTTTAACCCTCTGCTCTTCCACATGAATTCTCACTTCATCAGGAATTGAATTTTTAAACTCCTCCAAAAGTATTATTTCTCTGCGAGCTTCATACGTTTGGCCTATTTTCAACGCCCTTATCCACCTATCAAAATCTCTCTGTTTGAAATTTTCAAACTCCATGTATGTTTGACCAAATTCTTTCCTTAAATGACTAAACCTTTGTCTGTAGGCTTCTGGCACGAGTTCTTATCCACCTAAAATTGATTTTTTAACCTCCTCATGCATCCCAGATACCTACTCCGGTAGTGACGCAAACACTTCACTCGCTCTACCTACCTGCTTTGCTTGAATCAGTAATACCCACATGTCCTGTGGCCATTTCATTTGTTTAGCTACCTTCTCAAATGGAATGAAAAAGGCTTCCACCTCCTTCTCGTCAAACCATGGCAATGCTTGGTCATATTGAAACAGATCCCCTCCAAGCCTTCGAGGTAGGCACTGTTTTTCACTATCCTCATCACTATCATCCAACTGTACGTTTCCCTTTACATCTGCCAATTTTAACTGACTGTTATGTTTCATGGCCATTTTCTGAAGTTCAAACTCTCTCTCTTTTTCTTTTTCTCTCAATGCATATTCAAGCTGCTTTAATTCTTTTTCATGTTCAAGTTGCTTAATCTGCAACTGGATCTTTGCCATTTAGTATGCTTGCGTCCAGCAACTCTTCCAGCAGTCTCTGTCGTGGTGGTTGTGGGTATGTCCCTGTCTCCTTTCGTAGGAAGTATTTAGTTGCAAGTACCTTAGCTTGTTCCCCCTGGCTCGCTGGAATGTCTCTGTCAGTTCGCCCAGTGTTGCGATCCTGCCGTCCGTGTATAGGTCCCTGACTGCCAGTGTCCTTCTGTCCTGTCCCCACATTTTGAAGGTGGCGTCAGTCAGCGCTGGCGTGAACCTATGGTTGTTGCAGATGGGAGCTTTACCCGACATTCTGGTCAGGCCAAATTGTTGCCGTAGTTGGATGCAGGAGTGGAGGGTGGCTATTACCACCGGGCTGCTGGAGTGCTTTTTGGGTGGGGATGGGGATGGGAGTGCCACCGTGGCGAGGGCCCGGAGCGAGGTCCCCATGCAGGAGGCCTCTTCCGCGCGCACCCACTCAGCTTCTGGCTCCTTGATCCATCACCTTATTCGCTCGGCCGTCGTCGCCCAGTGGTTAAGTTGTAGGTTTGGGAGGGCAAGCCCCCCCACCTGGATTTTGTTTTTTGTCAGACCTTCTTTGGGATCCGAGCATTCCCCCCCCCCCCCCCCCCCCATACGAACACCATGATTAGTTTGTCCAGCACTTTGAAAAAGGCCTTGGGGATGTAGATCGGAATGGATCTAAGTAGGAAGAGGTACCTGGGCAGTACGTTCATTTTGATCGTCTGGACTCTCCCTGCGAGGGAGAGTGGGAGTGTGTTCCATCTTTGCAGGTCCTTTTTTACTTCCTCTGTCAGACTGGTGAGGTTCCATTTGTGGATCCCTTCCCAGTCATGGGCTATTTGGATCGCCAAGTAGCGGAATTTGTGTCGTGCTTGTTTAAACGGCAATCCCGTTAGTGCTGCCCCACCTACTTGTGGGTGTACCGGGAAGATCTCGCTTTTGCTCATGTTGAGTTTGTAGCCCGAGAAGGCGCCAAACTCTTTCAGGAGCGTGATGATTCCGTCCATGCTGCTCTGTGGGTCCGAAATGTAGAGGAGCAGGTCATCTGCATAGAGTGAGACTCTGTGCTCTCTGCCTCCCCTTCGGATCCCCCTCCAGCTTTTTGCTGCTCTGAGCACGATTGCTAGTGGCTCGATCGCTGGAGCGAACAGCTGCGGGGACAGTGGGCATCCTTGTCTGCTGCCCCTGTGCAGCTGGAAGTATCAGGAGTTGGTGTTGTTGGTCCGTACGCTCGCCATGGGAGTGTGGTATAGGAGCTTTACCCATTATTGATGATTAATTCATAATCATCTGCCATTTCTGCTGCTAACCTCGCAGTTTTAACCCTCTGCTCTTCCACATGAATTCTCACTTCATCAGGAATTGAATTTTTAAACTCCTCCAAAAGTATTATTTCTCTGCGAGCTTCATACGTTTGGCCTATTTTCAACGCCCTTATCCACCTATCAAAATCTCTCTGTTTGAAATTTTCAAACTCCATGTATGTTTGACCAAATTCTTTCCTTAAATGTCTAAACCTTTGTCTGTAGGCTTCTGGCACGAGTTCTTATCCACCTAAAATTGATTTTTTAACCTCCTCATGCATCCCAGATACCTACTCCGGTAGTGACGCAAACACTTCACTCGCTCTACCTACCTGCTTTGTTTGAATCAGTAATACCCACATGTCCTGTGGCCATTTCATTTGTTTAGCTACCTTCTCAAATGGAATGAAAAAGGCTTCCACCTCCTTCTCGTCAAACCATGGCAATGCTTGGTCATATTGAAACAGATCCCCTCCAAGCCTTCGAGGTAGGCACTGTTTTTCACTATCCTCATCACTATCATCCAACTGTACGTTTCCCTTTACATCTGCCAATTTTAACTGACTGTTATGTTTCATGGCCATTTTCTGAAGTTCAAACTCTCTCTCTTTTTCTTTTTCTCTCAATGCATATTCAAGCTGCTTTAATTCTTTTTCATGTTCAAGTTGCTTAATCTGCAACTGGATCTTTGCCATTTCTAATGAGTCAAAATGTATCTCAGGCAAATTTAAATGCTCAGCTACCGCGGTAAGTACCTCACCTTTTCGCATTTTGTCAGTTAATGTGAACTGCAATGTTTTTGACAAATCTAAAAGTCTGCTTTTAGTTTCTGTCCATAAGGTACTGCGTGTGATCGCCTCCTCCCCCAAAAACCTCTGAGCCTCTGAAAGAACCATTGTCCACAACACACTCCCCACTTAAACTGAAATATCACACCTGAAAAGCAACCACAATATGCTCAACCCTCACTGTCTTTAAGTTCACTAATCCAATCCAATAGATAGACGTTTATCCCCCTCGAGACCCCAATTGTTATAGGCCAGGGTTTAGAGAACCCCAAAGTGTATCATGGGGTTCACCTGACCCACAACATTAATAGATTGTGGTATGGGGGGACACGGCTCACTCTGCAGGTATGGTACAGCTGTAAATGGACCAGTGGTTTCTAAAACAAAACAATATTTATTCTATTAACTCAAGTTAACCTTTTTAAAACAAACAGTGAATATCTTAGCAACCCGTGAATCAAATACACCCCCCAAAAATGCAACACTAAGTAACCTGTATGCTGTCCTTTTACACCCAAAAGACGGAAGAAACCTTCAAACAGGAGCACATTAGTTTTACATTCAATACTGAGACCTTTTACAATTCTGAGTTCACCAAATGATCCATAGATAGTCTTTGGATGGCAGAGATCAACAACAATGCAGCTCACTGAAAAAACACAGACACACACAAGCTTTTTCTCAAACTGAAAATAAAAAGCTGAAGTAGAGCTCAGCTCCACCCACACTCTGACATCACTCCAGTAACATGAGCAGCTCCATTTCTTAAAGGTACATTTCTTAAACACCCATTTCCTAAAGGGTGCCTTACGAATGGCTGAACCTGGGAAAGGTTTGCCCTGGGAATGTTCTGAAGACTGGACAGGATCTATTTGTCCCATGATTATGAACTGGAGAGGTCCTGCATCTGTTTTATTTTTCCATTGACCATGGAGGATTCCAATAATCCAGGAGTTGTTCCCAACTCCATCGTGATTCCAGTCCAGGAACGGTGCAATCCGGGGTGTGATCCTATAATTGGGAATGAGGAAGGATGACAATATCTCGTGTATTTCTATCCTGCTTGGGAAACTTGGCCGGTCTGAGTTAATCCTGTAATTCAGATTCAATGAGAAATGTAACCTTCTCCAAAATATATTTGAATTATGAACATTGTCCTAGCACTGCCATCATCTGACAGGACTGCAATCTACAGTATCCCCCCCCCCCTCTTCCTTCTTAAAGTATTAAGATAATTTCCTACTTCCCCCTCTGTACCCACTTATCTACCAACACCCGCACCCCCACCTACCCACTGCCCAGTTTATTGTTGCTGAGCTGCTGTACTTGCTGTCCGTTCAGACACGGAGAAAGCTTAACCAGTCATTTCAAGGCTCTTCTTCTCTCTTTTTCAGTTAATTTGCTGGGAATTACGATTTTGTATTGGGGAAGGTGTGGCCTCTCTACCTGCACCACTCGCTACCTGGTGGCCATGGCAACGGCGGATCTGCTGTTTATTATCACTGAGCCCATACTGAACATCATCAGTGGTTATTATTTCCCCTGGAGTTTCCTGTCCCTCACCTCTGTGTGCAGTGTCAACAATATCCTGGTGGCTGCATCCAGAGACTGTTCTGTCTGGTTCACGCTCACTTTCTCCTTTGATCGATTTGTGGCTATTCGCTGTCAGAAACTGAAAACTAAATATTGCACCGGGAAAACTGCCGCTGTGGTTCTGTCAACAAGCGGCCTCCTGCTCTGTGTAAAAAACATCCCCTTGTACTTTATATATGAACCTGGAGTGGTAATCGACAATGTCCAGTGGATGTGTCGGTCAAAGAGAAGCACTTTGACTGACCCCGTGTGGGTAGCATTTCTCTGGTTTGATCAGGTTGTAACACCATTGATCCCATTCTTTTCAATCCTGTTGATCAACGCTCTGACAGTCAGACACATTTTACTCACCAGTAGAGTCCGGAAGGCACTGAGGGCTCAGAGTCAGGGAGAGAATCGCAGAGACCAAGAGATGGAGAGCAGAAGGAAGTCAATGATTTTACTCTTCAGCATCTCTGGAGCTTTCATTCTCCTCTGGACGGTTTATGTTATAAAATGTTTCTATTTTTATTTGAGTGGATTATATAACCTCACCCTGCCGCAATATAATTTCCAACAAGTCGGATATATGCTGCAGAATTTAAATTGCTGCACAAACACATTTATTTATGTGGTGACTCAGTCCAGGTTCAGGGAGCAGATCAAGATCCTGGTGAAATATCCGGCTACATCGATAATCAAATTAATGAAGAAACAAAATTGACTGACAGCCCCTCAGCCAATGAGGAGCTCCAGCCGCTGACTGACCGCCCCACAGCCAATCCATACTCTGCGACTCGACTGACAGTCGCTGAAGCCAATCAGGGAGTTCCACCTGCTGGCCAGGAGGCAGCTCAGCCAATCTAGTTCCGTCCGCGGACTGACAGCGGCTCCTTCCAAACATGGAGCTCCACCGCGTGAGACTCAGAAGGCTCAACCAATCAGGTAGCTCAATCTGTGACTGGGAAACGCCTCAACCTATGAGGGAGCCTGAACCCAATAGTGATTCAATCCTATTGGACAGGAATGTTGTGCCTGTGGGATGACTGTTTCTGAGTAACTTTGTAACGTTAAATTACCCGACCGAGTACGTTTCTTTAGAAAATATTTTATTGAGTCATTTAGAATTTTAACAACTTCAACCATCAAATTTCAACAACAAGAGAAACACAACAATAGAACCAACAGCCCTCCTAGAACAAACACCAGCCAACATAGCTTACCAACAGTGCCACCTTCCCAGCCCCCTTCCATTGGTTCTCCTGTCGTTACTCGTACCCCATTGCCGCCCCTTTCGCTTCCACTCCTCCCTGCCCATCTCCCCCTGCTGACAGCTTGACACCTGCCAGATACCCCACAGCCTCGGACATGCGCAAAACATATGGACATGGTCTGCAGGACGCCCCGCACAGCGCCCACCTCAAAGACCCTGCTCATCCGTGCCACCGCCATATGTGCCCTGTGGACCACCATAACCTGTATCAGGCTGAGCCTGGCACACGACGAGGATACATTAACTCTCCTCTGGACCTCCTCCCATACCCCAGCCTCCAACTCCCCACCCAGCTCTTCTTCCCACTTTCTCTTCACCTCACTTATAGGGCCTCCCTCCCACTTCATTGGCTCCTTGTAGATCTCTGAGACCTTCCCCTCTCCAACTCCTGTTCTCGACACCACCTCATCCTGCAGTCCACTGCGCGGCAGGTGCGGGAAGGTCGAAACCTGCCTCCACGCAAAATCCCTCACCTGCAGATACCGGAACCTATACACACCTGCCAACTCACACTCCTTCTCCAGCTCCTCGAAGCCCGGGGAATCTTCATCAAAAAACAAATTCCAAATTTTTCGAGCCCTGCCCGCTTCCACCTCCGGAGCGCCCCCACCCCCACCCAGCGCCCCACCCCACACTCCCCCGGGCAAACCGGTGATTATCACATATCGGCGCACACACCGACGCCCTCTCTAACCCCATGTGCTGCCTGCACTGTCCCCAGATCCTTAGGGTTGCCACTGCGACCGGGCTAGTGGACTCCCAAGCCGGCGAGAAGGACAGAACTGCCGTTACCACTGCCCCTAAAACCTTGTCCTTACATGATGCCGCCTCCACCCGTTCCCAAACAGACCCCTCCCCCACTGCCCACCCTGACCATCGCAATATTCGCCGCCCTATGGTAATCAATAAAATTCGGAAGAGCCAGCCTCCCCACCCTAATTCCCCGCTCCAGGAACACCTTGCCTGGTATAGCAAACGAACCCAGTCCGCAAAGCCCTGCCCAAACCCAAACCGCCCCCCGACCTCCACAAGTATTCCTACTCCACCCAATCAATGGCCTTCTCCACATCCATGGCCATCACCACCTCAACCTCGCGCCACTCTGGAGGCATCATAATCACATTAAGTAACATCCTAATGGTGGTCGCCAAATGCCTCCCCTTAACGAACCCCGTCTGGTCCTCTCCTATTACCCCTGGGACGCAGTCTTCGATCCTCGAGGCCAGGACCTTCGCCAGTAGTTTTGCATCTACATTTAACAGGGAGATTGGCCGATATGATCCACAACATTCCGGGTCCTTATCTCGCTTTAAAAGGAGAGAGTGATCGACGCCTGTGGCAATGTCGGGGGGGGGGGGGGGGGGGGGGGGGGGTGGGGGGGGGGGGGGGGGGGGGGAGTACTCCCAACGCCTTTCTGTCATTGAAGGACCTTACCAAGAGCGGTCCCAACACCCCCTGAGAACGCCTTGTAAAATTCCCCCGGGTACCGGTCCCGGGGCCTTACCCGATAGCGCCGCCTCCAGCCCCTCTACTACTTCTACTAGCCCAATTGGGGCCCCCAGGCCCTCCACCAGCTCCTCATCAACCTTTGGGAACTCCAAGCCTCCCAGAAACCGCTTCATTCCCTCCTTCCCGGCTGTGGGTTCCGATGTATAATTTGCTATTAAAGTCCCGAAACACCCCGTTCACTTCCGCTGGGACCAGGACCGTATTTCCCCCTGTGTCCTTCACTTCCCCAATCTCTCTCGCTGCCTCCTGCTTCCTCAACTGGTGTGTTACCATCCTTCTCGCTTTCTCACCATACTCACACACCACCCCTCTCACCCTTCTCAACTGCCCTACCGCCTGACTCATGGATAACAGTCCGAATTCCATTTGTACCCTTGGGCGTTCCTTTAGCAGCCCTTACCCCAGGGCCTCTGCATATCTCCTGTCCACCTGCAGGATTTCCTCCACTAGACTTTCTATCTCCACCCCCTCCGCCTTCTCTCTATGTCTCCAAATCGAAATAAACTGCCCCCTGACCACTGCCATCAGTGCACCCCAGACCGTACCTGCCGAATCCTCCCCCGTGTCATTAATCTCTACATACCCCCGGTTGGTCTTCGTCACCCGCTCGCACCCCTCTTCCTCCGCCAACAGTCCCACACCCAGCCTCCATGGCGGGCACTGGGGCCCCCCTTTGTTCACTCGTAAATCCACCCAGTGTGGGGCATGGCCAAATTCTCGACATCCACCATCCCTGCCAACAGCGTCTTATCCAACATGAAGAAATCTACTTGGGAGTACACTTTGTGCACAGGGTACAACGAAAGTTCTTTGGCCCTCGACCTCCCAAATCTTCACGGATCCATCCCCACCATGTGCTCCATGAATCCCCGAAGCTCCTTAGCTGCTGCCGACATCGTCCCCGACCTTGGGCTCGACTGGTGCAGTCTCGGATCCAGGAGCGTATTAAAGTCCCCCCCCCGCCCCCCCACATCCCCTCCCCGCCTTAATCAGCCTATCAGTGTCCAGATCTGGAATCTTCCCCAGCACCCGCCCCATAAATCCACATCGTCCCAGTTCGGGGCACTCATAGTTACCATCCCGACCGGCAGCCCCTCCAGTTTCCCGCTTACCACAACGTACATTCCCCCAGAGTCCGTCACTACATTTTCCCATCTGGAACGCCACCCCGCTTATTGAACAAAATCCCCAGCCTCTTCATTTTCGAGTCCAATCCCGAATGAAATACTTGCCCAGCCCAGCCATTCTTCAGCCGAATCTGCTCCCCCACCTTCAGGTGAGTCTCCTGTAGCATGGCCACATCCGCCTTCAATCGTTTTAAGTGTGCGAACGCACAGGCCCTCTTGACAGGCCCATTCAAACCTCGCACTTCCACGTGATCAGCCTGGTCGGGGGGCACCCTGCCCCCCCCCCCTCCTCCCCCGCGGACCAAACATAGTCCCTATTGGGCGAAGTTGATTTTCTCCACCTGGAGAGATTCCGAGAGGTCGGACAGCCAGTCGGCAGCTTTGGGTGGTGCTGCCGATCGCCAACCGAACAGGATTCTATGGTGGGCGATCAGGGAGGCAAAGGCAAGGGTGTCCGCCCTCCTCCCCAGGAATAGATCCGGCTGGACTGAAACCCCGAAAACCGCCAGGTTCGGACATCGCTCCACCCTCACCCCGACCACCTTGGACATTGCCGCAAAGAAGGCTGTCCAGTACTCCACAAGTCTGGGGCAGGACCAGAACATGTGGGCGTGATTGGCTGGGCGTCCTTGGCACCGTTCACATCTGTCCTCCGCCTCCGGGAAGAACCTACTCATACGGGTTCTTGTTAAGAGGGCTCTATGTACCACTTTTAGTAGCGTCAGGCTGAGCCTTGCTCACGTGGAGGTGGAGTTGATCCTATGCAGTGCTTCCCTCCAGAGTCCCCACCCTATTTCAATCCCCAGGTCCTCCTCCCACTTCATTCTTGTTGCGTCCAATACGGTGTCAGCCCCTTCTACCAGTCGGTCATACATGTCGCTACAGTTCCCTTTCTCTAGTATGCTTGCGTCCAGTAACTCTTCCAGCAGTCTCTGTCGTGGTGGTTGTGGGTATGTCCCTGTCTCCTTTCGTAGGAAGTATTTAGTTGCAAGTACCTTAGCTTGTTCCCCCTGGCTCGCTGGAATGTCTCTGTCAGTTCGCCCAGTGTTGCGATCCTGCCGTCCGTGTATAGGTCCCTGACTGCCAGTGTCCTTCTGTCCTGTCCCCACATTTTGAAGGTGGCGTCAGTCAGCGCTGGCGTGAACCTAAGGTTGTTGCAGATGGGAGCTTTACCCGACATTCTGGTCAGGCCAAATTGTTGCCGTAGTTGGTTCCAGGACTGGAGGGTGGCTATTACCACCGGGCTGCTGGAGTGCTTTTTGGGTAGGGATGGGGTTGGGAGTGCCACCGTGGCGAGGGCCCGGAGGGAGGTCCCCATGCAGGAGGCCTCTTCCGCGCGCACCCACTCAGCTTCTGGCTCCTTGATCCGTCACCTTATTCGCTCGGCCGTCGCCGCCCAGTGGTTAAGTTGTAGGTTTGGGAGGGCAAGCCCCCCCCCACCTGGATTTTGTTTTTTGTAAGACCTTCTTTGGGATCCGAGCATTTCCCCCCCCCCCCCCCCCCCCCCAATACGAACACCATGATTAGTTTGTCCAGCACTTTGAAAAAGGCCTTGGGGATGTAGATCGGAATGGATCGAAGTAGGAAGAGGTACCTGGGCAGTACGTTCATTTTGATCGTCTGGACTCTCCCTGCGAGAGAGAGTGGGAGTGTGTTCCATCTTTGCAGGTCCTTTTTTACTTCCTCTGTCAGACTGGTGAGGTTCCATTTGTGGATCCCTTTCCAGTCATGGGCTATTTGGATCCCCAGGTAGTGGAATTTGTGTCGTGCTTGTTTAAACGGCAGTCCCGTTAGGGCTGCCCCACCTACTTGTGGGTGTACCGGGAAGATCTCACTTTTGCTCATGTTGAGTTTGTAGCCCGAGACGGCGCCAAACTCTTTCAGGAGCGCGATGATTCCGTCCATGCTGCTCTGTGGGTCCGAAATGTAGAGGAGCAGGTCATCTGCATAGAGTGAGACTCTGTGCTCTCTGCCTCCCCTTCGGATCCCCCTCCAGCTTTTTGCTGCTCTGAGCGCGATTGCTAGTGGCTCGATCGCTGGAGCGAACAGCTGCGGGGACAGTGGGCATCCTTGTCTGCTGCCCCTGTGCAGCTGGAAGTATCAGGAGTTGGTGTTGTTGGTCCGTACGCTCGCCATGGAAGCGTTGTATAGGAGCTTTACCCAGGAGGTGAACCCTGTTCCAAGCCCGAACCACTCCAGGACCTCTATGAAGTATTTCCATTCGACTCTGTCGAAGGACTTTTCTGCATCTAGGGAGACGATCACCTCTGGTGTTCTCTCCCCGGAGGGCGTCATTATCACGTTCAGCAGGCGATTGATGTTAGAGGTAAGCTGTCTACCTTTGACAAAGCCCGCCTGGTCCTCTGCGATCACCTCAGGTACACAGTCTTCTAACCTTTTGGCTAGGATTTTGGCCAGTATTTTTGCGCCTGCATCCAGCAGTGAGATGGATCTATAGGACCCACATTCCGTTGGGTCTTTGTCTTTCTTAGGTCTCAGCGAGATTGAGGCCTGTGCTAGCGTGGGCGGCAGTGTGCCCCGAGCTAGCGAGTCTGTGAACATCTCCCGCAGGTGCGGGGCCAGTGCTATCGCAAATCTTTTGTAGTAGTCCCCTGGGAACCCGTCCGGTCCCGGCGCCTTCCCCGCCTGCATGGAGCTAATGCTGTCCATGATCTCTGCCAGTGCTAGTGGTGCTTCCAGGCCCCGTTTTGTATTCTCCCCCACGACTGGAACGTCCAGTCCATCAAGGAACCGTTTCATCCCGGACTCTCCCATTGGGGGCTCTGAGGTGTACCGCTCTTGGTAGAAGGCCTTGAAGGTTTTGTTGATCTTTTCTGGTTCTGATTCTAACGTGCCTCTGGTTTCCCTGATTTGTGCAATTTCTCTGGCGGCTGCCTGCTTTCTCAGCTGGTGTGCCAACAGGCGGCTGGCTTTGTCTCCGTGTTCGTATAGGGTCCCACGTGCCTGGCAGAGTTGGTGCACTGCTTTCCTGGTGGAGAGAATGTCAAAGTTCCTTTGTAGCTCTTTCCTCTCCGCTAGCAGCTCTACGCTCGGTGGTTCGGAGTAGTTATGGTCTACCCCCAGTATGGAGTCGACCAGCTGCTGCCTAGCTGCCCTTTCCTCCCTATCTCTTCGCGCTTTGAAAGCGATAATTTCACCTCTTAGTACGGCCTTTATTGCTTTCCAGAACGTGGAGGGTGAGAGCTCCCCGTTCTGGTTGTTCTCTGTGTACTCTGCAATGGCCCTTGATAACCTTTCGTTGAAGGCCTTTTCCGCTCGTAGGGCGACGTCCAACCTCCAGGTGGGGCGTTGGGCCCTGCCCGTCTCCAGCCTTGCGTCCATGTCGCGTGGAGTGTGGTCTGATATCACAATTGCGGATTATTCCAACTTGTCTATCCCCGGAAGCACTGTTTTCCCCACCACAAAGAAGTCAATTCAGGTGTATACATTGTGTACTGGGGAGAAGAAGGAGAATTCCTTCTCCCCCGAGTGGGCGAGCCTCCAGGGGTCCACTGCTCTCATCTGCTCCATAACATGACTGAGTTCCCTTGCCATGCTTGAGGTTTTCCCCGTTTTGGGGTTTGATCTGTCTGTCTTTGGGTCCTGTACACAGTTGAGGTCCCCTCACCCCTCTCCCCCCATGATTAGTCGATGCGTCGCTATGTCAGGGATTTATGCCATGGTCTTCTTGAAAAAGCTTGTGTCGTCCCAGTGGGTGCGTACACGTTAATTAGTACGACTGGTGCCCATGCAGGGCCCCGCTGACCATGATATACCGTCCCCCTGGGTCCGTAACCGTCTTTGTTGCCCTAAACATCGTCCTCTTGCCGATCAATATCGCCACCCCCCTGGCCCTTGTCCCATAGCAGGAGTGGTAGGTCTGTCCCACCCAGCCCTTTCTTACCTACAGTCGGTCCTGCTCTCTCAGGTGTGTCTCTTGGAGGAAGACTATGTCGGCCCTCATATTTCTTAGGTGGGTGACGACTCTGGATCTCTTCACTGGGCCGTTCAGTCCCCTCAAGTGGATAGAGCTGTGAAGAAGGCCTATGGTGTGCTCGCGTTCATTAACAGAGGGATTGAATTTAAGAGCCGTGAGGTGATGATGCAGCTGTACAAAACTTTGGTAAGGCCACATTTGGAGTACTGTGTACAGTTCTGGTCGCCTCATTTTAGGAAGGATGTGGAAGCTCTGGAAAAGGTGCAAAGAAGATTTACCAGGATGTTGCCTGGAATGGAGAGTAGGTCTTACGAGGAAAGGTTGAGGGTGCTAGGCCTTTTCTCATTAGAGTGGAGAAGGATGAGGGGCGACTTGATAGAGGTTTATAAGATGATCAGGGGAATAGATAGAGTAGACAGTCAGAGACTTTTTCCCCAGGTGGAACACACCATTACAAGGGGACATAAATTTAAGGTGAAAGGTGGAAGATATAGGAGGGATATCAGAGGTAGGTTCTTTACCCAGAGAGTAGTGGGGGCATGGAATGCACTGCCTGTGGAAGTAGTTGAGTCGGAAACATTAGGGACCTTCAAGCAGCTATTGGATAGGTACATGGATTACGGGAAAATGATATAGTGTAGATTTATTTGTTCTTAAGGGCAGCACTGTGGATAGCACAATTGCTTCACAGATCCATGGTCCCAGGTTCGATTCCGGCTTGGGTCGTTGTCTGTGCGGAGTCTGCACGTCCTCCCCGTGTCTGCGTGGGTTTCCTCCGGGTGGTCCGGTTTCCTCCCACAGTCCAAAGATGTGCGGGTTAGGTGAATTGGCCAATGATAAATTGTCCTTAATGTCCAAATTGCCCTTGGTGTTGGGTGGAGGTGTTGAGTTTGGGTAGGGTGCTCTTTCCAAGAGCCGGTGCAGACTCAAAGGGCCGAATGGCCTCCTTCTGCACTGTAAATTCAATGATAATCTATGATTAATCTAGGACAAAGGTTCGGCACAACATCGTGGGCCGAAGGGCCTGTTCTGTGCTGTATTTTATATGTTCTATGTTCTTACGCTCCAGGTGACTATCCTGGTGGGGAGCTTCTGCCCCCTCGCTCCTGTGGAATTAACCATACTTACCTGGTGGATGCCCCCCTGCCCTCCGGGGTTCCCCTTTGTTAGGGGGCCGTCCAGGATGGCCGCTGTCACTGCTCTCTCCATGCGGTCGGGTCCCTGCGCTCCAGGGTTTCCCTTTGTCCCGGGGGCACCCGACACGGCCACCCACTGAGCGTCCGGCATGCGGGTAGTCCCCTGCACTCTGGGGTCTCCCTTCGCCCAGAGACCGTACTGGGTGGGTGCAGCGATTCCTTGTCTCGAGCCCTTGTTGTGGCACTTTGTAGCCAATTCCTTTTCAAGCCCTGTTTGTCCCTCCTTCCCTGTGTCGCCCCTCCCCGGTCTCTCCTTCCCTGTGTCCACCCCCCCTCCCATCCCGGTCTCTCCCCTTTCCCCCTTCTCCCTTGTACCCCTTCTTTGTCCCTCGTTCCCCTGTTCCTGTCCCAGTTTGCTCTCCCGTCTCTGTTGAGTGGTCCCCCCCCTCCCCCACCTCCAGCCTGGCGCCGTCCCCCCTGTTGGGGGTGCGCTGCGGCCCTGCTTTGTTGCATACCCCGGGCGCTCGCTTTCCCGCTAGCACGGTGGCCCCCCCTCCCGGAGTTACTGTCTCGCTTCTCCCCTGCCCGGCCTGCACGGTTTCTGCCCTCTCTTACCCTATCCTACCCTGCACTTCTCTTGCTTGCTCACCCTTCTCCGCTGCTCTCCTTCCCTCGTGCTGGGGCCTGGCCTCCCACCTGAAGCAGTCCATCGGGCAGGGGTCTGTTCTTAGTTCAGGGTGCGCTCGCCGTGGCCGGGTTGGCGGGGGACGCTGCTGGCGTTGCCTCACCCCTCCCCTCTCCCCCCCCCTCGTCGGAGTGTTGTTGATCCCTGCCAAGGGCCCCTCATTTCTACCTTCGCTGGTGGTTTTCCATCCCGTGTTCCTCGACAAACGTGTTTGCTTCAGCAGGGTCTGTAAAGAAGTATTCTCTTTCTTGGTGTGTGACCCAGAGTTTCGCTGGGTACAGCATACCAAAACGCACGTTGCTCTTGTGAAGAGCTACTTTCGCTCTATTAAACTCGGCCCGTCTCCTGGCTAGGTCTGCCCCAGTGTCCTCGTAAATTCTAATGGCATGTCCTTCCCATTTGCAGGTTCTGTTTTTCCTGGCCCAGAGTAGGATTGTTTCCCTATCTTGGTACCGGTGCAGTTTAGCTATAACTGCTCTCGGGTGTTCCCCTGCTTTGGGCTTCGGGCGCAGTGACCGGTGTGCTCTGTCCATTTCTGGTGGGCTGGGAGAGGTTTTCTTCCCCACTAAGTTGCCCAGCATCTGGGCCACGTATGCCGTGGGGTTTCTACCCTCGATCCCCTCCGATAAGCCCACTATCCTGACATTTTGCCTCCTCGAGCGGTTTTCCTGGTCGGCCACTCTGCCCTTCAGGCTCCCCTGTGTTGTGCCCAGTCTCGCCACCTCCCTCTCCAGAGCCGTGATCCGGTCGCTCATGTCAGTCGCTGCTTTCTCCAGCTCTTTGATGGTCGCCTCTTGGGCCTCCAGTTTCTTCCCTTGGGCGCCCAATTTCTCCTCTGCTCTGCCCAGGGCCTGCTGCACCTCCGTCAGGGCCTTGGCCATTGCTGCCTGCACTGCGGCCTCTATGTCTACCCGAGCCTCTGCCTTGTTTACCTGCTGATGTTCCCTCAGCGCATCGGTAAAGGCTGCCTTCCAGGTCCAGCTCCCCCCTGGCCCCGGGGGAGACTGCACCTGTCTGCCCAGCTCTTTTTGATCCGACGATACTTCCGTTCTGCCGCTTTGCTCGCTGATTGGCTCATCTGAACTGGCTCGCCCATTGCCCCGTCTGCCTTTGGTGCCCCTTCTCCCTCTGCTTTGGCTCCCTTCTGGCATTTTTCCCCCCTTTTCTATTTCCTCCCCCCCCCTCTCATTTATTTATTTTCTCTCTCCCTCCCCCCCCCTTCCCTTTTTCTTCTCCCGTCCCTTCTCTCCTTTACCACTTTATTTTTCCCTCTCTTATAAAATTCTTCTCAGGTGAACTTGTTTTGGGTGAGAACAAGGAGAGTGCAAAAAGAATTGAAACAATTTTTTCAAAAATGTTTTTTTTTAAATCCGGAGGTCCCCTGAAAAAAGGCCCGACTTCAGAGCTTATGTATATTGACAACTGGATTGATCAGCATTTGGGATGTGCTGTGCTTTGCTGACATTTTTCTATCTTTTTTAAATGAGGACCTTTTTTTCTGGAAACACTGAATCACTGTCACTGATTCACGATGGACTGGATGGAGCATGGTGTCCAGTTCTGGACACCTCACCTTTAGCATCAAAGGGGCAGACATTACAGACGGCGCAGGAAGTGGTTCAGGATGATATGGGGTTAGAATGGTTGGGTGGTTATTTTTGACTGGTGCAGACACGATGTCTGAAGGACCTTTTCTGTGCTCTGCACCTCTAGACTGTATGACTGTGGGTGTGGGGGTGAGAAACCTCAGGGACATCAGTAGATTGGAGAAACTGTGGCTGGGTGTGATCCTGATGTGGACACACTTACCCGTCCATCCTGAAGCAGAGTTTAGCAGAGGCCACACTGGGGCTGGGGGTGATCCTGATGTAGTGCACAATTACCCGTCCATCCTGAAGCAGAGTTTAGCAGAGGCCACTCTGGGGCTGACGGGAACTAAAATGCTGATTTCTCTCACAACGATGCACTCCTGTCTGTTACAGTAAAGCATCAAACCCGTCTGAGTGACGTGTACCTTCACCAGAATGATTCCGACACCTCAATGATTCATTTACAAAGTGAGAGGGCACAAACTAGGTTTGTGTTCCCAGGAATTGGGAAGGGTCAGGGATGAATTCACCAAAGTTTGGGACAGACCATTTCTGCAGGTTGGGGAATCTCAGACTGGGAGGGGCTAGTTTGAACATTCGAGCAGGACCTTTAGGAGTGAAGTTTAGATTCACTGCGACATGAAAAGGATTGTAGAAGTTAATTCATTTTTCAATCTAAAATGGACCTGATCTGCTGCCTTTCAGATATACAAATACTATTCTGTCACTCTCAGTCCCGAGGACATTGTGTGTACACCTGTGGATCTGTCTGTTTTTATCTCCTCTCCTGGAAAATCTATTAACCTCCACATACTCCAGGCACCATTTTCAGTTAGTTGATCATTCCTGCTTTTCTCTCTCTCTCTCTCTCTCTCTCTCTCTCTCTTACGCTCCCTCTGTATTTCTCTCTGTCTCTATCTCTCTCACTCTCTCTCTCTCGCTCTCTGTCTCTTTCTGTCTCTCCCTCTCTGTCTCTCTCTGTCTCTCTCTTTCTGTCTCTCCCTCTTCTCTGTCTGTCTCTTTCACACTCTCTCTCTATCGTTCTATTTCTGCCTCTCCCTCTGCCTCTCTCAGTCTCTGCCTCTCACTCTGTCTCTCTCTCTCTTTGTCTCTCTGTCTGTCTGTCTCTCTCTCTCTCAATATTGATCAGGATATATAAAAAGTCCTTTCACAAACTGTTCCTGACCAGATGACTGGATCCGGTTTGGGGATGTGGAGCCAGGGGAAAGTGTCTGAATGGATTGCTGGCTGCTGCTTCCAGACAGGAAGCAGATCCTGGGAATAGGGGTTATTTTCCAGAGTGACAGAAGTTTCTGGAATCTCTGCTGTTCACAGTTGACACTTAGTCCTTTGTGCTTTGAAGTCCAAAAATACAATTCCCAAATTTGTGGATGACACGAAATTGGGAATGGAGGGAGGGAGGGAACGTGGGTTGTATTATGGGGAATTTGGGAGTTTCAGGGAGAATTCGATCAAAGTTGTCAGGAGAAGAATGGAAACTGATCGGATTGATGGAAATCAACATTTCTTGCTGGTTGCAGAGTCTCGGTCAGGGACCATTGTCTATCGACCTTCATATTTCCTCTCTCGGTCTGTCCATCCCATCACTGAATCATACAATTGTTCCAGTGTAATGGAAGCCATTCGGCCCACCGTGTCTGTCCCAGCTCTCCTAATGAGTAATTCAGCGAGTGCCACTCCCCTGCCTTCTCACCGTAACCCTGCACATTCTTCCTTGTAAGATAATGATCCCATTCCCTTTTGAAGCTGCCTCCCCCACACTGTTCAGGCCGTGCATTCCAGACCTTAACAACTCGCTGTGTGATGTTACGACACCCTTGACGAGTGCGCGATCAATTCCACCCCACAGAGCACGGAGTGCCAACGTAAGTGAATTGACCAATAATTCATATTTTCCGAAGATCTTTAACCCTTGACTGCTCCAATGAGTTGGAGACACCAGATGTATAAGTAAAACATTATCAAACTCTTTATTAATAAAAAGAGGAAAATAGGAATATATATTTATAGAAGTAACAGAACAATGGTCCATCAGTGTACCTAACCCTAAAACCCCATCCCACCCTCTACCCCGACACACACAATAGAACATAGAACAATACAGCGCAGTACAGGCCCTTCGGCCCACGATGTTGCACCGAAACAAAAGCCATCCAACCTACACTATGCCATTATCATCCATATGTTTATCCAATAAACTTTTAAATGCCCTCAATGTTGGTGAGTTCACTACTGTAGCAGGTAGGGCATTCCACGGCCTCACTACTCTTTGCGTAAAGAACCTACCTCAGACCTCTGTCCTATATCTATTACCCCTCAGTTTAAAGTTATGTCCCCTCGTGCCAGCCATATCCATCCGCGCGAGAAGGCTCTCACTGTCCACCCTATCCAACCCCCTGATCATTTTGTATGCCTCTATTAAGTCTCCTCTTAACCTTCTTCTCTCCAACGAAAACAACCTCAAGTCCATCAGCCTTTCCTCGTAAGATTTTCCCTCCATACCAGGCAACATCCTGGTAAATCTCCTCTGCACCCGCTCCAAAGCCTCCACGTCCTTCCTATAATGCGGTGACCAGAACTGTACGCAATACTCCAAATGCGGCCGTACCAGAGTTCTGTACAGCTGCAACATGACCTCCCGACTCCGGAACTCAATCCCTCTACCAATAAAGGCCAACACTCCATAGGCCTTCTTCACAACCCTATCAACCTGGGTGGCAACTTTCAGGGATCTATGTACATGGACGCCTAGATCCCTCTGCTCATCCACACTTCCAAGAACTTTACCATTAGCCAAATATTCCGCATTCCTATTATTCCTTCCAAAGTGAATCACCTCACACTTCTCTACATTAAACTCCATTTGCCACCTCTCGGCCCAGCTCTTCAGCTTATCTATATCCCTCTGTAATCTGCTACATCCTTCCACACTATCGACAACACCACCAACTTTAGTATCGTCTGCAAATTTACTCACCCACCCTTCTGCGCCTTCCTCTAGGTCATTGATAAAAATGACAAACAGCAACGGCCCCAGAACAGATCCTTGTGGTACTCCACTTGTCACTGTACTCCATTCTGAACATTTCCCATCAACCACCACCCTCTGTCTTCTTTCAGCTAGCCAATTTCTGATCCACATCTCTAAATCACCCTCAATCCCCAGCCTCCGTATTTTTTGCAATAGCCTACCGTGGGGAACCTTATCAAACGCTTTGCTGAAATCCATATACACCACATCAACTGCTCTACCCTCGTTTACCTGTTCAGTCACCTTCTCAAAGAACTCAATAAGGTTTGTGAGGCATGACCTACCCTTCACAAAGCCATGCTGACTATCCCTGATCATATTATTCCTATCTAGATGATTATAAATCTTGTCTCTTATAATCCCCTCCAAGACTTTACCCACTACAGACGTGAGGCTCACCGGCCTATAGTTGCCGGGGTTGTCTCTGCTCCCCTTTTTGAACAAAGGGACCACATTTGCTGTCCTCCAGTCCTCTGGCACTATTCCTGTAGCCAATGATGACATAAAAATCAAAGCCAAAGGTCCAGCAATCTCTTCCCTGGCCTCCCATAGAATCCTAGGATAAATCCCATCAGGTCCCGGGGACTTATCTATTTTCAGCCTGTCCAGAATTGCCAACACCTCTTCCCTACGTACCTCAATGTCATCTATTCTATTAGCCTGGGGCTCAGCATTCTCATCCACAACATTATCTTTTTCCTGAGTGAATACTGACGAAAAATATTCATTTAGTATCTCGCCTATCTCTTCAGACTCCACACACAATTTCCCATCCCTGTCCTTGACTGGTCCTACTCTTTCCCTAGTCATTCGCTTATTCCTGACATACCTATAGAAAGCTTTTGGGTTTTCCTTGATCCTTCCTGCCAAATACTTCTCATGTCCCCTCCTTGCTCGTCTTAGCTCTCTCTTTAGATCCTTCCTCGCTACCTTGTAACTATCCATCGCCCCAACCGAAACTTCACACTTCATCTTCACATAGGCCTCCTTCTTCCTCTTAACAAGAGATTCCACTTCCTTGGTAAACAACGGTTCCCTCGCTCGACGCCTTCCTCCCTGTCTGACCGGTACATACTTATCAAGAACACGCAGTAGCTGATCCTTGAACAAGCCCCACTTATCCAGTGTGCCCAACACTTGCAGCCTACTTCTCCACCTTATCCCCCCCAAGTCACGTCTAATGGCATCATAATTGCCCTTCCCCCAGCTATAACTCTTGCCCTGCGGTGTATACTTATCCCTTTCCATCATTAACGTAAACGTCACCGAATTGTGGTCACTGTCCCCAAAGTGCTCTCCTACCTCCAAATCCAACACCTGGCCTGGTTCATTACCCAAAACCAAATCCAACGTGGCCTCGCCTCTTGTTGGCCTGTCAACATATTGTTTCAGGAAACCCTCCTGCACACACTGTACAAAAAACGACCCATCTAATGTACTCGAACTATATCTTTTCCAGTCAATATTTGGAAAGTTAAAGTCTCCCATAATAACTACCCTGTTACTTTCGCTCTTATCCAGAATCATCTTCGCCATCCTTTCCTCTACATCCCTAGAACTATTAGGAGGCCTATAAAAAACTCCCAACAGGGTGACCTCTCCTTTCCTGTTTCTAACTTCAGCCCATACTACCTCGGCAGAAGAGTCCCCATCTAGCATCCTCTCCGCCACCGTAATACTGCTCTTGACTAGCAGCGCCACACCTCCCCCTCTTTTGCCTCCTTCTCTGAGCTTACTAAAACACCTAAACCCCGGAACCTGCAACATCCATTCCTGTCCCTGCTCTATCCATGTCTCCGAAATGGCCACAACATCGAAGTCCCAGGTACCAACCCACGCTGCCAGTTCCCCTACCTTGTTTCGTATACTCCTGGCATTGAAGTAGACACACTTCAAACCACCTACCTGAACACTGGCCCCCTCCTGCGATGTCAAATCTGTGCTCCTGACCTCTATACTCTCATTCTCCCTTACCCTAAAACTACAATCCAGGTTCCCATGCCCCTGCTGCATTAGTTTAAACCCCCCCCCCCAAAGAGCACTAACAAATCTCCCCCCCCAGGATATTTGTGCCCCTCAGGTTCAGATGTAGACCATCCTGTCTGTAGAGGTCCCACCTTCCCCAGAAAGAGCCCCAGTTATCCAAAAATCTGAATCCCTCCCGCCTGCACCATCCCTGTAGCCACGTGTTTAAATGCTCTCTCTCCTTATTCCTCATCTCACTATCACGTGGCACGGGCAACAACCCAGAGATAACAACTCTGTTTGTTCTAGTTCTGAGCTTCCATCCTAGCTCCCTGAAAGCCTGCCTGACATCCTTGTCCCCTTTCCTACCTATGTCGTTGGTGCCAATGTGGACCACGACTTGGGGCTGCTCCCCCTCCCCCTAAGGACCCGGAAAACACGATCCGAGACATCACATACCCTTGCACCTGGGAGGCAACATACCAAACGTGAGTCTCTCACGCTCCCACAAAATCTCCTATCTGTGCCCCTGACTATAGAGTCCCCAATTACTAATGCTCTGCTCCTCTCCCCCCTTCCCTTCTGAGCAACAGGGACAGACTCCGTGCCAGAGGCCCGTACCCCATGGCTTACCCCTGGTAAGTCGTCCCCCCCCACAAGTATCCAAAGCGGTATACTTGTTTCTCAGGGGTACGACCGCAGGGGTTCCCTGCACTGACTGCTTTTTCCCAGTCCCTCTTACAGTTACCCACCTATCTCCAATCTTTGGTGTAACTAATTCCCTGAAGCTGCTATCTATGACCCCTTCTGCCTCCCGAATGATCCGAAGTTCTTCCAACTCCAGCTCCAGTTCCCTAACTCGGTCTTGGAGGCGCTGGAGATGGCAGCACTTCCTGCAGGTAAAATCAGCAGGGACACTAACTGCATCCCTCACCTCAAACATCCTACAGGAGGAACATTGCACTCCCTTCCCTGCCATTCCTCTAACTTTCTACCAAGATCTGGCTAAAAAATAATAATAATATAATAAAATATGGTACTTACCTCAGACCAATGGGTTTTATTATTAGGTTAGAGGAGGAGGGCGGGTGGGAGACACTACACGTGTAGTGTCTCGGGTTTCCTCTCCACCAGAATTTATTGGGGAGGGTCTTCCCAGACGTCCGCGGGTCGACTTCCTGTTCCCGCCTAAAAAACTAATTTAAAATAAAATTTAAAAAAAAGAAAAATTCTCAGCTCCTGCTGAAATTGACTAACCAGCCAGCTGTTCTCACGCCGCCGAAATCGATTGGCCTGCCCCTGCAAAGACAAGTGCTTTTAAAGGTTGACTTACCTCCCAGCAACCTCCTTCCGCAATGCTCCCGCTGAAACTGACTCACCACTCACCAGCTGTTCTCACGCCGC
Source organism: Scyliorhinus torazame (assembly GCF_047496885.1). Classification (NCBI taxonomy): domain Eukaryota; kingdom Metazoa; phylum Chordata; class Chondrichthyes; order Carcharhiniformes; family Scyliorhinidae; genus Scyliorhinus; species Scyliorhinus torazame. Next base: position 4,784,621 of record NC_092725.1, on the reverse strand, counting down.
CGAAATCGACTGGCCTGCCCCTGCAAAGACAAGTGCTTTTAAAGGTTGACTTACCTCCCAGCAACCTCCTTCCGCAATGCTCCCGCTGAAACTGACTCACCACTCACCAGCTGTTCTCACGCCGCCGAATCGACTGGCCTGCCCCTGCAAAGACAAGTGCTTTTAAAGGTTGACTTACCTCCCAGCAACCTCCTTCCGCAATGCTCCCGCTGAAACTGACTCACCACTCACCAGCTGTTCTCCCGCCGCCGAAATCGACTGGCCTGCCCCTGCAAAGACAAGTGCTTTTAAAGGTTGATTTACCTCCCAGCAACCTCCTTCCGCAATGCTCCCGCTGAAACTGACTCACCACTCACCAGCTGTTCTCACACCGCCGAAATCGACTCAAGATCGATAAAAGGTAAGGGTTGGTGAGGAATAAAAAAGAACATGGATTAAAGGGTAGGTTTGAGATGAGTCTTCAATGCTATGGTTGCAGTCTATGGGCATCCTTAGATATGAGCGTATACTGCAAACATTTTAAAATCTACAGTTCCACCATTTTACTGGAGAAGTTGAATTCTTCAATTCAGACTGTGGAATTGCCATGTGTAACAGATATTACGGGGCACGATGTGTATCTGAGAAGCCAGTTACCAGGCAGAGTAACTGCATAATTTGCAATTCAAAGTCAATGTGTAACAAGGTACCATTGTGATGGCCGCCGTAAGGCTGCTGATAGTGAAAGGGGTTTGATGGCTACACCCAGATATTGGACCATCAATGTCACTAATTGCAAGATAACATACGTGCCTTTGTAATGATTGGACATATTAATTAAGCATGTGGTCCTTTAATGCGAATGGTTAAGTAATCTATGCATGTTGTAACCTCAATCGATAGTCATGATTGGACATCGATAACTAGTCACAAGACATAAATGTCTGTACCATTCTGGAATCTGCGATTTCTTGTGTCCCAATTAGAATGCCGAGAACTCTCGCTATAGCCTGTACAGAAGTCGGCATGATAGCGCAGTGATTAGCACTGCACTGTTGCTTCACAGCGCCAGGGACCCAAGTTTGATTCCTGGCTTGGGTCACTGTCTGTGCGGAGTCTGCACGTCCTCCCGATTTCTTCTCCCACCAGATGGAGCGCTGGCCTCCCGGTGCGATTACTCCCGGCTCCCTGACTGGGCGCATTGCTTTATTCTCCTCCACCTGAACTGTACACCGGAACTCTGGCCGTACCTTGAGGAATATTCTCAGTTTAAGCTTCAATTTTGAGCTCGTCCCAGCCCCTGACACACACAGTGTGAATGGCAGATGCAGTATAATTTGTGACGTTATCCACTTTGGTAGTAAAAACAAGCAGGTAGACTATTATCTGAATGGCCATAAATTAGGAGAGGGGAATGTACAAACAGGCCTGGGTGTCCTCGTACATCAGTCTCTGAAAGTAAGCGCTGGTACAGCAGGCAGTACAGAAGGTAAATGGTATGTTTACCTTTATAGAGAGAGGATTCAATTACAGGAACAGGGATGTCTTGCTGCAAATAGGGCCTTGATGAGGCCATACCTGGAATATTGTGTACAGTTTGGGTCTCCTTACCTGAGGAAAGATGTTCTTGTTCTGGAGGGAGTGCAGAGAAGGTTTACCAGACTGATTCCTGGGATGACGGGACTGACGGATGAGGAAAGATTGAATCAGTTGGCATTGTATTTGCTGGAGTTCAGATGTTTGCGGGCGGAACTCATACAAACCTTAAAATTCTAAGCGGACTGGACAGGGTGGATGCAGGAAAGATGTTCCCAATGATGGATGTGTCCAGAACCAGGGTCACTGCCTGAGGTACACGGGGTAGACCATTTAGGACAGAGATGAGGAGAAATGTGTTCACCCAGAGAGAGGTCGGTTGTAAAGTTCGTTACCACGGGAAGTAGCTGAGGCCAAAACATTGAATGTTTCCAAGAAATCGTTCGATATCGCACTTAGGGCGAAGGGGGTTAACGGATATGTCAGGGGGGGGGGCAGGATTAGGCTGTTGAGTTGGATGATCAGCCCTGATCATAATGAATGTTGGAGCAGGATCGGAGGGGCCGAATGGCCTCCTTCTGCTCTATTTTCTCCGTTTCTATTTGATCTCGGACTGTCAAATAATGATATCACACAGGTGACACAATACAATCTCACCCGGACGTTTGCTGTGGGCTGTGTAGTAATGGTGCCTGACATCCTGTCTGATTCCAGACTTAATTCGCTGGTGCGCCGCACATGCGCGGTGTGACGACCTGGGAGTGCGGGTGTTCAGGCGGTGAGGTGGTGACGCAGTGGTATTGTCACTGGACAAGTAATCCAGACCCCCAGGGTGATGCTCTGTGGAGCCGGGTTCAAATCCCACCCTTGCTGATGGTGAAATTTAAATTCAATAACAATCTGGAATTTAAAGTCTATCAGTGACAATGAAACCATTGTCGATTGTCGTAAAAACCCACCTGGTTCACTAACGTCCTTTAGGGAAGGAAATCTGCCGTCCTTACCCGGTCTGGCCTACATGTGGCTCCAGACCCACAGCAATGTGGTTGACTCTTATAATTGCCACTCAGTTCGAGGGCAATTAGGGACGGGCAGAAAATACTGGCCTTGCCCGCGCCGCCCACATCTCACGAAGGAATGAAGAAATAAACACTCGTGCCCGCGGGACGCGCGAGGCGTTTAAGCTGCCGGTCATTTCTTTTGACAGCTTGAAGCCCTGCACTGAGTTGGAGCAGCTGAGAGAAAAATCCAACTGCAGCGCGAAGCTGGCTCTCTTACCCGGAGATTTGGGGAGTTTTAACACCTTTTTATTCAGACAGAAATCTTTCAGTCTCGTAGAGGCAGGAGACAGCGGGGACATTTATTGGATGGGTTCGTGTTTTGGATTATTAATTTTTAACGGTTATAAGTATGTTTAAAATGAAAATAAAATGAAAGGAAGATATATATATATGATTTTTAACGTTTGTTTGTCGCGAGGCTGTTAATTCCATTAAAGGAACTATAATGGATGGAATGCGGTGATCACTCACTGACGAGTATGATTGTCCACCTCAGATACTCCGTGTTACTGTCCATGGGCTCTGTGGGCCTTGCGTGGCTGACGATCCCGATCCTCGAGCCACATCTTCAATCACTCACTTGGCAGGAGTTTGCAAAAGGTGGCATCGGTCCCTGGACGCTAAGTCGAGGGGATTTGTTTCTCGGGCTCCTTTCCCGGGTCACCTCTCGCTGTCGGGTGTTCTCAAAGAATTGTGACCCTTCAATTAGGAGTTTCCTCCAAGTAGGTCTCATCTGAGCGAAGGTCTCCCAGGCATTGACGTCTATGTTCCATTTCCCGAGGAAGACGACGAGCTGTCTTTGAAGAGCTGCCTTTCTCCTCCCCTTGTTCAGGATCCTCCCTCGAGCTGGGTGAAGATGAGTTGATTTGGCAGTTGGGACACTGGCATCCTGAGCATATGGGTGGCCGAGTTGTTATGGGCCAGGGTTTAGAGAATTCCAAAGTTATCATGGAGTTCACCTGACCCACAACTTTTAATAGATTGTGGTATGGGGGGCACACGGCTTATTCTACAGGTCTGGTACAGCAGAAAATGGACCAGTGGTTTTTAAATCAAAACAATGTTTATTCTATGAACTCAAGATAACCTTTCTAAAACAAACAGTGAACATCTTAGCAACCAGTAAATCAAATACACCCCCCAATGAATACAACACTAAGTAACCTGGATGCCGTCCTTTTAACATCCAAAAGGCTTAACAAACCTTCAAACTGGAGCAGATTAGGGTTTACATTCAAGACTGAAAACATTTATAATTCTTCTGAATTCACCAAATGATTCAGAGATAGTCATTCATGGCAGAGATCAACAGCAGTGCAGCTCACAGACACACCCAAGCTTTCTCAAACTGAAACTAAAAAAAGCAGAAGTAGAGCTCAGCTCCACCCACACTCTGACATCACTCCAGTAACATGAGCAGCTCCACTTCTTAAAGGTACATTTCTTAAACACCCATTTCATAAAGGGTTCTCTCACATGACTTAGAGGAGTTAGTTTCAGATGATCATGGCCTCGATATTGGTGCTGTTGACTCCTTCAAGGACACTAACGTCAGCACGCCTGATGTCCCAGCTTCTCAGAGCTAAAGCTCTGGATGTATTTTACGGGCAGCACGGTAGCATTGTGGTTAGCACAACTGCTTCGCAGCTCCGGGGTCCCAGGTTCGATTCCGGCTTGGGTCACTGTCTGTGCGGAGTCTGCACATCCTCCCCGTGTGTGCGTGGGTTTCCTCCGGGTGCTCCGGTTTCCTCCCTCACTCCAAAGATGTGCAGGTTAGGTGGATTGGCCATGATAAATTGCCCTTAGTGTCCAAAATTGCCCTTAGTGTTGGGTGTGGTTACTGGGTTATGGGAATAGGGTGGAGGTGTTGACCTTGGGTAGGATGCTCTTTCCAAGATCCGGTGCAGACTCGATGGGCCAAATGGCCTCCTTCTGCACTGTAAATTCAATGATAATCTATTTTAAGCTGAATTTCTTTTTACAATTCTTCCTGATATTCATCTTTAGCAGCCTCAGTGATTATGTCAACTGTTTGAACAAAGTTTATTGCCTGAGTTTTTATATCCAGGCCCCTGTAAGCTAATGTGAACTTTCTGTCTGACAGGTATTGCAGTGAACCAATCACCCACCCCGAAGAGGGTATTGCCAAAGGACATCCGGAAATGATGTCAGAGGAGATGTGTGCCACGACACTGTGCTACAGCAGCTGCTGCTTTCAGACGTTGAGCTTGTCAATTAACAACTGATATGTCAAAGCCCTCCCCTTCCCTCCATCTTCATCCCTTTACTTCTTCTTGCCTCCCTCCCATTCTAAACTTCTTCTTCTTCCCTCCCTCCTCTTCCCTCACTCACATTCTCCCCCGCGCCCATCCCTCCTTCCCTCCCTCCCTCCCAAAAACAGACGGAATGGTTGTTTTGAAGTGAGAAAATATATTTTACTGCCAGAAATTTGCAAAAGTTCAGCTAGTTTTTTGTCGTTGTTCAGCTGATAAAGGTAAACGTCACGTTAAATGTGAACTGGTTTCAAAGTTTTGAATTTGTATAATTATTTTTGTGAATAAATGTTTAACATTAAACTTTACAAACTTTTACATATGTCTCACTGAAACATCAGAGTACAACAATTAATGATGAGATAATTATAAATGAATACGATAATTGAATTAAACAAGCAGAAACATAATAACATAGGTAACAGGGTGGCACAGTGGTTAGCACTGCTGCCTCACAAGGAGGCCATTCGGCATATTGATTCTGTACTGACCCTCTGAAAGAGCACCCTACCTGGATCCACACCCCGCCCTATCCCCGGAACTTAACCTGCGCATCCCTGGACACTAAGGGGCAACTTGGCATGACCAATCCACTGAAACTGAACATCTTTGGACTTTGGGTGGAAACCGGAACACCTTGAGGAAGCCTACGCAGACACAGGGAGATGGTTCAAACTCCACACAGACAGTCACCCGAGGCTGGAATTGAACCGGGGTCCAAGGCACTGTGAGGCAGCAGTGCTAACCACTGCCATTTAGCCGCCGCCATTTCCTCCGGGTGCTCCGGTTTCCTCCCACAGTCCAAAGATGTGCAGGTTAGGCGGATTATCCGTGTTAAATTGCCCCTTAGAATCCAAAGATCAGGTGGGGTTATGGGAATAGGGTGGGGGGGGGGGGGGCGAGGGCACAGTGCTCTCTCTGAGGGTCAGTGCAGATTCGATGGGCCGAATGGCCTCTTCTGCACTGCAGTGATTCTATACACACTAATCAAAAATAAAGCAGATGTTGTAAAGACAGCGACTGCAAAAAGCCCCCGGAGAGCTTTGAAAAACTTATGGCGAGAATCTAACTTAAAAAATACAAACATGTTTAAACATGTCACATATTAAGTTAGATGATAATATATCGCAGATTGAAATAGTTTCCCAGAATTCAAACAAATAACCAAACCTATATTCAGCTCTAAATAATCACCTTTAATCATAAATAAAATACAAAATTACTTCAAAAGAATCAACAACAATAGTAACGCCTGTTTAAAAGAAAGAGAAAAAAACTGTTAAATAAAAAGTCTGGCTACCATTCAACCACTTGTTAAATAGTCAGCTGTGCACTCCCGGTTGTGGCCTGTAGGTGGTGCTCGCAGGTTTGGGGGCTCCAGCCAGAGTAACTGCTGGGCCTGACCAGGCAAACAGTGAATGGGAAGATAAGAGATCAAAAGGAATCTCAGAAGAAGAAACAAAAGGAATATTATGAAAAATCTACCAGGAGTCTGAAACATTTCGAATTAAATGACCTGGTGAGAGTGGGGGATTCTCATGACTGGTCAAAACGCGCTGAGGTGTTGCAGCAAACAAGTCCAAGGTCCTCTACTGTGATAACGGAGCAACGACAGGTTTTAAGGAGGAATAGACGAGCACTCCTAAAAGTTGTGAACAGCAAGGCGAGGATATAGAGGAAACTTTACATTCATCGAAACCGACACAAGCAGTGAACGAGTTAAATATGAATGCACAGAATGATGTTCATAACAATGATACAATCATAGTAGATTTACCTACAGAAGCTCAGAACTATCACACACATTCACCACATTTACCTGCCTTGAGAATATCAATGAGAAACAGAAAGAAACCGGAACGGTTGGATCTGTGAATGGACAATGCAACTGTACACGATGTAAACTACATTCTTATACATATCATATGTAATATTTACTGAAATAATGAATTACTTGATCTTCGAAATCTCAAGAAAAGGGGATGTAATGATATGACAAAACCAAGTGCACATATAAATATGTATAGCCTCCGACCAGTAGGTGTCAGGCAAGTAATAGAACGTGGCCCCTGCAGCCTGAAGGGGACTTGATGAGAAACAGTCGTGGTCAGTGGGGTTTGTATTAGTTCCAGTTTGTTAATATTAGTTTCGTACCACAGTTTATTGTACTGAAATAAAATTAACTAGTCTTGAACTAGATGTTCTTTAATACGTCAGCTCAATAGTGTCTCTGTGCAAGAGCATAACACTGCCCTGGGAGTGTTTGATGGCCACATTGTAGAGGGAGCAGTACTCTCTATCTAACCCTGTGCTGTACCTGTCCTGGGAGAGTTAGATGGGGTCAGTGCAGAGGAAGCTTCACTCTGAATCAAACCCCGTGCTGTACCAATTCTGGAAGTGTTTTATCGGGACAGTGCAGAGGGAGCATTACTCAGTATCTAACCCCATGCTGTACCTGTCCTGGGAGTGTTCGTTGGTGACAGAGTAGAGGGAGCTTTACTCTATATCTAACCCCTTGCTGTACCTATCCTGGGAGTGTTTGTTGGGGACAGTGTAGAGGAAGCGTAACTCTGAATCTAACCCCGTGCTGTACCTATTCTTGGAGTGTTTGATAGGGACAGTGTAAAGCGAGCATTACTCAGTATCTAACGCCACACTACATGTCCTGGCGTTTTTGATGGGGACAGTGAAGAGGGAGAATTTCTCTCTATCTGACCCTGTGCTGTACCTGTCCTGAGAGTGTTCGATGGTGACAATGTAGAGGGAGCGTTACAGTGTATCTAACCCCGTGCTGTCGCTGACCTGAGAGTGTTCGATGCTGACAGTGCAGAGGGAGCTTTACTCTGTATCTAACCCCGTGCTGTACCTGTCCTGGGAGTGTTTGATGGGGACAGTGTAGAGGGAGCTTTACTCTGTATTTAACCCCGTGCTGTACCTGTCCTGGGAGTGTTTGATGCGGACAGTGTAGAGGGAGCTTTACTCTGTATCTAACCCCGTGCTGTACCTGTCCTGGGAGTATTCATTGAGGAGTTTAACGTGGTCCAATCAAAAATATTTATTACAAGTTCACCCTGGTAGATCTTGGCAATCTTTCCAATCTCTCTCTCCAGACTCTAAGACACGCTTTACAAGTTTCAGTGGAACATCATTCCCGACATCAAACGTTTGCAAAACCTATTTCCATCCTCCATATAATTCCACAAAAACATCTGTCCCTTTGAGAGTTAAGTTAACAGCCCTCCTCCATCTCTCCTTCTCTATCTGTCTCTCTCAATCTCTCTCTGCATCTCTCTCTGTCTCTATTCTCTCTCTCAGTCTCTCTTTCTGTCTCTTTTTCTCTCTACCTGTCTCCATCTCCGTCTCTCTGTTTTTTCTCCCTATCTCCTTCTCTCCATCTCTATCTCTGTCTCCCTATGTGTGCCTTTCTGACTGTCTCTCTCTCTCTCTCTGTCTCTCTCTCTCTCTACCTCTCTTTTTTTCTCCCTGTCCCTGTCTCTATCTCTGTCTCTACCTATGCCTCGCTCTGTCGCCGTCTCTTTCACTCTCTCTCTGTATATATATATATGTTTCTCTTACTCACCCTGTCTGTGTGTGTGTGTGTCTCTCTCTCCCTCCCTGTCTCTCTGCGTCTCTCCCTGTCTCTCTTTCTGTGCGTACCTATCACGTTTTATCTTCCCCTCTATCTGTCCCTCTTTCTCTCTCTCTCCACTCCTCTACCATACCCAGTACCTCTCCCATCACACATGGTACCTTTACATGCAATCGCAGAAGGTGTAATACCTGGCTCTCAACCTCTTCAATGCTAAATATTGCAGGCCCAAAACACTCATTCCAGGTTAAGCTGCGTTTCACTTGCACCTCTTCCAATTTAGTCGATTGCATTCGCTGCTCCCAATGTGGTCTCGTCTACATCGGAGAGGCCAAACGCAGACTGGGTGATCGCTTTGCTGAGCATCTCCGGTCTGTGCGCTTTCAGGACCCTGACCTTCCCGTTGCTTGCCATTTTAACACAAGGCCCTGCTCCCATGCCCACGTGTCTGTCCTTGGCCTGCTGCAATGTTCCAGCGAAGCTCAACACAAACTGGAGGAACAGCATCTCACCTTCCGGTTAGGCTACAGCCTTCCGTCTCAACATCGAATTTAAACATTTCAGATGATTAGCTCTACCCCACCTTGACCCATTTGATTTCATCCCATTTAATTTTAAATGTCAGTTAGCATTTGTTTCTTTCTTGACTTTCTTAATATATATTCAACTCCCCCCCACTTCTTATCCACCTTTTCTTACCCTTTCTCCCCTTTGCTTCCCCTCCCCCTCCCCCCACATCTACATCTGTCACAGTTTACCCTCTGATGTTAGCTTCTCTGCTGTTTTGCCTCTCACACCTTTTGTTCTCTCTGGGGACTGCCATTATCACTCTTTCCCCGTGGTTTCTGTGGCCATTAGCACCCCTTTTCCCTTCTTTTCTGACGCTATGACTCATCTTTCATTCTCGCTCCACAGCATAAACATTTCCCACTTTCTCTGTCTGTTTGCTTTGACAAAGGGTCATCTGGTGTCGAGACGTCAGCTCTTTTCACTCCCTACAGATTCTGCCAGACCTGCTGAGATTTTCCAGCATTTTCTCTTTCGTTTCTGTCTCACCCTCGCCCTCTCCCCCCCCCCCTCCCTGTACACTGACTGGTGACTCTCTCTCTCTCTCTCTTCCACTCAAGCAGATATCTGTACACTGACTGGTGTCTCTCAGTCCTCTGTCTCAGGGAGATATCTGTACACTGACTGGTGTCTCTCTGCTCTCTCTCTCTCTCAGAGATATCTGTACACTGACTTGTTTCTCTCATTCCCTCGGTCTCAATCAGGGAGATATCTGTACACTGACTGGTGTCTCTCAGTCCCCTCTGTGTCTCAGGGAGATATCTGTACACTGACTGGTGTTTCTCTCTCTCTCCCTCTCAGGGGGGCATCTGTACACTGACTGGTGTGTCTCATTCCCGCCTCTCTCGCAGAGAGATATCATTAAAACGACTGGTGTCTTTCAGTCCCCCCTCTCTCTCAGGGATATATCTGTACACAGACTGGTGTCTCTCAGTCCTCTCTCTCAGGGAGATATCTGTACACTGAGTGGTGTCTCTCAGTCACCTCTCTCAGGGAGACATCTGTACACTGACTGGTGTCTCTCATTCCCGTGTCTCCCTCTCAGGCAATATCTGTCCACTGACTGGTGCCTCTCAGACCCCTCTCTCTCAGGGAGATATCTGTACACTGACTGGTGTGTCACAGTCCTCTCTCCCTCTCAGGGAGATATCTGTACACTGACTGGTGTCTCTCAGTCCCCTCCTTCTCTCAGGGAAATATCTGTACACTGACTGGTGTCTCTCAGTCCCCTCTATCTCAGGGAGATATCTGTACACTGACTGGTGTCTCTCAGTCCCCTCTCTCTTAGGGAGATATATGTACACTGACTGGTGTCTCTCAGTCTCCTCTCTCTCAGGGAGATATCTGTACACTATCTGATGTCTCCCAGTCCCCTCTCTCTCAGGGAGATATCTGTACACAGAATGGTGTCTCTCAGTCCCCTCCTTCACTCAGGGAGAAATTTGTATACTGACTGGTGTCTCTCAGTCCTCTCTCCCTCTCAGGGAGATATCTGTACACTGACTGGTGTCTCTCAGTCCCCTCCTTCTTTCAGGGAGATATCTGTATTCTGACTGGTGTCACTCAGTCCTGTCTCTCTCAGGGAGATATCTGTACACCGACTGGTGTGTCACAGTCCTCATTCCCTCTCAGGGGGATATCTGTACACTGACTGGTGTATCTCAGACCGCTCCTTCTCTCAGGGAGATATCTGTATACTGACTGGTGTCACTCAGTCCTCTCTCTCTCAGGGCGATATCTGTACACTGACTGATGCCTCTCAGTCCTCTCTCTCTCAAGGAGATATCTGTACACTGACTGGTGTCTCTCAGTCCACTCCTCATCTCAGGGAGAAATGTGTATACTGACTGGTGTCTCTCAGTCCTCTCTCCCTCTCAGAAAGATATCTTTACACTGACAGCTGTCTCTCAGTCCCCTCCTTCTCTCAGGGAGATATCTGTATGCTGTCTAGTATCTCTCAGTCCCCTCTCTGTCAGGGTGTTATCTGTACACTGACTGGGTATCTCTCAGTCCCCTCTCTCTCAGGGATATATCTGTATACTGACTGGTGTCTCTCAGACCCCTCTCTCAGGGGGATATCTGTACACTGACTGGTGTCCCTCAGTCCTCTCTTACTGAGGGAGATAAATGTGCACTGACTGGTGTCTCTCAGTCCCCTCTCTCTCAGTGAGATATCTGTACACTGACTGGCGTCTCTCAGTCCTCTCTTTCTCAGGGAGATAAATGTGCACTAACTGGTGTCTCTCAGTCCCCTCTCTCTCAGGGAGATATCTGTACACTGACTGGTGTCTCTCAGTCCCCCCTCTCTCAGGAAGATATCTGTACACTGACTGGTGTCTCTCAGTCCCCTCTCTCTCAGGGAGATATCTGTACACTGACTGGTGTCTCTCAGTCCCCTCTCTCTCAGTGAGATATCTGTACACTGACTGGCGTCTCTCAGTTCTCTCTCTCAGGGAGATATCTGTACACTGACTGGTGTCTCTCAGTCCCCTCTCTCTCTCAGGGAAATACATCTGCACTTACTGGTGTCTCTCATAGAAACGTACAAACATAGATAATTGGTGCAGGAGTAGGCTATTCAGCCCCACGAGCCTAAAGCAGCATTCATTATGATCATGGTTGGCCATGCAAATTCAGTCCCTCTCCTGATTTCTCTCCATTTCCATTGATCCCTGGAGCCGCAATGGCCATGTCCAGCTCCCTCTTGAATATGTACAACGGACTGTCCCCAACAGATTCTGTGGTGGGGAATTCCACAAGCTCACAACTCTCTGAGTGAAGAGGTTCTTCCTCAGCGCTGTCCTGAATTGCTTACCCCTTATTCTTAGGCTGTGTCCTCCAATTCTGGACGTCCCCAACATCGGGAACATTCTTCCCGCACCTACCCTATCCAGTCCCATCAGGATTTTATATGTCTCTGTGAGATCCCCTCTCGTTCTGCTGAACTCCAGTGAGTGCAATCCCAGTTTTTCCAGTCTTCACGTGTCAGTCCCGCCATCCCGGGAATTAGTCTGTGAACCTTCGCTGGACACCCTCAACAGCAAGAATGTCCGTCACTCATACTAGACTACCAAAGCTGCACACAATACTCAAGGTGTGGCCTCACCAAGGCCCTGTATACCTGCAGCAAGACACCCCAGTTCCTGTAATTGAATCCTCTCTCTATAAAGGTAAACATACCATTTACCTGCTCTGCTGCCTGCTGTACCAGCGCTTACTTTCAGAGACTGATGTACGAGGACGCCTAGGTCTGGTTGTACATTCCCCTCTCCTAAGTTATGGCCATTCAGATAATAGTCTACCTGCTTGTTTTTACTAACAAAGTGGATAACTTCACATTTCTCCAAATTATACTGCATCTGCGTTCACACTGTATGTGTCAGGGGCTGGGACGAGCTCAAAATTGAAGCTTAAACCGAGGATATTCCTCAAGGTACGGCCAGAGTTCCGGTGTAGAGTTCAGGTGGAGGAGAATAAAGCTATGCTCCAAGTCAGGGAGCCGGGAGTAATCGCACCGGTAGGCCAGCGCTCCATCTGGTGGTAGAAGAACAGAAATGCACCATTCTGAGGATCTTGTGTACAGCACCATCTGGTGTGCGGGCGACAAGGATTTCATTGCTCTGAACACCCTGTACTCTCTCCATCTGGTGGCCGAAGAGGTGAATTGCACGGACCTGGAACTCTTGGGTAAAACACCATCTGGTGGTCGAAGGACAGAATTGCGCCAAACTGAATCTCTTGAGTAAATCTATTTCCCAGAGGCCTGTTGAAGGAAGGATTGTACAGATATTAAACTGTAATGCACTTCACCCTCACTCTCATGAGAGACCAAACAAAGACACTTGGACTTAAAAACTATGTCTTTATTCAATAATAATAATCTTTATTATCACAAGTATGCTGACATTAACACTGCAATGAAGTTACTGTGAAAAGCCCCTAGTCGCCACATTCTGCCCGGGTACTGAGAGGGAGAAGTGAGAATGTCCAAATGACCTAACAGCACGTCCTCCGGGACTTGTGAGAGGAAGCGGGAGCACCGGAGGAAACCCACGCAGACACGGGGAGAGCGTGCAGACTCCGCACAGACAGTGACCAAGTGTGGAATGGAACCTGGGACCCTGGCGCTGTGAAGCAACAGTGCTAACCACTGTGCTACCACGTCGGCTACCGTACAGGCTCTAGCGAGAGTTCTCGGCATTCTAATTAGGACACCAGATATTGGAGATTCACGAATGGTACAGACTTTTATACCTTGTGACTAGTTATCTATGTTCAATCATGACTATCGATTGAGGCTACATCATGCACAGTATATGAGAATACTTAACCATTCACATTAAAGATCCGCATGCTTAATTCATCTATCCAATCATTACAAAGGCACGTATGTTATCTTGCAAGTAGTCACATTGATGATCCGATATCTGGGTGTAGCGACCAAAACCCTTTTGCTTTCAGCAGTCTTACTGTGGCCATCACAATGGCACCGTGTTACACATTGTAAAACAGACCTTGAATTCTAACATGTGCAGTTTCTCTCCCTGGGAGCTGGCTTCTGTGAGACACACTGTGTTCTTGTAATATCTGTTATACATGGCAATTCCACAGTCTGAATTGAAGAATTCAACTTCTCCAGTAAAATGGTGAAATTTTCAAATGATTGCAGTATACACTCTCATATCGAACAATGCACCGATTGTCCTCTTTAGACTGCAACCATAGCATTGAAGACTCAGCTAAAACCTACCCTTTAATTCATGTTCTTTTTTATTTCTCACCAACCCTTACCTTGTATTTAGCTTGTCAGTGTGTGGGTAGAGGGTGGGATGGGGTTTTTGGATTAGGTAGACTCATAGAACATTGTTCTGTTATTTCCTTATATATATATTTGTATTTCACTCCTTTTATTAATCAAGAATTTGTCAATGTTTTATTTATAAATCTGGTGTCTCCAATTCATTGGAGCAGTCAATGGTTGAAGATCTTCAGAAAACATGAATTATTGGTTAATTCCCTTGTGTTGAAACTTCGGGCTCTGTGGGGCTGGAATTGGCCGCGCACTCGTCCAGGGTGTCGTAACATCATACAGCGAGTTGGTAAGGTCTGGAATGCACGGCCTGAACAGTGTGGGGGAGGCAGCTTCAAAAGGGAATGGGATCAGTATCTTACAAGGAAGAATGTTCAGGGTTACGGCGAGAAGGCCGGGGAGTGGCACTCACTGAATTGCTCATTGGGAGAGCTGGGACAGACACGTTGGGCCGAATGGCCTCCTTTGCACTGGAACAATTGTGCAATCCAGTAATGGGGTGGACAGACCGAGGGAGGAAATATGAAGGTCGATAGACAATGGTCCCTGACCAAGACTCTACAACCAGCAAGAAATATTGATTTACATCAATCCGATCAGATTCCATTGTTCTCCTGACAACTTTGACCAAATTCTCCCTGAAACTCCCAAATTCCCCATAATACAATCCTCCTTCCCTCCCTCCCTCCATTCCTAATTTGGTGTCATCCACAAATTTGGAAAGAGTGTTTTTGACTTCAAAGTGCAAAGGACTAAGTGCGAACAGCAGAGATTCCAGAAACTCCTGTCACTCTGGGGAATAAGCCCTATTCCTAGGATCTGCTTTGTGTCTGGAAGCAGCAGCCAGGAATCCATTCAGACACTTTCCCCTGGCTCCACATTCCCAAACCGGAACCAGCCATCTGGTCAGGAACAGTTTGTGAAAGGACGTTTTATATACCCTGATCAATATTGAGAGAGAGGGGGGCGGAGAGAGAGAGGCAGAGAGAGAGGTAGACAGAGAGAAAGACGGAGACAGAGAGAGAGGCAGAGAGAGACAGACAGAGAGACACAGTGAGAGAGGGAGACAGAGAGAAAGAGAGAGACAGAGAGAGACAGACGGAGAGGGAGATAGAGAGAGAAAGAGGGAGAGAGACAGAGAGAGACAAAGAGAGAGACAGACAGAGAGGGAGAGAGAAAGAAAAAGACAGAGCGAGCGAGGGAAAAAGAGACATGAAAGAGAGAAGGAGAGGAGAGAGAGACAGCGAGAGAGAGAGCAGAAAGCGAGAGTGAGTGAGAGTGACAGAGAGAGAGAGACAGACAGACAGAGGGACATAGAGACTGCGAGGCAGGGGGAGAGTGAGTGACAGGGCAAGGAATTCAGCCTTGATCGTGTTGATGGGGGACAATGTAGAGGGAGCGTTATTCTGGATTTAGCCCCGTGCTGTGCCTGTCCTGGGGGTGTTTGATGGGGGCAGTGTAGAGTGAGCTTTACTCTGTTTCTAACCTCGTGCTCTACCTGTCCTGGGAGTGTTTGATGGGGACGGTGAGAGTGAGCGTTACTCTGTATCTAACCCCGTGCTGTACTTTCCTGGGAGTGTTTGATGGGGACAGTGTAGAGGGAGCTTTACTCTGTATCTAACCCCGTGCTCTACCTGTCCTGGGAGTGTTTGATGGGGACAGTGTAGAGGGAGCTTTAATCTCTATCTAATCCCGTGCTGTACCTGTCCTGGGAGTGTTGATGGGGACAGTGTAGAGGGAGCTTTACTCTGTATCTAACCCCGTGCTGTACCTGTCCTGGGAGTGTTTGATGGGGACAGTGTAGAGGGAGCTTTACTCTGAATCTAATCCCGTGCTGTACCTGTCCGGATGAGTATTAAGTGAAGTGACTAACCAGGTCCTATCTCGAATATTTGTGACAATTCCTGGCAGGTAGATCTTGGCCATGTTTCCAGCCTCTCTCTGGAGTCTCTAACATATGGTTGCCAAGTTCCAGTGGAACACCATCACATACATCATTCATTTGCAAATCCCAATTGTTTTACCTATATATTTCGCGTCTCAATATTTGGCACTTTGAGAGTCAACAAGTTAACAGTTCTCCCCCCCCCCCCTCCCCCCCCATCTCTCTCTGTCTGCCTCTCAGTCTGTCTGTCTCTGCATCTTTCTCTCTCTCTCTCTTTCTTACTCTATGTATTTCTCCTCTCTCTCTGTCTCTCTGCCGCTCTCTGTTTCTCTCTCTCTCTGTTTCTCTTCATGTGTCTCCCTCCCTCTGTCTCTCTCTCTGTCCCTCTCTCCGTCTCTCTCTCTCTGTCTCCATATCGCCCTATCTGTGTTTTTGCGTTTGTCTCATTCTCTGTCTCTCTCTCTTAGTCTCTCTCTGTCCCCCTCTCAGTCTCACTCGCTGTCTCTCTCTCCCTATGTAGCTCCCTCTCTAATCTCTCTCCGTGTCCCTCACTCTCAATCATCCTTTCTCTCTGTCTCTCTCTCTGTCTCTCACTGCCTGTCTCTCTCTCTCTCTCTCTTTCTCTCTGTCTTTCTCTTTCTATTTCTCTCTCTCTGTGTCTCCAAACTGTGGGATTCACTCATTCCCCCTTCCTTCAGTCTCCAAAATGTGGGACTCCCTCACCCCCCCCCCTGCCTCAGTCTCCAAACTGTGGGAGTCCAGCGCTCCCCCCTTCCTGTCTACAAACGGTAGACTAATTTCCCTTACTCCCCCTCCCTGGGGAAATGTACAGAGAGCAGTGGGGTGCATTCAAAAGGGAAATTAGCAGGATACAAGCCACACGTGTTTCCTCTCGGTAAAAGGAGGAGCAGCAAGCCCAGAGAATCATGGGTGACCAGAGACATTCAGCATACGGTGAAAATGAGAAGAGGCTTTTAGTAAGTTCAAGGGGAAAAAATGAGCGGAGGCATTAGTGGAGTACAGCAATTGCAGGATGGAGCTTAAGAAAGCAATGCAGAGAGGAAAGAATGACTCTGAGAAAGCTCTGGCTGGTAAAAGTAGGGAAAATCCCGAGATATTCTGTCAGGATATCAATGGGAAGAGGATAAGCGGGGAAAGAGTCGGGCTCATTAGGGACCAAAGGGGAAATCTGTGGGTGGATTGAAAAAGGGAGCGACAAGGTAGTAATGGTATTGGCAGGCTTAAAAGTGGACAAATCTCCAGGTCCGGATGGATTGTGTCCCAGGATGCAGTGGGAGGCGGGGGAGGAAATTGCCAGGGCTCTGAACCAAATTTTACATTCTTCTCTGGCCAAGAGGGAGGCGCCAGAGAACTGGAGAACAGTTAATGTGGTCCCACTGTTTTAGAAATGTTGTAGAGATAGACAAACAAACTTCTGACCAGTGAGTCTCACGTCAGTGGTCAGGAGAAACCTCTGAAGGAGACAATCTATCTCCACTTCGAGAGGCAAGGTTTGATCCGGGATAGTCAGCCTGGCGTTGTCAGAGGGAGGTCATGCCTAACAAATTTGATTCAATTTTCTGAGCATGTGACCAGATGTGTGGATGAGGGGAGTGCAGCTGTTGAAGTTCATCTGGATTTCAGCAAAGCCTTTGACAAGGTCCCACATCAGGATATTTCTAAAGAAGGCAAATCCACTTGGAATACAGGGTAACTTGATAAGGCGGAATCAATATTTGCTTAGATGTACTAGACAGGGGGTGATGACGGACGGCTGCTTTTGGACTGGGAGCCAGTGTCCAGTGGCGCACCACAAGGATCTGTGCTGGGCCCCCTATTATTCATTATTTATATAAACGACATAGATGATTATGTGGGGGTAGGATCAGTAAGTTTGCAGCTGACACAAAGATTGGCCAAATGCCTAACAATGAGGCTAAGTGTTTTGAGTTACAGGAAGGTATAGATGGGATGGACAAATAGGCTAAAAATTGGCAGGTGGAATTTAATCCTGTCAAGTGTGAGGTGATACACATTGGAAGGAGGAATGTGATAAGGAAGTATTCAATTAATGGCCTGACACTGGGAAGCTCAGAGGATCAAAGGGACCTTGGCAGATCTGTCTATTGATCTCTGAATGTAGAAGGGCAGATTAATAGGGGTGGTTTAAAAATGCATAGGGGACACTTGCCTTTATCAATCGGGGCATGGATTACAACAGCAGGGAGGCCATGTTGGAGTTGTATAGAACTTTGGTGAGGCCACAGCTGGAGCACTGTGTGCAATTCTGGTCGCCACATTATAGGAAGGATGTGATTGCACTGGAGGGGGTGCAGAGGAGATTCACCAGGATGTTGCCTGGGATGGAACATTTCAGTTATGAAGATAGGTTGGATAGGCTTGTGTTGTTTTCTCTGGAGCAGAGAAGACTGAGGGGCGACCTGATCGAGGTGTACACGATTATGAGGGGCATAATCATTGAAGGGAGCAGCTGTTTCCCTTAGCTGAAGGGTCAGTCACGAGGGAACACAAGATCAAGGACAGGGGCAAGGGAATTAGGAGGGATTTGAGGAATGCTTTTTCCACCAGAGGGTGGTGATGGGCTGCAACGCAACGCCTGGGAGGGTGGAAGAAGTGGGTTACGTCACATCCTTTAAAAAGTACCTGGATGAGCATTTGGAACGTCACAACATTCAAGGCTGGGGCAGGACGGTGGCATAATGGGTTAGCCGTGCTGCTTCATGGCGCAGAAGTCCCAGGTTCGATCCCGGCTCTGGGTCACTATCCGTGTGAGGTTTGCACATTCTCCCCATGTTTGCGTGGGTTTCGCCCCCACAACAGAAAGATATTAAGGGTGGGTGGATTGTCCACTCTAAATTGCCCCTGAATTGGAAAAAATGAATTGCGCCAATTTATAAAAAGAAACATTCAAGGCTATGGGCCGAGTGCTGACAAATGGGATTAGGTCGGTAGGTCAGGTGTTTTCGGTGTGCCGGGGCAGACTCGATGGGCCGAGCGGCCTCTTTTGCAATGTCTTATTCTGTGACACTGTCGAGGGAGCTTTACTCTGTGTGGAACCCCATGCTGTACCTTTGCTGCCAGTGTTTGATGGGGACAGTGTGGACGTCACTTTCCTCTGTATCTTCTCCTGTGGGGCAGCATCTCTGAGTGTTGTGACTGGACAGTGTAGATGTGGAGAAGCTATTGCTTCAAGTCAAAATCAATGTCGTTTTGAAATGTGTTCAGCGTTTTAGCTGCTATCCAGTCATTCCTTCCCATCCTCACTGCCGAGGCTCCTCGTCATTTTCCACAAGGCAACTATTTGTGTTCAGGAAAGGTCGCAGAGGGAATTTCAATGAAACGGACAGAAAGGGGAACTGATGTGTTTTGGACAATAAGGTGAGGAGAGAAAATATGAACTAAATGTCACCAAGTTAAAATGGGAGCAGGAACAGGGAGGCGTTTTCTCCCCCTCTCAATGTCGCTCTCTGTCTCCCTCTGACTCTCCACATGTGTCATCTGTTGACCTCTCCATCTCTCTCTTTCTCTGTCTGGGAATCTGGAAATAAAATCCACAAACATCAGTCAGCAAAGCACTGAGACATTCATCACAGCGTTGGCTCCTCTCTAAGGTAATGTTTGTACATTAAATGTGACACAGACGCAGATATGGAGACACAAACCAGCGTTGCATTATGGGGAATTTTGGCGTATCAGGGAGAATTTGATCAAAGTTGGCAGGAGAACAATGGAAACTGATTGGATAGATGGAAATCAATATTTCTTGCTAGTTGTAGAGTCTCGGTCAGAGAGCATTGTCTATCGACCTTCATATTTCCTCTCTCGGTCTGTCGATCCAATCATTGCAACATGCAATTGTTCCAGAGTAATGGGGCCATTCGGCCCAACGTGTATGTCCTAGCTCTGTCAATGGGCAATTCAGCGAGTGCCACACCCCGGCCTTCTCGCCAGAACCCTGCACCTTCTTCCTTGTAAGATAATGATCCCATTCACTTTTTGACGCTGCCTCTACCACACTGTTCAGGCCGTGCATTCCAGACCTTAACAACTCGCTGTGTGATGTTACGACATCCTTGACGAGTGCACGGTCAATTCTAGCCCACAGAGTCCAGGGCCCTAAAATCAGTGAATTCATGTTTTCTGAAGATCTTTAACCCTTGACTGCTCCAATGAGTTGGAGACACCAGATTTCTAAGTAAAACATTAACAAACTCTTTATTAATAAAAAGAGGAAAAGTCGAATATACATATAAGGATATCTGTATTTATTCCGCAAACCCCATCCCACCTCTACCCCGACACAGACAAGACAGATACAAGGTAAGGGTTGGTGAAGAATAAAAAAGAACATGGATTAAAGGGAAGATTTGAGATGAATCTTCAGTGCTATGGTTGCCTCCCGAAGAGGACAATTTGGGCATCCTTAGATCTGTAACCGGTTTAAAATCGACCTCGTCTCGTTCTCCATCCTTTCAGGGATTGAAACAGTTTCCCCCCCTGTGTGTGTGAGTGTGTGTGTGTGTGAGTGTGTGTGTGACTGTGTGTCTGTGAGTGTGTGTGTATGAGTGTGTGTGTGTGTGTGTTGGAGTGTGCGTGAGTGTGCATGCATGAGTGTGCGTGAGTGCCAGTGTAATCTGTGTAAACCCATGCCAATTACTCATCCAGGTACACACTCACACAAACACACACTCACACACACAGACATACTCATTCACCCACGCATTCACACACACATTTCCACGCACTGACACACTCACACTCACAGACACACACACACAGCCACACTGACACACACACACTCGCACGCATACATCTCACTCACATACACTCTCACACATACACTCACACACACTCACTCACACACACTCACACACACACTCACACACATACACCCTCACACGCACGCACGTTCTCATGCTCGCACACACGCACACATTAACATTCACACTCACACATACTAACATATGCTCAGTGTGTGTGTCTGTGTGTATCTGTGTGTGTAGTTGTCTGTGTGATTGTGTGGATGTGAGAATGTGTGTGTGTGTGTGTCTATATATGTGCGTGTGTGTCTGTGTGAGTATGTGTGTGTGGGTGTTTCAGTGCGTCAGTCTATGTGTGAGCGTGTGTGGCTGTGTGAGTACGTGTGTGTGTCTGTGTGAGAGTGCGTGTGTGTGAGAGTATGTGTGTGTGTTTGTGTGTGTGTGAGAGTGTGCCTGTGTGTGTGTGCATGAGTATGTGAGTGTGTCTGTGTGTGTGAGTGTGTGTGTGTGCCATGTTTGAATGGCTGGGCAGGTCGATGCCAAATGGCCTCCAGTTGCTCCTATGTTCTTTTAAGTCTGAAATACATATTCACGTGTGCGCACGCATGCACACATACCAACACACACAGAAACACTCACGCACACACAAAAATGCTGACACACAAATACTCACACACACATACAAACAAAACACACACACACATAAACACACACACACACAGAGACAGGCACACACAAATGCAACCACACGCACACATATACACATACACACAAGCACACTCACACACACACAAATATCCACACACACAAACATACTCACACACACACACGCACATACACACACACAAACACATGTATGCGCACAGGCACACACAAACACACACAGACGCGGGCATACACTAACAAGCACTCACAAGCACACACACAGACGCGCAAACACACTCACACATGAGGAAACACTCAAATTGTTGCCACTTTATTATCCAACCACAAGCCGCGAGTCCGTTTCTCGTATTGACGAAATAACCACACAACAGTCTGTTAGTTCAAAGGATAGTTTATCATTGAACACAAGACTTATCTCTCTGTGCAATGATACACGCGGCTACGTATTAAACTACACCGATCAAATAAGATGACTTGTACTTAATTTCTGGATGACCGGCTCTGTGCGGGGAGATAAGGCCTTTATCTGAGTCCCCACGTGTGTCGGCTGGAAATCGTCAGGTTCGTCTCGGCTGTGGCTCATCTCCCTCAGGTAGCGATCGCGGGTCTTGAACTTGGCAGGTCGTTATGCTGCGATTGGTGTGGGCACAGGCTGGTCCCAAAAGAGACCGATCGCTAGTAAGCAGGGCTTCTTATCCTTCTTCTCTTTCGCGCTCTTTTGGGCGGGGTTAACTCAGGTCCAATGGATCGATAGAATCTCAATCAATCTGATCGATACCGGCCAATTAGGGGGCGGGTATCTTGATGGCTCGGCGCGTCCCAGTCATTATTGTTCCAAGTGCGTAGGCCTTTCCAATTAAGGGGAGGTGGCGCCGGGGCGTTTGCTACTGGTGCTATTCCTTGATTTGAGTCTATTGTCCTGGGGAAATTTAACAGGTGCAGGTTTCATTTCGGTCTGGTTCTCCTTTGCTCAATACACAAGGGCTGTGCACTGTCTGTGTCCCAGCTTGACTACAGCTCCCATTAGCCTTTGCGTGCAGCCATTTTGGATGGCCACAGAACACACAGACGTGCAAATGTGCTCACACACAATGCATGCACACAAACACTCAGACAGGCACACAAACACACTTGCACACACATCACTCATATAAGCATACAAACACACTCACAGATACGCACACAAAAAAATCGCATGCATACACACAAACGCAAGCACACACAAATGCAGACACACACATGCACACACACAAACATATGTATGCAGGCACACAATCACGTACTCTGACACAAACACATGTACACTCATACACACAGACTTGCAAACATGTTCACACAAACGTTACACATACACACAAACACACACGCACACGAACACATTCACAAACACACACACAAACACACACACACGCACACAAACACACTTACACGCACACACAAACATGAACACACACAAACACATGTACACAAACACACATGCACACACACACACACAAACGCACGTATACACACACAAACACAGACAGACGCAGGCACACACTCACAAGCAACACACTGTCATGAGAATGTCGCTTTAAGAAATGTTTGGCTGCTCATGTTATTGCAGTGATACCAGAGTGTGGGTCGAGCTGAGCTCTGGCTCTGCTTTTTAGATTCAGTTTGAGAAAAGCTTGGGTGCGTCTGTCTTTTTGGTTTCGTTTTTCAGTGTTGGAGTTGAAGCCAGACAGAGCTGGTGTACTGTTGATCTCTCTGCCATGAAAGAATATCTCTGGATCATTTGGTAAATTCAAAATTATAAATGTTCTCAGTAGTGAATGAAAACCCTGATGTGCTTCTGTTTCAAGGTGTGTTATGTCTTCTGGATGTTAAAAAGGAATGCTTAAAGGTTTACTTAATGTTGCAGTCTTTGGGGGTTGTATTTGAATTAATGGTTGCTAAGATGTTCACTGTATGTTTTAAAAAGGTTAACTTGAGTTCATAGAATATGCATTGTTCTGCTTTATAAAATACTTTTCCATTTCCGCTGTACCACACCTGTAGAGTGGGCCGTGTGCTCCCCATACCACAATCTATTAAAAGTTGTGGGTCAGGTGAACTCCATGATACACTTTGGGGTTCTCAAAACACTGGCCCATAAGAAATTGGGCGCTCTAGGGGGATAAAAGTTTATCTCTGTAAATTGGCTCAGTGAACTTAAAGACAGTGAAGGGTGAGCATATTATGGTTGCTTTTCAGGTGCGGTATTCTAGTTTAAGTGCGGAGTGTGTTGTGGACAATGGCTCTTTCAGAGACTCTGAAGCTTTTGGCGGTGGAGATGGTTACACGCAGTACCTTACGGACAGAGACTAAAAGCAGACAGTAAGATTTGGCAAAAACATTGCAGTTAACATTACCTGACAAAATACGAAAATATGAGATAATTATGGTGGTTGTTAAGCATTTAAAGTTGCCTGAGATACAGTCTGACTCATTAGAAATGGCAAAGATCCAGTTGCAGATTAAGCAACTTGAACATGAAAAAGAATAAAAGCAGCTTGAATATGCAATGAGAGAAAACGTAAGAGAGAGGGAGATACAGATCAGGGAAAAAGAAAATGCGAGATAAGAAAAAAGCAAAGAAAGAATAGCCCTAGCTCAACAAAAAGAAATGGATAGAGAGGAACGGGAAAAAGAGAGGGCGTTTGAACTTCAGAAAATGGCTATGAAACATAACACTCAGTTATATTTATGAACAATCTCACTTGCGCGAACACTCAAACACACAGACGTGCTAATATGCTCACGAACACATGTGCATTCACACAAACACTCATACACTCACACAAAGTCACCGTCAGTTTGAAAACGGAATCTCTGATTGGCTGAGGGGCTGTCAGTCAGTTTGGTTTATTCATTAATTTCATAATTGATGGAACGGGATATTTCACCATGATCTTGATCTGCTCCCTGAACCTGGACTGAGTCACCGTGTAAATGAATGTGTTTGTGCAGCAACTTACACCCTGCAACATATATCCGACTTGTTGTAAATTATACTGGGGTATGGTGAGGTAATATAATCCACTCAAAGACAAATAGAAAAATGTTATAACATAGACAGTCCAGAGGAGAATGAAAGTTCCGGAAATGCTGAAGAGTAAAATCATTGACTTTCTTCTGCTCTCCATCTCTGGGTCTCTGCGATTCTCTCCCTGACTCTGAGCCCTCAGTGCCTTCCGGACTCGACTGGTGAGTAAAATGTGTCTGACTGTCAGAGCGTTGATCAAGAGGATTGAAAAGAATGGGATCAATGGAGTTAAAACCTGATCAAAGCAGAGAAATACAACCCACCCAGGGGCAGTCCAAAAGCTTCTCTTTGTCTGGCAGAACCACTGGACATTGTCGATTATCACTCCAGGTTCATATGTAAAGTACAGGGGGATGTTTTTTACACAGAACAGGAGGCCGCTTGTTGACAGAACCACAGCTGCAGTTTTCCCAGTGCAATATTTAAGTTTCAGTTTCTGGCAGCGAATGGCCACAAATCGATCAAAGGAGAAGGTGAGGGTGAACCAGACAGAACAGTCTCTGGATGTAGACAGCAGGACATTGTTAACACTACACACAGGGGTGAGGGACAGGAAACTCCAGGGGAAATAATAATCACTGATGATGTTCAGTATGGGGTCAGTGATAATAAACAGCAGATCCGCCATTGCCATGGTCACGAGGTAGCGAGTGGTACAGGTAGAGAGGCCACACTGTCGCCGACACAGAATCACAATTCCCAATAAATTAACTGTGAGAAAGAGAAGGAAGAAGAGCCTATAAATTATGGATCAAACATTCTCTGTGTCTGAATCGACAGTAAGTACAGGAGCTCAGCAACAATAAACTGTGCAGTGGGTGGGTGGTGGTGGGGTGGTGGTAGAGGGTGGGTACAGTGTTTAAAATTGCAGAGATGGAAGTCGCATATGTGACTTTAGTTTTTAAGAAGAGTTAGGCGGAAAATGATTGCACCCATGTCAGTTTGATGGCTGTGGTAGGAAAATGTTCATAATTCAAATATCTTTCGGAGAGATTACATTTCTCATTCAATCTGATTGACAGGATTAACTCAGACTGGCCAGGTTTCCCAAGCAGGATAGAAATATACCAGAGATTGTCATCCTTCCTCATTCCCAATTATTGAACCACACCCCGGTTTGGACCGTTCCCTGGACTGGAATTCTGATGGAGTTGGGCACCACTCCTGGATTTTTGGAATCCTCCATAATCAATGGAAAAATAAAACAGGTGCAGGACCTTCCCAGTTCAGAATTATAGGACTAATAGAGCCTGTCCAGTCTCCAGAACATTCCCAGGGCACAAACATCCCAGGTTCAGTCATTCGTAAGGCACCCTCTCCCAGGAGTAGACCATTGTCTTTATCCGAACATCTCAAGATCACACTATTCCCGAGAATACATCCTGTCCTCGTTTGGAAACAATCATTCACAAACTTTTCTCAGTAATATTCCGTCGCCAGCATTGGACGTTTGCCAGGGTCCCGTTGTCAGGAATAGATCCTCTCCAGATTTGGAAGCATTGTATTAGTTTAGAAAACAGGACATAACAAAACAAGAGTGATAAGATGTAGGGGAAAGATCCCAGTTTAAAGTTGTCGATCTCAATGCTGAGTCCTGAGGCCTGTAACGCGCCTCATTGGAAGATGAGATGCTGCTCCTCCCGCTCACTTTGGGCTTCACTGGAACCTTGCAGCAGGCCAAGGACAGACGTGGGGGCAGGAGGACAAGGTGCTGAGTTAAAATAGCCCCCAAGAGGAAAACAATGATATCGTTGATCAGGTGCCTGTATAACAGTGATTACAAGATCAGCATTAAACAATTTAAAATCAGAGAGCTGCTCACACACAGATTTCCACAACTTCAATGGTGATAGTCACTTACCAGGAACTCCAACAATAGCAAGGATTGGGTAGAATATTTTCTCAGCAATATCAATTGGATAAAGCATGTTCA
Source organism: Scyliorhinus torazame (assembly GCF_047496885.1). Classification (NCBI taxonomy): domain Eukaryota; kingdom Metazoa; phylum Chordata; class Chondrichthyes; order Carcharhiniformes; family Scyliorhinidae; genus Scyliorhinus; species Scyliorhinus torazame. The sequence continues at coordinate 4,758,474 of NC_092725.1, read as the reverse complement.
GTGTGAAGTGATGTCTACCTTCGTGCTGCTGACAGTCTCTGTCTTAAACTCTGAGGTTATACTTTCCCCAACTCTTTAATTTATACCCTGTGGAACCACCTCAGGGATGTTGAGGTTGCAAAATCCTTTAATCTATTTTTAAAGATATGAACAAAAAGATTACGACATTGGGTTCAGTGATAGAAAATATTATTTTGATGAAGTGACCTCTTTCCAAACACTGAACTGTGTTGATCACATTGATCAACTAACAATAACAGAAAGGACGCTGTCCACTCAAACATCATCAGTCCCACCTCTAGATCTCACATTGTTTCACGTGACATCCCTCACTCGACTGTAACCAGTCAGTGAATCAGAACCAATTGTCAGTGTGTTTCTCTGGGTGTCTCCACTGCACTCTGGGGTCTTGCTGCCTCGGTAACTGTGACCATTCAGCGATTCAATTCCAATTGTCAGTGTGTTTCTCTGGGTGGTTCCACTGCACTCTGGGGTGTAGCTGCCTCTGTAACTGTGACCATTCAGCGATTCTGTTCCAATTGTTCGTGTGTTTCTCTGGGTGGTTCCACTGCACTCTGGGGTGTAGCTGCCTCTGAAACTGTGACCATTCAGTGATTCAGTTCCAATTGTCAGTGTGTTTCTCTGGGTGGTTCCACTGCACTCTGGGGTGTAGCTGCCTCTGTAACTGTGACCATTCAGTGATTCAGTTCCAATTGTCAGTGTGTTTCTCTGGTTGGTTCCAGTGCACTCTGGGCTTTAGCTGCCTCGGTAACTGTGGACATTCAGTTTTGTGATTTAGGTGGGTTCAAAGTGAGCAAAAATTGTAAAATTTAGACAGTCAAACATGAGCTGAAACTCCCCGAGTTCCATGGGTTAAATAATTATCCATTCCCAGTGGGATCAGTATTGTTTACAACGCCCAGTCTCTGAGCTGTGTGTGGGGAGACAGTGGAGTATGTCCTCTGTATCACAACCCAGCTGTCCAGCCAACTGATTATGAGGGGCAGGGACAGGATGGATAGGGAGCAGCTGTTTCCCTTAGTTGAAGGTTCAAGAATGAGGAGGCATCATTTTAAGGTCAGGGGCAGGAGTTTTAGGAGCGGATGGAGGAAAGCTTTTTGACCCAGAGGGTGTTGATGGTCTGGGACGCACTGCCTGGCAGGGTGGTAGAGGAGCATGGGGGTTCGCAGTCCATCGAGTCTGCACCGACTCATGAGAAACACCTGACCTGCCTTCCTCATCCCATTTGCCAGCACTTGGCCCATAGCCCTGAATGTTATGACGTGCCAAGTACTCATCCAGGTACTTTTTAAAGGATGTGAGGTTACCCGCCTCTCCCACCCTCCCAGGCAGTGCGTTCCAGAACCTCACCACCCTCTGGGTGAAAAATGTCCCTCACCTTGAACATGTGTCCCCTCGTGACTGACCCTTCAACTAAGAGGAGCAGCTGTTCCCTACCCAACCTGTCCATGCCACTCATAATTCTGTACACCTCGATCAGGTCGCCCCTTAGTCTTCTCTCTGTTCCAGAAAAAACAACCCAAGCCTATCCAAACTCTCTCCATAACTTAAATGTTCCATCCCAGGCAGCATCCTGGTGAATCTACTCTGCACCCACTCCAGTGCAATCACATCCTTCCTATATTGTGGCGACCAGAATTGCACACAGTACTCCAGCTGTGACCTCACCAAAGTACTATACAGCTCCAACACGACCTCCCTGCTTTTGGAATCTGTGCTTCGATTGATAAAGACAAGTGTCCCATGTGCCTTTTTCACCTCCTATTAACCTGCCCTTCTGCTTTCAGAGATCTATAGACAAACAGGCCAAGGTCCCTTTGTTACTCGGAGCTTCCCAGTGTCAGGCCATTCATTGAATACGTCATTGTCACATTACTCCTTCCAAAGTGTATCAACTCACACTTTTCAGGGTTAAATTCCATCCGCCCATTTGACCATCCCGTCTATATCTTCCTGTAACCAAGACACTCAACCTCACTGTTAACCAGCCGCCCAATCTTTGTGTCATCCGTTAACTTGCTGATCCTACCGCACCACCCCCGCCCCGCCCCTCTCCCCCCCCCCCCCCCGCCCCTCCGGCCACAGTCATCCATGTTGTTTCTATAAATGATGAATAATTGGGGTCCCAGCACAAGATCCCTGCGGTACCACCACTGGACTGGCTTCCAGTCACTAAAGCAGCCGTCTGTCATCACTCTCTGTCTCCAACAATGAACACAGTTTTGAATCAAGTTACCCTCTGTCCCGTGTGCATTTATATTCTTGCCCTGAGGCTGCCAGACCTCACTTAGCTATTCCTCATCTTTTGCCAGGAGGATAGAGGAACGCAAACCGTTGTAGTATCCCAGAGGCATTGGGTCAGATTAAGACCAGTCGGATATTACGCCACCCAAATGGATGCGGTAGCCTAAGACATGCACCGATGTGTGCCGGCCTTAACGTGCTCCTCATGGGCAATAAATTCTTCACAACCCATCACACTGATGGGAAAGATAATCCTCCACAGACCTCACACTATTGTTCAACCCTTCGAGGCCGGGAGACTGAAGGTGGTCTCGGATGGGTGGCGCTCGAAATGGGAAGCTGATATTATAGTGGGAGACAAACATGTGGAAATCTGTAAAGATATGAGGGAAAAGCCCGCGATAGGATTAACGAGAGACGGAACGGAGCATGAATGTGTTGAGGAAGTAGAGGGGCTTGGCAGGAGAACCATTAGTGAGACAAGGAGCGAGTGAATGATATGTGGATGGAGCAGGCAAGTATATCGGAGTTGAGCCCTGTACGGAATGGGCAGGGTTGTGACCAAATTCTGCCAGCGACGCAAACAGTGCACGCTGTTGGAAATGGGCGGTTCCTACAAGAGTAAAATGGGAAACCAGCCCTGGCCTTTGCAGTCGCTGCTCTTGTTGCAGGAATAACCTGGATTTGTAAATAGACCACTAGAGTAGCCCAGACTGTGGGACAAAGGAACAGAGAGGGTGCAGACGAGGAAGGATCGGAGATAATGTGACTGATATTATACTAACTGAGCGCGGGAAGGCATTTGTTTAAAGCCACAGGATTCTATTGCAAGCACACATCAGGATCCCATCTCATCTCTGGTTGTAACCACCGACATTGATCTCCTCGCCATGGACACAGAAGGAGCCAGACATCGCTGACTCAAAACCCAATGATCGCGTGTATAATAATGTTACGCGGGTGCGTCTGGACATTGTAAATGTAATGCGAGACGTAAGGGGAAGGAGTGATATCGGTGTTTATTATGACAGGACCCAGGATGTATGCACAAACGGGACTTTATACGTTCCTGTGGGACAGCTTATGCGAATCACCTGCAGTTCGGAAATACCGAGGCCCTATATCAGTGGCGAAGCCAGGATCAAGGGAATTACAGGTGATCCGGAAAGCTGGGATACAGGACACTTACCCCCCAGGCAAGATGACATTGTTTTTAAAATGACAGATCAGAAAACGTTAAATGCCCTCGACAACTCGAATCGCCCTAATGCAACGTATAAAGTTAGAGGGGATCGTTTAGAAATTCATTGTCTGAACCCCTGCCAGGCACCTAACCGGACGAAAGATCAGGAGGTGATGTGTGAGAGCTTGTGGGCTTTGTACCAGGGAAGGGAAGCCGGAGGCCAGTCTGCACAGGAGCCCGAGCATCGGAGGGGCGGGGGGGGGGGGGATATTGTAGGAAGCAAGGACCCCACCAGATAACGGTAGAGACCAGGCAGAAACCTACCACCACCACTGTGACACCAGCGAGCCCCGGCTGGGATACAACCACGAGCACAAGGTGACCCCCAGGCCCGAATGTGATGAGCAAATTACTGGCCACACTATGGGACACGGGTTAGTCCTGATCCCCCCCCTCTCCCCCCCCCCCCCCCCCCCACTGACCAATCAGTGACAATAGTACCTCGATATGAACATGTGAAAGTTAAGGTTAATCTCACCAACCTACACCTACCAGCCGAGACCTGCGGCCAGGGATTATTTGTGACCCTGGAGCGGGAAATTATGGAGGGGAGTGGACCTAAAACGCGTCAGCGACAACAGAGGGAGAGTGGAACTAGCGGTTGGAGGATATGGGGCAGGAGTTTCAGCAGTTAATGCCCTTGACATTGCAGAGATTAGTGAAGAGATTGAGGTTATGAAAGGACCAATCAGAGCTGCAGTTACGGACATATACCAGGAAGGCGGAACGGCTACAGATCCTAACCGGCGAGTCAATCAGTTCGTGTGGAAGGAACTTAAAGAGCGATAGGCATATCAGACAATGATTAACAAGTTAATTGAGAGGCAGGGTGAGATTTCACAAAAAGTGCAGAGTGCAGGTATGTAACATGTATGTAACACACGTGTTACAGAACCTGCAGGCCAACCTACTTCAGCTGGATTCACACCGAGTACCGAATTGGGTGAGCAATGACCAATTGAAGGCTTGGATAAAAACGGCCCACCGAGCTCCTGAACCCCTGAGGGAATTGACGTTGGCCAGTCACGTTCCCTTTGAGAATGATAACCACACCCTCCCAGTGTGAATAATGTTGCATATTCCCCGGGAAGGGGAGAACAGCACTCATCAGCTTCTCCAGGTGAACAATTAGGGACACTATGGGAATGCGGTGTTGGTTAAACTAAAGGATGGCCCTGAAAATACAATCCAAAAAAGAGATAGAATTTACTCCATCGACTTCCGGAAATGCAAATGAAGGGGAACCAACTGGTTGTGCCCAGAGACGGCCATTAGTACAGGGGTTTACTGCAGGTACAATACATTGAGAACTGCACGTTAGCGGTCACATTGAACAGCCAGACTGTGTATAACAGTGCTCAATACTGGACCAATTACTATATTGTGACGTCACATAGCAACTATACCAAGCGTGGCATTGTGTGTGAATTGCCTGGGCATCATTTGTTCCCACCAATTTATCTGAGGGAATTATAATTGGCCATCATGAGCTAACTCCACACAGAGCAGTGTCCATCGTGCAAGCAGATGACCTCGAGCGAACTTATGATGACCAACAGACTGACCGATACGTCCAGAAGGGACTTTCACGCATCCCGCACTTGTGGACAGGCTGGGCAGTACTCAAGAAGGAAGCCAAACAGATTGATCGACTCTGTAACAAGGAGCGGGAGCTGTTTAATCCTCTCGCCGACAAGGCTCAGGAACTGTTTAAATCACAGAACTTTTTCTCTAAAATATGGAACAGGGAACTGAATACCAAATCCATCAATCGATACACCTTATATCGCACATTGTTGTAATTCTGCAGCTGTTTGTACTGCTCGCCTTTCTTTATGGCCTCTTCTGCCTGAGATGACGAATTAGAAAATGGCGGAAGGACAGGTGCCCCCTAGATAAAGAGGAAATACTGCGGCTCTTACCTTTATTGAAATAAATTTACAGTACCCAGCTCATGTTTTCCAATTAAGGGGCAATTTAGCGTGGCCAATCCACCGAGCCTGCACATCTTTGGGTTGTGGGGGTGAAACCCACGCAAACACGGGGAGAATGTGCAAACTCCACACGGACAGTGACCCAGAGACGGGAACGAACCTGGGACTTCGGCGCCGTGAGGGCAGTGCGGCTAATCCACTGTGCCCTGTGCTGCCCGGGCGGCTCTCATCTAATGTCGATTCCACACTTTAGCCTGAACCAGACAAGTTCAGTATTTCTAATTAACGGCCTGTTGTTGGACTAGCAAAGGGCCAAATTGGGGGGCTTACGAGGATGCTGAGATGAGACCCCTTCGAGGCAGATAGGCAGGATAACACTAGAATAGCTCTACATAAGTTAGTTTATTGAGAGCTTAATCTAACCATAGGAAATATATCCAGTGATCATTATTAACCGTTACACATGTATTCTTAGAACATTGCAAGAACAAGCATTTAAACTCTTGCTATTAGGAGTGGTCGCAATGTAGAGTGGGCTTTAAGCCAGCTAACGTGACTATACTCCTAATAAAGACAGAATCATACAGAAATAATGTGGTCAGCAGAAACACATTCAGAGGAAACAGCTCTTATCGGCAACCCCAGACATCGCGGACTCAGACAGACAATGGTACAGCGAGGAACCACACTCTGATCAGAGGAAATGGGAGTGAGAGCGAAGGACAGTGGATGAGGGGGCCTTGAAAAACAATAGTAGGCTAGTGGGCAGCACATGACTACACCATGATCTGATCACGCAGTTACCATGCTGCCTCCAGTAACATTCATTGGCCAAGGTATAATCGATAGCTACAAGGATTGCACTGACTCCAGCTGAGGCAGGGCTACTGATTTTGGGCAATTGTAGAACTGTTGAACCGAGAACAATGTAAAGCAGAGTTGTTTTTGGTCTAATTCAAATTACTCTCCCTCGTACTTTGACCAAGCTTGGAAAGTAAAGCCGTCGTAACCAGCGTTGCTGTCTCTGGGAGTCTTTGTGTTAGTTGACCGTAATTAAGAGGGGAAATCCCCCACGTAACTGCAAGCTAAATACTCAGTCTCTGTAAAAGCTGCTACAACACCTTTATTAACTATTTGAACTCTCTCTCGAGTTTATTGAACCAGTTCCACGCATGCTCACACGGGCAAGCTTCATTCCCTGTAGACGACATGATGAGAATGTTACTGCAACAAAAATGAAGAAAACTCATTTTCCTCACAGGGACTCCACCCCCCTTCGCTCAGTCTCCAATCTGTGGGAATCCCTCACGCCCTCCCACTAACTCCTGATGGATGAGTTGAAAGGAAGAGAGGCAATCGAATATTCTTCCTGTTTCCAGATCTTATTCGTCACTCGTAATGCGAAGGATAAGTTCGTATCATATTTTCATTTCCTTCGACAATTTCACCTGATACAGGAACCGGGGAGCTGGGACGAATCCTCTGGCACCCTGTTCCAGGACCTGACCACCCTCTGTGTGAAGACATTTTCCATCTGGCCTCTTTTGTACCTCTCCCCTCTCACCTCAAACATATGCTCTCTAGTTCTGGATTCCTCTACCTTTGGGAAAAGATGTTGACTATCTACCTAATCTATGCTCCTCATTATTTTACAGACCTCGATAAGGTCACCCCTGAGCCTCCAAAGCTCCAGGGGAAAAAGTCCCATATTACCCAGCCTCTCCTCATAACTCAGGCCATCAAGGCCTGATAGCATCTTCGTAAATCTCATTTGCACTCTTTCTAGTTTAACAATATCCTTCCTATTATAGGGTGACCAGAACTGAACACAATGTTCCATGTGTGGTCTTACCTATGTCTTGGACAACCTCAACAAGACGTCCCAATCCCTGTACTGAATATACTGACCAATAAAACCGAGCATGCTGGATGCCTTCTTCACCACCCTGTTAACCTGCGACTTCACCTTCAAGGAACTATGAACCTGTACCTCTAGATGTCTTTGTTCTGTAACTCTCCCCAACTCCCTACCATTAACTGAGTAGGTCCTGCCATGATTTTAACTACAAAAATGCATCACCTTAAATTCATCCAAATAAAACACCATCTGCCATTCATCGGCACACTGTCCCAACTGGTCGTGATCCTGTTGCAAACTTATATAACCATTTTCACTATCCACTATGCCACCAATCTTGCTGTCATCTGCAAACTTACCAACCATGCTTCTTACATTCTCATCCAAATCATTTGTACATATAACAAATAGCAGTGGACCCAGCACGGGTCCCTGAGGCACACCGCTCGTCACAGGTGGTACAGAAGGGGAAACAAAAGAGGTGGGGGGATCGCATTGCTGATTAGGGAGCAGATCACAACTGTGTAGAGGAGGGACAAATTGGAGGGATCTGGCAATGAGGTATTATGGGTGGAGCTCAGGAATAAGAAGGGTGGAATCACAAAATTGGGTGTGTGCTGCAGGCCTCCCAACATCCCGCACGAGACAGAGGAGCTGTTGTGTGATCAGATACTGAAAAGGTGTGAAAAAAAGCAGGGTCGTTGTGAAGGGCGACTTTAACCTCCCCCATATAGACTGGGAATCCCTTACAGCCAGGGGCTCGGATGGAGAGCAATTTGTTAGATGTGTCCAGGAGAGCTTTTTGCTACAATAGTTGACAATTCAACAAGGGAGGAGGCCAAACTAGACTTAGTATTGGGGAATGAGCCATGCCAGGTGGTTGATGTTTCAGTTGGGGAGCATTTTGGGCTTAGCGACCATAATTCCATAAGATTTATGGTCGTCATGGATAAGGACATGAGTGACCTGGGGTGAGATGCTTAATTGGGCGATGGCCAATGACATCCAAATTAAACAGGAACTGGTGAATGTGGGCTGGGAGCGGCTATTTGAGGTCAAATGCACGATTGGCATGTGGGAAGTTTTTCAAGGTCAGTTGATTGAAGTGCAGGACAGGCATGTCCCAGCAAAATGAAGGATAGGAATGGCAGGATTCGGGAACCATGGATGACAGGGGAATTTGTTAGTTTAGTCAAAAGTAAAAAGGAAGCATACGATTGGTCTAGGCATCTAAAAACCGAGGAGGCCCTTGAGGAGTACAATGAAAGTAGGAAGGAAATTTAACGTGGATTAGGAGGGCACAAAAGGGGCCATGAAATGTCTGTAGCCACCACGGTCAAGGAGAATCCCAAGGTTTTTTATAATAATTATTAGGAGCAAGAGCGTTGCAAGAGAAAGAGTAGACCCACTTAAGGGCAATGGAGGGAAGTTGTGCGTGGAACCACAGGAAGTGAATTCTATGTAAATTCTATATGTAAAGTGGGTGAAATGCTGAATGGATTCACCAGGGAGAAGGACATGACGGATGTTGATGTAAGGATTTCCTGCAGACGCACCGATTTACTCCCAGCGTCAAAGATCTGCAGGTTCGGTAGATTGGCCATGGTAAATTGCCCCTTCGAGTCCAAAAGGTCAGGTCGGATGATGGGGATAGGGTGGAGGCATGGGCTTAAGTAGGGAGCTCTTTCCAAGGGCCTGAGCAGATTTGGTGTGCCGAATGGCCTCCTTCTGCACTGTACATTGTACGGTTTATCTATGGTAGATAGAAAGTCGGAGACGTGTCTACAGAAATGGCAGATTGAGACAAATCCGGACAAATGCGAGGTGATGCATTTTAGAGGGTCAAATCTCGGTATGAATCATACTGTATTTGCAGATCTTTAGTAACATTAACATACAGAGGGATCTGGGTGTGCAGGTCCAAACTTCCCTAAAAGTGGCCACACATGTGGCCAAGTTGATGAAGAAGGCATATAGTATGCTTGCCTTCATCAGCTAGGGTATTGAGTACAGTGTTGGGAAAGCATGTTGCAGCTATATAAAACCTGGGATCTGCCGCAATTTGCACGCATCTGCGTGCAGTTCTGGTCACCATATTACCAGAAGGACGTGGATGCTTTGGAGAGATTGCAAAGAAGGTTCACCGGGATGTTGCCTGGTCTCGAGGATGTTAGCTATGTGGAGAGGTTGAATAAACTAGGATTGTTTTCACTGGAAAGATGGATGCTGAGAGGAGACCTGATTGAGATCTACAAAAGTATGAGAGGCATAGACAGGGTGGATAGTCAGAGGCGTTTCCCAAGCGTGGAAATGTCAATTACAAGGGAGCATAGGTTCAAGGTGAGAGGGGGAAAGTTTAAGGGAGATGTTCTGGGTAGGTTTTTCACACAGAGTGTGGTGGGTGCCTGGAATGCGCTGCCAGGGGATGTGGTGGACGCAGACACATTAGCAACATTTAACAGGCATCTGGATGGATACCTGAATCGGGAGGAAATAGAGCGATACGGACCGAGTAAGAGCTGAAGGTTTTTTTTTAGTTAGCGCATCATGATCGGCACAGGCTGTGAGGGCCGAAGGGCCTGTTCCTGTGCTGTACTTCTCTCTGTTCTTTGTTCTTCTACACATGTCACGACATTCTGGGTGAGCGTACGGTCAATTCCAGCCCCCCTCGACCCGCGATAGCAACATGAGTGAATTAAACATTAATTCTTCTTAATATATTCAGATTTAGGCCCTAGGCTGCTGCAATGAGATGCAGACACCAGATTTGAAAGTAAAAACGTTAACAAACGTTTAATTGATTCCAAGAGGAAAAGATGAAAATGTGAAGTAATAACAGAACCATGACTTAACAATCTATTAAACCCCAAATCCACCCTCCACCATGACAGACAGAATAATAATAATCTTTATTGTCATAAGTAGGCTTACTTTAACAGTGCAATGCATTTTACTGTGAAAAGCCCCTCGTCGCCACATTCCGGTGCCTGTTCGGGAACTGTCATGGGAGTGTCCCTTTGAGAAATGTTTTTCTCTTATCACGTGGCTTTAGTGATGACATTGTGTGGGTGGAGCTGGGCTGTGGGATCTGAGTTTTTACTTTCGCTTTGAGTTTTGGAGCTGGTTTGAACTGCACAGGTTGAAAGAAGTATTTCTCTATCTTCATTTTAAAAGCAGATTCCAGACTGTTTGATAACTGAAAAGATATTATTGTTCTCTGGTCGGAATTTAAACCTGCTGCTTGAGAAGGTGAACCGAGTATCAATAACAAGTCTGATACCAGCAAGAGTGCCGTGTGCTGGGCCACGCCTTTGAAAAGGGGTTTCTGGTTGTACTTGGATATTGTTATTGAATTAGAACAGTTAAGGGGAAATTCATTAAGGGTTCAACATAGAATACTGTAGTTGATAAAAAAATTTACTGTGTGTTTTAATAAAAATGTTAACTACATTTTTAGAATAAAGCTTGTTATTTGATTGAAAGGACCGAGAACTCTGTTGAATAACACCTGAATTGCAGGCTCTTGTGCTCATCGTAACCAAAATCAAAAAAACGGTTGTAGGTCAGGTGAACTCCATGATATACTTTGGAGTTTTCTAAACCCTGGCCCATAACAGTACAGACGGGAAATTCAGAATATCCAACTCACCTCACAGCGCATCTTTCATAATTTGTGGGTGAAAAGCGGAGAGCCCAGAGAAACCCAGCAGACACAGAGAGAACATGCAGACTCGGCACAGACAGTGACCCAAGCCGGGAATCGAAACTAGGCGCTGTGAAGCAACAGTGCTAACCACTGTGCTACTGGATCACCCCAAGACTGCCCCACACGACAAGAATGGGGGGGGGGGAAGGTTTAAACTGAAAAGGAATTAATACTTATGGGATTGTTCTTTGCTGCCAACGTATCTCTTTGTAACCAGCGATCTCCTAGTCATGTATCGAATCAGAAACTGGACATAGAACATAGAACATTACAGCGCAGTCCAGGAACTTCGGCCTGCTATGTTGCGCTGACCTGTGAAACCACTCTAAAGCCCATCTACACTATTCCCTTATCATCTATATGTCTATCCAATTACCATTTAAATGCCCTTAGTGTTGGCGAGTCCACTACTGTTGCAGGCAGGGCATTCCACGCCCTTACTACTCTCTGAGTAAAGAACCTACCTCTGACATCTGTCCTATATCTATCTCCCCTCAATTTAAAGCTATGTCCCCTCGTGCTAGAAATTACCATCCGAGGAAAAAGGCTCTCACTGTCCACCCTATCAAATCCTCTGAGCATCTTGTATGCCTCAATTAAGTCACCACTTAACCTTCTTCTTTCTAACGAAAACAGTCTCAAGGCCATGAGCCTTTCCTCATAAGATCTTCCCTCCATACCAGGCAACATTCTGGTAAATCTCCTCTGCACCCTTTCCAATGCATCCACGTCCTTCGTATAATGCGGCGACCAGAATTGCACGCAATACTCCAAATGCAGCCGCACCAGAGTTTTGTACAGCTGCAACATGTCCGCATGGCTCCGAAACTCAATCCCTCTACCAATAAAAGCTAACACACCATACGCCTTCTTAACAACCCTCTCAACCTGGGTGGCAACTTTCAGTAATCTATGTACATGGACACCGAGATTTCTGTGCTCATCCACACTGCCAAGACTCTTACCATTAGCCCAGTACTCTGTCTTCCTGTTATTCCCTCGAAAATGAATCACCTCACACTTTTCTGCATTAAACTCCATTTGCCACCTCTCAGCCCAGCACTGCAGCTTATCTATGTCCCTCTGTAACTTGTAACATCCTTCCGCACTTTCCACAACTCCACCGACTTTAGTGTCATCTGCAAATTTAATCACCCATCCTTCTACCCCCTCCTCCAGGTCATTTATAAAAATGACAAACAGCAGTGCCCCCAAAACAGATCCTTGTGGTACACCATTAGGAACTGTACTCCAGTCTGAACATTACCCATCAACCACCACACTTTGTCTTCTTCCAGCTAGCCAATGTCTGATCAAACTGCTAAATCACCCTGAATCCCATGCCTCCGTATTTTCTGCAGTAGCCGACCATAGGGAACCTTATCAAACTGAAGGTTTCAAACTGAAATCCATATGCACCACGTCAACTGCTTTACCCTCATCCACCTGTGTGGTCACCTTCTTAAATAACTTACTAAGGTTTGTGAGGCACGACCTACCCTATCGAAAACCGTGTTGACTATCTCTAATCAAATTATTCCTTTCCAGATGATTATACATCCTATCTCTTATAAACCTTTCCAAGGTTTTTGCCCACAACAGAAGTAAGGCTCACTGATCTATAGTTACCGGGGTTGTCTCTACTTCCCTCCTTGAACAAGGGGTCAACATTTGTTATATTCCAGTCTTCCGGCACTATTCCTGTAGACAAAGATGACTTAAAGATCAAAGCCAAAGGCTCAGCAATCTCCACCCTAGCTTCCCAGAGAATCCAAGGATAAATCCCATCAGCCCCAGGGGACTTATCTATTTTCACACTTTCCAGAATTGCTAAACAGAAAACAGATAATTCCTCCTTATGACCCTCAATCCCTTCTAGTCTAGTAGCCTGACTCTCAGCATTCTCCTCGCCAACACTATCTTTTTCCTGTGTGAATACTGACGAAAAATATTCATTCAGCATCTCTCCTATCTCCTCGGACTCCACGCACAAATTCCCGCTACTGTCCTTGACTGGCCCTACTCTTACCCGCGTCATTCTTTTATTCCTGATATATCTATAGAAAGCTTTAGGTTTATCCTTGATCCTACCTGTCAAAGACATCTCATGTCCCTTCCTGGCTCTTCCTAGCTCTCTTTCTTTAGGTCCTTCCTAGCTAACTTGTAACTCTTGAGCGCCCTAACTGAACCTTCATGTCTCAGCTTTACATAAGCCTCCTTCTTCCTCTTGACAAGTGTTTCGACTGCTTTAGTAAAACACGGTTCCCTTACTCGACCACTTCCTCCCTGCCTGACAGGTACATACTTATCAAGGACACGCAGTAGCTGTTCCTTGAACAAGCTCCACATTTCCATTGTGTCCATCCCCTGCAGTTTTCCTCTCCATCCGATGCATCCTAAGTCTTGCCTCATCGCATCATAATTGCCTTTCCCCCAGATATAACTCTTGACCTGCGGTATATCCCTATCCCTTTCCTTCACTAATGTAAACGTAATCGAATTGTGGTCACTATCGCCAAAGTGATCACCTAACTCCAAATCTAACACCTGTCCTGGTTCATTACCAAGTACCAAATCCAATATGGCCACGCTTCTCGTTGGCCTATCTACATCCTGTGTCTGGAAACCCTCCTGCACACATTGGACGAAAATGGATCTATCTAAAGTACTCGAACTATAGTGTTTCCAGTCAATATTTGGAAAGTTAAAGTCCCCCATAACAACTACCCTGTTGCTTCCGCTCCGATCCAGAAGCATCTTTGAAATCCTTTCCTCTACATCTCTGGAACTTTTCGGAGGCCTATAGAAAACCCCTGACAGGGTGACCTCTCCTTTCCTGTCTCTAACCTCAGCCCATACTACCTCAGTAGACGAGTCCTCATCAAACGTCCTTTCTGCCACCGTAATACTGTCCTTGACTAACAATGCCACCCCTCCCCCTCTTTTACCACCTCCCCTGAGCTCAGTGAAATATCTAAACCCCGGCACCTAGAGTTGAGAGAAAGCTCTCTAATCAACAGGCAGAGAGAGAGAAAGCGATTCGATGCTGCCTCGTGCCAGGATCTCTTCACAGTACACACCCAAAACAATATGGCACTCTTCACAAGAACGGTCTTCATTCTGGAACTTTCTGTCTGGCCCCACCAATCACAGTCCTCAAAATGAAAATTGTAATTTCCAATTGGCTGCTTGACAAAGTCTATCAAATGCTCATCACCGGTTTTGCCACAGAACCTAAAGGTGATGGCTTGGCTTGCTCCATCACGACAGGGGTCCCAGCTCTGCCTAAAACCTGCAGCTAAACAGAAATGCCAGATGGTGTAGCAAACTTCTAGCAGCTTAACCAGACGACAGGCAGCAGGCAGGAGATAGAAATGAGAACACAGGACGTTCAAAAAGGGTTTTACAACAGTATCTTAACACACAAAACACACAAACTCACACTGGCTTACACATCATCCAAAAACTCTCAACTACACACGCAAAACACACTCATGGACACACACAGGTTCACCCTCCCACAAAGATACTCAAAACACACTCACACACACGCATTCAGACAGAAACACACAAACACAAACTTACATGCACACTCATGCATGCTCACACACACTCACACACCAACATACAGACAGAAACACACGAAACCAATTCACAGGTACTCACGCACATATGCTACAAAACACTCAGACACACATGCATTCAAATACACACAAAATCACACAAACACAAATAGGTTCAATCATATCTCCAAAGGAAAATGTGCGTCGTAACTGACCAATCGTATTACCAACACTCGGTCTATTCACACACATGCACAGTGACCCTGATTTAGATTCTGTTACATTTCCCCTTTACTCTGACCCCACCAATAACTCGGCAACTTATGACTTTAGAGCTGCCTATCTCTGCCAGTATAGTTCCCCCTGATGTTACATCCAGCTTCCCACACCCACTGCCCAGATTCGCCTTTCGCGTCCAGTGTACCGTGCAGTCACTCAGTGACGCCCATGGCCCTGGCGACAGGGAGGGAAGTAAACAATCTGAATCCATCTGCAGAATTAAATGCCCAATCCTCGAATTAACAGATCTCCGATCACTATTGCTCTGCCACCTTCCCCCAGGTGGAACTCACTACCTGGACAACCAGAGAGGTGCTCCTATCTGCATTACACAGGTAGACCCTCACTCCCATCACCATTCAGGACTGAGTAGAGAGTAGGATGCCCACAAGAGGACTCTTGTACCACATGTCTGCTTCTTGCCAACAGTCTTGGAGAGGGCCCTGGGTCACTGTCTGAGTGGAGTTTGCACATTCTCCCCATGTCTGCGTAGGTTTCACCCCAACAACCCAAAGATGTGCTGTTAGATGAATTGGCCATGTTAAATTGACCTTAATTGGAAAAGAAAAATAATTGGCTACTATATATTTAATATGTAAACAGTCTTGGAGAGGGGGACCGACCTGGTGTTCCCACAAAACACATGGATGGGTTTCCAGGGGAGCGAGGTGCCCTGTCCCACCTCAATCTGACATCCCACAGTCCCCCCCTCAGCAGCAATGGGCTGGGGTGATGAACCGGCCCTGGCCTGGGCACCGCGGGGTTGGCAAACAGGCAGACGTCACTTGACTCAGAAGTGTGGGCCATGCCTTCTCGGTGCAAGTGACCATTAGATTCTGGCTCAATAAATGGCTGAACAGCACTTTTCAGATGGAGGAACAGACTCAATGAGTCTGAGTCGGAGAGTCACCATTCAATCCGCGAATTAGTTTCAGAGTTCAGTGGAACCACCCAGAGAAACTGAAAATTGGAAATGAATCTCTGAATGGTCACAGTTACAGAGGCAGCTACACCCAGACTGCAGTTGAACCACCCAGAGAAACACACTGACAATTGGAACTGAATCACTGAATGGTCACAGTCGAGTGACGGGTGTCACTGAAACAATGCGAGATCTAGAGATGGGACTGATGGTGTTTGAGTGGACGGCATCCTTTCTGTTATTGTTAGTTGATCAATTTGATCATCACAGTCCAGTGTTTGGAATGAGGTCACTTCATCAAAATAATATTTTCTATCACTCAACCCAATGTCGTAATCGCTTTGTTCATATCTTTAAAAATAGATTGAAGGATTTTGCAACCTCAACATCCCTGAGGTGGTTCCAAAGGGGAAACATTGAAGAGTTTGGGAATGTATAACCTCAGCGTTTGAGACAGAGACTGTCAGCAGCACGAAAGGACACAGCACTTCACACTGAACATGCTTTATCCAATTGATATTGCTGAGAAAATATTCTACCCAATCCTTGCTATTGTTGGATGTCCTGGTAAGTGACTATCACCATTCAAGTTGTGGAAATCTGTGTGTGAGCAGCTCTCTGATTTTAAACAGTGTCTGAAAATGTTTAATCCTGATCTCGTGCTCACTGTTACACAGACACCTGATCAACGATGTCATTGCATTCCTGTCGGGGCCATTCTAGCACAGCACCTTGTCGCCCTGCCCCCACGTCTGTCCTTGGCCTGCTGCAAGGTTCCAGTGAAGCCCATCGCGAGCCCTCAGGACTCAGCATTGAGTCCAACAACTTTAAACTGGGATATTTCTCCTCCATCCTATCACCCTTGTTTTGTTATAACCTGTTTATTAATCTAATGCAACGGGTCCAAATCTGGAGAGGGTCGAACGCTGACAATGGAATCCTGGGGAAAGTCCAACGCTTGAGAGGGAATAGTCCTGGAAAACATTGTCAGGGATAGTTTCTAAACCGGTAGAGGATGTATTCCCGGGAATAGTGTGATCTGGGGATGTTCGGAACTTGACAAAGGATAGCTCCTGGGACAGGGTGCCTTACGATTGGCTGAACCTGGGAAGGGTGTATCCTGGCAATGTTCTGGAGACTGGACAGGCTCTATTAGTCCCATGATTAATGAACTGGGGAGGTCCTGCGCCTGTTTTATTTTTCCATTGATCATGGAGGATTTCAATAACGAGGTTTGGTGCCCAACTCCATCAGGAGGCCAGTCCAGGGAACGGTCCAATCCGGGTTGTGATCCAATAATTGGGAATGAGGAAGGATGACAATCTCTGGTATATTTCTCTCCTTCTTGGGAAACCTGGCCAGTCTGAGTTAATCCTGTAATCCAGATTGAATGAGAAATGTAACCTCGCCCAAAGATATTTGAATTATAAGCATTTTCCTACCACTGCCATCAAACTGACATGGCAGCATTTCACAGTTTCCAGCTTACCCTTTTTAAATACATTTCCTACTTCCCTCTCTGCAACTCTAATCTCCCACTCCTCCACCAACATCCAGCCCTGTTAGCGTCTGGCTGCTGTTCAGTAAAGAAGCAAGAGTTCTGCTCCTTTCCCAAAACACCTTTATTTCCCTTGAACACACTCTATACAAAACGCTATCACCACACCACACCAAACAAGTGCCACCTGCAAACTCTTTACCTATCAGTGTGAATTCTTGGATATTTAACATGAATAAGATATCGAATTGTAATGTCTCTTAACCTATTCCTTAACGTCCCCCACCACCCACCCGCTGCCCAGTTTATTGTTGCTGAGCTCCTGTCCTTACTGTCGGCTAAGACACAGCGAATGTTAATCAGTAATCTCCAAGTTGTTCTTCCTTCTTTCTTTTCAGTTAATTTACTGGGAAGTGCAGTTCTGTGTCGGGGAATTTGTGGCCTCTCTACCTGCACCACTCGCTACCTGTTGGCCATGGCAACAGCAGATCTGCTGTTTATTATCACTCACCCCATACTGACCTTCATCAATGATCATTATTTCCCCTGGAGTTTCCTGTCCCTCACCTCTGTGTGTCGTGTTAACAATGCCCTGCTGTCTGCATCCAGAGACTGTTCTGTCTGGTTCACCCTCACTTTCTCCTTTGATCGACTTGTGGCTATTCGCTGCCAGAAACTGAAAACTAAATATTGCACTGGGAAAACTGCGGCTGTGGTTCTGTCAACAAGCGGCCTTGTGTTCTGTGTAAAAAACATTCCCTGGTACTTTACATATGAACCTGGAGTAATAATCGACAATATCCACTGGATGTGTCGGTCAAAGAGAAGCTTTTTCACAGACCCCGGGTGGGTTGTATTTCTCTGGTTTGATCAGATTTTAACCCCATTGATCCCATTCTTTTCAATCCTGTTGATCAACGCTCTGACAGTCAGACACATTTTACTCACCAGTCGAGTCCGGAAGGCATTAAGGGCTCAGAGTCAGGGAGAGAATCGCACAGACCCAGAGATGGAGAGCAGAAGGAAGTCAATGATTTTACTCTTCAGCATTTCCGGAGCTTTCATTCTCCTCTGGACGGTATATGTTGTCACATTTTTCGATTTGTATTTGAGTGGATTATATTACCTCACCGTTCCCCAATATAATTTACAACAAGTCAGATATATGCTGCAGGGTTTAAATTGCTGCACGAACACATTTATTTACATGGTGACTCTGTCCAGGTTCAGGGAGCAAATCAAGATCATGGTGAAATATCCGGTGACATCAATTATTAAGTTAATCAATAAACAAAACTAACTGATACCCCAAAGCCAATCAGGAGCTCCAGCTGCTGAATGACGGTCCCTGAGCCAATCAGGAGCTTCTGCAGTCGATAGGCAGCACCTCAGCCAAACAGAGACTCAATTTACAGACTGCCAGCAGCTCCACCCAATCACTGAGATTTACCGTGTGAGACCCGGAAGGTTCAAACAATCACAGATCTCAGTCTGTGACTGTGAAACGCCGCAACCAATCGGGGAGCCTGAACTCAATAGTGATTCAATCCTATTGGACAGGAATGTTGAGCCTGTTGGATGACAGTATCTGAGTAACTTTGTAACGTTAAGTTACCCGACCTTGAAAACACACACACACATACATGCACACACACACTCAGACACACACCCACAGACTCGCAGACAGGCACAAACACACCAGACACACACTGACAGACAGGCACAGTCACACATACACGGACACTCACGCACACACGCATACATGCACACACAAACATATGCACACACTCACACAGACACGGACACACACATATGCACACATTATCTGAAAAGGAAGAATGTGCAGGCGAGAAGGCAGGGGAGTGGCACTCGCTGAATTGCTGACTGGGAGAGCGGAGAACTAGCATAGACACGGTGGGCCGAATGGCCTCCTTTGCACTGGAACAATTGTGTGATCCAGTGATGGGATGGACAGACCGACAGATGAAATATGGACATCGATAGACAATGGTCCCTGACCGAAAATCCACAACCAGCAAGAAATATTAATTTCCATCTCTCCGATCAGTTTCCATTGTTCTCCAGACAACTTTGATCAAATTCTCCCTGAAACTCCAAACTTCCCCATAATGCAACCTTGGTTTTATATCTCCATATCTGCGTCTCTGTCACATTTAATGTACAAACATTACCTCAGAGAGGAGCTAACGCTGTGATGAATATCTCAGTGCTTTGCTGACTGATGTTTGTGGATTTTATTTCCAGATTCCCAGACAGAGAGAGAGATGGACAGATCAACATATGACACATGGGGAGAGTGTGTGAGAGAGAGAGAGAGAGAGAGGGACATTGAGAGAGGTAGAAAATGTTTCCCTGTTCCTGCTCCCATTTTAACTTGGTGACGTTTAGTTTTTATTTTCTCTCCTCACCGTATTGTCCAAAACACATCAGTTCCCCTTTCTGTCCGTTTCATTGAAATTCCCTCTGCGACCTTTCCTGAACACACATAATTGCCTTGTGGAAAATGACGAGGAGCCTCGGCAGTGAGGATGGGAAGGAATGAATTGATAGCAACAGAAACGCTGAACACATTGCAATAGAACATTGATTTTAATTGAAGCAATTACTTCACCACATCTTCACTGTCCAGTCACAACACTCAGAGATGGTGCCCCACAGGCGAAGATACAGAGGAAAGTTACGCCCAAATAGTCCCCATCAAACAATGGCTGCAAAAGTACTGCATGGGGTTACACACAGATTATTGTTCCCACAACTGGCTCCTCATCAAACACCCCCAACTTTGGGACATCCTGGGGTTAAATACAGATTAAAGCTCCCACGACAGTGTCCCCATCAAACACCCGCAACACTGGGGCATCCTGGGGTTAAACACAGATTAAAGTTCCCTCTTAGAATCAGAAAACAATACAGTAGAAAGAGACCCTTCGGCCCACCGAGTCTTCACCGACACACGAAAAACACCTGACCTACCTTCCTAACCCCATTTGCCAGCATTTGGGCCATAGCCCTGAATGTTGTGACGTGCCA
Organism: Scyliorhinus torazame; assembly: GCF_047496885.1. NCBI lineage: Eukaryota > Metazoa > Chordata > Chondrichthyes > Carcharhiniformes > Scyliorhinidae > Scyliorhinus > Scyliorhinus torazame. Next base: position 4,738,155 of record NC_092725.1, on the reverse strand, counting down.
AGTACTCATCCAGGTACATTTTAAAGGATGTGAGGCAACCCGCCTCGACCACCCTCCCATCCAGTGCGTTCCAGGTCATCACAACCCACTGGGTGAAAAATGTCCCTCACCTTGAACTTATGTACCTTCCTGACTGACCCTTCAACTAAGGGGTACAGCGTTTCCCTATCCACCCTGTCCATGCCCCTCATAATCCTGTTCACCTCGATCAGGTCGCCCCTCAGTCTTCTCTGCTCCAGAGAAAAGAACACAAGCTTATCCAACCTATCTTCATAACTGAAACTTTCCATCCCAGGCAACATCCTGGTGAATCTCCTCTGCACCCCTCTCCCCCCGCAGTGCAATCATAGGCAATACATTCTGGCGACCAGAATTGCACACAGTACCCCAGCTGTAACATCACCAAAGTTCTATACAACTCCAACATGACCTCCCTGCTTTTGTAATCTATGGCTTGATTGATAAAGACAAGTGTCCCATATGCCTTTTTCACCAACCTATTAACCTGTCCTTGTGATTTCAGAGATCTATACACAAACAGGCCAAGGTCCCTTTGTTCCTCGGAGCTTCCCAGTCTCAGGCCATTCATTGAATACTTCCTTCTCATATTTCTCCTTCCAAAGGGAATCACCTCTGTCATTTGAGAGTACCTTTTAGACATGTGTGTTTATCAGTGATGTTTGAGTGTGGGTGGAGCCTGGCTGTCTCTCAGCGTTTTACTTTCGTTTTAGGCTGTTTGCTACAGATTGTGTTTTAGTTTTGTTTTCAGTGTTGGAGCTGAAGCCAGATCAAGCAGATGTACTGCTGTTCTCTCTGCCATCAAAAGACTATCTCTGGATCATTTGGTGAATTCAGAATTATAAATGTTCTCAGTCGTGAATGTAAACCGGATGTGCTTCCGTTCAAACGTGGTTCTTTTGTCTTCTGGATGTTGTTTGGGAAGTTATTAAGCATTGCTTAGTGTTGTATTCCTTGGCGGTTGTATCTGAATTAATGGTTGCTAAGATGTTCACTGTATGTTTCAAAAAGGTTCACTTGAGTTCATAGAATAAACATTGTTTTGCTTATAAAATACTTTTGCATTTCTGCTGTACCACAGCTGGAGAGTGGGCCGTGTGCTCCCCATACCACAATCTAGTAAAAGTTGTGGGTCAGGGGAACTCCATGATACACTTTGGGGTTCTCTAAACCCTGGCCCATAACACACTGGACACTCGCTTCCAGTCACCAAAGCAGCCGTCTGTCATCAGCCTCTGTCTCCAACAACGAACACAGTTTTGAATCAAGTTACCCTCTGACCCATGCGCATTTGTATTCTTGCCCTGAGGCTGCCAGACATCATTAAGTTATTCCTCACCTTCTGCCAGGAGGATAGAGGAATGCAAACCGCTGTAATAGGCCAGAGGCATGGGGATAGATTAAGACCAATCGGATATTACTCTGCCTAAATGGATGCGGTAGCCACAGGCATGCACCGACGTGTGCCGGCCTCAAAGGGCAATAAATGCATCAGAACCCATCACACTGATGGGAAAGATAATCCTGCACAGCTCTCACACAATGGTTCAACTCTTAGAGGCCGGAAGATTGAAGGGCGTCTCGGATGGAATGGGCTCGAAATGGGAAGCTAATACTTTACAGTGGGGCAGACGTGTGGAAATCTGTAAAGAGTTGAGGGAAAATCCCACAATAGGATTAAAGATATGGGGAATGGAGCATGAATGTTTTGTGGACGTGGAGGAGGACAACAGAGGAGGCTTGGCAGAAGACCCACTTGTGAGAGAGGGAGTGAGTGACTGATATGTGGATGGAGCAGGGAAGCATATCGGAGTTGAGCCCCATACGGAATGGGCAAGGATGTGTCTAAATTCTGGCAACGATACAAACAGTGCACCCTGGTGGTAACGGGCCGTTCCTGCAAGGTTAAAATGGGAAATCAGCCCTATCCTTTGCAGCCGCTGCTCTTCTGTTAGGAATAAGCTGGATTTGTAAATGGGCCACTAGAGTAGCCCAGGCTGTGGGACAAAGGAACAGAGAGGGTGCAGACGAGGAGGAATTGGAGATGATGTGAATGATATAACACGAACTGAGCGCCGGAAGGCGTTTGTTTAAAGCCACAGGATTCTATTGCTCGCACCTCGGGATCCCATCTCAACTCTGGTTGTAACCACCGACATTGATCTCCTCGCCCTGGACACAGAAGGAGCCGGACATCGTTGACACAAAAAACAATGATCGCGTGTATACTATTGTCACGCGAGTGCGTCTGGACACTGTAAATGTAATGAGAGACGTAAGGGGAAGGAGTGCTGTAGGTTTTTAAAACGACAGGACCCAGGATGTATGCACAAACGGGACTTTATCCGTTCCTGCGGGGCAGCTTATACGAATCACCTGTAATTCGGAAATGCCGAGGCCCTATATCAGTGGGGAAGCCAGGATCAAGGGAATTACAGGTGATCGGGAAAGCTGGGATTCAGGAAACTTACCCCCCAGGCAAGGTGACATTATGTTTTTAAATGGCAGATCAGAAAATGTTAAATACCTCGACAACCCGAATCGCCGTCTTGTAAAATACAAAGTTAGAGGGGACCGTTTAGAAATTCATTGTTTAAACCCCTGACAGGCACCTAACCGTACTAAAGATCAAGAGGTGATCTGTGAGAGATTGTGGGCTTTGTACCAGGGAAGGGAAGCGGGAGGCCAGTCTGCACAGGAGCCCGAGAATCGGGGGGATATTGTAGGAAGCAAAGACCCCACCAGATAACGGTAGAGACCAGGCAGAAACCTACCACCACCAATGTGACACCGGCGAGCTCCGGCTTGGCTACAGCCACGAGCCCAAGGACGACCCCCAGGCCCGAATGTGATGAGCAAATCACTGGCCACACAATGGGACACGGGTTAGTCCTGACCCCCACTGACCAATCAGTGACAATAGTACCTGGATATGAACATGTGAAAGTTATGATTAATCTCACCAACCGACACCTACCAGCTGAGAGCTACGGCCAGGGATTATTTGTGACCCTGGAGCGGGAAATTCTGGAGGGGAGTGAGCTGAAAAACTAGAAGCGACAACAGAGAGGGAGAGTGGAACTTGCGGTTGGAGGATGTGGAGCAGGAGTTTCAGCAGTTAATGCCCTTGACCTTGTAGAGATTAGTGAAGAGATTGAGGTTATGAAAGGACAATGAGAGCTGCAGTTACGGACATATACCAGGATGGCGGAACGGCTACAGACGTCAGCCAGCGACTGAATCAGCTCGTGTGGAAGGAACTTACACAGTTGTAGCCATATCAGGCAAAGATTAACGAGTTAATTGACAGACAGGGCGAGATTTCACAGAAAGTGCACAGGGTGCAGGTATGTAACATATATGTAACACACGTGATACAGAGCTGGATTCACAACGAGTGCCGAATTGGGCGAGCAATGACAAATTGAAGGCTTGGATAAAAACGGCCCACCGAGCTCCTGAACTCCTGAGGGAATTGACGTTGGCCAGTCACGTTCCCTTTGAGAATGATAACCACACCCTCCTAGTGGGAATGATGTTGCATATTCCCCGGGAAGGGGAGATCAGCACTCACCATCTTCTCCAGGTGAACATTCCTCTGGGAATGGGGTGTTGGTTAAACTAAAGGATGTCCCTGAAAATGCAATCCAAAAAAGAGATATAATTTACTCCATCGACCTCCGGAAATGCAAAGGAGGGGGACCTAACGGGTGGTGCCCAGAGACGGCCATTAGGACAGGATATCACAGCGGGTACACTACATACGAGAACTGCACGTTAGAGGTCACATTGAACAGCCAGACTGTGTATAACAGTGCTCAATACTGGACCAATTACTATATTGTGACGTCACATAGCAACTATACGAAGCGTGGCATTGTGTGTGAATTGCCTGGGCATCATTTGCTCCCACCAATTTATCTGAGGGAATTATAATTGGCCATCATGAGCTAACTCCACTTAGGGATGAGTCCATCGTGGATGCAGATGACCTCGAGCGTACTGATGATGACCAGCAGACTGACCGATACATCCAGAAGGGACGTCCACGCATCCTGCACTTGCAGGCAGGTTGGGAAGGACTCAAGGAGGACGCCAAACAGATTCACCACCTCCGAAACAAGTGCGGGTGCTGATTAGGACACTCGCCGACGAGGCTGAGAAACTGTTTAAATCACAGAATTTTTCTCTAAGATATGGAATTGGGGACTGAATACCAATATCTATCCATGGATACACGGTATATCGTCCATTGTACTAATACTGCGCTGTTTGTACTGACATTCTTTCTTTATGACACTCTGCTCCCTCAGTTGACGAATTAGAAAATGGCGGATGGATAGGTGTCCCCTGGATAAAGAGGAAATGATGCGGCTCTTACCTAAAGGCCATTCCACACTTAACCCTGAACCAAACAAGTTCAGCATGCCTATTTAATGGCCTATGCTTGGTTTAGCCAAGGGCCAAAAGGGGGTACTGAAGGGGGTCCTGAGATGAGATTCCTTAAAACCAGACAGCTATGATAACACTAGAATACCTCGACATGAGTTAGTTTATTGAGGACGGAAACTAACCACAGAAAATATGTCCAGTGATCATTATTAACCATTAAACATGTATTATTCGAACACAACAGTAACAAGCATTTAAACTCTTGCTGATAGGACCGGTCGCAATGTATGGTGAGATTTAAGCAAGCTAACTTGACTACAATCCTGAGAAAGACAGAATCATACAGAAATAATGAGGTCAGCAGAGACACATCCACAGGAAGCAGTTCTTATCAGCAACCCCAGAGATCGCGGACTCAGACAGACAATGGTACAGCAAGGGATCATACTATGATAAGAGGAAATGGGAGTGAGGGAGAGCGAAGGACAGCGGATAAAGGGGTCTTGAAAAACCTCAGGTGGCCAGTGGGCAGGACATGACTACACCATGAGCTGATCACAAATTAGCCATGCTGCCGAAAATAACATTAATTGGTCAAGGTAGAATCGATAGCCACAAGGATTGGACCGAGTCCCATTGAGGCAGTGATACTGATCTTTTGGAAATTGTAGAACTGTTGAACCGAGAACAATGTAAAGCAGTGTTGGTTTTTTCACTCATCCCATTCACTCTCCCTCGGACGTTGACCAAGCTTGGAAAATAATGCCGTGTTAACCTAAGTTGCTGTCTCGGCGAGTCTTTGTGATGGCTGTGTCGTACGTAAGAACTCTGAAAATGCACTTACAACACCTACATTAACCAATTGAACTCTCTCTCTAGTTTAACTGAGCCAGTTACACATATGCTCCCACAAGAAAGCTCCTTTCACTGTAGATGATATGATGACAAAGTTATTGCAAAATAAATCAAGAATACGCATTTTCCTCACAGGGAATCGCTCCCCCCTTCCCTCAGTCTCCAAACTGTAGGAGACCCTCTCAGGAACTCCTGATGGAGTCAAAGGAACAAGAGGATTTGCTAATCTTTTATTCTCAGACCCAATTAGTCGCTCGTAATGCAAAGCATAGTCTCATTTCATATTTTCACTTCCATTGCACATGTCACCCGGTGCCGGAGCCGGGAACCTGGCAGGAATTCACCCAAACATTCCTGGATGGATAAGGTGAGATTTATATGGACATTGCACGCCTCTCAATGACCTCTCCCAGGACAGGTACAGCACGGGGTTAGATACAGAGTAAAGCTCCCTATACACTGTCCCCATCAAACACTCCAAGAACAGATACAGCAGGGGGTTAGATATAGATTAATGCTCCCTCTACACTGTCCCCATCAAACACTCCCAGGACAGGTACAGCACGGTGTTAGATACAGAGTAAAGATCCCTCTATACTGTCCCCATCAAACACTCCCAGGACAGGTACAGCACGGGGTTAGATACAGAGTAAAGCTCCCTCTAAACTGTCCCCATCAAACACTCCCAGGACAGGTACAGCACGGAGTTAGATACAGAGTAAAGCTCCCTCCACACTGTCCCCATCAAACACTCCCAGGACAGGTACAGCACGGGGTTAGATACAGAGTAAAGCTCCCTCTACACTGTCCCCATCAAACACTCCCAGGACAGGTACTGCACGGGGTTAGATAAAGAGTAAATCTCCCGCTACACTGTCCCCATCAAACACTCCCAGGACAGGTACAGCACGGGGTTAGGTACAAAGTAATTCTCCCTCTGCACTGTCCCCATCAAACACTCCCAGGACAGGTACAGCACGGGGTTAGGTACAAAGTAAATCTCCCTCTGCACTGTCCCCATCAAACACTCCAAGGCAGGGGTTAAACTAGTGTGGTAGGGGATTAGGAACAGGAACAGCAGGCCAGTGTAGAGACTGGGGAAACAGTGACACTGAGATAAACATGTCGCAGAGTAAGAGTAGGCAGAGGGAAGCCGCAAGGTTCAGCGGGACTGTCGGTCTGGAGTGTGTTTGCTTCAATGCGAGAAGTATAACAGGTGGACTGAGAGCCTGGATTGCATTGTGGAACTATGATGCAATTCCAAGTACGGAGACATGGTTCATGGAGGGACAGGACTGGCAGCTTAACGTCCCGGGAAACCATAGATTCATAGATGTTTACAACATGGAAACAGACCCTTCGGCCCAGCTTGGCCTTGCCCCCCCCCCCGCAGTTTCTATTACCAAGCTAGTCTCACTTGCTCGCATTTGGCCCTGAATATCCACCCTGCCCCTGTCACTGTCTAACTGCTGTTTATATGGCAAAATCATACCCGCCCCTGCCAGTGCCTCTCGACGCCCGTTCCAGATGCTCACCGCCCCCCGGCCCTCCCCCCCGTGTGAAGAAATTTCCCCTCTGGTCTTTAGTCTCTCTCCGCTCTCACATTAAACCTGTGGCCTCTAGTTCTAGATTCCCCTCCCTTTGTGAAAATATGTCAACTATCTGCCTTATCTATGATCCTCATTATTTTATAGACCCCTATAACTTCACTCCTAAGCCTCCGATACACCAGGGAAAAATGTCCCAGCCTATCTACCCTCCCCTTATACCTCCTCTTCTGCACTATTTCTAGTTTAATAATATCCTTTCAATAAGAGGCTAGACCAGAACCGAACACAGTCTTCATTGTATGATCTCACCAATGTCTTGTACAACTTCAACAAGACGTCCCAACACCTGTATTCAACATTCTGACCAATGAAACCTAGCATGCTGAATGCATTCTTCACCATCCTGTCCACCTGCGACTCCACCTTCAAGGAGCAGATCACAGCTGTGTTTAGGGAGGACACATTGGAGGGATCTTGTAGCGAGGCATTATGCGTGGAGCTCATGAATAAGAAGGGAGAAATTACAATGTTGGGAGTGTATTTTGGACCTCCCAACAGCCCACAGGAGACAGAGGAGCAGTTGTGTTGTCAGATAGTGAAAATGTGTCAAATTAGGAGGGTGGGTGTGATGGTCGACTTTAACTTCCCCCATATTGACTTGGATTCGCGTACAGCCAGGGGCTCGGATGGAGAGCAATTTGTTATATGTGTCCAGGAGAGCTTTTTGAACAGTATGTAGACAATCCAACCAGGGAGGGGGCCAAACTAGACTTAGTATTGGGGAATGAGCCATGCCAGGTGGTTGATGTTTCAGTTGGGGAGCATTTTGAGCTTAGGGACCATAATTCCATAAGATTTATGGTCGTCATGGATAAAGGCACCAGTGGCCTGGAGTGAGGTACTTAATTGGACGATGGTCAATTAAATCCAAATTAAACAGGAACTGGGGAATGTGGGTTGGGAGCGGCAATTTGAGGGCAAATGCACGACTGACATGTGGGAGGCATTTACAGGCCAGTTGATCGAAGTGCAGGACAGGCATGGCCCCACAAAAATGAAGGATAGATATGGCAGGATTCGGCAACCATGGATGACAAGATAAATTGTTAGTTTATTCAAAAGGAAAAAGGAAGCATACGATAGGTCTAGGCATCTAAACACTGATGAGGCCCTTGAGGAGAACAGGGAAAGTAGGAAGGAGATTAAACGTGGATTTTAAGAGGGCTAAAGGGGCCATAAAATGTCTTTAGCCAAGGAGCATCCCAAGGTTTTTTATGCTTATTATTCGGACCAAGAGGATTGCAAGGGTAAGAGTAGCCCACTTAAGGACAATGGAGGGAAGTTATGTGTGGAGCCACAGGATGTGGGTAAAATCCTTAATGAGTACTTTGTATCGGCATTCACCAGGGAGAAGGACATGACGGATTTTGACGTCAGGATTTCCTGCAGACGCTCCGGTTTACTGCCACAGTCCAAAGATGTGCAGATTCGGTGGATTGTCCACGTTAGTGTCAAAGGTTAGGTCGGGTTACGGGGATAGGGTGGAGGCATGGGCGTAAGTAGGGAGCTCTTTCCAACGGCCGGTGCAGACTCAATGGGCCGAATGGCCTCCTTCTGCACTGTAAATTCTATGGTATATCTATAGTGTTTAGATGGGTCGGGAATGTGGGCACAAAAATGGCAGATTGAGATTAATTCGGACAAATGCGAGGCCATTCATTTTGGAGATCAAATCTAGATATAAATTATACTGTAAATGGCAGAACCTTTAGGAACATTAACATACAGAGGGATCTGGGCGTACAGGCTCACAGTTCCCTAAAAGTGGCAACGCAGGTGGGCAAAGTGATGAAAAAGGCATATAGTATGCTTGCCTTCATCAGCTAGGGTATTGAGTACAGTGTTGGGAAATCATGTTGCAGCTATATAAAACCTTGGCTCGGCCGCATTTGGAGGATTGCGTGAAGTTCTGGTCACCACATTAACAGAAAGACGTGGAAGCTTTGGAGAGAGGGTAAAGAAGGTCCACCATGTTGTTGCCTGGTCTCGAAGGTATTGGCTATGTGGAGAGACTGAAGAAACTAGGATTGATTTCAACTGGAAAGACGCAGGCGGAGGTAAGACCTGAAAGAGGTCTACAAAATCATGAGAGGCATAGACAGGGTGGATAGACAGAGGTTTTTTCCAAGGGTGGAAGTGTCAATTACAAGGGGGCACAGGTTCAAGGTGAGAGGGGGAAAGTTTAAGGGATATGTTCTGGGTAGGTTTTCACACAGAGTGTGGCGGATGCCTGGAACGCGCCGCCAGAGGATGTGGTGGAAGCCGGCGCATTAGCAACATTTAAGAGGTATCTGGATGGATTCATTAATAGGGAGGAAATAGAGGGATCGGTCCGAGTAAGGGCAGAAGTTTTTTAAATTAGTGCATCATGAGCGGCGCAGGCTTTGATGGCCGAAAGGCCTGTTCCTGTGCTGGACTTGTCCTCGTTCTTTGTTCTTCTACGCATGTCACGACATCTTGGGTGAGCGTATGGTCAGTTCCAGCCCCCCTCGACCCGGGGTCGCAACATAAGTGATAAACCACTAATTCTCATTAACTTCTCGACATTCTGGCCCCAGGCTGCTGCAATGTGATGCAGACACCAGATTTATAAGTATAAACGTTAACAAAGTATTTGTTAATGACAAGAGGAAAAGATGAGTGTATGAAGTAATAACAGAACAATGATCTAACAATCTACCTTATCCCAAAATCCAACAGTCCCGCACAAGACAGACACAGACGGCGGGAATGGGGGTGAAAGGTTTAAACTGAAAAACGATTAATAGTCATGGGATTGTTGTTTGCTGCCGATGTAGCTCTTTGTAACCAGCGATCTCCTAATCATTTATCCAATCTGAAACTGGAGATTGTAGAAAGCTCTCTAAATCAGCAGGAAGAGAGAGAGATTCAAAGCTGCCTCGTGTCTGGATCTCTTCACAGCGTACACCCTAAACAATATGGCACTCTTCACAAGATCCGCCTTCCATCTGGAACTCTCTGTCTGGCCCCACCAAACACAGGCACGAAAGGGAAATTATACATTTCCAATTAGCTGCTGGCCAAGTCCATCAAATCATCATCAACTGTTCTCGTAATAATAATAATCTTTATTGTCACAAGAAGGCTTACATTTAGACTATAATGAAGTTACTGTGAAAATCACCTCCTCTCCACATTCCGGGGCCTGTTCGGGTACACAGAGGTAGAATTCAGAATGTCCAAATTTCCTAAAAGCATATCTTTCGGGACTTGTGGGGGGGGGAACTGGAGCAGCCGGAGGAATCCAATGCAGACACGTAGAGAACGTGCAGACTCCACACAGACAGTGACCCAAACCGGGAATCGAACCTGGGACCCTGGAGCTGTGAAGATACAGTGCTAACCACTGTGCCGCAGAACCAAAAGGGCTTGGCTCAGCCCATCACGACAGGGGTTCCAGCTCTGCCTAAATTCTGCAGCTAAACAGAAATCACAGCAGCTTAACTAGAAGAAAGGCATCAGGGAGGTGATAAGCAGGAGAACACAGTGCAGACAAAATGGGGTTTACAACAGTAACTTAACACACAAAACGCACACACAAACACACACTCACACTGACTTACACATACACCCAAAAACTCTCAAAACACACGCAAAACACACTCATACACACACATACAGACAGAAACACACAAACACACACACATGCTCACACACCTATGCTGAGAAACACACACATACATGCACGCAAGGACATGCTTACAATCACACAAAGAGAAATAGGTTCAATCATATCGCCAAAGGAGAATTTGCGTCAGTAACTCACCAACCTTATTTCCAACACGCGGTGTATTCACACACATGCAGTGATCCTGATTCAGATTCTATTACATTTCCCCTTTGATCTTACCACACAAATAAATTGACTACCTCCACTTTCGAGCTGCCTATGTCTGCCAGTATAAAGAACAAACAAAGAACAAAGAAATGTACAGCACAGGAACAGGCCCTTCGGCCCTCCAAGCCCGTGCCGACCATGCTGCCCGACTAAACTACAATCTTCTACACTTCCTGGGTCCGTATGTCTCTATTCCCATCCTATTCATGTATTTGTCAAGATGTCCCTTAAATGTCACTATCGTCCCTGCTTCCACCACCTCCTCCGGCAGCGAGTTCCAGGCACCCACTACCCTCTGTGTAAAAAACTTGCCTCGTACATCTACTCTAAACCTTGCCCCTCTCACCTTAAACCTATGCCCCCTAGTAATTGACCCCTCTACCCTGGGGAAAAGCCTCTGACTATCCACTCTGTCTATGCCCCTCATAATTTTGTATACCTCTATCAGGTCTCCCCTCAACCTCCTTCGTTCCAGTGAGAACAAACCGAGTTTAGTCAACCGCTCCTCATAGATAATGCCCTCCATACCAGGCAACATTCTGGTAAATCTCTTCTGCACCCTCTCTAAAGCCTCCAATTCCTTCTGGTAGTGTGGCGACCAGAATTGAACACTATACTCCAAGTGTGGCCTAACTAAGGTTCTATACAGCTGCAACATGACTTGCAAATTCTTATACTCAATGCCCCGGCCAATGAAGGCAAGCATGCCGTATGCCTTCTTGACTACCTTCTCCACCTGTGTTGCCCCTTTCAATGACCTGTGGACCTGTACTCCTAGAACTCTTTGACTTTCAATACTCTTGAGGGTTCTACCATTCACTGTATATTCCCTACCTGCATTAGACCTTCCAAAATGCATTACCTCACATTTGTCCGGATTAAACTCCATCTGCCATCTCTCCGCCCAAGTCTCCAAACAATCTATACCCTGCTGTATCCTCCGACAGTCCTCATCGCTATCCGCAATTCCACCAACCTTTGTGTCGTCTGCAAACTTACTTATCAGACCAGTTACATTTTCCTCCAAATCATTTATATATACTACAAAGAGCAAAGGTCCCAGCACTGATCCATGTGGAACACCACTGGTCACAGCCCTCCAATTAGAAAAGCATCCTTCCATTGCTACTCTCTGCCTTCTATGGCCTAGCCAGTTCTGTCTTCACCTTGCCAGCTCACCCCTGATCCCGTGTGACTTCACCTTTTGTACTAGTCTACCATGAGGGACCTTGTCAAAGGACTTACTGAGGTCCATATAGACAACATCCACTGCTCTACCTGCATCAATCATCTTAGTGACCTCCTCGAAAAACTCTATCAAGTTAGTGAGACACGACCTTCCCTTCACAAAACCGTACTGCCTCTCACTAATAAGTCCATTTGCTTCCAAATGGGAGTAGATCCTGTCTCGAAGAATTCTCTCCAGTAATTTCCCTACCACTGAAGTAAGGCTCACCGGCCTGTAGTTCCCGGGATTATCCTTGCTACCCTTCTTAAACAAAGGAACAACATTGGCTATTCTCCAGTCCTCCGGGACATCCCCTGAAGTCAGCGAAGATACAAAGATTTCTGTCAAGGCCTCAGCAATTTCCTCTCCAGCCTCCTTCAGTATTCTGGGGTAGATCCCATCAGGCCCTGGGGACTTATCTACCTTAACATTTTTTAAGACATCCAACACCTCGTCTTTTTGGATCTCAATGTGACCCAGGCTGTCTACACACCCTTCTCTAGACTCAACGTCTACCAATTTCTGCTCTTAGTTGAATACTGATGCAAAGTATTCATTTAGTACCTCGCCCATTTCCTCTGGCTCCACACATAGATTCCCTTGCCTATCCTTCAGTGGGCCAACCCTTTCCCTGGCAACCCTCTTGCTTTTTATGTACGTGTAAAAAGCCTTGGGATTTTCCTTAACCCTGTGTGCCAATGACTTTTCGTGACCCCTTCTAGCCCTCCTGACTCCTTGCTTAAGTTCCTTCCTACTTTCCTTATATTCCACGCAGGCTTCGTCTGTTCCCAGCCTTTAAGCCCTGACAAATGCCTCCTTTTTCTTTTTGACGAGGCCTACAATATCTCTCGTCATCCAAGGTTCCCGAAAATTGCCGTATTTATCCTTCTTCCTCACAGTAACATGCCGGTCCTGAATTCCTTTCAACTGCCACTTGAAAGTCTCCCACATGTCAGATGTTGATTTGCCCTCAAACATCCGCCCCCAATCTATGTTCTTCAGTTCCCGCCTAATATTGTTATAATTAGCCTTCCCTCAATTTAGCACATTCATCCTAGGACCACTCTTATCCATAGTTCCCCTGATGTTACATCCAGGATCCCAAACTTCCTGCCACGTTTTGCCTTTTGCATCCCGTGTTCTCTGCAGCGATTCACTGACATCGGTGACCCTGGCGCAAGGGAGTCAATAAACCATCCTGAATACAGCTGCAGAATTAGCTGCCCAATCCCCGAATAAACAGATCTCTGATCACTATTGCTCTTCCAGACTTCTTCCTGCCCCCAGGTGGAACTCAGCTACAGGCACTGCCAGAGAGATGCTCCTGTCTGCATTCCACAGGTAGACACTCACTCCCATCAACATTCAGGACTGTGGAGAGTGGGATGCACACACGGGGAATCCTGTCACACATGTCTGCTTCTTATCGACTGTCTTGGACAGAGGGAGCGACCTGGACTTCCCACAAAACACCGGGACGTGCTTTCCAGGGGAGCGAGGTGCCCTGTCCTACCTCAATCTGTCATCCCACTGTCCTCCCTCAGCAGCAGTGGGCTGGGGTGAAGAACCGGCCCTGACCTGGGCACCGCGGGGTTTGACAAACAGGCAGAGTTCACTCAGGAGTGTGGGCCGTGCCTTCTCGGAGCGAGTGGCCATTAGATTCTGGCTCAATAAACGACTGGACAGCACATTTCCAATAGAAGAACGGACTCAATGGGTCTGAGTTGGAGAGTCTCCATTCCACCACCAAACGAGTCCCAGAGCTCAGTAGAACCACACAGAGAAACACACTGACAATTGGAACTGAATCACTGAATGGTCACAGTTACAGAGGCAGCTACACCCCAGAGTGCAGTGGACCCACCCAGAGAAACACACTGCCAATTGGAACTGAATCACTGAATGGTCACAGTTACAGAGGCAGCTACACCCCAGAGTGCAGTGGAACCACCCAGAGAAACACACTGACAATTGAGACTGAATCACTGAATGGTCACAGTCGAGTGATCGGTGTCACTGAAACAATGTGAGATCTCGAGATGGGACTGATGGTGTTTGAGTGGACGGCATCCTTTCTGTTATTGTTAGTTGATCAATGTGATCATCACAGTCCAGTGTTTGGAATGAGGTCATTTCATCAAAATTGTATTTTCCATCACTCATCCCAATGTCGTAATCTCTTTGTTCATATCGTTAAAAATAGATTGAAGGATTTTGCAACCTCAACATCCCTGAGGTGGTTCCACAGGGGAAATGTTGAAGAGTTAGGGAATGTATAGCCTCAGAGTTTAAGACAGAGACTGTCAGCAGCACGAAGGGACACAGCACTTCACACTGAACATGCATCGTCCAATTGATATTGCTGAGAAAATATTCTACCCAATCCTTGCTATTGTTGGAGTTCCTGGTGAGTGACTATCACCATTGAAGTTGTGGAAATCTGTGTGTGAGCAGCTCTCTGATTTTAAATGTGTCTGAAAATGTTTAATGCTGATCTCGTGCTCACTGTTACACAGACACCTGATCATTCTAGCACAGCACCTTGTCCTCCTACCCCCACGCCTGCCGTTGGCCTGCTGCAAGGTTCCAGTGAAGCCCGACGCGAACTGGAGGAGCAGCATCTCATCTTCCAATGAGGCGCGTTACAGCCCTCAGGACTCAGCATTGAGTTCACCAACTTTAAACTGGGATCTTTCTGCTCCATCCTATCGCCCTTGTTTTGTTATAACCCGTTTATTAATCTAATGCAACGGCTCCGAATCTGAAGACGGTCGAGTGCTGACAATGGAATCCTGGGGAAAGTCCAATGCTTGAGAGGGAATATTACTGGGAAAAGATTGTCAGGGATAGTTTCTAAACCGGGAGAGGATGTATTCCCGGGAATAGTGTGTTCCGGGGATGTTCGGAACTTGACACCGGAGTGCTCCTGGGACAGGGTGCCTTACGATTGGCTGAACCTGGGAAGGGTGTATCCTGGCAATGTTCTGGAGACTGGACAGGCTCTATTAGTCCCATGATTAATGAACTGGGGAGTTCCTGCACCTGTTTTATTTTTCCATTGATCATGGAGGATTCCAATAACGAGGTGTGGTGCCCAACGCCATCAGGAGGCCAGTCCAGGGAACGGTCCAATCCGGGTTGTGATTCAATAATTGGGAATGAGGAAGGATGCCAAACTCTGGGATATTTCTATCCTGCTTGGGAACCCTGGCCAGTCTGAGTTCATCCTGAAATGCAGATTGAATGAGAAATGTAACCTCTCCCAAAGACATTTGAATTGTAAGCATTTGCCTACCACTGCCATCAAACTGACATGGCAGCATTTCACAGTTTCCAGCTTACCCTTTTTAAATACATTTCCTACTTCCCTCTCTGCAGCTCTAATCTCCCACTCCTCCACCAACATCCTGCCCTGTTAGCTTCTGGCTGCTGTTCAGTCAAGTAGCAAGAGTCCTGCTCCTTTCCCAAAACACCTTTATTTCCCTTGAACACGCGCTATACAAAACTCTATCACCACACCACACCAAACAAGTGCCACCTGCAACACCTTTACATATCAGTGTCAACTCTTGGATACTGAACATGAATAAGATATCGAATTGTAATGACTCTTAACCTATTCCTTAACTTCCCCCACCACCCACCCGCCGCCCAGTTTATTGTTGCTGAGCTCCTGTCCTTATTGTCAGCTAAGAAACATGCGAATGTTTAATCAGTAACCTCCAGGTGGTTCTTCCTTCTCTCTTTGACAGTTAATTTACTGGGAAGTGCAGTTCTGTGTCGGGGAATTTGTGGCCTCTCTACCTGCACCACTCGCTACCTGTTGGCCATGGCAACAGCAGATCTGCTGTTTATTATCACTCACCCCATACTGACCTTCATCAATGATTATTATTTCCCCTGGAGTTTCCTGTCCCTCACCTCTGTGTGTCGTGTTAACAATGCCCTGCTCTCTGCATCAAGAGACTGTTCTGTCTGGTTCACCCTCACTTTCTCCTTTGATCGACTTGTGGCTATTCGCTGCCAGAAACTGAAAACTAAATATTGCACTGGGAAAACTGCGGCTGTGGTTCTGTCAACAAGCGGCCTTGTGTTCTGTGTAAAAAACATTCCCTGGTACTTTACATATGAAGCTGGAGTAATAATCGACAATATCCACTGGATGTGCCGGTCAAAGAGAAGCTTTTTCACTGACCCCGGGTGGGTTGTATTTCTCTGGTTTGATCAGATTTTAACCCCATTGATCCCATTCTTTTCAATCCTGTTGATCAACGCTCTGACAGTCAGACACATTTTACTCACCAGTCGAGTCCGGAAGGCATTAAGGGCTCAGAGTCAGGGAGAGAATCGCACAGACCCAGAGATGGAGAGCAGAAGGAAGTCAATGATTTTACTCTTCAGCATTTCCGGAGCTTTCATTCTCCTCTGGACGGTATATGTTGTAACATTTTTCTATTTTTCTTTGAGTGGATTATATTCCCTCACCATTCCCCAATACAATTTACAACAAGTCGGATATATGCTGCAGGGTTTAAATTGCTGCACGAACACATTTATTTACATGGTGACTCTGTCCAGGTTCAGGGAGCAAATCAAGATCATGGTGAAATATCCGGTGACATCAATTATTAAGTTAATCAATAAACAAAACTAACTGATACCCCAAAGCCAATCAGGAGCTCCAGCTGCTGAATGACGGTCCCTGAGCCAATCAGGAGCTTCTGCAGTCGATAGGCAGCACCTCAGCCAAACAGAGACTCAATTTACAGACTGCCAGCAGCTCCATCCAATCACTGAGATTTACCGTGTGAGACCCGGAAGGTTCAACCAATCAGAGAGCTCAGTCTGTGACTGTGAAACGCCGCAACCTATCGGGGAGTCTGAACCCAATAGTGATTCAATCCTATTGGACAGGAATGTTGAGCCTGTTGGATGACAGTATCTGAGTAACTTTGGAACGTTAAGTTACCCGACCGTGAAAACACACACACACATACATGCACACACACACTCAGACACACACCCACAGACTCGCAGACAGGCACAAACACACCAGACACACACACTTACAGACAGGCACAGTCACACACACACGGACACTCACGCAGACACGCATACATGCACACACAAACATATGCACACACTCACACAGACACGGACACTCACATATGCACACATTATCTGAAAAGGAAGAATGTTCAGGCGAGAAGGCAGGGGAGTGGCACTCGCTGAATTGCTCACTGGGAGAGCGGAGAACTAGCACAGACACGGTGGCCGAATGGCCTCCTTTGCACTGGAAGAATTGTGTGATCAAGTGATGGGATGGACAGACCGACAGATGAAATAAGGACATCGATAGACAATGGTCCCTGACCGAGAATCCACAACCAGCAAGAAATATTAATTTCCATCTCTCCGATCAGTTTCCATTGTTCTCCAGACAACTTTGATCAAATTCTCCCTGAAACTCCAACCTTCCCCATAATGCAACCCTGGTTTTATATCTCCATATCTGCGTCTCTGTCACGTTTAATGTACAAACATTACCTCAGAGAGGAGCCAACGCTGTGATGAATATCTCAGTGCTTTGCTGACTGATGTTTGTGGATTTTATTTCCAGATTCCCAGACAGAGAGAGAGATGGACAGATCAACAGATGACACATGGGGAGAGAGTGTGAGAGAGAGAGAGAGAGAGGGAGACATTGAGAGAGGTAGGAAATGTTTCCCTGCTCCTGCTCCCATTTTAACTTGGTGACGTTTAGTATATATTTTCTCTACTCACCGTATTGTCCAAAACACATCAGTTCCCCTTTCTGTCCGTTTCATTGAAATTCCCTCTGCGACCTTTCCAGAACACACATAATTGCCTTGTGGAAAATGACGAGGAGCCTCGGCAGTGAGGATGGGAAGGAATGAATTGATAGCAACAGAAACGCTGAACACATTGCAAAAGAACATTGATTTTAATTGAAGCAATTACTTCACCACATCTTCACAGTCCAGTCACAACACTCAGAGATGGTGCCCCACAGGCGAAGATACAGAGGGAAGTTACGCCCAAATTGTCCCCATCAAACACTGGCAGCAAAAGTACTGCATGGGGTTACACACAGATTATTGTTCCTACAACTGGCTCCTCATCAAACACCCCCAACTTTGGGACATCCTGGGGTTAAATACAGATTAAAGCTCCCACGACAGTGTCCCCATCAAACACCCGCAACACTGGGGCATCCTGGGGTTAAACACAGATTAAAGTTCCCTCTTAGAATCACAAAATAATACAGTAGAAAAGAGACCCTTCGGCCCACCGAGTCTTCACCGACACACGAAAAACACCTGACCAACCTTCCTAACCCCATTTGGCAGCACTTGGGCCATAGCCCTGAATGTTGTGACGTGCCAAGTATTCGTCCAGGTACATTTTAAAGGATGTGAGACAACCCGCATCGACCATCCTCCCAGGCAGTGCGTTCCAGACCATCACCACCCTCTGGGTGAAAAATGTCCCTCACCTTGAACTTATGTACCTTCCTCACTGACCCTTCAACTAAGGGGTACAGCTTTTCCCTATCTACCCTGTCCATGCCCCTCATAATCCTGTACACCTCGATCAGGTCGCCCCTCGGTCTTCTCTGCTCCAGAGAAAAGAACACAAGTTTATCCAACCTATCTTCATAACTGAAACTTTCCATCCAAGGCAACATCCTGGTGAATCTCCTCTGCACCCCTCTCCCCCCGCAGTGCAACCATAGGCAATACATTGTGGCGACCAGAATTGCACACAGTACCCCAGCTGTAACATCACCAAAGTTCTATACAACTCCAACATGACCTCCCTGCTTTTGTAATCTATGGCTTGATTGATAAAGACAAGTGTCCCATGTGCCTTTTTCACCAACCTATTAACCTGTCCTTGTGATTTCAGAGATCTATACACAAACAGGCCAAGGTCCCTTTGTTCCTCGGAGCTTCCCAGTCTCAGGCCATTCATTGAATACTTCCTTCTCATATTTCTCCTTCCAAAGGGAATCACCTCTGTCATTTGAGAGTACCTTTAAGACATGTGTGTTTATCAGTGATGTTTGAGTGTGGGTGGAGCCTGGCTGTCTCTCAGCGTTTTACTTTCCTTTTAGGCTGTTTGCTACAGATTGTGTTTTAGTTTTGTTTTCAGTGTTGGAGCTGAAGCCAGATCAAGCAGATGTACTGCTGTTCTCTCGGCCATCAAAATACTATCTCTGGATCATTTGGTGAATTCAGAATTATAAATGTTCTCAGTCGTGAATGTAAACCGAATGTGCTTCCGTTCAAACGTGGTTCTTTTGTCTTCTGGATGTTGTTTGGGAAGTTATTAAGCATTGCTTAGTGTTGTATTCCTTGGCGGTTGTATCTGAATTAATGGTTGCTAAGATGTTCACTGTATGCTTCAAAAAGGTTCACTTGAGTTCGTAGAATAAACATTGTTTTGCTTTAAAAATTACTTTTCCATTTCTGCTGTACCACACCTGTAGAGTGGGCCGTGTGCTCCCCATACCACAATCTAGTAAAAGTTGTGGGTCAGGGGAACTCCATGATACACTTTGGGGTTCTCTAAACCCTGGCCCATAACACACTGGACACTCGCTTCCAGCACCAAAGCAGCCGTCTGTCATCAGCCTCTGTCTCCAACAACGAACACAGTTTTGAATCAAGTTACCCTCTGTCCCATGTGCATTTGTATTCTTGCCCTGAGGCTGCCAGACATCATTAAGTTATTCCTCACCTTCTGCCAGGAGGATAGACGAATGCAAACCGCTGTAATAGGCCAGAGGCATGAGGAAAGATTAAGAGCAGTCGGATATTACTCTGCCTAAATGGATGCGGTAGCCACAGGCATGCACCGATGTGTGCCGGCCTCAAAGGGCAATAAATGCATCAGAACCCATCACACTGATGGGAAAGATAATCCTGCACAGCTCTCACACAATGGTTCAACACTTAGAGGCCGGAAGATTGAAGGGCGTCTCGGATGGAATGCGCTCGAAATGGGAAGCTAATACTTTACCGTGGGGCAGACATGTGGAAATCTGTAAAGAGTTGAGGGAAAATCCCACAATAGGATTAATGATATGGGAAATGGAGCATGAATGTGTTGTGGACGTGGAGGAGGACACCAGTGGAGGCTTGGCAGAAGACCCACTTGTGAGAGAGGGAGTGAGTGACTGATATGTGGATGGAGCAGGGAAGTATATCGGAGTTGAGCCCCGTACGGAATGGGCAGGGATGTGACTAAAGTCTGTCAGCGATACAAACAGTGCACCCTGGTGGTAACGGGCCGTTCCTGCAAGGTTAAAATGGAAATCAGCCCTACCCTTTGCAGCCGCTGCTCTTATGTTAGGAATAAGCTGGATTTGTAAATGGGCCACTAGAGTAGCCCAGGCTGTGGGACAAAGGAACAGAGAGGGTGCAGACGAGGAGAAATTGGAGATGATGTGAATGATACAATACTAACTGAGCGCCGGAAGGCGTTTGTTTAAAGCCACAGGAATCTATTGCTAGCACCTCGGGATCCCATCTCAACTCTGGTTGTAACCACCGACATTGATCTCCTCGCCCTGGACACAGAAGGAGCCGGACATCGCTGACACAAAAAACAATGATCGCGCGTATACTATTGTGAGTGCGTCTGGACACTGTAAATGTAATGTGAGATGTAAGGGGAAGGAGTGATGTAGGTTTTTAAAACGACAGTACCCAGGATGTATGCACAAACGGGACTTTATCCGTTCCTGCGGGCAGCTTATACGAATCACCTGCAATTCGGAAATGCCGAGGCCCTATATCAGTGGGGAAGCCAGGATCAAGGGAATTACAGGTGATCGGGAAAGCTGGGATACAGGACACTTACCCCCCAGGCAAGGTGACATTATGTTTTAAAATGGCAGATCAGAAAATGTTAAATACCTCGACAACCCGAATCGCCGTCTTGTAAAATACAAAGTTAGAGGGGACCGTTTAGAAATTCATTGTTTAAACCCCTGCCAGGCACCTAACCGTACTAAAGATCAAGAGGTGATATGTGAGAGATTGTGGGCTTTGTACGAGGGAAGGGAAGCCGGAGGCCAGTCTGCACAGGAGCCCGAGAATCGGGGGGATATTGTAGGAAGCAAGGACCCCACCAGATAACGGTAGGGACCAGGCAGAAACCTACCACCACCAATGTGACACCGGCGAGCCCCGGCTTGGCTACAACCACGAGCCCAAGGACGACCCCCAGGCCCGAATGTGATGAGCAAATCACTGGCCACACAATGGGACACGGGTTAGTCCTGACCCCCACTGACCAATCAGTGACAATAGTACCTGGATATGAACATGTGAAAGTTATGATTAATCTCACCAACCGACACCTACCAGCTGAGAGCTCCGGCCAGGGATTATTTGTGACCCTGGAGCGGGAAACTCTGGAGGGGAGTGAGCTGAAAAATTAGAAGCGACAACAGAGAGGGAGAGTGGAACTTGCGGTTGGAGGATGTGGAGCAGGAGTTTCAGCAGTTAATGCCCTTGTCACTGCAGAGATTAGTGAAGAGATTGAGGTTGTGAAAGGACCAATGAGAGCTGCAGTTACGGACATATACCAGGATGGCGGAACGGCTACTGACCTCAGCCGGCGACTCAATCAGCTCGTGTGGAAGGAACTGAAACAGTTGCAGCCATATCGGACAACGATTAACGAGTTCATTGACAGACAGGGCGAGAATTCACAGACTGTGTACAGGGTGCAGGTATGTTACATATATGTAACACACGTGTTACAGAGCTGGATTCACAACGAGTGCCGAATTGGGCGAGCAATCACCAATTGAAGGCTTGGATAAAAACGGCCCACCCAGCTCCTGAACTCGTGAGGGAATTGACGTTGGCCAGTCACGTTCCCTTTGAGAATGATAACCACACCCTCCTAGTGGGAATGATGTTGCATATCCCCTGGAAGGGGAGATCAGCACTCACCAGCTTCTCCAGGTGAACATTCCTCTGGGAATGGGGTTGGTTAAACTAAAGGATATCCCTGAAAATGCAATCCAAAAAAGAGATATAATTTACTCCATCGACCTCCGGAAATGCAAAGGAGGGGGAACTAACGGGTGGTGCCCAGAGACGGCCATTAGGACAGGATATCACAGCGGGTACACTACATACGAGAACTGCACGTTGGCGGTCACATTGAACAGCCAGACTGAGTATAACAGTGCTCAATACTGGACCAATTACTATATTGTGACGTCACATAGCAACTATACCAAGCGTGGCATTGTGTGTGAATTGCCTGGGCATCATGTTGTTCTCCCCTATATATCTGAGGCAATTATAATTGGCCATCATCAGCTAACCCCACTTAGGAATGAGTCCATCGTGGATGCAGATGACCTCGAGCGTACTGATGATGACCAGCAGACTGACCGATACATCCAGAAGGGACTTCCCCGCATCCTGCACTTGCAGGCAGGCTGGGAAGGACTCAAGGAGGACGCCAAACAGATTGACCACCTCCGGAACAAGGGACGGGTGCTGATTAGGACTCTCGCCTACGGGGCTGAGGAACTGTTTAAACCACAGAATGTTTCTCTAAGCTATGGAATTGGGGACTGAATTCCAATATCTATCCATGGATACACAGTATGTCGTCCATTGTACTAATTCTGCGCTGTTTGTACTGATCGTCTTTCTTTATGACACTCTGCTCCCTCAGTTGACGAATTAGAAAATGGCGGATGGATAGGTGTCCCCTGGATAAAGAGGAAATTATGCGGCTCTTACCTAAAGGCCATTCCACACTTAACCCTGAACAAAACAAGTTCAGCATGCCTATTTAATGGCCTATGCTTGGGTTAGCCAAGGGCCATAAGGGGGTACTGAAGGGGGTCCTGAGATGAGATTCCTTAAAACCAGACAGCTATGATAACACTAGAATATCTCGACATAAGTTAGTTTATTGAGGACGGAAACTAACCATAGAAAATATGTCCAGTGATCATTATTAACCATTAAGGCATGGATTATTCGAACACAACAGTAACAAGCATTTAAACTCTTGCTGATAGGACCGGTCGCAATGTATGGTGAGATTTAAGCAAGCTAACTTGACTACATTCCTGAGAAAGACAGAATCATACAGAAATAATGAGGTCAGCAGAGACACATCCAGAGGAAGCAGTTCTTATCAGCAACCCCAGAGATCGACTCAGACAGACAATGGTACAGCGAGGGATCATACTATGATGAGAGGAAATGGGAGTGAGGGAGAGCGAAGGACAGCGGATAAAGGGGTCTTGAAAAACCTCAGGTGGCCAGTGGGCAGGACATGACTCCACCATTAGCTGATCAAAAATTAGCCATGCTGCCGAAAATAAAATTAATTGGTCAAGGTAGAATCGATAGCCACAAGGATTGGACCGAGTCCCGTTGAGGCAGTGATGCTGATATTTTGGAAATTGTAGAACTGTTGAACCGAGAACAATGTAAAGCAGTGTTGGTTTTTTCACTCATCCCATTCACTCCCCCTCGGACGTTGACCAAGCTTGGAAAATAATGCCGTGTTAACCAAAGTTGCTGTCTCGGCGTGTCTTTGTGATGGCTGTGTCGGAAGCAAGAACTCTGAAACTGCACTTACAACACCTACATAAACTATTTGAACTCTCTGTCTAGCTTAACTGAGCCAGTTACACATATGCTCACACGAGAAAGCTCCTTTCACTGTAGATGATATGATGACAAAGTTATTGCAAAATAAATTTAGAATACGCATTTTCCTCACAGGGACTCGCTTCCCCCCTTCCCTCAGTCTCCAAACTGTCGGAGACCCTCCCTCCCAGGAACTCCTGATGGATTAAAAGGAACCAGAGGGTTTGCTAACCTTTTATTCTCAGACCCAATTAGTCGCTCGTAATGCAAAGCATAGTCTCATTTCATATTTTCACATCAATTGCACATGTCACCCGGTGCCGGAGCCGGGAACCTGGCAGGAACTCTCGCAAACATTCATGGATGGATAAGGTGAGATTTATATGGACATTGCCCGCCTCTCAGTGAGCAGATCCAGAGATACAGAGTAAAGCTCCCTCTGCACTGTCCCCATCAAACACTCCCAGAGCAGGTACAGCACGGGGTTAGATACAGAGTAAAGCTCCCTATACACTGTCCCCATCAAACATTCCCTGGACAGATACAGCAGGGGGTTAGACACAGAGTAAAGCTCCCTCTACACTGTCCCCATCAAACACTACAAGGCAGGATTTAAACTAGTGTGGTAGGGGAGTAGGAACAGGAACAGCAGGCCAGTAAGTGTAGAGACTGGGGAAACAGTGATACTGAGATAAACATGTCGCAGAGTAAGAGTAGGCAGAGGGAAGCCGCAAGGTTCAGCGGGACTGTCGGTCTGGATTGCGTTTGCTTCAAAGTGAGAAGTATAACAGGTGGACTGAGAGCCTGGATTGCATTGTGGAACTATGATGTAATTCCAATTCCGGATACATGGTTAAAGGAGGGACAGGACTGGCAGCGTAACGTCCCGGGAAATCAAAGAGTCATAGATGTTTACAACATGGAAACAGTCCCTTCGGCCCAGCTTGTCCATGCCCCCCCCCCCCCCCCAGTTTCTATTACCAAGCTAGTCTCACTTGCTCAAATTTGGCCCTGAATACCCACCCTGCCCCTGTCACTGTCTAACTGCTGTTTCTATGGCAAAATCATACCCGCCCCTGCCAGTGCCTCTGGAAGCCCGTTCCAGATGCTCATCCCCCTCCGTGTGTAGAAATTTCCCCTCTGGTCTTTAGTCTCTCTCCGCTCTCACATTAAACCTGTGCCCTCTAGTTCTAGATTCCTCTCCCTTTGTGAAAATATGTCAATTATCTGCCTTATCTATTATCCTCATTATTTTATAGACCTCTATAATTTCACCCCTAAGCCTCCGACACACCAGGGAAAAATGTCCCAGCCTATCTAACCTCCCCTTATACCTCCTCTCTGCACTCTTTCTAGTTTAATAATATCCTTTCAATAAGAGGCTGACCAGAACCTAACACAGTCTTCATTGTATGATCTCACCAATGTCTTGTACAACTTCAACAAGACGTCCCAACACCTGTATTCAACATTCTGACCAATGAAACCTAGCATGCTGAATGCATTCTTCACCATCCTGTCCACCTGCGACTCCACCTTCAAGGAGCAGATCACAGCTGTGTTTAGGGAGGACACATTGGAGGGATCTTGTAACGAGGCATTATGCGTGGAGCTCATGAATATGAAGTGTGAAATTACAATGTTGGGAGTGTATTTTGGTCCTCCCAGCAGCCCACAGGAGACAGAGGAGCAGTTGTGTTGTCAGATAGTGAAAATGTGTCAAATAAGGAGGGTGGGTGTGATGGGCGATTTTAACTTCCCCCATATTGACTTGGATTCGCGTACATCCAGGGGCTCGGATGGAGAGCAATTTGTTATATGTGTCCAGGAGAGCTTTTTGAACAGTATGTAGACAATCCAACCAGGGAGGGGGCCAAACTAGACTTAGTATTGGGGAATGAGCCATGCCAGGTGGTTGATGTTTCAGTTGGGGAGCATTTTGAGCTTAGGGACCATAATTCCATAAGATATATGGTCGTCATGGATAAAGAGACCAGTGGCCTGGGGTGAGGTGCTTAATTGGACGATGGTCAATTAAATCCAAATTAAACAGGAACTGGGGAATGTGGGTTGGGAGCGGCAATTTGAGGGCAAATGCACGTCTGACATGTGGGAGGCATTTACAGGCCAGTTGATCGAAGTGCAGGACAGGCATGGCCCCACGAAAATGAAGGATAGATATGGCAGGATTCGGCAACCATGGATGGCAAGATAAATTGTTAGTTTAGTCAAAAGGAAAAAGGAAGCATACGATAGGTCTAGGCATCTAAACACTGATGAGGCCCTTCAGGAGAACAGGGAAAGTAGGAAGGAAATTAAACGTGGATTTTGGAGGGATAAAAGGGGCCATGAAAAGTCTTTAGCCAAGGAGAATCCCAACGTTTTTTATGCTTATTATTAGGAGCAAGAGGATTGCAAGGGAAAGAGTAGCCCACTTAAGGACAATGGAGGGAAGTTATGTGTGGAACCACGGGAATGGGGTAAAATCCTTAATGAGTACTTTGTATCGGCATTCACCAGGGAGAAGGACATGACGGATTTTGACGTCAGGATTACCTGCAGACGCTCCGGTTTACTGCCACAGTCCAAAGATGTGCAGATTAGGTGGATTGGCCGCCTTAGTGTCAAAGGTTAGGTCGGGTTACGGGGACAGGGTGGAGGCATGGGCGTAAGTAGGGGGCCCTTTCCAAGGGCCGGTGCAGACTCAATGGGCCGAATGGCCTCCTTCTGCACTGTAAAATCTATGGTATATCTATAGTGTTTAGATGGGTCGGGAATGTGGGCACAAAAATGGCAGATTGAGATTAATTCGGACAAATGCGAGGCCATTCATTTTGGAGATCAAATCTAGATATAAATTATACTGTAAATGGCAGAACCTTTAGGAACATTAACATACAGAGGGATCTGGGCGTACAGGCTCACAGTTCCCTAAAAGTGGCAACGCAGGTGGGCAATGTGATGAAAAAGGCATATAGTATGCTTGCCTTCATCAGCTAGGGTATTGAGTACAGTGTTGGGAAATCATGTTGCAGCTATATAAAACCTTGGATAGGCCGCATTTGGAGGATTGCGTGAAGTTCTGGTTACCACATTAACAGAAAGACGTGGAAGCTTTGGAGAGAGGGTAAAGAAGGTCCACCATGTTGTTGCCTGGTCTCGAAGGTATTGGCTATGTGGAGAGACTGAAGAAACTAGGATTGATTTCACTGGAAAGACGGAGGTCGAGGGAAGACCTGAAAGAGGTCTACAAAATCATGAGAGGCATAGACAGGGTGGATAGGCAGAGGTTTTTTCCAAGGGTGGAAGTGTCAATTACAAGGGGGCACAGGTTCAAGGTGAGAGGGGGAAAGTTTAAGGGAGGTGTTCTGGGTAGGTGTTCACACAGAGTGTGGCGGATGCCTGGAACGCGCCGCCAGAGGATGTGGTGGAAGCCGGCACATTAGCAACATTTCAGAGGTATCTGGATGGATTCATTAATAGGGAGGAAATAGAGGGATACGGACCGAGTAAGAGCAGAAGTTTTTTAAATTAGTGCATCATGAGCGGCGCAGGCTTGGCCGAAAGGCCTGTTCCTGTGCTGCACTTGTCCTCGTTCTTTGTTCTTCTACGCATGTCACGACATCTTGGGTGAGCGTACGGTCAGTTCCAGCCCCCCTCGACCCGGGGTCGCAACATAAGTGATAAACCACTAATTCTCATTAACTTCTCGACATTCTGGCCCTAGGCTGCTGCAATGTGATGCAGACACCAGATTTATAAGTATAAACGTTAACAAAGTATTTGTTAATGACAAGAGGAAAAGATGAGTTTATGAAGTAATAACAGAACAATGATCTAACAATCTACCTTATCCCAAAATCCAACAGTCCCACAAGACACAAGACAGACACAGACGGCGGGAATGGGGGTGAAAGGTTTAAACTGAAACAGGATTAATAGTTATGGGATTGTTCTTTGCTGCCGATGTAGCTCTTTGTAACCAGCGATCTCCTAATCATTTATCCAATCTGAAACTGGAGATTGTAGAAAGCTCTCTAAATCAGCAGGAAGAGAGAGAGATTCAAAGCTGCCTCGTGTCTGGATCTCTTCACAGCGTACACCCTAAACAATATGGCACTCTTCACAAGATCCACCTTCCATCTGGAACTTTCTGTCTGGCCCCACCAATCATAGGCCCCAAAGGGAAATTATTCATTTCCAATTAGCTGCTGGCCAAGTCCATCAAATCATCATCAACTGTTCTAGTAATAATAATAATATTTATTGTCACAAGTAGGCTTACATTTAGACTGCAATGAAGTTACTATGAAAATCACCTCCTCTCCACATCCCGGGGCCTGTTCGGGTACACAGAGGTAGAATTCAGAATGTCCAAATTGCCTAAAAGCATGTCTTTCGGGACATGTGGGGGGGGGGGCGGGGGGAACCGGAGCACCCGGAGGAAACCCACGCAGACACGTGGAGAACGTGCAGACTCCACACAGACAGTGTCCCAAACCGGGAATCGAACGTTGGACCCTGGAGCTGTGAAGATACAGTGCTAACCACTGTGCCGCACAACCAAAAGAGCTTGGCTCAGCCCATCACGACAGGGGTTCCAGCTCTGCCCTAATTCTGCAGCTAAACAGAAATCACAGCAGCTTAACTAGATGAAAGGCAGCAGGGAGGTGATAAGCAGGAGAACACAGTGCAGACAAAATGGGGTTTACAACAGTAACTTAACACACAAAACGCACACACAAACACACACTCACGCTGACATACACATACACCCAAAAACTCTCAAAACACACGCAAAACACACTCATACACATACATACAGACAGAAACACACAAACACACACACATGCTCACACACCTATGCTGAGAAACACACACATACATGCACGCAAGGACATGCTTACAATCACACAAAGAGAAATAGGTTCAATCATACCGCCCAAGGAGAATTTGCGTCAGTAACTCACCAACCTTATTTCCAACACGCGGTGTATTCACACACATGCAGTGACCCTGATTCAGATTCCATTACATTTCCCCTTTGCTCTGACCACACGAATAACTTGACTACCTGCACTTTAGAGCTGCTTATCTCTGCCAATATAGTTCCCCTGATGTTACATCCAGATTCCCAAACCTCCTGCCAAGTTTTGCCTTTTGCGTCCCTTGTGCTCTGCAGCGATTCAGTGACATCGGTGACCCTGGCACAAGGGAGTCAATAAACCATCCTGAATACATCTGCAGAATTAGCTGCCCAATCCCCGAATCAACAGATCTCTGATCACTATTGCTCTTCCAGACTTCTTCCTGCCCCCAGGTGGAACTCAGCTACCTGCGCTGCCAGAGAGATGCTCCTGTCTGCATTCCACAGGTAGACACACACTCCCATCAACATTCAGGACTGTGGAAATTGTGCTGCACCCACGGGGACTCCTGCCCCACATGTCTGCTTCTTATCGACTGTCTTGGACAGAGGAAGCGACCAGGATTTCCCACAAAACACCGGGACGGGCTTTCCAGGGGAGCGAGGTGTCCTTGTCCCACCTCAATCTGTTATCACACTGGCCTCCCTCAGCAGCAGTGGGCTGGGGTGAAGAACCGGCCCTGGCCTGGGCACCGCGGCGTTTGACAAACAGGCAGAGTTCACTCAGGAGTGTGGGCCCTGCCTTCTCGGAGCGAGTGGCCATTAGATTCTGGCTCAATAAACGACTGCACAGCACATTTCCAATAGAAGAACGGACTCAATGGGTCTCAATTGGAGAGTCTCCATTCCACCACCAAACTAGTCCCAGAGCTCAGTAGAACCACCCAGAGAAACACACTGACAATTGGAACTGAATCATTGAATGGTCACAGTTACAGAGACAGCTACATCCCAGAGTGCAGTGGACCCACCCAGAGAAACACACTGACAATTGGAACTGAATCACTGAATGGTCACAGTTAGAGAGGCAGCTATACCTCAGAGTGCAGTGGACCCACCCAGAGAAACACACTGACAATTGGAACTGAATCACTGAATGGTCACAGTTAGAGAGGCAGCTATACCTCAGAGTGCAGTGGAACCACCCAGAGTAACACACTGACAATTGGAACTGAATCACTGAATGGTCACAGTCTAGTGAGGGATGTCACTGAAACAATGTGAGATCTCGAGATGGGACTGATGGTGTTTGAGTGGACGGCATCCTTTCTGTTATTGTTAGTTGATCAATTTGATCATCACAGTCCAGTGTTTGGAATGAGGTCACTTCATCAAAATAATATTTTCTATCACTCAACCCAATGTCGTAATCGCTTTGTTCATATCTTTAAAAATAGATTGAAGGATTTTGCAACCTCAACATCCCTGAGGTGGTTCCACAGGGGAAACATTGAAGAGTTTGGGAATGTATAACCTCAGCGTTTAAGACAGAGACTGTCAGCAGCACGAAGGGACACATCACTTCACACTGAACATGCTTTATCCAATTGATATTGCTGAGAAAATATTCTACCCAATCATTGCTATTGTTGGAGTTCCTGGTAAGTGACTATCACCATTGAAGTTGTGGAAATCTGTGTGTGAGCAGCTCTCTGATTTTAAACTGTGACTGAAAATGTTTAATGCTGATCTCGTGCTCACTGTTACACAGACACCTGATCAACGATGTCATTGCTTTCCTGTTGGTGGCCATTCTAGCACAGCACCTTGTCCTCCTACCCCCACGCCTGTCCTTGGCCTGCTGCAAGGTTCCAGTGAAGCCCGACGTGAGGTGGAGGAGCAGCATCTCATCTTCCAATGAGGCACGTTACAGCCCTCAGGACTCAGCATTGAGTTCAACAACTTTAAACTGGGATCTTTCTGCTCCATCCTATCGCCCTTGTTTTGTTATGACCTGTTTATTAATCTAATGCAACGGGTCCGAATCTGGAGACGGTCGAGTGCTGACAATGGAATCCTGGGGAAAGTCCAATGCTGGAGAGGGAATATTACTGACAAAGGATTGTCAGGGATAGTTTCTAAACCGGTAGAGGATGTATTCCCGGGAATAGTGTGATCTGGGGATGTTCGGAACTTGACACCGGAGTGCTCCTGGGACAGGGTGCCTTACGATTGGCTGAACCTGGGAAGGGTGTATCCTGGCAATGTTCTGGAGACTGGACAGGCTCTATTAGTCCCATGATTAATGAACTGGGGAGGTCCTGCACCTGTTTTATTTTTCCATTGATCATGGAGGATTTCAATAACGAGGTGTGGTGCCCAACTCCATCAGGAGGCCAGTCCAGGGAACGGTCCAATCCGGGTTGTGATTCAATAATTGGGAATGAGGAAGAATGCCAAACACTGGGATATTTCTATCCTGCTTTGGAAACCTGGCCAGTCTGAGTTAATCCTGTAATGCAGATTGAATGAGAAATGTAACCTCTCCCAAAGATATTTGAATTGTAAGCATTTTCCTACCACTGCCATCATACTGACATGGCAGCATTTCACAGTTTCCAGCTTACCCTTTTAAAATACATTTCCTACTTCCCTCTGTGTAACTCTAATCTCCCACTCCTCCACCAACATCCAGCCCTGTTAGCTTCTGGCTGCTGTTCAGTCAAGTAGCAAGAGTCCTGCTCCTTTCCCAAAACACCTTTATTTCCCTTGAACACGCTCTATACAAAACTCTATCACCACACCAAACAAGTGCCACCTGCAACCCCTTTACATATCAGTGTCAACTCTTGGATACTGAACATGAATAAGATATCGAATTGTAATGACTCTTAACCCATTCCTTAACGCCCCCCCACCACCCACCCGCCGCCCAGTTTAATGTTGCTGAGCTCCTGTCCTTATTGTCAGCTAAGACACAGCGAATGTTTAATCAGTAACCTCCAGGTTGTTCTTCCTTCTCTCTTTGACAGTTAATTTAATGGGAAGTGCAGTTCTGTGTCGGGGAATTTGTGGCCTCTCTACCTCCACCACTCGCTACCTGTTGGCCATGGCAACAGCAGATCTGCTGTTTATTATCACTCACCC
Organism: Scyliorhinus torazame; assembly: GCF_047496885.1. Taxonomy (NCBI): domain Eukaryota; kingdom Metazoa; phylum Chordata; class Chondrichthyes; order Carcharhiniformes; family Scyliorhinidae; genus Scyliorhinus; species Scyliorhinus torazame. The sequence goes on along the minus strand of NC_092725.1, from coordinate 4,706,516 downwards.
CATACTGACCTTCATCAATGATTATTATTTCCCCTGGAGTTTCCTGTCCCTCACCTCTGTGTGTCGTGTTAACAATGCCCTGCTGTCTGCATCCAGAGACTGTTCTGTCTGGTTCACCCTCACTTTCTCCTTTGATCGACTTGTGGCTATTCGCTGCCAGAAACTGAAAACTAAATATTGCACTGGGAAAACTGCGGCGGTGGTTCTGTCAACAAGCGGCCTTGTGTTCTGTGTAAAAAACATTCCCTGGTACTTTACATATGAAGCTGGAGTAATAATCGACAATATCCACTGGATGTGTCGGTCAAAGAGAAGCTTTTTCACTGACCCCGGGTGGGTTGTATTTCTCTGGTTTGATCAGGTTTTAACCCCATTGATCCCATTCTTTTCAATCCTGTTGATCAACGCTCTGACAGTCAGACACATTTTACTCACCAGTCGAGTCCGGAAGGCATTAAGGGCTCAGAGTCAGGGAGAGAATCGCACAGACCCAGAGATGGAGAGCAGAAGGAAGTCAATGATTTTACTCTTCAGCATTTCCGGAGCTTTCATTCTCCTCTGGACGGTATATGTTGTCACATTTTTCTATTTGTATTTGAGTGGATTATATTACCTCACCATTCCCCAATACAATTTACAACAAGTCGGATATATGCTGCAGGGTTTAAATTGCTGCACGAACACATTTATTTACATGGTGACTCTGTCCAGGTTCAGGGAGCAAATCAAGATCATGGTGAAATATCCGGTGACATCAATTATTAAGTTAATCAATAAACAAAACTAACTGATACCCCAAAGCCAATCAGGAGCTCCAGCTGCTGAATGACGGTCCCTGAGCCAATCAGGAGCTTCTGCAGTCGATAGGCAGCACCTCAGCCAAACAGAGACTCAATTTACAGACTGCCAGCAGCTCCATCCAATCACTGAGATTTACCGTGTGAGACCCGGAAGGATCAACCAATCAGAGAGCTCAGTCTGTGACTGTGAAACGCCGCAACCTATCGGGGAGTCTGAACTCAATAGTGATTCAATCCTATTGGACAGGAATGTTGAGCCTGTTGGATGACAGTATCTGAATAACTTTGTAACGTTAAGTTACCCGACCGTGAAAACACACACACACATACATGCACACACACACTCAGACACACACCCACAGACTCGCAGACAGGCACAAACACACCAGACACACACACTTACAGACAGGCACAGTCACACACACGGACACTCACGCACACACGCATACATGCACACACAAACATATGCACACACTCACACAGACACGGACACTCACAGATGCACACATTATCTGAAAAGGAAGAATGTTCAGGCGAGAAGGCAGGGGAGTGGCACTCGCTGAATGGTCACTGGGAGAGCGGAGAACTAGCACAGACACGGTGGGCCGAATGGCCTCCTTTGCACTGGAACAATTGTGTGATCAAGTGATGGGATGGACAGACCGACAGATGAAATATGGACATCGATAGACAATGGTCCCTGACCGAGAATCCACAACCAGCAAGAAATATTAATTTCCATCTCTCCGATCAGTTTCCATTGTTCTCCAGACAACTTTGATCAAATTCTCCCTGAAACTCCAAACTTCCCCATAATGCAACCCTGGTTTTATATCTCCATATCTGCGTCTCTGTCACGTTTAATGTACAAACATTACCTCAGAGAGGAGCCAACGCTGTGATGAATATCTCAGTGCTTTGCTGACTGATGTTTGTGGATTTTATTTCCAGATTCCCAGACAGACAGAGAGATGGACAGATCAACAGATGACACATGGGGAGAGAGTGTGAGAGAGAGAGAGAGAGAGGGAGACATTGAGAGAGGTAGGAAATGTTTCCCTGCTCCTGCTCCCATTTTAACTTGGTGACGTTTAGTATATATTTTCTCTACTCACCGTATTGTCCAAAACACATCAGTTCCCCTTTCTGTCCGTTTCATTGAAATTCCCTCTGCGACCTTTCCAGAACACACATAATTGCCTTGTGGAAAATGACGAGGAGCCTCGGCAGTGAGGATGGGAAGGAATGAATTGATAGCAACAGAAACGCTGAACACATTGCAAAAGAACATTGATTTTAATTGAAGCAATTACTTCACCACATCTTCACAGTCCAGTCACAACACTCAGAGATGGTGCCCCACAGGCGAAGATACAGAGGAAAGTTCCGCCCAAATTGTCCCCATCAAACACTGGCAGCAAAAGTACTGCATGGGGTTACACACAGTTTATTGTTCCTACAACTGGCTCCTCATCAAACACCCCCAACTTTGGGACATCCTGGGGTTAAATACAGATTAAAGCTCCCACGACAGTGTCCCCATCAAACACCCGCAACACTGGGGCATCCTGGGGTTAAACACAGATTAAAGTTCCCTCTTAGAATCACAAAATAATACAGTAGAAAAGAGACCCTTCGGCCCACCGAGTCTTCACCGACACACGAAAAACACCTGACCTACCTTCCTAACCCCATTTGGCAGCACTTGGGCCATAGCCCTGAATGTTGTGACGTGCCAAGTATTCATCCAGGTACTTTTTAGAGGATGTGAGGCAACCCGCCTCTCCCACCCTCCCAGCCAGTGCGTTCCAGGTCATCACAACCCTCTGGGTGAAAAATGTCCCTCACCTTGAACGTATGTACCTTCCTGACTGACCCTTCAACTAAGGGGTACAGCTGTTCCCTATCCACCCTGTCCATGCCCCTCATAATCCTGTTCACCTCGATCAGGTCGCCCCTCAGTCTTCTCTGCTCCAGAGAAAAGAACACAAGTTTATCCAACCTATCTTCATAACTGAAACTTTCCATCCCAGGCAACATCCTGGTGAATCTCCTCTGCACCCTCTCCCTCCGCAGTGCAATCATAGGCAATACATTCTGGCGACCAGAATTGCACACAGTACCCCAGCTGTAACATCACCAAAGTTCTATACAACTCCAACATGACCTTCCTGCTTTTGTAATCTATGGCTTGATTGATAAAGACAAGTGTCCCAAATGCCTTTTTCACCACCCTATTAACCTGTCCTTGTGATTTCAGAGATCTATACACAAACAGGCCAAGGTCCCTTTGTTCCTCGGAGCTTCCCAGTCTCAGGCCATTCATTGAATACTTCCTTCTCATATTACTCCTTCCAAAGGGAATCACCTCTGTCATTTGAGAGTACCTTTAAGACATGTGTGTTTATCAGTGATGTTTGAGTGTGGGTGGAGCCTGGCTGTCTCTCAGCGTTTTACTTTCGTTTTAGGCTGTTTGCTACAGGTTGTGTTTTAGTTTTGTTTTCAGTGTTGGAGCTGAAGCCAGATCAAGCAGATGTACTGCTGTTCTCTCTGCCATCAAAAGACTATCTCTTGATCATTTGGTGAATTCAGAATTATAAATGTTCTCAGTCGTGAATGTAAACCGAATGTGCTTCCGTTCAAACGTGGTTCTTTTGTCTTCTGGATGTTGTTTGGGAAGTTATTAAGCATTGCTTAGTGTTGTATTCCTTGGCGGTTGTATCTGAATTAATGGTTGCTAAGATGTTCACTGTATGTTTCAAAAAGGTTCAGTTGAGTTCATAGAATAAACATTGTTTTGCTTTAAAAATTACTTTTCCATTTCTGCTGTACCACATCTGTAGATTGGGCCATGTGCTCCCCATACCACAATCTAGTAAAAGTTGTGGGCCAGGTGAAATCCATGGTACACTTTGGGGTTCTCTAAACCCTGGCCCATAACACACTGGACACTCGCTTCCAGCACCAAAGCAGCCGTATGTCATCAGCCTCTGTCTCCAACAACGAACACAGTTTTGAATCAAGTTACCCTCTGTCCCATGTGCATTTGTATTCTTGCCCTGAGGCTGCCAGACATCACTTAGTTATTCCTCACCTTCTGCCAGGAGGATAGACGAATGCAAACCGTTGTAGTAGGCCAGAGGCATGGGGATATATTAAGACCAGTCGGATATTACTCTGCCTAATTGTATGCGGTAGCCACAGGCATGCACCGACGTGTGCCGGCCTCAAAGGGCAATAAATGCATCAGAACCCATCACACTGATGGGAAAGATAATCCTGCACAGCTCTCACACAATGGTTCAACTCTTAGAGGCCGGAAGATTGAAGGGCGTCTCGGATGGAATGCGCTCGAAATGGGAAGCTAATACTTTACCGTGGGGCAGACATGTGGAAATCTGTAAAGAGTTGAGGGAAAATCCCACCATAGGATTAATGATATGGGAAATGGAGCATGAATGTGTTGTGGACGTGGAGGAGAACAACAGAGGAGGCTTGGCAGAAGACCCACTTGTGAGGGAGGGAGTGAGTGACTGATATGTGGATGGAGCAGGGAAGTATATCGGAGTTGAGCCCCATACGGAATGGGCAGGGATGTGACTAAATCCTGGCAACGATACAAACAGTGCACCCTGGAGGTAACGGGCCGTTCCTGCAAGGTTAAAATGGAAATCAGCCCGATCCTTTGCAGCCGCTGCTCTTATGTTAGGAATAAGCTGGATTTGTAAATGGGCCACTAGAGTTGCCCAGGCTGTGGGACAAAGGAACAGAGAGGGTGCAGACGAGGAGGAATTGGAAATGATGTGAATGATATAACACTAACTGAGCGCCGGAAGGCGTTTGTTTAAAACCACAGGATTCTATTGCTAGCACCTCGGGACCCCATCTCAACTCTGGTTGTAACCACCGACATTGATCTCCTCGCCCTGGACACAGAAGGAGCCGGACATCGCTGACACAAAAAACAATGATCGCGTGTATACTATTGTCACGCGAGTGCGTCGGGACACTGTAAATGTAATGTGAGACGTAAGGGGAAGGAGTGATGTAGGTTTTTAAAACGACAGTACTCAGGATGTATGCACAAACGGGACTTTATCCGTTCCTGCGGGCAGCTTATACGAATCACCACCTGCAAATCGGAAATGCCGAGGCCCTATATCAGTGGGGAAGCCAGGATCAAGGGAATTACAGGTGATCAGGAAAGCTGGGATTCAGGAAAATTACCCCCCAGGCAAGGTGACATTATTTTTTTAAATGGCAGATCAGAACATGTTAAATACCTCGACAACCCGAATCGCCGTCTTGTAAAATACAAAGTTAGAGGGGACCGTTTAGAAATTCATTGTTTAAACCCCTGCCAGGCACCTAACCGTACTAAAGATCAAGAGGTGATGTGTGAGAGATTGTGGGCTTTGTACCAGGGAAGGGAAGCAGGAGGCCAGTCTGCACAGGAGCCTGAGAATCGGGGGGATATTGTAGGAAGCAAGGACCCCACCAGAAAACGGTAGAGACCAGGCAGAAACCTACCACCACCAATGTGACACCGGCGAGCCCAGGCTGGGCTACAACCACGAGCCCAAGGATGACCACCAGGCCCGAATGTGATGAGCAAATCACTGGCCACACAATGGGACACGGGTTAGTCCTGACCCCCACTGACCAATCAGCGACAATAGTACCTGGATATGAACATGTGAAAGTTATGATCAATCTCACCAATCTACACCTACCAGCCGAGAGCTCCGGCCAGGGATTATTTGTGACCCTGGAGCGGGAAATTCTGGAGGGGAGTGAGCTGAAAAACTAGAAGCGACAACAGAGAGGGAGAGTGGAACTTGCGGTTGGAGGATGTGGAGCAGGAGTTTCAGCAGTTAATGCCCTTGACACTGCAGAGATTAGTGAAGAGATTGAGGTTGTGAAAGGACCAATGAGAGCTGCAGTTAAGGACATATACCAGGATGGCGGAACGGCTACAGACCTCAGCCAGCGAGTCAATCAGCTCGTGTGGAAGGAACTTAAACAGTTGCAGCCATATCGGACAACGATTAACAAGTTAATTGACAGGCAGGGTGAGATTTCAGAGAAAGTGCACTGGGTGCAGGTATGTAACATATAGGTAACACACGTGTTCCAGAGTCTTCAGGCCATCCTACTCCAGCTGGATTCACAACGAGTGCCTAATTGGTTGAGCAATGACCAATTGAAGGCTTGGATAAAAACGGCCCACCCAGCTCCTGAACTCCTGAGGGAATTGACGTTGGTCCGTCGCGTTCCCTTTGAGAATGATAACCACACCCTCCTGGTGGGAATGATGTTGCATATTCCCCGGGAAGGGGAGAACAGCACTCACCAGCTTCTCCAGGTGAACATTCCTCTGGGAATGAGGTGTTGGTCAAACTAAAGGATGCCCCTGAAAATACAATCCAAAAAAGAGATATCATTTACTCCATCGACCTCCGGAAATGCAAAGGAGGGGGAACTAACTGGTTGTGCCCACAGACGGCCATTAGCACAGGCTATCACTGACACTACGGACGAGAACTGCACGTTAGAGGTCAAAGTGAACAGCCAGACTGTGTTTAATAGTGTTCAATACTGAATCAAGTATTATATTGTGGCGTCACATATTAGCTATACCAAGCGTGGCATTGTGTGTGAATTGCCTGGACATCATGTTGTTCTCCCCTATATATCTGAGGCAATTATAATTGGCCATCATCAGCTAACCCCACTTAGGAATGAGTCCATCGTGGATGCAGATGACCTCGAGCGTACTGATGATGACCAGCAGACTGACCGATACATCTAGAAGGGACGTCCACGCATCCTGCACTTGCAGGCAGGCTGGGAAGGACTTAAGGAGGACGCCAAACAGATTGACCACCTCCGGAACAAGGGACGGGTGCTGATCAGGACTCTCGCCGACGGGGCTGAAGAACTGTTTAAATCACAGAATGTTTCTCTAAGATATGGAATTGGGGACTGAATACCAATATCTATCCATGGACACACGGTATATCGTCCATTGTACTAATACTGCGCTGTTTGTACTGATCGTCTTTCTTTATGACACTCTGCTCCCTCAGTTGACGAATTAGAAAATGGCGGATGGATAGGTGTCCCCTGGATAAGGAGGAAATGATGCGGCTCTTACCAAAAGGCCATGCCACACTTAACCCTGAACCAAACAAGTTCAGCATGCCTATTTAATGGCCTATGCTTGGTTTAGCCAAGGGCCAAAAGGGGGTACTGAAGGGGGTCCTGAGATGAGATTCCTTAAAACCAGACAGCTATGATAACATTAGAATACCTCGACAGAAGTTAGTTTATTGAGGACGGAAACTAACCATAGAAAATATGTCCAGTGATCACTATTAACCATTAAACATGTATTATTCGAACACAACAGTAACAAGCATTTAAACTCTTGCTGATAGGACCGGTCGCAATGTATGGTGAGATTTAAGCAAGCTAACTTGACTACATTCCTGAGAAAGACAGAATCATACAGAAATAATGAGGTCAGCAGAGACACATCCAGAGGAAGCAGTTCTTATCAGCAACCCCAGGGATCGCGGACTCAGACAGACAATGGTACAGCGAGGGATCATAATATGATAAGGGGAAATGGGAGTGAGGGAGAGCGAAGGACAGCGGATAAAGGGGTCTTGAAAAACCTCAGGTGGCCAGTGGGCAGGACATGACTCCACCATGAGCTGATCACAAATTAGCCATGCTGCCGAAAATAACATTAATTGGTCAAGGTAGAATCGATAGCCACAAGGATTGGACCGAGTCCCGTTGATGCAGTGATACTGATTTTGGGGAAATTGTAGAACTGTTGAACCGAGAACAATGTAAAGCAGTGTTGGTTTTTTCACTCATCCCATTCACTCTCCCTCGGACGTTGACCAAGCTTGGAAAATAATGCCGTGTTAACCGAAGTTGCTGTCTCGGCGAGGCTTTGTGATGGCTGTGTCGTATGTAAGAACTCTGAAAATGCACTTACAACACCTACATAAACTATTTGAACTCTCTCTCTAGTTTAACTGAGCCAGTTACACATCTGCTCACACGAGAAAGCTCCTTTCACTGTAGATGATATGATGACAATATTATTGCAAAATAAATTAAGAATACGCATTTTCCTCACAGGGAATCGCTCCCCCCTTCCCTCAGTCTCCAAACTGTAGGAGACCCTCCCAGGAACTCCTGATGGATTCAAAGGAACAAGAGGATTTGCTAATCTTTTATTCTCATACCCAATTAGTCGCTCGTAATGCAAAGCATAGTCTCATTTCATGTTTTCACTTCCATTGCACATGTTACCCGGTGCCGGAGCCGGGAACCTGGCAGGAATTCTCCCAAACATTCCTGGATGGATAGGGTGAGATTTATATGGACATTGCACGCCTCTCAATGAGCACTCCCAGGACAGGTACAGCACGGGGTTAGATACAGAGTAAAGCTCCCTATACACTGTCCCCATCAAACACTCCCAGAACAGATACAGCAGGGGGTTAGATTCAGAGTAAAGCTCCCGCTACACTGTCCCCATCAAACACTCCCAGGACAGGTACAGAACGGGGTTAGATACAGAGTAAAGATCCCTCTACACTGTCCCCATCAAACACTCCCAGGACAGGTACAGCACGGGTTAGATACAGAGTAAAGCTCCCTCTAAACTGTCCCCATCAAACACTCCCAGGACAGGTACAGCACGGGGTTAGATACAGAGTAAAGCTCCCTCTAAACTGTCCCCATCAAACACTCCCAGGACAGGTACAGCACGGGGTTAGATACAGAGTAAAGCTCCCTCTACACTGTCCCCATCAAACACTCCAAGGACAGGTACAGCACGGGGTTAGGTACAGAGTAAAGCTCCCGCTAAACTGTCCCCATCGAACACACCCAGGACAGGTACAGCACGGGGTTAGATACAGAGTAATGCCCCCTCTACACTGTCCCCATCAAACACTCCCAGGACAGGTACAGCACGGGGTTAGATACAGAGTAAAGCTCCCTCTACACTGTCCCCATCAAACACTCCCAGGACAGGTACAGCACGGGGTTAGGTACAGAGAAAAGCTCCGTCTTCACTGACACAACCAAACACTCCCAGGACAGGTACAGCACGGGGTTAGATACAGAGTAAAGCTCCCTCTACACTGTCCCCATCAAAAACTCCCAGGACAGGTACAGCACGAGGTTAGATACAGAGTAAAGCTCCCTCTACACTGTCCCCATCAAACACTCCCAGGACAGGTACAGCACGGGGTTAGGTACAGAGTAAAGCTCCCTCTACACTGTCCCCATCAAACACTCCCAGGACAGGTATAGCACGGGGTTAGATACAGAGTAAAACCCCCTCTACTCTGTCCCCATCAAACACTCCCAGGACAGTTACAGCACGGGGTTAGATACAGAGTAAAGGTCACTCTACACTGTCCCCATCAAACACTCCCAGGACAAGTACAGCACGGGGTTAGATACAGAGTAAAGCTCCCTCTACACTGTCCTTATCAAACACTCCCAGAACAGGTACAGCACGGGTTTCGATACAGAGTAAAGCTCCCTCCACACTGACCCCATCAAACACTCCCAGGACATGTACAGCACGGGGTTAGGTACAAAGTAAATCTCCCTCTGCACTGTCCCCATCAAACACTCCAAGGCAGGGTTTAAACTAGTGTGGTAGGGGATTAGGAACAGTAACAGCAGGCCAGTGTAGAGACTGGGGAAACAATGACACTGAGATAAACATGTCGCAGAGTAAGAGTAGGCAGAGGGAAGCCGCAAGGTTCAGCGGGACTGTCGGTCTGGAGTGTGTTTGCTTCAATGCGAGAAGTATAACAGGTGGACTGAGAGTCTGGATTGCATTGTGGAACTATGATGTAATTCCAATTACGGAGACATGGTTAAAGGAGGGACAGGACTGGCAGCTTAACGTCCCGGGAAACCATAGATTCATAGATGTTTACAACATGGAAACAGACCCTTCGGCCCAGCTTGTCCTTGCCACCGCCCCCCCCCCTCCCCCCCCCCAGTTGCTGTTACCAAGCTAGTCTCACTTGCTCGCATTTGGCCCTGAATATCCACCCTGCCCCTGTCACTGTCTAACTGCTGTTTATATGGCAAAATCATACCCGCCCCTGCCAGTGCCTCTCGAAGCCAGTTCCAGATGCTCCCCCCCCCCCCGCACCCCCCCCCCCCCCCCCCCCCTCCGTGTGTAGAAATTTCCCCTCTGGACTTTAGTCTCTCTCCGCTCTCACATTAAACCTGTGGCCTCTAGTTCTAGATTCCCCTCCCTTTGTGAAAATATGTCAATTATCTGCCTTATCTATTATCCTCATTATTTTATAGACGCCTATAACTTCACTCCTAAGCCTCCGATACACCAGGGAAAAATGTCCCAGCCTATCTACCCTCCCCTTATACCTCCTCTTCTGCACTATTTCTAGTTTAATAATATCCTTTCAATAAGAGGCTGACCAGAACCGAACACAGTGTTCATTGTATGAACTCACCAATGTCTTGTACAACTTCAACAAGACGTCCCAACACCTGTATTCAACATTCTGACCAATGAAACCTAGCATGCTGAATGCATTCTTCACCATCTTGTCCACCTGCGACTCCACCTTCAAGGAGCAGATCACAGCTGTGTTTAGGGAGGACACATTGGAGGGATCTTGTAGCGAGGCATTATGCGTGGAGCTCATGAATAAGAAGGGTGAAATTACAATGTTGGGAGTGTATTTTGGTCCTCCCAACAGCCCACAGGAGACAGAGGAGCAGTTGTGTTGTCAGATAGTGAAAATGTGTTAAATAAGGAGGGTAGTTGTGATGGGCGACTTTAACTTCCCCCATATTGACTTGGATTCGCGTACAGCCAGGGGATCGGATGGAGAGCAATTTGTTAGATGTGTCCAGGAGAGCTTTTTGAACAGTATGTAGACAATCCAACCAGGGAGGGGGCCAAACTAGACTTAGTATTGGAGAATGAGCCATGCCAGGTGGTTGATGTTTCAGTTGGGGAGCATTTTGAGCTTAGGGACTATAATTCCATAAGATTTATGGTCGTCATGGATAAAGACACCAGTGGCCTGGGGTGAGGTGCTTAATTGGACGATGGTCAATTAAATCCAAATTAAACTGGAACTGGGGAATGTGGGTTGGGAGCGGCAATTTGAGGGCAAATGCACGTATGACATGTGGGAGGCATTTACAGGCCAGTTGATCGAAGTGCAGGACAGGCATGGCCCCACAAAAATGAAGGATAGATATGGCAGGATTCGGCAACCATGGATGACAAGATAAATTGTTAGTTTTGTCAAAAGGAAAAAGGAAGCATACGATAGGTCTAGGCATCTAAACACTGATGAGGCCCTTGAGGAGAACTGGGAAAGTAGGAAGGAAATTAAACGTGGATTTTAAGAGGGCTAAAAGGGGCCATGAAATGTCTTTCGCCAAGAAGAATACCAAGGTTTTTTATGCTTATTATTAGGAGCAAGAGGATTGCAAGGGAAAGAGTAGCCCACTTAAGGACAATGGAGGGACGTTATGTGTGGAACCACAGGAATGGGGTAAAATCCTTAATGAGTACTTTGTATCGGCATTCATCAGGGAGAAGGACATGACGGATTTTGACGTCAGGATTTCCTGCAGACGCACCGGTTTACTGCCACAGTCCAAAGATGTGCAGATTAGGTGGATTGGCCACCTTAGTGTCAAAGGTTAGGTCGGGTTACGGGGATAGGGTGGAGGCATGGGCGTAAGTAGGGAGCTCTTTCCAAGGGCCGGTGCAGACTTAATGGGCCGAATGGCCTCCTTCTGCACTGTAAATTCTATGGTATATCTATAGTGTTTAGATGGGTCGGGAATGTGGGCACAGAAATGGCAGATTGAGATTAATTCGGACAAATGCGAGGCCATTCATTTTGGAGATCAAATCTAGATATAAATTATACTGTAAATGGCAGAACCCTTAGCAACATTAACATACAGAGGGATCTGGGCGTACAGGTCCAAAGTTCCCTAAAAGTGGCAACACAGGTGGACAAGTTGATGAAGAAGGCATAAAATATGTTTGCCTTCATAAGCTAGGGTATTGAGTACAGTGTTGGGAAATCATATTGCAACTATATAAAACCTTGGCTAGGCCGCATTTGGAGGATTGCGTGAAGTTCTGGTCACCACATTAACAGAAAGACGTGGAAGCTTTGGAGAGAGGGTAAAGAAGGTTCACCATGTTGTTGCCTGGTCTCGAAGGTGTTGGCTATGTGGAGAGACTGAATAAACTAGGATTGATTTCACTGGAAAGACGCAGGCGGAGGTAAGACCTGAAAGAGGTCTACAAAATCATGAGAGGCATAGACAGGGTGGATAGACAGAGGTTTTTTCCAAGGGTGGAAGTGTCAATTACAAGGGGGCACAGGTTCAAGGTGAGAGGGGGGAAGTTTAAGGGAGATGTTCTGGGTAGGTTTTCACACAGAGTGTGGCGGATGCCTGGAACGCGCCGCCAGAGGATGTGGTGGAAGCCGGCACATTAGCAACATTTAAGAGGTATCTGGATGGATTCATTAATAGGGAGGAAATAGAGGGATCGGTCCGAGTAAGGGCAGAAGTTTTTTAAATTAGCGCATCATGAGCGGCGCAGGCTTTGATGGCCGAAAGGCCTGTTCCTGTGCTGCACTTGTCCTCGTTCTTTGTTCATCTACGCATGTCACGACATCTTGGGTGAGCGTACTGTCAGTTCCAGCCCCCCTCGACCCGGGGTCGCAACATAAGTGATAAACCACTAATTCTCATTAACTTCTCGACATTCTGGCCCTAGGCTGCTGCAATGTGATGCAGACACCAGATTTATAAGTATAAACGTTAACAAAGTATTTGTTAATGACAAAAGGAAAAGATGAGTGTATGAAGTAATAACAGAACAATGATCTAACAATCTACCTTATCCCAAAATCCAACAGTCCCGCACAAGACAGACACAGACGGCGGGAATGGGGGTGAAAGGTTTAAACTGAAAAACGATTAATAGTCATGGGATTGTTGTTTGCTGCCGATGTAGCTCTTTGTAACCAGCGATCTCCTAATCATTTATCCAATCTGAAACTGGAGATTGTAGAAAGCTCTCTAAATCAGCAGGAAGAGAGAGAGATTCAAAGCTGCCTCGTGTCTGGATCTCTTCACAGCGTACACCCTAAACAATATGGCACTCTTCACAAGATCCGCCTTCCATCTGGAACTTTCTGTCTGGCCCCACCAATCATAGGCCCCAAAGGGAAATTATTCATTTCCAATTAGCTGCTGGCCAAGTCCATCAAATCATCATCATCTGTTCTAGTAATAATAATAATATTTATTGTCACAAGTAGGCTTACATTTAGACTGCAATGAAGTTACTATGAAAATCACCTCCTCTCCACATTCCGGGGCCTGTTCGGGTACACAGAGGTCGAATTCAGAATGTCCAAATTGCCTAAAAGCATGTCTTTCGGGACTTGTGGGAAGGAAACCGGAGCACCCGGAGGAAACCCACGCAGACACGTGGAGAACGTGCAGACTCCACACAGACAGTGTCCCAAACCGGGAATCGAACGTTGGACCCTGGAGCTGTGAAGATACAGTGCTAACCACTGTGCCGCAGAACCAAAAGGGCTTGGCTCAGCCCATCACGACAGGGGTTCCAGCTCTGCCCAAATTATGCAGCTCAACAGAAATCACAGCAGCTTAACTAGATGAAAGGCAGCAGGGAGGTGATAAGCAGGAGAACACAGTGCAGACAAAATGGGGTTTACAACAGTAACTTAACACACAAAACGCACACACAAACACACACTCACGCTGACTTACACATACACCCAAAAACTCTCAAAACACTCGCAAAACACACTCATACACATACATACAGACAGAAACACACAAACACACACACATGCTCACACACCTATGCTGAGAAACACACACATACATGCACGCAAGGACATGCTTACAATCACACAAAGAGAAATACGTTCAATCATATCGCCAAAGGAGAATTTGCGTCAGTAACTCACCAACCTTATTTCCAACACTCGGTGTATTCACACACATGCAGTGATCCTGATTCAGATTCTATTACATTTCCCCTTTGCTCTGACCACACGAATAACTTGACTACCTGCACTTTAGAGCTGCTTATCTCTGCCAGTATAGTTCCCCTGATGTTACATCCAGATTCCCAAACCTCCTGCCAAGTTTTGCCTTTTGCGTCCCGTGTGCTCTGCAGCGATTCAGTGACATCGGTGACCCTGGCACAAGGGAGTCAATAAACCATCCTGAATACAGCTGCAGAATTAGCTGCCCAATCCCCGAATTAACAGATCTCTGATCACTATTGCTCTTCCAGACTTCTTCCTGCCCCCAGGTGGAACTCAGCTACCTGCACTGCCAGAGAGATGCTCCTGTCTGCATTCCACAGGTAGACACTCACTCCCATCAACATTCAGGACTGTGGAAAGTGGGCTGCACACACGGGGACTCCTGCCCCACATGTCTGCTTCTTATCGACTGTCTTGGACAGAGGGAGCGACCTGGACTTCCCACAAAACACCGGGACGGGCTTTCCAGGGGGGCGAGGTGTCCTGTCACACCTCAATCTGTTATCCCACTGTCCTCCCTCAGCAGCAGTGGGCTGGGGTGAAGAACTGGCCCTGGCCTGGGCACCGCGCCGTTTGACAAACAGGCAGAGTTCACTCAGGAGTGTGGGCCCTGCCTTCTCGGAGCGAGTGGCCATTAGATTCTGGCTCAATAAACGACTGCACAGCACATTTCCAATAGAAGAACGGACTCAATGGGTCTCAGTTGGAGAGTCTCCATTCCATCACCAAACTAGTCCCAGAGCTCAGTAGAACCACCCAGAGAAACACACTGACAATTGGAACTGAATCATTGAATGGTCACAGTTACAGAGGCAGCTACATCCCAGAGTGCAGTGGACCCACCCAGAGAAACACACTGACAATTGGAACTGAATCTCTGAATGGTCACAGTTACAGAGGCAGCTACACCACAGAGTGCAGTGGAACCACCCAGAGAAACACGCTGACAATTGGAACTGAATCACTGAATGGTCACAGTCGAGTGAGGGGTGTCACTGAAACAATGTGAGATCTCGAGATGGGACTGATGGTGTTTGAGTGGACGGCATCCTTTCTGTTATTGTTAGTTGATCAATTTGATCATCACAGTCCAGTGTTTGGAATGAGGTCACTTCATCAAAATAATATTTTCTATCACTCAACCCAATGTCGTAATCGCTTTGTTCATATCTTTAAAAATAGATTGAAGGATTTTGCAACCTCAACATCCCTGAGGTGGTTCCACAGGGGAAACATTGAAGAGTTTGGGAATGTATAACCTCAGAGTTTAAGACAGAGACTGTCAGCAGCACGAAGGGACACAGCACTTCACACTGAACATGCTTTATCCAATTGATATTGCTGAGAAAATATTCTACCCAATCCTTGCTATTGTTGGAGTTCCTGGTAAGTGACTATCACCATTGAAGTTGTGGAAATCTGTGTGTGAGCAGCTCTCTGATTTTAAACTGTGACTGAAAATGTTTAATGCTGATCTCGTGCTCACTGTTACACAGAGACTTGATCAACGATGTCATTGCATTCCTGTTGGTGGCCATTCTAGCACAGCACCTTGTCCTTCTACCCCCACGCCTGTCCTTCGCCTGCTGCAAGGTTCCAGGGAAGCCCGACGTGGGCTGGAGGAGCAGCATCTCATCTTCCAATGAGGCACGTTACAGCCCTCAGGACTCAGCATTGAGTTCAACAACTTTAAACTGGGGTCTTTCTGCTCCATCCTATCGCCCTTGTTTTGTTATGACCTGTTTATTAATCTAATTGCCTATGGTGTGCTCGCGTTCATTAACAGAGGGATTGAATTTAAGAGCCGTGAGGTGATGATGCAGCTGTACAAAACTTTGGTAAGGCCACATTTGGAGTACTGTGTACAGTTCTGGTCGCCTCATTTTAGGAAGGATGTGGAAGCTCTGGAAAAGGTGCAAAGAAGATTTACCAGGATGTTGCCTGGAATGGAGAGTAGGTCTTACGAGGAAAGGTTGAGGGTGCTAGGCCTTTTCTCATTAGAGCGGAGAAGGATGAGGGGCGACTTGATAGAGGTTTATAAGATGATCAGGGGAATAGATAGAGTAGACAGTCAGAAACTTTTTCCCCGGGTGGAACACACCATTACAAGGGGACATAAATTTAAGGTGAAAGGTGGAAGATATAGGAGGGATATCAGAGGTAGGTTCTTTACCCAGAGAGTAGTGGGGGCATGGAATGCACTGCCTGTGGAAGTAGTTGAGTCGGAAACATTAGGGACCTTCAAGCAGCTATTGGATAGGTACATGGATTACGGTAAAATTATATAGTGTAGATTTATTTGTTCTTAAGGGCAGCACGGTAGCATTGTGGATAGCGAAATTGCTTCACAGCTCCATGGTCCCAGGTTCGATTCCGGCTTGGGTCATTGTCTGTGCGGAGTCTGCACGTCCTCCCCGTGTCTGCGTGGGTTTCCTCCGGGTGCTCCGGTTTCCTCCCACAGTCCAAAGATGTGCGGGTTAGGTGAATTGGCCAATGATAAATTGCCCTTAATGTCCAAATTGCCCTTGGTGTTGGGTGGAGGTGTTGAGTTTGGGTATGGTGCTCTTTCCAAGAGCCGGTGCAGACTCAAAGGGCCGAATGGCCTCCTTCTGCACTGTAAATTCAATGATAATCTATGATTAATCTAGGACAAAGGTTCGGCACAACATCGTGGGCCGAAGGGCCTGTTCTGTGCTGTATTTTCTATGTTCTATGCAACGGGTCCGAATCTGGAGACGGTCGAGTGCTGACAATGGAATCCTGGGGAAAGTCCAATGCTGGAGAGGGAATATTACTGACAAAGGATTGTCAGGGATAGTTTCTAAACCGGTAGAGGATGTATTCCCGGGAATAGTGTGATCTGGGGATGTTCGGAACTTGACACTGGAGTGCTCCTGGGACAGGGTGCCTTACGATTGGCTGAACCTGGGAAGGGTGTATCCTGGCAATGTTCTGGAGACTGGACAGGCTCTATTAGTCCCATGATTAATGAACTGGGGAGGTCCTGCACCTGTTTTATTTTTCCATTGATCATGGAGGATTTCAATAACGAGGTGTGGTGCCCAACGCCATCAGGAGGCCAGTCCAGGGAACGGTCCAATCCGGGTTGTGATTCAATAATTGGGAATGAGGAAGAATGCCAAACTCTGGGATATTTCTATCCTGCTTGGGAAACCTGGCCAGTCTGAGTTAATCCTGTAATCCAGATTGAATGAGAAATGTAACCTCTCCCAAAGATATTTGAAGTGTAAGCATTTTCCTACCACTGCCATCAAACTGACATGGCAACATTTCACAGTTTCCAGCTTACCCTTTTTAAATACATTTCCTACTTCCCTCTGTGCAACTCTAATCTCCCACTCCTCCACCAACATCCTGCCCTGTTAGCTTCTGGCTGCTGTTCAGTCAAGTAGCAAGAGTCCTGCTCCTTTCCCAAAACACCTTTATTTCCCTTGAACACGCTCTATACAAAACTCTATCACCACACCACACCAAACAAGTGCCACCTGCAACCCCTTTACATATCAGTGTCAACTCTTGGATACTGAACATGAATAAGATATCGAATTGTAATGACTCTTAACCCATTCCTTAACGTCCCCCACCACCCACCCGCCGCCCAGTTTAATGTTGCTGAGCTCCTGTCCTTATTGTCAGCTAAGACACAGCGAATGTTTAATCAGTAACCTCCAGGTTGTTCTTCCTTCTCTCTTTGACAGTTAATTTACGGGGAAGTGCAGATCTGTGTCGGGGAATTTGTGGCCTCTCTACCTCCACCACTCGCTACCTGTTGGCCATGGCAACAGCAGATCTGCTGTTTATTATCACTGATCCCATACTGAACATCATCAATGATTATTATTTCCCCTGGAGTTTCCTGTCCCTCACCTCTGTGTGTCGTGTTAACAATGCCCTGCTCTCTGCATCAAGAGACTGTTCTGTCTGGTTCACCCTCACTTTCTCCTTTGATCGACTTGTGGCTATTCGCTGCCAGAAACTGAAAACTAAATATTGCACCGGGAAAACTGCGGCTGTGGTTCTGTCAACAAGCGGCCTTGTGTTCTGTGTAAAAAACATTCCCTGGTACTTTACATATGAAGCTGGAGTAATAATCGACAATATCCACTGGATGTGTCGGTCAAAGAAAAGCGTTTTCACTGACCCCGGGTGGGTTATATTTCTCTGGTTTGATCAGATTTTAACCCCATTGATCCCATTCTTTTCAATCCTGTTGATCAACGCTCTGACAGTCAGACACATTTTACTCACCAGTCGAGTCCGGAAGGCATTAAGGGCTCAGAGTCAGGGAGAGAATCGCACAGACCCAGAGATGGAGAGCAGAAGGAAGTCAATGATTTTACTCTTCAGCATTTCCGGAAGTTTCATTCTCCTCTGGACGGTATATGTTGTCACATTTTTCTATTTTTCTTTGAGTGGATTATATTACCTCACCATTCCCCAATATAATTTACAACAAGTCGGATATATGCTGCAGGGTTTAAATTGCTGCACAAACACATTTATTTACATGGTGACTCTGTCCAGGTTCAGGGAGCAGATCAAGATCCTGGTGAAATATCCGGCTACATCGATAATCAAATTAATGAAGAAACAAAATTGACTGACAGCCCCTCAGCCAATGAGGAGCTCCAGCCGCTGACTGACCGCCCCACAGCCAATCCATACTCTGCGACTCGACTGACAGTTGCTGAAACCAATCAGGGAGTTCCACCTGCTGGCCAGGAGGCAGCTCAGCCAATCTAGTTCCGTCTGCGGACTGACAGCGGCTCCTTCCAATCACGGAGCTCCACCGCGTGAGACTCAGAAGGCTCAACCAATCAGGTAGCTCAATCTGTGACTGGGAAACGCCTCAACCTATGAGGGAGCCTGAACCCAATAGTGATTCAATCCTATTGGACAGGAATGTTGTGCCTGTGGGATGACTGTTTCTGAGTAACTTTGTAACGTTAAATTACCCGACCGAGTACGTTTCTTTTAGAAAATATTTTATTGAGTCATTTAGAATTTTAACAACTTCAACCATCAAATTTCAACAACAAGAGAAACACAACAATAGAACCAACAGCCCTCCTAGAACAAACACCAGCCAACATAGCTTACCAAACAGTGCCACCTTCCCCAGCCCCCTTCCATTGGTTCTCCTGTCGGTACTCGTACCCCATTACCGCCCCTTTCGCTTCCACTCCTCCCTGCCCATCTCCCCCTGCTGACAGCTTGACACCTGCCAGATACCCCACAGCCTCGGACATGCACAAAACATATGGACATGGTCTGCAGGACGCCCCGCACAGCGCCCACCTCAAAGACCCTGCTCATCCGTGCCACCGCCATATGTGCCCTGTGGACCACCATAACCTGTATCAGGCTGAGCCTGGCACACGACGAGGATATATTGACTCTCCTCTGGACCTCCTCCCATACCCCAGCCTCCAACTCCCCACCCAGCTCTTCTTCCCACTTTCTCTTCACCTCACTTATAGGGCCTCCCTCCCACACCATTGGCTCCTTGTATATCTCTGAGACCTTCCCCTCTCCAACTCCTGTTCTCGACACCACCTCATCCTGCAGTCCACTGCACGGCAGGTGCGGGAAGGTCGAAACCTGCCTCCACGCAAAATCCCTCACCTGCAGATACCGGAACCTATACACATCTGTCAACTCACACTCCTTCTCCAGCTCCTCGAAGCCCGGGGAATCTTCATCAAAAAACAAATTTCCAAATTTTTCGAGCCCTGCCCGCTTCCACCTCCGGAGCGCCCCCACCCCCACCCAGCGCCCCACCCCACACTCCCCCGGGGTAAACCGGTGATTATCACATATCGGCGCACACACCGACGCCCTCTCTAACCCCGTGTGCTGCCTGCACTGTCCCCATATCCTCAGGGTTGCCACTGCGACCGGGCTAGTGGACTCCCAAGCCGGCGAGAAGGACAGAACTGCCGTTACCACTGCCCCTAAAACCTTGTCCTTACATGATGCCGCCTCCACCCGTTCCCAAACAGACCCCTCCCCCACTGCCCACCCTGACCATCGCAATATTCGCCGCCCTATGGGAATCAATAAAATTCGGAAGAGCCAGCCTCCCCACCCTAATTCCCCGCTCCAGGAACACCTTGCCTGGTATAGCAAACGGACCCAGTCCGCAAAGCCCTGCCCAAACCCAAACCGCCCCCCGACCTCCCACAAGTATTCCTACTCCACCCAATCAATGGCCTTCTCCACATCCATGGCCATCACCACCTCAACCTCGCGCCACTCTGGAGGCATCATAATCACATTAAGTAACATCCTAATGTTGATCGCCAAATTTCTCCCCTTAACGAACCCCGTCTGGTCCTCTCCTATTACCCCTGGGACGCAGTCTTCGATCCTCGAGGCCAGGACCTTTGCCAGTAGTTTTGCATCTACATTTAACAGGGAGATTGGCCGATATGATCCACAACATTCCGGGTCCTTATCTCGCTTTAAAAGGAGAGAGAGATCGACGCCTGTGGCAATGTCGGGGGGGGGGGGGGGGAGTACTCCCAACGCCTTTCTGTCATTGAAGGACCTTACCAAGAGCGGTCCCAACACCCCTGAGAACGCCTTGTAAAATTCCCCCGGGTACCGGTCCCGGGGCCTTACCCGATAGCATCGCCTCCAGCCCCTCTACTACTTCTACTAGCCCAATTGGGGCCCCCAGGCCCTCCACCAGCTCCTCATCAACCTTTGGGAACTCCAAGCCTCCCAGAAACCGGCTCATTCCCTCCTTCCCGGCTGTGGGTTCCGATGTTTAATTTGCTGTAAAAGTCCCGAAACACCCCGTTCACATCCGGTGGGACCAGGACCGTATTTCCCCCTGTGTCCTTCACTTCCCCAATCTCTCTCGCTGCCTCCTGCTTCCTCAACTGGTGTGTTACCATCCTTCTCGCTTTCTCCCCATACTCACGCACCACCCCTCTCATCCTTCTCAACTGCCCTACCGCCTGACTCATAGATAACAGTCCGAATTCCATTTGTACCCTTGGGCGTTCCTTTAGCAGCCCTTACCCCAGGGCCTCTGCATATCTCCTGTCCACCTGCAGGATTTCCTCCACTAGCCTTTCTATCTCCACCCCCTCCGCCTTCTCTCTATGTCTCCAAATCGAAATAAACTGCCCCCTGACCACTGCCATCAGTGCACCCCATACCGTACCTGCCGAATGCTCCCCCGTGTCATTAATCTCTACATACCCCCGGTTGGTCTTCGTCACCCGCTCGCACCCCTCTTCCTCCGCCAACAGTCCCACACCCAACCTCCATGGCGGGAACTGGGGCCCCCCTTTGTTCACTCGTAAATCCACCCAGTGTGGGGCATGGCCAAATTCTCGACATCCACCATCCCTGCCAACAGCGTCTTATCCAACAAATCTACTTGGGAGTACACTTTGTGCATAGGGGAGTACAACGAAAGTTCTTTGGCCCTCGACCTCCCAAATCTTCACGGATCCATCCCCACCATGTGCTCCATGAATCCCCGAAGCTCCTTAGCTGCTGCCGGCATCCTCCCCGACCTCGGGCTCGACTGGTGCAGTCTCGGATCCAGGAGCGTATTAAAGTCCCCCCCCCCCACGTCCCCTCCCCGCCTTAATCAGCCTATCAGTGTCCAGATCTGGAATCTTCCCCAGCACCCGCCTCATAAATCCACATCGTCCCAGTTCGGGGCACTCATAGTTACCATCCCGACCGGCATCCCCTCCAGTTTCCCGCTTACCACAACGTACATTCCCCCAGAGTCCGTCACTACATTTTCCCATCTGGAACGCCACCCGCTTATTGAACAAAATCCCCAGCCTCTTCATTTTCGAGTCCAATCCCGAATGAAATACTTGCCCAGCCCAGCCATTCTTCAGCCGAATCTGCTCCCCCACCTTCAGGTGAGTCTCCTGTAGCATGGCCACATCCGCCTTCAATCGTTTTAAGTGTGCGAACACACAGGCCCTCTTGACAGGCCCATTCAAACCTCGCACTTCCACGTGATCAGCCTGGTCGGGGGGCACCCTGCCCCCCCCCCCCTCCTCCCCCGCGGACCAACCATAGTCCCTATTGGGCGAAGTTGATTTTCTCCACCTGGAGAGATTCCGAGAGGTCGGACAGCCAGTCGGCAGCTTTGGGTGGTGCTGCCGATCGCCAACCGAACAGGATTCTATGGCGGGCGATCAGGGAGGCAAAGGCAAGGGTGTCCGCCCTCCTCCCCAGGAATAGATCCGGCTGGACTGAAACCCCGAAGACCGCCAGGTTCGGACATCGCTCCACCCTCACCCCCACCACCTTGGACATTGCCGCAAAGAAGGCTGTCCAGTACTCCACAAGTCTGGGGCAGGACCAGAACATGTGGGCGTGATTGGCTGGGCGTCCTTGGCACCGTTCACATCTGTCCTCCGCCTCCGGGAAGAACCTACTCATACGGGTTCTTGTTAAGAGGGCTCTATGTACCACTTTTAGTAGCGTCAGGCTGAGCCTTGCTCACGTGGAGGTGGAGTTGATCCTATGCAGTGCTTCCCTCCAGAGTCCCCACCCTATTTCAATCCCCAGGTCCTCCTCCCACTTCATTGCGTCCAATACGGTGTCAGCCCCTTCTACCAGTCGGTCATACATGTCACTACAGTTTCCTTTATCTAGTATGCTTGCGTCCAGTAACTCTTCCAGCAGTCTCTGTCGTGGTGGTTGTGGGTATGTCCCTGTCTCCTTTCGTAGGAAGTATTTAGTTGCAAGTACCTTAGCTTGTTCCCCCTGGCTCGCTGGAATGTCTCTGTCAGTTCGCCCAGTGTTGCGATCCTGCCGTCCGTGTATAGGTCCCTGACTGCCAGTGTCCTTCTGTCCTGTCCCCACATTTTGAAGGTGGCGTCAGTCAGCGCTGGCGTGAACCTATGGTTGTTGCAGATGGGAGCTTTACCCGACATTCTGGTCAGGCCAAATTGTTGCCGTAGTTGGATGCAGGAGTGGAGGGTGGCTATTACCACTGGGCTGCTGGAGTGCTTTTTGGGTGGGGATGGGGTTGGGAGTGCCACCGTGGCGAGGGCCCGGAGGGAGGTCCCCATGCAGGAGGCCTCTTCCGCACGCACCCACTCAGCTTCTGGCTCCTTGATCCGTCACCTTATTCGCTCGGCCGTCGCCGCCCAGTGGTTAAGTTGTAGGTTTGGGAGGGCAAGCCCCCCCCCCCCACCTGGATTTTGTTTTTTGTAAGACCTTCTTTGGGATCCGAGCATCCACCCCCCGCGCCCCCCCCCCGCCCCCTCCCCCATACGAACACCATGATTAGTTTGTCCAGCACTTTGAAAAAGGCCTTGGGGATGTAGATCGGAATGGATCTAAGTAGGAAGAGGTACCTGGGCAGTACGTTCATTTTGATCGTCTGGACTCTCCCTGCGAGGGAGAGTGGGAGTGTGTTCCATCTTTGCAGGTCCTTTTTTACTTCCTCTGTCAGACTGGTGAGGTTCCATTTGTGGATCCCTTTCCAGTCATGGGCTATTTGGATCGCCAAGTAGCGGAATTTGTGTCGTGCTTGTTTAAACGGCAGTCCCGTTAGGGCTGCCCCACCTACTTGTGGGTGTACCGGGAAGATCTCGCTTTTGCTCATGTTGAGTTTGTAGCCCGAGAAGGCGCCAAACTCTTTCAGGAGCGCGATGATTCCGTCCATGCTGCTCTGTGGGTCCGAAATGTAGAGGAGCAGGTCATCTGCATAGAGTGAGACTCTGTGCTCTCTGCCTCCCCTTCGGATCCCCCTCCAGCTTTTTGCTGCTCTGAGCACGATTGCTAGTGGCTCGATCGCTGGAGCGAACAGCTGCGGGGACAGTGGGCATCCTTGTCTGCTGCCCCTGTGCAGCTGGAAGTATCGGGAGTTGGTGTTGTTGGTCCGTCCGCTCGCCATGGGAGTGTGGTATAGGAGCTTTCCCCAGGAGGTGAACCCTGTTCCAAGCCCAAACCGCTCCAGTACCCCTATGTGGTATTCCCATTCGACTCTGTCGAAGGCCTTTTCTGCATCTAGGGAGACGATCACCTCTGGTGTTCTCTCCCCGGAGGGGATCATTATCACGTTCAGCAGGCGCCTGATGTTCGAGGTAAGCTGTCTACCTTTGACAAAGCCCGCCTGGTCCTCTGCGATCACCTCAGGTCCACAGTCTTCTAACCTTTTGGCTGGGATTTTGGCGAGTATTTTGGCGCCTGCATTCAGCAGTGAGATGGGTCTGTATGACCCACATTCCGTTGGGTCTTTGTCTTTCATAGGTATCAGCGAGATTGAGGCCTGTGCAAGCGTGGGTGACAGTGTGCCCCGAGCTAGCGAGTCTGTGAACATCTCCCGCAGGTGCGGGGCCAGTGCTGTCGCAAATGTTTTGTAGAAGTCCGCCGGGAACACGTCGGGACCCGGCGCCTTCCCCGCCTGCATGGAGCTAATGCTGTCCATGATCTCTCCCGGTGCTAGTGGTGCTTCCAGGCCCCGTTTTGTATTCTCCCCCACGACTGGAATGGCCAGTCCATCAAGGAACCGTTTCATCCCGGACTCTCCCATTGGGGGCTCTGAGGTGTACCGCCCTTGGTAGAAGGCCTTGAAGGTTTTGTTGATCTTTTCTGGTTCTGTTTCTAGCGTGTCTCTGGCATCCCTGATTTGTGCAATTTCTCTGGTGGCTGCCTGCTTTCTCAGCTGGTGTGCTAACAGGCGGCTGGCTTTGTCTCCGTGTTCGTATAGGGTCCCACGTGCCTGGCGGAGTTGGTGCACTGCTTTCCTGGTGTAGAGAAGGTCAAAGTTCCTTTGTAGCTCTTTCCTCTCCGCTAGGAGCTCTACGTTCGTGGCCTCGGAGTATTTACGGTCTACCTCCAGTATGGAGTCGACCAGCTGCTGCCTCGCCACCCTTTCCTCCCTATCTCTTCGCGCTTTGAAAGCGATAATTTCCCCTCTTAGTACGGCCTTTATTGCTTTCCAGAACGTGGAGGGTGAGAGCTCCCCGTTCTGGTTGTTCTCTGTGTACTCTGCAATGGCCCTTCATAACCTTTCGTTGAAGGCCTTTTCCGCTAGTAGGGCGACGTCCAACCTTCATGTGGGGCGTTGGGCCCTGCCCGTCTCCAGCCTTGCGTCCATGTCGCGTGGAGTGTGGTCTGATATCACAATTGCGGATTATTCCAACTTGTCTATCCCCGGAAGCACTGTTTTCCCCACCACAAAGAAGGCAATTCAGGTGTATACATTGTGTACTGGGGAGAAGAAGGAGAATTCCTTCTCCCCCCGGGTGGGCGAGCCTCCAGGGGTCCACCGCTCCCATCTGCTCCATAACATGACTGAGTTCACTTGCCATGCTTGAGGTTTTCCCCGTTTTGGGGTTTGAGCTGTCTGTCTTTGGATCCTGTACACAGTTGAGGTCCCCCCCCCCCCCCGCCCCTCTCCCCCCATGATTAGTCGATGCGTCGCTATGTCAGGGATTTATGCCATGGTCTTCTTGATGAAGCTTGTGTCGTCCCAGTGGGTGCGTACATGTTAATTAGTACGACTGGTGCCCATGCAGGGCCCCGCTGACCATGATATACCGTCCCCCTGGGTCCGTAACCGTCTTTGTCGCCCTAAACATCGTCCTCTTGCCGATCAATATCGCCACCCCCCCTGGCCCTTGTCCCGTAGCAGGAGTGGTAGATCTGTCCCACCCAGCCCTTTCTTACCCACAGTCGGTCCTGCTCTCTCAGGTGTGTCTCTTGGAGGAAGACTATGTCGGCCCTCATATTTCTTAGGTGGGTGAGGACTCTGGATCTCTTCACTGGGCCGTTCAGTCCCCTTACGCTCCAGGTGACTCTCCTGGTGGGGGGCTTCTGCCCCCTCGCTCCTGTGGAATTAACCATACTTACCTGGTGGATGCCCCCCTGCCCTCCGGGGTTCCCCTTTGTTAGGGGGCCGTCCAGGATGGCCGCTGTCACTGCTCTCTCCATGCGGTCGGGTCCCTGCGCTCCAGGGTTTCCCTTTGTCCCGGGGGCACCCGACACGGCCGCCCACTGAGCGTCCGGCATGCGGGTGGTCCCCTGCACTCTGGGGTCTCCCTTCGCCCAGAGACCGTACTGGGTGGGTGCTTGCAGCGATTCCTTGTCTCGAGCCCTTGTTGTGGCACTTTGTAGCCAATTCCTTTTCAAGCCCTGTTTGTCCCTCCTTCCCTGTGTCCCCCCCCCCTCCCGGTGTCTCCCCTTTCACCCCTCTCCCTTGTTCCACTCCTTTGTCCCTCTTTCCCCTGTTCCTATCCCAGTTTGCTCTCCCGTCTCTGTTGAGTGGTCCCCCCCCCCCCAATCTCCAGCCTGGCGCCTCCCCCCCTGTTGGGGGTGCGCTGCGGCCCTGCTTTGTTGCATGCCCCGGGCGCTCGCTTTCCCGCTAGCACGGTGGCCCCCCCTCCCGGAGTTACTGTCTCGCTTCTCCCCTGCCCGGCCTGCACGGTTTCTGCCCGCTCTTCCCCTATCCTACCCTGCACTTCTCTTGCTTGCTCTCCCTTCTCCGCTACTCTCGTTCCCTCGTGCTGGGGCCTGGCCTCTCACCTGAAGCAGTCCATCGGGCAGTGGTCTGTTCTTAGTTCAGGGTGCGCTCGCCGTGGCGGGGTTGGTGGGGGGCGCTGCTGGCGTTGCCTCCCCCCTCCCCTCCCCCCTCCCCCCCCCCCGGTCGGAGTGTTGTTGCCCCTTGCCAGGGGCCCCTCATTTCTACCTTCGCTGGTGGTTTTCCATCCCGTGTTCCTCGACAAACGTGTTTGCTTCAGCAGGGTCTGTAAAGAAGTATTCTCTTTCTTGGTATGTGACCCAGAGTTTCGCTGGGTACAGCATACCAAAACGCACGTTGCTCTTGTGAAGAGCTGCTTTCGCTCTATTAAACTCAGCCCGTCTCCTGGCTAGGGCTGCCCCAACGTCCTCGTAAATTCTAATGGCATGTCCTTCCCATTTGCAGGTTCTGTTTTTCCTGGCCCAGCGTAGGATTGTTTCCCTGTCTTGGTACCGGTGCAGTTTAGCTATAACTGCTCTCGGGTGTTCCCCTGCTTTGGGCTTCGGGCGCAGCAACCGGTGTGCTCTGTCCATTTCTGGTGGGCTGGGAAAGGTTTTCCTCCACACTAAGTAGCCCAGCATCTGGGCCACGTATGCCGTGGGGTTTCTACCCTCGATCCCCTCCGATAAGCCCACTATCCTGACATTTTGCCTCCTCGAGCGGTTTTCCTGGTCGTCCACTCTGCCCTTCAGGCTCCCCTGTGTTGTGCCCAGTCTCGCCACCTCCCGCTCCAGAGCCGTGATCCGGTCGCTCATGTCAGTCGCTGCTTTCTCCAGCTCTTTGATGGTCGCCTCTTGGGCTTCCAGTTTCTTCCCTTGGTGTCCAATTTCTCCTCTGCTCTGCCCAGGGCCTGCTGCAGCTCCGTCAGGGCCTTGGCCATTGCTGCCTGCACTGCGGCCTCTATGTCTACCCTAGCCTCTGCCTTGTTTACCTGCTGATGTTCCCTCAGCGCATCGGCAAAGGCTGCCTTCCAGTTCCAGCTCCCCCCTGGCCCCGGGGGAGACGGCACCTGTCTGCCCTGCTCTTTTTGATCCGACGATACTTCCGTTCTGCCGCTTTGCTCGCTGATTGGCTCATCTGAACTGGCTCGCCCATTGCCCCGTCTGCCTTTGGTGCCCCTTCTCTCTCTGCTTTGGCTCCCTTCTGGCATTTTTCCCCCCTTTTCTATTTCCTCCCCCCCCCCCTCTCATTTATTTATTTTCTCTCTCCCTCCCCCCCCCCCCTTCCCTTTTTCTTCCCCCGTCCCTTCTCTCCTTTACCACTTTATTTTTCCCCCTCTTATAAAATTCTCCTCAGGTGAACTTGTTTTGGGTGAGAACAAGGAGAGTGCAAAAAGAATTGAAACAATTTTTTCAAAAATGTTTTTTTTTTAAATCCGGAGGCCCCCTGAAAAAAGGCCCGACTTCAGAGCTTATGTATATTGACAACTGGATTGATCAGCATTTGGGATGTGCTGTGCTTTGCTGACATTTTTCTATCTTTTTTAAATGAGGACCTTTTTTTCTGGAAACACTGAATCATTGTCACTGATTCACGATGGACTGGATGGAGCATTGTGTCCAGTTCTGGACACCTCACCTTCAGCATCAAAGGGGCAGACATTACAGACGGCGCAGGAAGTGGTTCAGGATGATATGGGGTTAGAATGGTTGGGTGGTTATTTTTGACTGGTGCAGACGCGATGTCTGAAGGACCTTTTCTGTGCTCTGCACCTCTAGACTGTATGACTGTGGGTGTGGGGGTGAGAAACCTCAGGGACATCAGTAGATTGGAGAAACTGTGGCTGGGTGTGATCCTAATGTGGACACACTTACCCGTCCATCCTGAAGCAGAGTTTAGCAGAGGCCACTCTGGGACTGACGGGAACTAAAATGCTGATTTCTCTCACAACGATGCACTCCTGTCTGTTACAGTAAAGCATCAAACCCGTCTGAGTGACGTGTACCTTCACCAGAATGATACCGACACCTCAATGATTCATTTACAAAGTGAGAGGGCACAAACTAGGTTTGTGTTCCCAGGAATTGGGAAGGGTCAGGGATGAATTCACCAAAGTTTGGGACAGACCATTTCTGCAGGTTGGGGAATCTCAGACTGGGAGGGGCTAGTTTAAACATTCGAGCAGGACCTTTAGGAGTGAAGTTTAGATTCACTGCGACATGAAAAGGATTGTAGAAGTTAATTCATTTTTCAATCTAAAATGGACCTGATCTGCTGCCTTTCAGATATACAAATACTATTCTGTCACTCTCAGTCCCGAGGACATTGTGTGTACACCTGTGGATCTGTCTGTTTTTATCTCCTCTCCTGGAAAATCTATTAACCTCCACATACTCCAGGCACCATTTTCAGTTAGTTGATCATTCCTGCTTTTCTCTCTCTCTCTCTCTCTCTCTCACGCTCCCTCTGTATTTCTCTCTGTCTCTATCTCTCTCACTCTCTCTCTCTCTGTGTCTCTTTCTGCCTCTCCCCCTCTCTCTCTCTCTGTCTCTCTCTCTCTTTGTCTCTCTCTTTTTCTGTCTCTCCCTCTCCTCTTCTCTGTCTGTCTCTTTCACACACTCTCTCTATCGTTCTCGTTCTGTCTCTCCCACTGCCTCTCTCAGTCTCTGCCTCTCACTCTGTCTCTCTCTCTCTTTGTCTCTCTGTCTGTCTGTCTCTCTCTCTCTCAATATTGATCAGGATATATAAAAAGTCCTTTCACAAACTGTTCCTGACCAGATGACTGGATCCGGTTTGGGAATGTGGAGCCAGGGGAAAGTGTCTGAATGGATTGCTGGCTGCTGCTTCCAGACAGGAAGCAGATCCTGGGAATAGGGGTTATTTTCCAGAGTGACAGAAGTTTCTGGAATCTCTGCTGTTCACAGTTGACACTTACTCCTTTGTGCTTTGAAGTCCAAAAATACAATTCCCAAATTTGTGGGTGACACGAAATTGGGAATGGAGGGAGGGAGGGAACGAGAGTTGTATTATGGGGAATTTGGGAGTTTCAGGGAGAATCCAATCAAAGTTGTCAGGAGAAGAATGGAAACTGATCGGATCGATGGAAATCAACATTTATTGCTGGTTGTAGAGTCTCGGTCAGGGACCATTGTCTATCGACCTTCATATTTCCTCTCTCGGTCTGTCCATCCCATCACTGAATCATACAATTGTTCCAGTGTAATGGAAGCCATTCGGCCCACCGTGTCTGTCCCAGATCTCCTAATGAGTAATTCAGTGAGTGCCACTCCCCTGCCTTCTCACCGTAACCCTGCACATTCTTCCTTGTAAGATAATGATCCCATTCCCTTTTGAAGCTGCCTCCACCACACTGTTCAGGTCGTGCATTCCAGACCTTAACAACTCGCTGTGTGATGTTACGACACCCTGGACGAGTGTGCGATCAATTCCACCCCACAGAGCACGGAGTGCCAACGTAAGTGAATTGACCAATAATTCATATTTTCCGGAGATCTTTAACCCTTGACTGTTCCAATGAGTTGGAGACACCAGATGTATAAGTAAAACATTATCAAACTCTTTATTAATAAAAAGAGGAAAATAGGAATATATATTTATAGAAGTAACAGAACAATGGTCCATCAGTGTACCTAACCCTAAAACCCCATCCCACCCTCTACCCCGACACACACAAGATCGATAAAAGGTAAGGGTTGGTGAGGAATAAAAAAGAACATGGATTAAAGGGTAGGTTTGAGATGAGTCTTCAATGCTATGGTTGCAGTCTATGGGCATCCTTAGATATGAGCGTATACTGCAAACATTTTAAAATCTACAGTTCCACCATTTTACTGGAGAAGTTGAATTCTTCAATTCAGACTGTGGAATTGCCATGTGTAACAGATATTACGGGGCACGATGTGTATCTGATAAGCCAGTTACCAGGCAGAGTAACTGCACAATTTGCAATTCAAAGCCAATGTGTAACAAGGTACCATTGTGATGGCCGCCGTAAGGCTGCTGATAGTGAAAGGGATTTGATGGCTACACCCAGATATTGGACCATCAATGTCACAAATTGCAAGATAACATACGTGCCTTTGAAATTATTGGACATATTAATTAAGCATGTGGTCCTTTAATGCGAATGGTTAAGTAATCTATGCATGTTGTAACCTCAATCGATAGTCATGATTGGACATCGATAACTAGTCACAAGGTATAAATGTCTGTACCATTCTGGAATCTGCGATTTCTTGTGTCCCAATTAGAATGCCGAGAACTCTCGCTATAGCCTGTACAGAAGTCGGCATGATAGCGCAGTGATTAGCACTGCACTGTTGCTTCACAGCTCCAGGGACCCAAGTTCGATTCCTGGCTTGGGTCACTGTCTGTGCGGAGTCTGCACGTCCTCCCGATTTCTTCTCCCACCAGATGGAGCGCTGGCCTCCCGGTGCGATTACTCCCGGCTCCCTGACTGGGCGCATTGCTTTATTCTCCTCCACCTGAACTGTACACCGGAACTCTGGCCGTACCTTGAGGAATATTCTCAGTTTAAGCTTCAATGTTGAGCTCGTCCCAGCCCCTGACACACACAGTGTGAATGGCAGATGCAGTATAATTTGTGACCTTATCCACTTTGGTAGTAAAAACAAGCAGGTAGACTATTATCAGAATGGCCATAAATTAGGAGAGGGGAGTGTACAAACAGGCCTGGGTGTCCTCGTACATCAGTCTCTGAAAGTAAGCGCTGGTACAGCAGGCAGCAGAGCAGGTAAATGGTATGTTTACCTTTATAGAGAGAGGATTCAATTACAGGAACAGGGATGTCTTGCTGCAAATAGGGCCTTGATGAGGCCATACCTGGAATATTGTGTACAGTTTGGGTCTCCTTACCTGAGGAAAGATGTTCTTGTTCTGGAGGGAGTGCAGAGAAGGTTTACCAGACTGATTCCTGGGATGACGGGACTGACGGATGAGGAAAGATTGAATCAGTTGGCATTGTATTTGCTGGAGTTCAGATGTTTGAGGGCGGAACTCATACAAACCTATAAAATTCTAAGAGGACTGGACAGGGTGGATGCAGGAAAGATGTTCCCAATGATGGATGTGTCCATAACCAGGGTCACTGTCTGAGGTACACGGGGTAGACCATTTAGGACAGAGATGAGGAGAAATGTGTTCACCCAGAGAGAGGTCGGTTGTAAAATTCGTTACCACAGGAAGTAGCTGAGGCCAAAACATTGAATGTTTCCAAGAAATCGTTCGATATCGCACTTAGGGCGAAGGGGGTTAACGGATATGGCACGGTGGGGGGTGGGGGGGCAGGATTAGGCTGTTGCGTTGGATGATCAGCCCTGATCATAATGAATGTTGGAGCAGGATCGGAGGGGCCGAATGGCCTCCTTCTGCTCTATTTTCTCCGTTTCTATTTGATCTCGGACTGTGAAATAATGATATCACACAGGTGACACAATACAATCTCACCCGGACGTTTGCTGTGGGCTGTGTAGTCATGGCCCCTGACATCCTGTCTGATTCCAGACTTAATTCACTGGTGCGCCGCACATGCGCGATGTGACGACCTGGGAGTGCGGGTGTTCAGGCGGTGAGGTGGTGACGCAGTGGTATTGTCACTGGACAAGTAATCCAGACCCCCAGGGTGGTGCTCAGGGGAGCCGGGTTCAAATCCCACCCTGGCTGATGGTGAAATTTAAATTCAATAACAATCTGGAATTTAAAGTCTATCAGTGACAATGAAACCATTGTTGATTGTCGTAAAAACCCACCTGGTTCACTAACGTCCTTTAGGGAGGGAAATCTGCCGTCCTTACCCGGTCTGGCCTACATGTGGCTCCAGACCCACAGCAATGTGGTTGACTCTTATAATTGCCACTCAGTTCGAGGGCAATTAGGGACGGGCAGAAAATACTGGCCTTGCCCGCGCCGCCCACATCTCACGAAGGAATGAAGAAATAAACACTCGTGCCCGCGGGACGCGCGAGGCGTTTAAGCTGCCGGTCATTTCTTTTGACAGCTTGAAGCCCTGCACTGAGTTGGAGCAGCTGAGAGAAAAATCCAACTGCAGCGCGAAGCTGGCTCTCTTACCCGGAGATTTGGGGAGTTTTAACACCTTTTTATTCAGACAGAAATCTTTCAGTCTAGTAGAGGCAGGAGACAGCGGGGACATTTATTGGATGGGTTCGTGTTTTGTATTATTAATTTTTAACGTTTATAAGTATGTTTAAAATGAAAATAAAATGAAAGGAAGATATATATATATGATTTTTAACGTTTGTTTGTCGCGAGGCTGTTAATTCCATTAAAGGAACTATAATGGATGGAATGCGGTGATCACTCACTAACGAGTATGATTGTCCACCTCAGATACTCCGTGTTACTGTCCATGGGCTCTGTGGGTCCTTGCGTGGCTGACGATCCCAATCCTCGAGCTACATCTTCAATCACTCACTTGGCAGGAGTTTGCAAAAGGTGGCATCGGTCCCTGGACGCTAAGTCGCGGGAATTCCTTGCTCGGGCTCCTTTCCCGGGTCACCTCTCGCTGTCGGGTGTTCTCAAAGAATTGTGACCCTTCAATTAGGAGTTTCCTCCAAGTAGGCCTCTTCTGAGCGAAGGTCTCCCAGGCAT
The DNA here is from genome assembly GCF_047496885.1 of Scyliorhinus torazame. NCBI lineage: Eukaryota > Metazoa > Chordata > Chondrichthyes > Carcharhiniformes > Scyliorhinidae > Scyliorhinus > Scyliorhinus torazame. The sequence continues at coordinate 4,673,439 of NC_092725.1, read as the reverse complement.
TGACGTCTATGTTCCATTTCCCGAGGAAGACGACGAGCTGTCTTTGAAGAGCTGCCTTTGTCCTCCCCTTGTTCAGGATCCTCCCTCGAGCTGGGTGAAGATGAGTTGATTTGGCAGTTGGGACACTGACATCCTGAGCATATGGGTGGCCGAGTTGTTATGGGCCAGGGTTTAGAGAATCCCAAAGTTATCATGGAGTTCACCTGACCCACAACTTTTAATAGATTGTGGTATGGGGGGCACACGGCTTATTCTACAGGTCTGGTACAGCAGAAAATGGACCAGTGGTTTTTAAATCAAAACAATGTTTATTCTATGAACTCAAGATAACCTTTCTAAAACAAACAGTGAACATCTTAGCAACCAGTAAATCAAATACACCCCCCAAAGAATACAACACTAAGTAACCTGGATGCCGTCCTTTTAACATCCAAAAGGCTTAACAAACCTTCAAACTGGAGCAGATTAGGGTTTACATTCAAGACTGAAAACATTTATAATTCTTCTGAATTCACCAAATGATTCAGAGATAGTCATTCATGGCAGAGATCAACAGCAGTGCAGCTCACAGACACACCCAAGCTTTCTCAAACTGAAACTAAAAAAAGCAGAAGTAGAGCTCAGCTCCACCCACACTCTGACATCACTCCAGTAACATGAGCAGCTCCACTTCTTAAAGGTACATTTCTTAAACACCCATTTCATAAAGGGTTCTCTCACATGACTCAGAGGAGTTAGTTTCAGATGATCATGGCCTCGATATTGGTGCTGTTGACTCCTTCAGGGACACTAACGTCAGCACGCCTGATGTCCCAGCTTCTCAGAGCTAAAGCTCTGGACGTATTTTACGGGCAGCACGGTAGCATTGTGGTTAGCACAACTGCTTCGCAGCTCCGGGGTCCCAGGTTCGATTCCGGCTTGGGTCACTGTCTGTGCGGAGTCTGCACATCCTCCCCGTGTGTGCGTGGGTTTCCTCCGGGTGCTCCGGTTTCCTCCCTCACTCCAAAGATGTGCAGGTTAGGTGGATTGGCCATGATAAATTGCCCTTAGTGTCCAAAATTGCCCTTAGTGTTGGGTGTGGTTACTGGGTTATGGGAATAGGGTGGAGGTGTTGACCTTGGGTAGGATGCTCTTTCCAAGATCCGGTGCAGACTCGATGGGCCAAATGGCCTCCTTCTGCACTGTAAATTCTATGATAATCTATTTTAAGCTGATTTTTTTTTTTACAATTCTTCCTGATATTCATCTTTAGAAGCCTCAGTGATTACGTCAACTGTTTGAACAAAGTTTATTGCCTGAGTTTTTATATCCAGGCCCCTGTAAGCTAATGTGAACTATCTGTCTGACAGGTATTGCAGTGAACCAATCACCCACCCCGAAGAGTGTATTGCCAAAGGACATCCGGAAATGATGTCAGAGGAGATGTGTGCCACGACACTGTGCTACAGCAGCTGCTGCTTTCAGACGTTGAGCTTGTCAATTAACAACTGATATGTCAAAGCCCTCCCCTTCCCTCCATCTTCATCCCTTGGTTTCTTCTTGCCTCCCTCCCATTCTAAACTTCTTCTTCTTCCCTCCCTCCTCTTCCCTCACTCACATTCTCCCCCGCGCCCATCCCTCCTTCCCTCCCTCCCTCCCAAAAGCAGACGGAATGGTTGTGTTGAAGTGAGAAAATATATTTTACTGCCAGAAATTTGCAAAAGTTCAGCTAGTTTTTTGTCGTTGTTGAGCTGATAAAGGTAAACGTCACGTTAAATGTGAACTGGTTTCAAAGTTTTGTATTTGTATAATTAATTTTGTGAATAAATGTTTAACATTAAACTTTACAAACTTTTACATATGTCTCACTGAAACATCAGAGTACAACAATTAATGATGAGATAATTATAAATGAATACGATAATTGAATTAAACAAGCAGAAACATAATAACATAGGTAACAGGGTGGCACAGTGGTTAGCCCTGCTGCCTCACAAGGAGGCCATTTGGCATATTGATTCTGTACTGACCCTCTGAAAGAGCACCCTACCCGGATCCACTCCCCGCCCTATCCCCGGAACTTAACCTGCGCATCCCTAGACACTAAGGGGCAACTTGGCATGACCACTCCATCGAAACTGAACATCTTTGGACTTTGGGTGGAAACCGGAACACCTTGAGGAAGCCTACGCAGACACAGGGAGATGGTTCAAACTCCACACAGACAGTCACCCGAGGCTGGAATTGAACCGGGGTCCCAGGCACTGTGAGGCAGCAGTGCTAACCACTGCCATTTAGCCGCCGCCGTTTCCTCCGGGTGCTCCGGTTTCCTCCCACAGTCCAAAGATGTGCAGGTTAGGCGGATTATCCGTGTTAAATTGCCCCTTAGAATCCAAAGATCAGGTGGGGTTATGGGAATAGGGTGGGGGGGGGGCGAGGGCACAGTGCTCTCTCTGAGGGTCAGTGCAGATTCGATGGGCCGAATGGCCTCTTCTGCACTGCAGTGATTCTATACACACTAATCAAAAATAAAGCAGATGTTATAAAGACAGCGACTGCAAAAAGCCCCCGGAGAGCTTTGAAAAACTTATGGCGAGAATCTAACTTAAAAAATACAAACATGTTTAAACATGTCACATATAAAGTTATATGATAATATATCGCAGATTGAAATAGTTTCCCAGAATTCAAACAAATAACCAAACCTATATTCAGCTCTAAATAATCACCTTTAATCATAAATAAAATACAAAATTACTTCAAAAGAATCAACAACAATAGTAACGCCTGTTTAAAAGAAAGAGAAAAAAACTGTTAAATAAAAAGTCTGGCTACCATTCAACCACTTGTTAAATAGTCAGCTGTGCACTCCCGGTTGTGGCCTGTAGGTGGTGCTCGCAGGTTTGGGGGCTCCAGCCAGAGTAACTGCTGGGCCTGACCAGGCAAACAGTGAATGGGAAGATAAGAGATCAAAAGGAATCTCAGAAGAAGAAACAAAAGGAATATTATGAAAAATCTACCAGGAGTCTGAAACATTTCGAATTAAATGACCTGGTGAGAGTGGGGGATTCTCATGACTGGTCAAAACGCGCTGAGGTGTTGCAGCAAACAAGTCCAAGGTCCTCTACTGTGATAACGGAGCAACGACAGGTTTTAAGGAGGAATAGACGAGCACTCCTAAAAGTTGTGAACAGCAAGGCGAGGATATAGAGGAAACTTTACATTCATCGAAACCGACACAAGCAGTGAACGAGTTAAATATGAATGCACAGAATGATGTTCATAACAATGATACAATCATAGTAGATTTACCTACAGAAGCTCAGAACTATCACACACATTCACCACATTTACCTGCCTTGAGAATATCAATGAGAAACAGAAAGAAACCGGAACGGTTGGATCTGTGAATGGACAATGCAACTGTACACGATGTAAACTACATTCTTATACATATCATATGTAATATTTACTGAAATAATGAATTACTTGATCTTCGAAATCTCAAGAAAAGGGGATGTAATGATATGACAAAACCAAGTGCACATATAAATATGTATAGCCTCCGACCAGTAGGTGTCAGGCAAGTAATAGAACGTGGCCCCTGCAGCCTGAAGGGGACTTGATGAGAAACAGTCGTGGTCACTGGGGTTTGTATTAGTTCCAGTTTGTTAATATTAGTTTCGTACCACAGTTTATTGTACTGAAATAAAATTAACTAGTCTTGAACTAGATGTTCTTTAATACGTCAGCTCAATAGTGTCTCTGTGCAAGAGCATAACACTGCCCTGGGAGTGTTTGATGGCCACATTGTAGAGGGAGCAGTACTCTCTATCTAACCCTGTGCTGTACCTGTCCTGGGAGAGTTAGATGGGGTCAGTGCAGAGGAAGCTTCACTCTGAATCAAACCCCGTGCTGTACCAATTCTGGAAGTGTTTGATCGGGACAGTGCAGAGGGAGCATTACTCAGTATCTAACCCCATGCTGTACCTGTCCTGGGAGTGTTCGTTGGTGACAGAGTAGAGGGAGCTTTACTCTATATCTAACCCCTTGCTGTACCTATCCTGGGAGTGTTTGTTGGGGACAGTGTAGAGGAAGCGTAACTCTGAATCTAACCCCGTGCTGTACCTATTCTTGGAGTGTTTGATAGGGACAGTGTAAAGCGAGCATTACTCAGTATCTAACGCCACACTACATGTCCTGGCGTTTTTGATGGGGACAGTGAAGAGGGAGAATTTCTCTCTATCTGACCCTGTGCTGTACCTGTCCTGAGAGTGTTCGATGGTGACAATGTAGAGGGAGCGTTACACTGTATCTAACCCCGTGCTGTCGCTGACCTGAGAGTGTTCGATGCTGACAGTGCAGAGGGAGCTTTACTCTGTATCTAACCCCGTGCTGTACCTGTCCTGGGAGTGTTTGATGGGGACAGTGTAGAGGGAGCTTTACTCTGTATTTAACCCCGTGCTGTACCTGTCCTGGGAGTGTTTGATGCGGACAGTGTAGAGGGAGCTTTACTCTGTATCTAACCCCGTGCTGTACCTGTCCTGGGAGTATTCATTGAGGAGTTTAACGTGGTCCAATCAAAAATATTTATTACAAGTTCACCCTGGTAGATCTTGGCAATCTTTCCAATCTCTCTCTCCAGACTCTAACACACGCTTTACAAGTTTCAGTGGAACATCATTCCCGACATCAAACGTTTGCAAAACCTATTTCCATCCTCCATATAATTCCACAAAAACATCTGTCCCTTTGAGAGTTAAGTTAACAGCCCTCCTCCATCTCTCCTTCTCTATCTGTCTCTCTCAATCTCTCTCTGCATCTCTCTCTGTCTCTATTCTCTCTCTCAGTCTCTCTTTCTGTCTCTTTTTCTCTCTACCTGTCTCCATCTCCGTCTCTCTGTTTTTTCTCCCTATCTCCTTCTCTCCATCTCTATCTCTGTCTCCCTATGTGTGCCTTTCTGACTGTCTCTCTCTCTCTCTCTGTCTCTCTCTCTCTCTACCTCTCTTTTTTTCTCCCTGTCCCTGTCTCTATCTCTGTCTCTACCTATGCCTCGCTCTGTCTCCGTCTCTTTCACTCTCTCTCTGTATATATATATATGTTTCTCTTACTCACCCTGTCTGTGTGTGTGTGTGTCTCTCTCTCCCTCCCTGTCTCTCTGCGTCTCTCCCTGTCTCTCTTTCTGTGCGTACCTATCACGTTTTATCTTCCCCTCTATCTGTCCCTCTTTCTCTCTCTCTCCACTCCTCGACCATACCCAGTACCTCTCCCATCACACATGGTACCTTTACATGCAATCGCAGAAGGTGTAATACCTGGCTCTCAACCTCTTCAATGCTAAATATTGCAGGCCCAAAACACTCATTCCAGGTTAAGCTGCGTTTCACTTGCACCTCTTCCAATTTAGTCGATTGCATTCGCTGCTCCCAATGTGGTCTCGTCTACATCGGAGAGGCCAAACGCAGACTGGGTGATCGCTTTGCTGAGCATCTCCGGTCTGTGCGCTTTCAGGACCCTGACCTTCCCGTTGCTTGCCATTTTAACACAAGGCCCTGCTCCCATGCCCACGTGTCTGTCCTTGGCCTGCTGCAATGTTCCAGCGAAGCTCAACACAAACTGGAGGAACAGCATCTCACCTTCCGGTTAGGCTACAGCCTTCCGTCTCAACATCGAATTTAAACATTTCAGATGATTAGCTCTACCCCACCTTGACCCATTTGATTTCATCCCATTTAATTTTAAATGTCAGTTAGCATTTGTTTCTTTCTTGACTTTCTTAATATATATTCAACTCCCCCCCACTTCTTATCCACCTTTTCTTACCCTTTCTCCCCTTTGCTTCCCCTCCCCCTCCCCCCACATCTACATCTGTCACAGTTTACCCTCTGATGTTAGCTTCTCTGCTGTTTTGCCTCTCACACCTTTTGTTCTCTCTGGGGACTGCCATTATCACTCTTACCCCGTGGTTTCTGTGGCCATTAGCACCCCTTTTCCCTTCTTTTCTGACGCTATGACTCATCTTTCATTCTCGCTCCACAGCATAAACATTTCCCACTTTCTCTGTCTGTTTGCTTTGACAAAGGGTCATCTGGTGTCGAGACGTCAGCTCTTTTCACTCCCTACGGATTCTGCCAGACCTGCTGAGATTTTCCAGCATTTTCTCTTTCGTTTCTGTCTCACCCTCGCCCTCTCCACCACCCCCCCCCCCCCCCCCCCCTCCCTGTACACTGACTGGTGACTCTCTCTCTCTCTCTCTTCCACTCAAGCAGATATCTGTACACTGACTGGTGTCTCTCAGTCCTCTGTCTCAGGGAGATATCTGTACACTGACTGGTGTCTCTCTGCTCTCTCTCTCTCTCAGAGATATCTGTACACTGACTTGTTTCTCTCATTCCCTCGGTCTCAATCAGGGAGATATCTGTACACTGACTGGTGTCTCTCAGTCCCCTCTGTGTCTCAGGGAGATATCTGTACACTGACTGGTGTTTCTCTCTCTCTCCCTCTCAGGGGGGCATCTGTACACTGACTGGTGTGTCTCATTCCCGCCTCTCTCGCAGAGAGATATCATTAAAACGACTGGTGTCTTTCAGTCCCCCCTCTCTCTCAGGGATATATCTGTACACAGACTGGTGTCTCTCAGTCCTCTCTCTCAGGGAGATATCTGTACACTGAGTGGTGTCTCTCAGTCACCTCTCTCAGGGAGACATCTGTACACTGACTGGTGTGTCACAGTCCTCTCTCCCTCTCAGGGAGATATCTGTACACTGACTGGTGTCTCTCAGTCCCCTCCTTCTCTCAGGGAAATATCTGTACACTGACTGGTGTCTCTCAGTCCCCTCTATCTCAGGGAGATATCTGTACACTGACTGGTGTCTCTCAGTCCCCTCTCTCTTAGGGAGATATATGTACACTGACTGGTGTCTCTCAGTCTCCTCTCTCTCAGGGAGATATCTGTACACTATCTGATGTCTCCCAGTCCCCTCTCTCTCAGGGAGATATCTGTACACAGAATGGTGTCTCTCAGTCCCCTCCTTCACTCAGGGAGAAATTTGTATACTGACTGGTGTCTCTCAGTCCTCTCTCCCTCTCAGGGAGATATCTGTACACTGACTGGTGTCTCTCAGTCCCCTCCTTCTTTCAGGGAGATATCTGTATTCTGACTGGTGTCACTCAGTCCTGTCTCTCTCAGGGAGATATCTGTACACCGACTGGTGTGTCACAGTCCTCATTCCCTCTCAGGGGGATAGCTGTACACTGACTGGTGTATCTCAGACCGCTCCTTCTCTCAGGGAGATATCTGTATACTGACTGGTGTCACTCAGTCCTCTCTCTCTCAGGGTGATATCTGTACACTGACTGATGCCTCTCAGTCCTCTCTCTCTCAAGGAGATATCTGTACACTGACTGGTGTCTCTCAGTCCACTCCTCATCTCAGGGAGAAATGTGTATACTGACTGGTGTCTCTCAGTCCTCTCTCCCTCTCAGAAAGATATCTTTACACTGACTGCTGTCTCTCAGTCCCCTCCTTCTCTCAGGGAGATATCTGTATGCTGTCTAGTATCTCTCAGTCCCCTCTCTGTCAGGGTGTTATCTGTACACTGACTGGGTATCTCTCAGTCCCCTCTCTCTCAGGGATATATCTGTATACTGACTGGTGTCTCTCAGACCCCTCTCTCAGGGGGATATCTGTACACTGACTGGTGTCCCTCAGTCCTCTCTTACTGAGGGAGATAAATGTGCACTGACTGGTGTCTCTCAGTCCCCTCTCTCTCAGTGAGATATCTGTACACTGACTGGCGTCTCTCAGTCCTCTCTTTCTCAGGGAGATAAATGTGCACTAACTGGTGTCTCTCAGTCCCCTCTCTCTCAGGGAGATATCTGTACACTGACTGGTGTCTCTCAGTCCCCCCTCTCTCAGGAAGATATCTGTACACTGACTGGTGTCTCTCAGTCCCCTCTCTCTCAGGGAGATATCTGTACACTGACTGGTGTCTCTCAGTCCCCTCTCTCTCAGTGAGATATCTGTACACTGACTGGCGTCTCTCAGTTCTCTCTCTCAGGGAGATATCTGTACACTGACTGGTGTCTCTCAGTCCCCTCTCTCTCTCAGGGAAATACATCTGCACTTACTGGTGTCTCTCATAGAAACGTACAAACATAGATAATTGGTGCAGGAGTAGGCTATTCAGCCCCACGAGCCTAAAGCAGCATTCATTATGATCATGGTTGGCCATGCAAATTCATTCCCTCTCCTGATTTCTCTCCATTTCCATTGATCCCTGGAGCCGCAATGGCCATGTCCAGCTCCCTCTTGAATATGTACAACGGACTGTCCCCAACAGATTCTGTGGTGGGGAATTCCACAAGCTCACAACTCTCTGAGTGAAGAGGTTCTTCCTCAGCGCTGTCCTGAATTGCTTACCCCTTATTCTTAGGCTGTGTCCTCCAATTCAGGACGTCCCCAACATCGGGAACATTCTTCCCGCACCTACCCTATCCAGTCCCATCAGGATTTTATATGTCTCTGTGAGATCCCCTCTCGTTCTGCTGAACTCCAGTGAGTGCAATCCCAGTTTTTCCAGTCTTCACGTGTCAGTCCCGCCATCCCGGGAATTAGTCTGTGAACCTTCGCTGGACACCCTCAACAGCAAGAATGTCCGTCACTCATACTAGACTACCAACGCTGCACACAATACTCAAGGTGTGGCCTCAACAAGGCCCTGTATACCTGCAGCAAGACACCCCAGTTCCTGTAATTGAATCCTCTCTCTATAAAGGTAAACATACCATTTACCTGCTCTGCTGCCTGCTGTACCAGCGCTTACTTTCAGAGACTGATGTACGAGGACGCCTAGGTCTGGTTGTACATTCCCCTCTCCTAAGTTATGGCCATTCAGATAATAGTCTACCTGCTTGTTTTTACTAACAAAGTGGATAACTTCACATTTCTCCAAATTATACTGCATCTGCGTTCACACTGTATGTGTCAGGGGCTGGGACGAGCTCAAAATTGAAGCTTAAACCGAGGATATTCCTCAAGGTACGGCCAGAGTTCCGGTGTAGAGTTCAGGTGGAGGAGAATAAAGCTATGCTCCAAGTCAGGGAGCCGGGAGTAATCGCACCGGTAGGCCAGCGCTCCATCTGGTGGTAGAAGAACAGAAATGCACCATTCTGAGGATCTTGTGTACAGCACCATCTGGTGTGCGGGCGACAAGGATTTCATTGCTCTGAACACCCTGTACTCTCTCCATCTGGTGGCCGAAGAGGTGAATTGCACCGACCTGGAACTCTTGGGTAAAACACCATCTGGTGGTCGAAGGACAGAATTGCGCCAAACTGAATCTCTTGAGTAAATCGATTTCCCAGAGGCCTGTTGAAGGAAGGATTGTACAGATATTAAACTGTAATGCACTTCACCCTCACTCTCATGAGAGACCAAACAAAGACACTTGGACTTAAAAACTATGTCTTTATTCAATAATAATAATCTTTATTATCACAAGTATGCTGACATTAACACTGCAATGAAGTTACTGTGAAAAGCCCCTAGTCGCCACATTCTGCCCGGGTACTGAGAGGGAGAAGTGAGAATGTCCAAATGACCTAACAGCACGTCCTCCGGGACTTGTGAGAGGAAGCGGGAGCACCGGAGGAAACCCACGCAGACACGGGGAGAGCGTGCAGACTCCGCACAGACAGTGACCAAGTGTGGAATGGAACCTGGGACCCTGGCGCTGTGAAGCAACAGTGCTAACCACTGTGCTACCACGTCGGCTACCGTACAGGCTCTAGCGAGAGTTCTCGGCATTCTAATTAGGACACCAGATATTGGAGATTCACGAATGGTACAGACTTTTATACCTTGTGACTAGTTATCTATGTTCAATCATGACTATCGATTGAGGCTACATCATGCACAGTATATGAGAATACTTAACCATTCACATTAAAGATCCGCATGCTTAATTCATCTATCCAATCATTACAAAGGCACGTATGTTATCTTGCAAGTAGTCACATTGATGATCCGATATCTGGGTGTAGCGACCAAAACCCTTTTGCTTTCAGCAGTCTTACTGTGGCCATCACAATGGCACCGTGTTACACATTGTAAAACAGACCTTGAATTCTAACATGTGCAGTTTCTCTCCCTGGGAGCTGGCTTCTGTGAGACACACTGTGTTCTTGTAATATCTGTTATACATGGCAATTCCACAGTCTGAATTGAAGAATTCAACTTCTCCAGTAAAATGGTGAAATTTTCAAATGATTGCAGTATACACTCTCATATCGAACAATGCACCGATTGTCCTCTTTAGACTGCAACCATAGCATTGAAGACTCAGCTAAAACCTACCCTTTAATTCATGTTCTTTTTTATTTCTCAGCAACCCTTACCTTGTATTTAGCTTGTCAGTGTGTGGGTAGAGGGTGGGATGGGGTTTTTGGATTAGGTAGACTCATAGAACATTGTTCTGTTATTTCCTTATATATATATTTGTATTTCACTCCTTTTATTAATCAAGAATTTGTCAATGTTTTATTTATAAATCTGGTGTCTCCAATTCATTGGAGCAGTCAATGGTTGAAGATCTTCAGAAAACATGAATTATTGGTTAATTCCCTTGTGTTGAAACTTCGGGCTCTGTGGGGCTGGAATTGGCCGCGCACTCGTCCAGGGTGTCGTAACATCATACAGCGAGTTGGTAAGGTCTGGAATGCACGGCCTGAACAGTGTGGGGGAGGCAGCTTCAAAAGGGAATGGGATCAGTATCTTACAAGGAAGAATGTTCAGGGTTACGGCGAGAAGGCCGGGGAGTGGCACTCACTGAATTGCTCATTGGGAGAGCTGGGACAGACACGTTGGGCCGAATGGCCTCCTTTGCACTGGAACAATTGTGCAATCCAGTAATGGGGTGGACAGACCGAGGGAGGAAATATGAAGGTCGATAGACAATGGTCCCTGACCAAGACTCTACAACCAGCAAGAAATATTGATTTACATCAATCCGATCAGATTCCATTGTTCTCCTGACAACTTTGACCAAATTCTCCCTGAAACTCCCAAATTCCCCATAATACAATCCTCCTTCCCTCCCTCCCTCCATTCCTAATTTGGTGTCATCCACAAATTTGGAAAGAGTGTTTTTGACTTCAAAGTGCAAAGGACTAAATGCGAACAGCAGAGATTCCAGAAACTCCTGTCACTCTGGGGAATAAGCCCTATTCCTAGGATCTGCTTTGTGTCTGGAAGCAGCAGCCAGGAATCCATTCAGACACTTTCCCCTGGCTCCACATTCCCAAACCGGAACCAGCCATCTGGTCAGGAACAGTTTGTGAAAGGACGTTTTATATACCCTGATCAATATTGAGAGAGAGGGGGGCGGAGAGAGAGAGGCAGAGAGAGAGGTAGACAGAGAGAAAGACGGAGACAGAGAGAGAGGCAGAGAGAGACAGACAGAGAGACACAGTGAGAGAGGGAGACAGAGAGAGAGAGAGAGACAGAGAGAGACAGACGGAGAGGGAGATAGAGAGAGAAAGAGGGAGAGAGACAGAGAGAGACAAAGAGAGAGACAGACAGAGAGGGAGAGAGAAAGAAAAAGACAGAGCGAGCGAGGGAAAAAGAGACATGAAAGAGAGAAGGAGAGGAGAGAGAGACAGCGAGAGAGAGAGCAGAAAGCGAGAGTGAGTGAGAGTGACAGAGAGAGAGAGACAGACAGACAGAGGGACATAGAGACTGCGAGGCAGGGGGAGAGTGAGTGACAGGGCAAGGAATTCAGCCTTGATCGTGTTGATGGGGGACAATGTAGAGGGAGCTTTATTCTGGATTTAGCCCCGTGCTGTGCCTGTCCTGGGGGTGTTTGATGGGGGCAGTGTAGAGTGAGCTTTACTCTGTTTCTAACCTCGTGCTCTACCTGTCCTGGGAGTGTTTGATGGGGACGGTGAGAGTGAGCGTTACTCTGTATCTAACCCCGTGCTGTACTTTCCTGGGAGTGTTTGATGGGGACAGTGTAGAGGGAGCTTTACTCTGTATCTAACCCCGTGCTCTACCTGTCCTGGGAGTGTTTGATGGGGACAGTGTAGAGGGAGCTTTAATCTCTATCTAATCCCGTGCTGTACCTCTCCTGGGAGTGTTGATGGGGACAGTGTAGAGGGAGCTTTACTCTGTATCTAACCCCGTGCTGTACCTGTCCTGGGAGTGTTTGATGGGGACAGTGTAGAGGGAGCTTTACTCTGAATCTAATCCCGTGCTGTACCTGTCCGGATGAGTATTAAGTGAAGTGACTAACCAGGTCCTATCTCGAATATTTGTGACAATTCCTGGCAGGTAGATCTTGGCCATGTTTCCAGCCTCTCTCTGGAGTCTCTAACATATGGTTGCCAAGTTCCAGTGGAACACCATCACATACATCATTCATTTGCAAATCCCAATTGTTTTACCTATATATTTCGCGTCTCAATATTTGGCACTTTGAGAGTCAACAAGTTAACAGTTCTCCCCCCCCTCCCCCCCCCCCTCCCCCCCCCCATCTCTCTCTGTCTGCCTCTCAGTCTGTCTGTCTCTGCATCTTTCTCTCTCTCTCTCTCTTTCTTACTCTATGTATTTCTCCTCTCTCTCTGTCTCTCTGCCGCTCTCTGTTTCTCTCTCTCTCTGTTTCTCTTCATGTGTCTCCCTCCCTCTGTCTCTCTCTCTGTCCCTCTCTCCGTCTCTCTCTCTCTGTCTCCATATCGCCCTATCTGTGTTTTTGCGTTTGTCTCATTCTCTGTCTCTCTCTCTTAGTCTCTCTCTGTCCCCCTCTCAGTCTCACTCGCTGTCTCTCTCTCCCTATGTAGCTCCCTCTCTAATCTCTCTCCGTGTCCCTCTCTCTCAATCATCCTTTCTCTCTGTCTCTCTCTCTGTCTCTCACTGCCTGTCTCTCTCTCTCTCTCTCTTTCTCTCTGTCTTTCTCTTTCTATTTCTCTCTCTCTGTGTCTCCAAACTGTGGGATTCACTCATTCCCCCTTCCTTCAGTCTCCAAAATGTGGGACTCCCTCACCCCCCCCCCCCCTGCCTCAGTCTCCAAACTGTGGGAGTCCAGCGCTCCCCCCTTCCTGTCTACAAACGGTAGACTAATTTCCCTTACTCCCCCTCCCTGGGGAAATGTACAGAGAGCAGTGGGGTGCATTCAAAAGGGAAATTAGCAGGATACAAGCCACACGTGTTTCCTCTCGTTAAAAGGAGGAGCAGCAAGCCCAGAGAATCATGGGTGACCAGAGACATTCAGCATACGGTGAAAATGAGAAGAGGCTTTTAGTAAGTTCAAGGGGAAAAAATGAGCGGAGGCATTAGTGGAGTACAGCAATTGCAGGATGGAGCTTAAGAAAGCAATGCAGAGAGGAAAGAATGACTCTGAGAAAGCTCTGGCTGGTAAAAGTAGGGAAAATCCCGAGATATTCTGTCAGGATATCAATGGGAAGAGGACAAGCGGGGAAAGAGTCGGTCTCATTAGGGACCAAAGGGGAAATCTGTGGGTGGATTGAAAAAGGGAGCGACAAGGTAGTAATGGTATTGGCAGGCTTAAAAGTGGACAAATCTCCAGGTCCGGATGGATTGTGTCCCAGGATGCAGTGGGAGGCGGGGGAGGAAATTGCCAGGGCTCTGAACCAAATTTTACATTCTTCTCTGGCCAAGAGGGAGGCGCCAGAGAACTGGAGAACAGTTAATGTGGTCCCACTGTTTTAGAAATGTTGTAGAGATAGACAAACAAACTTCTGACCAGTGAGTCTCACGTCAGTGGTCAGGAGAAACCTCTGAAGGAGACAATCTATCTCCACTTCGAGAGGCAAGGTTTGATCCGGGATAGTCAGCCTGGCGTTGTCAGAGGGAGGTCATGCCTAACAAATTTGATTCAATTTTCTGAGCATGTGACCAGATGTGTGGATGAGGGGAGTGCAGCTGTTGAAGTTCATCTGGATTTCAGCAAAGCCTTTGACAAGGTCCCACATCAGGATATTTCTAAAGAAGGCAAATCCACTTGGAATACAGGGTAACTTGATAAGGCGGAATCAATATTTGCTTAGATGTACTAGACAAGGGGTGATGACGGACGGCTGCTTTTGGACTGGGAGCCAGTGTCCAGTGGCGCACCACAAGGATCTGTGCTGGGCCCCCTATTATTCATTATTTATATAAACGACATAGATGATTATGTGGGGGTAGGATCAGTAAGTTTGCAGCTGACACAAAGATTGGCCAAATGCCGAACAATGAGGCTAAGTGTTTTGAGTTACAGGAAGGTATAGATGGGATGGACAAATAGGCTAAAAATTGGCAGGTGGAATTTAATCCTGTCAAGTGTGAGGTGATACACATTGGAAGGAGGAATGTGATAAGGAAGTATTCAATTAATGGCCTGACACTGGGAAGCTCAGAGGATCAAAGGGACCTTGGCAGATCTGTCTATTGATCTCTGAATGTAGAAGGGCAGATTAATAGGGGTGGTTTAAAAATGCATAGGGGACACTTGCCTTTATCAATCGGGGCATGGATTACAACAGCAGGGAGGCCATGTTGGAGTTGTATAGAACTTTGGTGAGGCCACAGCTGGAGCACTGTGTGCAATTCTGGTCGCCACATTATAGGAAGGATGTGATTGCACTGGAGGGGGTGCAGAGGAGATTCACCAGGATGTTGCCTGGGATGGAACATTTCAGTTATGAAGATAGGTTGGATAGGCTTGGGTTGTTTTCTCTGGAGCAGAGAAGACAGAGGGACGACCTGATCGAGGTGTACACGATTATGAGGGGCATAATCATTGAAGGGAGCAGCTGTTTCCCTTAGCTGAAGGGTCAGTCACGAGGGAACACAAGATCAAGGACAGGGGCAAGGGAATTAGGAGGGATTTGAGGAATGCTTTTTCCACCAGAGGGTGGTGATGGGCTGCAACGCAACGCCTGGGAGGGTGGAAGAAGTGGGTTACGTCACATCCTTTAAAAAGTACCTGGATGAGCATTTGGAACGTCACAACATTCAAGGCTGGGGCAGGACGGTGGCATAATGGGTTAGCCGTGCTGCTTCATGGCGCAGAAGTCCCAGGTTCGATCCCGGCTCTGGGTCACTATCCGTGTGAGGTTTGCACATTCTCCCCATGTTTGCGTGGGTTTCGCCCCCACAACAGAAAGATATTAAGGGTGGGTGGATTGTCCACTCTAAATTGCCCCTGAATTGGAAAAAATGAATTGCGCCAATTTATAAAAAGAAACATTCAAGGCTATGGGCCGAGTGCTGACAAATGGGATTAGGTCGGTAGGTCAGGTGTTTTCGGTGTGCCGGGGCAGACTCGATGGGCCGAGCGGCCTCTTTTGCAATGTCTTATTCTGTGACACTGTCGAGGGAGCATTACTCTGTGTGGAACCCCATGCTGTACCTTTGCTGCCAGTGTTTGATGGGGACAGTGTGGACGTCACTTTCCTCTGTATCTTCTCCTGTGGGGCAGCATCTCTGAGTGTTGTGACTGGACAGTGTAGATGTGGAGAAGCTATTGCTTCAAGTCAATATCAATGTCGTTTTGAAATGTGTTCAGCGTTTTAGCTGCTATCCAGTCATTCCTTCCCATCCTCACTGCCGAGGCTCCTCGTCATTTTCCACAAGGCAACTATTTGTGTTCAGGAAAGGTCGCAGAGGGAATTTCAATGAAACGGACAGAAAGGGGAACTGATGTGTTTTGGACAATAAGGTGAGGAGAGAAAATATGAACTAAATGTCACCAAGTTAAAATGGGAGCAGGAACAGGGAGGCGTTTTCTCCCCCTCTCAATGTCGCTCTCTGTCTCCCTCTGACTCTCCACATGTGTCATCTGTTGACCTCTCCATCTCTCTCTTTCTCTGTCTGGGAATCTGGAAATAAAATCCACAAACATCAGTCAGCAAAGCACTGAGACATTCATCACAGCGTTGGCTCCTCTCTAAGGTAATGTTTGTACATTAAATGTGACACAGACGCAGATATGGAGACACAAACCAGCGTTGCATTATGGGGAATTTTGGCGTATCAGGGAGAATTTGATCAAAGTTGGCAGGAGAACAATGGAAACTGATTGGATAGATGGAAATCAATATTTCTTGCTGGTTGTAGAGTCTCGGTCAGAGAGCATTGTCTATCGACCTTCATATTTCCTCTCTCGGTCTGTCGATCCAATCATTGCAACATGCAATTGTTCCAGAGTAATGGGGCCATTCGGCCCAACGTGTATGTCCTAGCTCTGTCAATGGGCAATTCAGCGAGTGCCACACCCCGGCCTTCTCGCCAGAACCCTGCACCTTCTTCCTTGTAAGATAATGATCCCATTCACTTTTTGACGCTGCCTCTACCACACTGTTCAGGCCGTGCATTCCAGACCTTAACAACTCGCTGTGTGATGTTACGACATCCTTGACGAGTGCACGGTCAATTCTAGCCCACAGAGTCCAGGGCCCTAAAATCAGTGAATTCATGTTTTCTGAAGATCTTTAACCCTTGACTGCTCCAATGAGTTGGAGACACCAGATTTCTAAGTAAAACATTAACAAACTCTTTATTAATAAAAAGAGGAAAAGTCGAATATACATATAAGGATATCTGTATTTATTCCGCAAACCCCATCCCACCTCTACCCCGACACAGACAAGACAGATACAAGGTAAGGGTTGGTGAAGAATAAAAAAGAACATGGATTAAAGGGAAGATTTGAGATGAATCTTCAGTGCTATGGTTGCCTCCCGAAGAGGACAATTTGGGCATCCTTAGATCTGTAACCGGTTTAAAATCGACCTCGTCTCGTTCTCCATCCTTTCAGGGATTGAAACAGTTTCCCCCCCTGTGTGTGTGAGTGTGTGTGTGAGTGTGTGTCTGTGTGACTGTGTGTCTGTGAGTGTGTGTGTATGAGTGTGTGTGTGTGTGTGTTGGAGTGTGCGTGAGTGTGCATGCATGAGTGTGCGTGAGTGCCAGTGTAATCTGTGTAAACCCATGCCAATTACTCATCCAGGTACACACTCACACAAACACACACTCACACACACAGACATACTCATTCACCCACGCATTCACACACACATTTCCACGCACTGACACACTCACACTCACAGACACACACACACAGCCACACTGACACACACACACTCGCACGCATACATCTCACTCACATACACTCTCACACATACACTCACACACACTCACTCACACACACTCACACACACACTGACACACATACACACTCACACGCACACACGTTCTCATACTCGCACACACGCACACATTAACATTCACACTCACACATACTAACATATGCTCAGTGTGTGTGTCTGTGTGTATCTGTGTGTGTGTGATTGTCTGTGTGATTGTGTGTATGTGAGAATGTGTGTGTGTGTGTCTATATATGTGCGTGTGTGTCTGTGTGTGTGTGTGTGAGTATGTGTGTGTGGCTGTTTCAGTGTGTGTGTCTATGTGTGAGCGTGTGTGTGTCTGTGTGAGAGTGCGTGTGTGTGAGAGTATGTGTGTGTGTTTGTGTGTGTGAGAGAGTGTGCCTGTGTGTGTGTGCATGAGTATGTGAGTGTGTCTGTGTGTGTGCGTGTGTGTGAGTGTGTGTGTGTGCCATGTTTGAATGGCTGGGCAGGTCGATGCCAAATGGCCTCCAGTTGCTCCTATGTTCTTTTAAGTCTGAAATACATATGCACGTGTGCGCATGCATGCACACATACCAACACACACAGAAACACTCACGCACACACAAAAATGCTGACACACAAATACTCACACACACATACAAACAAAACACACACACACATAAACACACACAAACACAGAGACAGGCACACACAAATGCAACCACACGCACACATATACACATACACACAAGCACACTCACACACACACAAATATCCACACACACAAACATACTCACACACACACACGCACATACACACACACAAACACATGTATGCGCACAGGCACACACAAACACACACAGACGCGGGCATACACTAACAAGCACTCACAAGCACACACACAGACGCGCAAACACTCTCACACATGAGGAAACACTCAAATTGTTGCCACTTTATTATCCAACCACAAGCCGCGAGTCCGTTTCTCGTATTGACCAAATAACCACACAACAGTCTGTTAGTTCAAAGGATAGTTTATCATTGAACACAAGACTTATCTCTCTGTGCAATGATACACGCGGCTACGTATTAAACTACACCTATCAACTAAGATGACTTGTACTTAATTTCTGGATGACCGGCTCTGTGCGGGGCGATAAGGCCTTTATCTGAGTCCCCACGTGTGTCGGCTGGAAATCGTCAGGTTCGTCTCGGCTGTGGCTCATCTCTCTCAGGTAGCGATCGCGGGTCCTGAACTTGGCAGGTCGTTATGCTGCGATTGGTGTGGGCACAGGCTGGTCCCAAAAGAGACCGATCGCTAGTAAGCAGGGCTTCTTATCCTTCTTCTCTTTTGCGCTCTTTTGGACGGGGTTAACTCAGGTCCAATGGATCGATAGAATCTCAATCAATCTGATCGATACCGGCCAATTAGGGGGCAGGTATCTTGATGGCTCGGCGCGTCCCAGTCGTTATTGTTCCAAGTGCGTAGGCCTTTCCAATTAAGGGGAGGTGGCGCCGGGGCGTTTGCTACTGGTGCTATTCCTTGATTTGAGTCTATTGTCCTGGGGAAATTTAACAGGTGCACGTTTCATTTCGGTCTGGTTCTCCTTTGCTCAATACACAAGGGCTGTGCACTGTCTGTGTCCCAGCTTGACTACAGCTCCCATTAGCCTTTGCGTGCAGCCATTTTGGATGGCCACAGAACACACAGACGTGCAAATGTGCTCACACACAATGCATGCACACAAACACTCAGACAGGCACACAAACACACTTGCACACACATCACTCATATAAGCATACAAACACACTCACAGATACGCACACAAAAAAATCGCATGCATACACACAAACGCAAGCACACACAAATGCAGACACACACATGCACACACACACAAACATATGTATGCACGCACACAATCACGTACTCTGACACAAACACATGTACACTCATACACACAGACTTGCAAACATGTTCACACAAACGTTACACATACACACAAACACACACGCATTCACAAACACACACACAAACACACACACAAACACACTTACACGCACACACAAACATGAACACACACAAACACATGTACACAAACACACATGCACACACACACACAAACGCACGTATACACACACAAACACAGACAGACGCAGGCACACACTCACAAGTACACACACTGTCATGAGAATGTCGCTTTAAGAAATGTTTGGCTGCTCATGTTATTGCAGTGATAACAGAGTGTGGGTCGAGCTGAGCTCTGGCTCTGCTTTTTAGTTTCAGTTTGAGAAAAGCTTGGGTGCGTCTGTCTTTTTGGTTTCGTTTTTCAGTGTTGGAGCTGAATCCAGACAGAGCTGGTGTACTGTTGATCTCTCTGCCATGAAAGAATATCTCTGGATCATTTGGTAAATTCAAACTTATAAATGTTCTCAGTAGTGAATGAAAATCCTGATGTGCTTCTGTTTAAAGGTGTGTTGTGTCTTCTGGATGTTAAAAAGGAATGCTTAAAGGTTTACTTAATGTTGCAGTCTTTGGGGGTTGTATTTGAATTAATGGTTGCTAAGATGTTCACTGTACGTTTTAAAAAGGTTAACTTGAGTTCATAGAATATGCATTGTTCTGCTTTATAAAATACTTTTCCATTTCCGCTGTACCACACCTGTAGAGTGGGCCGTGTGCTCCCCATACCACAATCTATTAAAAGTTGTGGGTCAGGTGAACTCCATGATACACTTTGGGGTTCTCAAAACACTGGCCCATAAGAAATTGGGCGCTCGAGGGGGATAAAAGTTTATCTCTGTAAATTGGCTCAGTGAACTTAAAGACAGTGAAGGTTGAGCATATTATGGTTGCTTTTCAGGTGCGGTATTCTAGTTTAAGTGCGGAGTGTGTTGTGGACAATGGCTCTTTCAGAGTCTCTGAAGCTTTTGGCGGTGGAGATGGTCACACGCAGTACCTTACGGACAGAGACTAAAAGCAGACTGTTAGATTTGGCAAAAACATTGCAGTTAACATTACCTGACAAAATACGAAAAGATGAGATAATTATGGTGGTGGCTAAGCATTTACAGTTGCCTGAGATACAGTCTGACTCATTAGAAATGGCAAAGATCCAGTTGCAGATTAAGCAACTTGAACATGAAAAAGAATAAAAGCAGCTTCAATATGCAATGAGAGAAACAGTAAGAGAGAGGGAGATACAGATCAGGGAAAAAGAAAATGCGAGATAAGAAAAAAGCAAAGAAAGAATAGCCCTAGCTCAACAAAAAGAAAGAGATAGAGAGGAAAGAGAAAAAGAGAGCGCGTTTGAATTTCAGAAAATGGCTATGAAACATAACACTCAGTTATATTTATGAACAATCTCACTTGCGCGAACACTCAAACACACAGACGTGCTAATATGCTCACGAACACATGTGCATTCACACAAACACTCATACACTCACACAAAGTCACCGTCAGTTTGAAAACGGAATCTCTGATTGGCTGAGGGGCTGTCAGTCAGTTTGGTTTATTCATTAATTTCGTAATTAATGGAACGGGATATTTCACCATGATCTTGATCTGCTCCCTGAACCTGGACTGAGTCACCGTGTAAATGAATGTGTTTGTGCAGCAACTTACACCCTGCAACATATATCCGACTTGTTGTAAATTATACTGGGGTATGGTGAGGTAATATAATCCACTCAAAGACAAATAGAAAAATTTTATAACATAGACAGTCCAGAGGAGAATGAAAGTTCCGGAAATGCTGAAGAGTAAAATCATTGACTTTCTTCTGCTCTCCATCTTTGGGTCTCTGCGATTCTCTCCCTGACTCTGAGCCCTCAGTGCCTTCCGGACTCGACTGGTGAGTAAAATGTGTCTGACTGTCAGAGCGTTGATCAAGAGGATTGAAAAGAATGGGATCAATGGAGTTAAAACCTGATCAAAGCAGAGAAATACAACCCACCCAGGGGCAGTCCAAAAGCTTCTCTTTGTCTGGCAGAACCACTGGACATTGTCGATTATCACTCCAGGTTCATATGTAAAGTACAGGGGGATGTTTTTTACACAGAACAGGAGGCCGCTTGTTGACAGAACCACAGCTGCAGTTTTCCCAGTGCAATATTTAAGTTTCAGTTTCTGGCAGCGAATGGCCACAAATCGATCAAAGGAGAAGGTGAGGGTGAACCAGACAGAACAGTCTCTGGATGTAGACAGCAGGACATTGTTAACACTACACACAGGGGTGAGGGACAGGAAACTCCAGGGGAAATAATAATCATTGATGATGTTCAGTATGGGGCCAGTGATAATAAACAGCAGATCCGCCATTGCCATGGTCACGAGGTAGCGAGTGGTACAGGTAGAGAGGCCACGCTGTCGCCGACACAGAATCACAATTCCCAGTAAATTAACTGTGAGAAAGAGAAGGAAGAAGAGCCTATACATTATGGATCAAACATTCTCTGTGTCTGAATCGACAGTAAGTACAGTAGCTCAGCAACAATAAACTGTGCAGTGGGTGGGTGGTGGTGGTGGGGTGGTGGTAGAGGGTGGGTACAGTGTTTAAAATTGCAGAGATGGAAGTCGCATATGTGACTTCAGTTTTTAAGAAGAGTTAGGCGGAAAATGATTGCACCCATGTCAGTTTGATGGCTGTGGTAGGAAAATGTTCATAATTCAAATATCTTTCGGAGAGATTACATTTCTCATTCAATCTGATTGAGAGGATTAACTCAGACTGGCCAGGTTTCCCAAGCAGGAGAGAAATATACCAGAGATTGTCATCCTTCCTCATTCCCAATTATTGAACCACACCCCGGTTTGGACCGTTCCCTGGACTGGAATTCTGATGGAGTTGGGCACCACTCCTGGATTTTTGGAATCCTCCATAATCAATGGAAAAATAAAACAGGTGCAGGACCTTCCCAGTTCAGAATTATAGGACTAATAGAGCCTGTCCAGTCTCCAGAACATTCCCAGGGCACAAACATCCCAGGTTCAGTCATTCGTAAGGCACCCTCTCCCAGGAGTAGACCATTGTCTTTATCCGAACATCTCAAGATCACACTATTCCCGAGAATACATCCTGTCCTCGTTTGGAAACAATCATTCACAAACTTTTCTCAGTAATATTCCGCCGCCAGCATTGGACGTTTGCCAGGGTCCCGTTGTCAGGAATAGATCCTCTCCAGATTTGGAAGAATTGTATTAGTTTAGAAAACAGGATATAACAAAACAAGAGTTATAAGATGTAGGGGAAAGATCCCAGTTTAAAGTTGTCGATCTCAATGCTGAGTCCTGAGGCCTGTAACGCGCCTCATTGGAAGATGAGATGCTGCTCCTCCCGCTCACTTTGGGCTTCACTGGAACCTTGCAGCAGGCCAAGGACAGACGTGGGGGCAGGAGGACAAGGTGCTGAGTTAAAATAGCCCCCAAGAGGAAAACAATGATATCGTTGATCAGGTGCCTGTATAACAGTGAGCACAAGATCAGCATTAAACAATTTAAAATCAGAGAGCTGCTCACACACAGATTTCCACAACTTCAATGGTGATAGTCACTTACCAGGAACTCCAACAATAGCAAGGATTGGGTAGAATATTTTCTCAGCAATATCAATTGGATAAAGCATGTTCAGTGTGAAGTGATGTCTACCTTCGTGCTGCTGACAGTCTCTGTCTTAAACTCTGAGGTTATACTTTCCCCAACTCTTTAATTTATACCCTGTGGAACCACCTCAGGGATGTTGAGGTTGCAAAATCCTTTAATCTATTTTTAAAGATATGAACAAAAAGATTACGACATTGGGTTCAGTGATAGAAAATGTTATTTTGATGAAGTGACCTCTTTCCAAACACTGAACTGTGTTGATCACATTGATCAACTAACAATAACAGAAAGGACGCCGTCCACTCAAACAACATCTGTCCCATCTCTAGATCTCACATTGTTTCAGCGACATCCCTCACTCGACTGTAACCAGTCAGTGAATCAGAACCAATTGTCAGTGTGTTTCTCTGGGTGTCTCCACTGCACTCTGGGGTCTTGCTGCCTCGGTAACTGTGACCATTCAGCGATTCAGTTCCAATTGTCAGTGTGTTTCTCTGGGTGGTTCCACTGCACTCTGGGGTGTAGCTGCCTCGGTAACTGTGACCATTCAGCGATTCAGTTCCAATTGTCAGTGTGTTTCTCTGGGTGGTTCCACTGCACTCTGCGGTGTAGCTGCCTCTGTAACTGTGACCATTCAGCGATTCTGTTCCAATTGTTAGTGTGTTTCTCTGGGTGGTTCCACTGCACTCTGGGGTGTAGCTGCCTCTGTATCTGTGACCATTCAGCGATTCAGTTCCAATTGTCAGTGTGTTTCTCTGGGTGGTTCCACTGCACTCTGCGGTGTTGCTGCCTCTGTAACTGTGACCATTCAGTGATTCAGTTCCAATTGTTAGTGTGTTTCTGTGGGTGGTTCCAGTGCACTCTGGGGTGTAGCAGCCTCTGTAACTGTGACCATTCAGCGATTCTGTTCCAATTGTTCGTGTGTTTCTCTGGGTGGTTCCACTGCACTCTGGGGTGTAGCTGCCTCTGAAACTGTGACCATTCAGTGATTCAGTTCCAATTGTCAGTGTGTTTCTCTGGGTGGTTCCACTGCACTCTGTGGTGTAGCTGCCTCTGTAACTGTGACCATTCAGTGATTCAGTTCCAATTGTCAGTGTGTTTCTCTGGTTGGTTCCAGTGCACTCTGGTCTTTAGCTGCCTCGGTAACTGTGGACATTCAGTTTTGTGATTTAGGTGGGTTCAAAGTGAGCAAAAATTGTAAAATTTAGACAGTCAAACATGAGCTCAAACTCCCCGAGTTCCATGGGTTAAATAATTATCCATTCCCAGTGGGATCAGTATTGTTTACAACGCCCAGTCTCTGAGCTGTGTGTGGGGAGACAGTGGAGTATGTCCTCTGTATCACAACCCAGCTGTCCAGCCAACTGATTATGAGGGGCAGGGACAGGATGGATAGGGAGCAGCTGTTTCCCTTAGTTGAAGGTTCAAGAATGAGGAGGCATCATTTTAAGGTCAGGGGCAGGAGTTTTAGGAGCGGATGGAGGAAAGCTTTTTGACCCAGAGGGTGTTGATGGTCTGGGACGCACTGCCTGGCAGGGTGGTAGAGGAGCGTGGGGTTAGCAGTCCATCGAGTCTGCACCGACTCATGAGAAACACCTGACCTGCCTTCCTCATCCCATTTGCCAGCACTTGGCCCATAGCCCTGAATGTTATGACGTGCCAAGTACTCATCCAGGTACTTTTTAAAGGATGTGAGGTTACCCGCCTCTCCCACCCTCCCAGGCAGTGCGTTCCAGAACCTCACCACCCTCTGTGTGAAAAATGTCCCTCACCTTTAACATGTGTCCCCTCGTGACTGACCCTTCAACTAAGAGGAGCAGCTGTTCCCTACCCAACCTGTCCATGCCACTCATAATTCTGTACACCTCGATCAGGTCGCCCCTTAGTCTTCTCTCTGTTCCAGAAAAAACAACCCAAGCCTATCCAAACTCTCTCCATAACTTAAATGTTCCATCCCAGGCAGCATCCTGGTGAATCTACTCTGCACCCACTCCAGTGCAATCACATCCTTCCTATATTGTGGCGACCAGAATTGCACACAGTACTCCAGCTGTGACCTCACCAAAGTACTATACAGCTCCAACACGACCTCCCTGCTTTTGGAATCTGTGCTTCGATTGATAGAGACAAGTGTCCCATGTGCCTTTTTCACCTCCTATTAACCTGCCCTTCTGCTTTCAGAGATCTATAGACAAACAGGCCAAGGTCCCTTTGTTACTCGGAGCTTCCCAGTGTCAGGCCATTCATTGAATACGTCATTGTCACATTACTCCTTCCAAAGTGTATAAACTCACACTTTTCAGGGTTAAATTCCATCCGCCCATTTGGCCATCCCGTCTATATCTTCCTGTAACCAAGACACTCAACCTCACTGTTAACCAGCCGCCCAATCTTTGTGTCATCCGTTAACTTGCTGATCCTACCGCACCACCCCCACCCCGCCCCTCTCCCCCCCCCCCCCCCTCCGGCCACAGTCATCCATGTTGTTTATATAAATGATGAATAATTGGGGTCCCAGCACAAGATCCCTGCGGTACCACCACTGGACACTCGCTTCCAGTCACTAAAGCAGCCGTCTGTCATCACTCTCTGTCTCCAACAATGAACACAGTTTTGAATCAAGTTACCCTCTGTCCCGTGTGCATTTATATTCTTGCCCTGAGGCTGCAAGACCTCACTTAGCTATTCCTAATCTTCTGCCAGGAGGATAGAGGAACGCAAACCGTTGTAGTTTCCCAGAGGCATTGGGTCAGATTAAGACCAGTCGGATATTACGCCACCCAAATGGATGCGGTAGCCTAAGACATGCACCGATGTGTGCCGGCCTTAACGTGCGCCTCATGGGCAATACATTCTTCACAACCCATCACACTGATGGGAAACATAATCCTCCACAGACCTCACACTATTGTTCAACTCTTAGAGGCCGGGAGACTGAAGGGTGTCTCGGATGGGTGGCTCTCGAAATGGGAAGCTGATATTATAGTGGGAGACAGACATGTGGAAATCTGTAAAGATATGAGGGAAAAGCCGGCGATAGGATTAACGAGAGACGGAATGGAGCATGAATGTGTTGAGGAAGTAGAGGGGCTTGGCAGGAGAACCATTAGTGAGACAAGGAGCGAGTGAATGATATGTGGATGGAGCAGGGAAGTATATCGGAGTTGAGCCCTGTACGGAATGGGCAGGGTTGTGACCAAATTCTGCCAGCGACGCAAACAGTGCACCCTGGTGGAAATGGGCCGTTCCTACAAGAGTAAAATGGGAAACCAGCCCTGGCCTTTGCAGTCGCTGCTCTTGTTGCAGGAATAACCTGGATTTGTAAATAGACCACTCGAGTAGCCCAGACTGTGGGACAAAGGAACAGAGAGGGTGCAGACGAGGAGGAATTGGAAATGATGTGAATGATATAATACTAACTGAGCGCGGGAAGGCATTTGTTTAAAGCCACAGGATTCTATTGCAAGCACACATCATGATCCCATCTCATCTCTGGTTGTAACCACCGACATTGATCTCCTCGCCATGGACACAGAAGGAGCCAGACATCGCTGAATCAAAACCCAATGATCGCGTGTATAATAATGTTACGTGGGTGCGTCTGGACATTGTAAATGTAATGCGAGACGTAAGGGGAAGGAGTGATATCGGTGTTTATTATGACAGGACCCAGGATGTATGCACAAACGGGACTTTATACGTTCCTGTGGGACAGCTTATGCGAATCACCTGCAGTTCGGAAATACCGAGGCCCTATATCAGTGGGGAAGCCAGGATCAAGGGAATTACAGGTGATCCGGAAAACTGGGATACAGGACACTTACCCCCCAGGCAAGATGACATTGTTTTTTAAAATGACAGATCAGAAAACGTTAAATGCCCTCGACAACTCGAATCGCCCTAATGCAACGTATAAAGTTAGCGGGGATCGTTTAGAAATTCATTGTCTGAACCCCTGCCAGGCACCTAACCGGACGAAAGATCAAGACGTGATGTGTGAGAGATTGTGGGCTTTGGAACAGGGAAGGGAAGCCGGAGGCCAGTCTGCACAGGAGCCCGAGAATCGGGGAAGGGGGGGGGGGGGAGATATTGTAGGAAGCAAGGACCCCACCAGATAACGGTAGAGACCAGGCAGAAACCTACCACCACCACAGTGACACCGGCGAGCCCCGGCTGGGATACAACCACGAGCCCAAGGTGACCCCCAGGCCCGAATGTGATGAGCAAATTACTGGCCACACTATGGGACACGGGTTAGTCCTGACCCCCCCCTCCCCCCCCCCCCCACTGACCAATCAGTGACAATAGTACCTAGATATGAACATGTGAAAGTTAAGTTTAATCTCACCAACCTACACCTACCAGCCGAGACCTACGGCCAGGGATTATTTGTGACCCTGGAGCGGGAAACTATGGAGGGGAGTGGACCGAAAACGCGTCAGCGACAACAGAGGGAGAGTGGAACTAGCGGTTGGAGGATATGGGGCAGGAGTTTCAACAGTTAATGCCCTTGACATTGCAGAGATTAGAGAAGAGATTGAGGTTATGAAAGGACCAATGAGAGCTGCAGTTACGGACATATACCAGGAAGGCGGAACGGCTACAGATCCTAACCGGCGAGTCAATCAGTTCGTGTGCAAGGAACTTAAAGAGCTATAGGCATATCAGACAATGATTAACAAGTTAATTGAGAGGCAGGGTGAGATTTCACAAAAAGTGCACAGAGTGCAGGTATGTAACATGTATGTAACACACGTGTTACAGAACCTGCAGGCCAACCTACTTCAGCTGGATTCACACCGAGTACCGAATTGGGTGAGCAATGACCAATTGAAGGCTTGGATAAAAACGGCCCACCGAGCTCCTGAACTCCTGAGGGAATTGACGTTGGCCAGTCACGTTCCCTTTGAGAATGATAACCACATCCTCCTAGTGGGAATAATGTTGCATATTCCCCGGGAAGGGGAGAACAGCACTCACCAGCTTCTCCAGGTGAACAATTAGGGACACTATGGGAATGCGGTGTTGGTTAAACTAAAGGATGGCCCTGAAAATACAATCCAAAAAAGAGATAGAATTTACTCCATCGACTCCCGGAAATGCAAATGAAGGGGAACCAACTGGTTGTGCCCAGAGACGGCCATTAGTACAGGGGTTTACTGCAGGTACAATACATTGAGAACTGCACGTTAGCGGTCACATTGAACAGCCAGACTGTGTATAACAGTGCTCAATACTGGACCAATTACTATATTGTGACGTCACATAGCAACTATACCAAGCGTGGCATTGTGTGTGAATTACCTGGGCATCATTTGTTCCCACCAATTTATCTGAGGGAATTATAATTGGCCATCATGAGCTAACTCCACACAGAGCAGTGTCCATCGTGCAAGCAGATGACCTCGAGCGAACTTATGATGACCAACAGACTGACCGATACGTCCAGAAGGGACTTTCATGCATCCCGCACTTGTGGACAGGCTGGGCAGTACTCAAGAAGGAAGCCAAACAGATTGATCGACTCTGTAACAAGAAGCGGGAGCTGTTTAATCCTCTCGCCGACAAGGCTCAGGAACTGTTTAAATCACAGAACTTTTTCTCTAAAATATGGAACAGGGAACTGAATACCAAATCCATCCATAGATACACCTTATATCGCACATTGTTGTAATTCTGCAGCTGTTTGTACTGCTCGCCTTTCTTTATGGCCTCTTCTGCCTCAGATGACGAATTAGAAAATGGCGGAAGGACAGGTGCCCCCTAGATAAAGAGGAAACACTGCGGCTCTTACCTTTATTGAAATAAATTTAGAGTACCCAGCTCATGTTTTCCAATTAAGGGGCAATTTAGCGTGGCCAATCCACCGAGCCTGCACATCTTTGGGTTGTGGGGGTGAAACCCACGCAAACACGGGGAGAATGTGCAAACTCCACACGGACAGTGACCCAGAGACGGGAACGAACCTGGGACCTCGGCGCCGTGAGGCAGTGCGGCTAATCCACTGTGCCCCGTGCTGCCCGGGCGGCACTTTAGTCTGAACCCGACAAGTTCAGTATTCCTAATTAACGGCCTGTTGTTGGACTAGCAAAGGGCCAAATTGGGGGGCTTACGGGGGTGCTGAGATGAGACCCCTTCGAGGCAGATAGGCAGGATAACACTAGAATAGCTCTACATAAGTTAGTTTATTGAGAGCTTAATCTAACCATAGGAAATATATCCAGTGATCATTATTAACCGTTACACATGTATTCTTAGAACATTGCAAGAACAAGCATTTAAACTCTTGCTATTAGGAGTGGTCGCAATGTAGAGTGGGCTTTAAGCCAGCTAACGTGACTATACTCCTAATAAAGACAGAATCATACAGAAATAATGTGGTCAGCAGAAACACATTCAGAGGTAACAGCTCTTATCGGCAACCCTAGACATCGCGGACTCAGACAGACAATGGTACAGCGAGGAACCACACTCTGATCAGAGGAAATGGGAGTGAGAGCGAAGGACAGTGGATGAGGGGGCCTTGAAAAACAATAGTAGGCTAGTGGGCAGCACATGACTACACCATGATCTGATCACGCAGTTACCATGCTGCCTCCAGTAACATTCATTGGCCAAGGTATAATCGATAGCTACAAGGATTGCACTGACTCCAGCTGAGGCAGGGCTACTGATTTTGGGCAATTGTAGAACTGTTGAACCGAGAACAATGTAAAGCAGAGTTGTTTTTGGTCTAATTCAAATTACTCTCCCTTGTACTTTGACCAAGCTTGGAAAGTAAAGCCGTCGTAACCAGCGTTGCTGTCTCTGGGAGTCTTTGTGTTAGTTGACCGTAATTAAGAGGGGAAATCCCCCACGTAACTGCAAGCTAAATACTCAGTCTCTGTAAAAGCTGCTACAACACCTTTATTAACTATTTGAACTCTCTCTCGAGTTTATTGAACCAGTTCCACGCATGCTCACACGGGCAAGCTTCATTCCCTGTAGACGACATGATGAGAATGTTACTGCAACAAAAATGAAGAAAACTCATTTTCCTCACAGGGACTCCACCCCCCTTCCCTCAGTCTCCAAACTGTGGGAATCCCTCACGCCCTCCCACTAACTCCTGATGGATGAGTTGAAAGGAAGAGAGGCAATCGAATATTCTTCCTGTTTCCAGATCTTATTCGTCACTCGTAATGCGAAGGATAAGTTCGTATCATATTTTCATTTCCTTCGACAATTTCACCTGATACAGGAACCGGGGAGCTGGGACGAATCCTCTGGCACCCTGTTCCAGGACCTGACCACCCTCTGTGTGAAGACATTTTCCATCTGGCCTCTTTTGTACCTCTCCCCTCTCACCTCAAACATATGCTCTCTAGTTCTGGATTCCTCTACTTTTGGGAAAAGATGTTGACTATCTACCTGATCGATGCTCCTCATTATTTTACAGACCTCGATAAGGTCACCCCTGAGCCTCCAAAGCTCCAGGGGAAAAAGTCCCATATTACCCAGCCTCTCCTCATAACTCAGGCCATCAAGGCCTGATAGCATCTTCGTAAATCTCATTTGCACTCTTTCTTGTTTAACAATATCCTTCCTATTATAGAGTGACCAGAACTGAACACAATGTTCCATGTGTGGTCTTACCTATGTCTTGGACAACCTCAACAAGACGTCCCAATCCCTGTACTGAATATACTGACCAATAAAACCGAGCATGTTGGATGCCTTATTCACCGCCCTGTTAACCTGCGACTTCACCTTCAAGGAACTATGAACCTGTACCTCTAGATGTCTTTGTTCTGTAACTCTCCCCAACTCCCTACCATTAACTGAGTAGGTCCTGCCATGATTTTAACTACAAAAATGCATCACCTTAAATTTATCCAAATAAAACACCATCTGCCATTCATCGGCACACTGTCCCAACTGGTCGTGATCCTGTTGCAAACTTATATAACCATTTTCACTATCCACTATGCCAGCAATCTTCCTGTCATCTGCAAACTTACCAACCATGCTTCTTACATTCTCATCCAAATCATTTGTACATATAACAAATAGCAGTGGACCCAGCACGGGTCCCTGAGGCACACCGCTCGTCACAGGTGGTACAGAAGGGGAAACAAAAGAGGTGGGGGGATCGCATTGCTGATTAGGGAGCAGATCACAACTGTGTAGAGGGGGGACAAATTGGAGGGATCTGGCAATGAGGTATTATGGGTGGAGCTCAGGAATAAGAAGGGTGGAATCACAATATTGGGTGTGTGCTGCAGACCTCCCAACATCCCGCACGAGACAGAGGAGCTGTTGTGTAGTCAGATACTGAAAATGTGTGAAAAAAAGCAGGGTCGTTGTGAAGGGCGACTTTAACCTCTCCCATATAGACTGGGAATCCCTTACAGCCAGGGGCTCGGATGGAGAGCAATTTGTTATATGTGTCCAGGAGAGCTTTTTGCTACAATAGTTGACAGTTCAACAGGGGAGGAGGCCAAACTAGACTTAGTATTGGGGAATGAGCCATGCCAGGTGGTTGATGTTTCAGTTGGGGAGCATTTAGGGCTTAGTGACCATAATTCCATAAGATTCCTGGTCGTCATGGATAAGGACATGAGTGGCCTGGGGTGAGATGCTTAATTCGGCGATGGCCAATGACATCCAAATTAAACAGGAACAGGGGAATGTGGGTTGGCAGCAGCTATTTGAGGTCAAATGCACGATTGGCATGCGGGAAGTTTTTCAAGGTCAGTTGATTGAAGTGCAGGACAGGCATGTCCCCGCAAAAATGAAGGATAGGAATGGCAGGATTCGGGAACCATGGATGACAGGGGAATTTGTTAGTTTAGTCAAAAGTAAAAAGAAAGCATACGATTGGTCTAGGCATCTAAAAACCGAGGAGGCCCTTGAGGAGTACAATGAAAGTAGGAAGGAAATTTAACGTGGATTAGGAGGGCTGAAAGGGGCCATGAAATGTATGTAGCCAACACGGTCAAGGAGAATCCCAAGGCTTTTTATAATTATTATTAGGAGCAAGAGCGTTGCAAGAGAAAGAGTAGACCCACTTAAGGGCAATGGAGGGAAGTTGTGCGTGGAACCACAGGAAGTGAATTCTATGTAAATTCTATATGAAAAGCGGGTGAAATGCTGAATGGATTCACCAGGGAGAAGGACATGACGGATGTTGATGTAAGGATTTCCTGCAGACGCACCGATTTACTCCCAGCGTCAAAGATCTGCAGGTTAGGTAGATTGGCCATGGTAAATTGCCCCTTCGAGTCTAAAAGGTCAGGTCGGATGATGGGGATAGGGTGGAGGCATGGGCTTACGTAGGGAGCTCTTTCCAAGGGCCTGAGCAGATTTGGTGTGCCGAATGGCCTCCTTCTGCACTGTACATTGTACGGTTTATCTATGGTAGATAGATAAGTCGGAGACGTGTCTACAGAAATGGCAGATTGAGACAAATCCGGACAAATGCGAGGTGATGCATTTTAGAGGGTCAAATCTCGGTATGAATCATACTGTATTTGCAGATCTTTAGTAACATTAACATACAGAGGGATCTGGGTGTGCAGGTCCAAACTTCCCTAAAAGTGGCCACACATGTGGCCAAGTTGATGAAGAAGGCATATAGTATGCTTGCCTTCATCAGCTAGGGTATTGAGTACAGTGTTGGGAAAGCATGTTGCAGCTATATAAAACATGGGATCTGCCGCAATTTGCACGCATCTGCGTGCAGTTCTGGTCACCATATTACCAGAAGGACGTGGATGCTTTGGAGAGATTGCAAAGAAGGTTCACCGGGATGTTGCCTGGTCTCGAGGATGTTAGCTATGTGGAGAGGTTGAATAAACTAGGATTGTTTTCACTGGAAAGATGGATGCTGAGGGGAGACCTGATTGAGATCTACAAAAGTATGAGAGGCATAGACAGGGTGGATAGTCAGAGGCTTTTCGCAAGCGTGGAAATGTCAATTACAAGGGAGCATAGGTTCAAGGTGAGAGGGGAAAGTTTAAGGGAGATGTTCTGGATAGGTTTTTCACACAGAGAGTGGTGGGTGCCTGGAATGCGCTGCCAGGGGATGTGGTGGACGGAGACACATTAGCAACATTTAACAGGCATCTGGATGGATACCTGAATCGGGAGGACATAGAGCGATACGGACCGAGTAAGAGCTGAAGGTTTTTTTTTAGTTAGCGCATCATGATCGGCACAGGCTGTGAGGGCCGAAGGGCCTGTTCCTGTGCTGTACTTCTCTCTGTTCTTTGTTCTTCTACACATGTCACGACATTCTGGGAGAGCGTACGGTTAATTCCAGCCCCCCTCGACCCGCGATAGCAACATGAGTGAATTAAACATTAATTCTTCTTAATATATCCAGATTTAGGCCCTAGGCTGCTGCAATGAGATGCAGACACCAGATTTTAAAGTAAAAACGTTAACAAACGTTTAATTGATTCCAAGAGGAAAAGATGAAAATGTGAAGTAACAACAGAACCATGACTTAACAATCTATTAAACCCAAAATCCACCCTCCACCATGACAGACAGAATAATAATAATCTTTATTGTCATAAGTAGGCTTACTTTAACACTGCAATGCATTTTACTGTGAAAAGCCCCTCGTCGCCACATTCCGGTGCCTGTTCGGGAACTGTCATGGGAGTGTCCCTTTGAGAAATGTTTTTCTCTTATCACGTGGCTTTAGTGATGACATTGTGTGGGTGGAGCTGGGCTGTGGGATCTGAGTTTTTACTTTCGCTTTGAGTTTTGGAGCTGGTTTGAACTGCACAGGTTGAAAGAAGTATTTCTCTATCTTCATTTTAAAAGCAGATTCCAGACTGTTTGATAACTGAAAAGATATTATTGTTCTCTGGTCGGAATTTAAACCTGCTGCTTGAGACGGTGAACCGAGTATCAATAACAAGTCTGATACCAGCAAGAGTGCCGTGTGCTGGGCCACGCCTTTGAAAAGGGGTTTCTGGTTGTACTTGGATATTGTTATTGAATTGGAACAGTTGAGGGGAAATTCATTAAGGGTTCAACATAGAATACTGTAGTTGATAAAAAATTTTACTGTGTGTTTTAATAAAAATGTTAACTAAATTTTTAGAATAAAGCTTGTTATTTGATTGAAAGGACCGAGAACTCTGTTGAATAACACCTGAATTGCAGGCTCTTGTGCTCATCGTAACCAAAATCAAAAAACGGTTGTAGGTCAGGTGAACTCCATGATATACTTTGGAGTTTTCTAAACCCTGGCCCATAACAGTACAGAGGGGAAATTCAGAATATCCAACTCACCTCACAGAGCATCTTTCAGAATTTGTGGGTGAAAAGCGGAGAGCCCAGAGAAACCCAGCAGACACAGAGAGAACATGCAGACTCGGCACAGACAGTGACCCAAGCCGGGAATCGAAACTAGGCGCTGTGAAGCAACAGTGCTAACCACTGTGCTATTGGATCACCCCAAGACTGCCCCACACGATAAGAATGGGGGGGGGGGGGAAGGTTTAAACTGAAACGGAATTAATACTTATGGGATTGTTCTTTGCTGCCAACGTATCTCTTTGTAACCAGCGATCTCCTAGTCATGTATCGAATCAGAAACTGGACATAGAACATAGAACATTACAGCGCAGTCCAGGAACTTCGGCCCGCTATGTTGCGCTGACCTGTGAAACCACTCTAAAGCCCATCTACACCATTCCCTTATCATCTATATGTCTATCCAATGACCATTTAAATGCCCTTAGTGTTGGCGAGTCCACTACTGTTACAGGCAGGGCATACCACGCCCTTACTACTCTCTGAGTAAAGAACATACCTCTGACATCTGTCCTATATCTATCTCCCCTCAATTTAAAACTATGTCCCCTCGTGCTAGAAATAACCATCCGAGGAAAAAGGCTTTCACTGTCCACCCTATCAAATCCTCTGATCATCTTGTATGCCTCAATTAAGTCACCACTTAACCTTCTTCTTTCCAACGAAAACAGTCTCAAGGCCATGAGCCTTTCCTCATAAGATCTTCCCTCCATACCAGGCAACATTTTGGTAAATCTCCTCTGCACCCTTTCCAATGCCTCCACATCCTTCCTATTATGCGGCGACCAGAATTGCACGCAATACTCCAAATGCGGCCGCACCAGAGTTTTGTACAGCTGCAACATGTCCGCATGGCTCCGAAACTCAATCCCTCTACCAATAAAAGCTAACACACCATACGTCTTCTTAACAGCCCTCTCAACCTGGGTGGCAACTTTCAGTAATCTGTGTACATGGACACTGAGATCTCTGTGCTCATCCACACTGCCAAGACTCTTACCATTAGCCCAGTACTCTGTCTTCCTGTTATTCCCTCGAAAATGAATCACCTCACACTTTTTTGCATTAAACTCCATTTGCCACCTCTCAGCCCAGCACTGCAGCTTTTCTATGTCCCTCTGTAACTTGTAACATCCTTCCGCACTTTCCACAACTCCACCGACTTTAGTGTCATCTGCAAATTTACTCACCCATCCTTCTACCCCCTCCTCCAGGCCATTTATAAAAATGACAAACAGCAGTGCCCCCAAAACAGATCCTTGTGGTACACCATTAGGAACTGGACTCCAGTCTGAACATTGCCCATCAACCACCACCCTTTGTCTTCTTCCAGCTAGCCAATGTCTGATCAAACTGCTAAATCACCCTGAATCCCATGCCTCCGTATTTTCTGCAGTAGCCGACCATAGGGAACCTTATCAAACGGAAGGTTTCAAACTGAAATCCATATGCACCACGTCAACTGCTTTACCCTCATCCACCTGTGTGGTCACCTTCTTAAATACCTCACTAAGGTTTGTGAGGCACGACCTACCCTATCGAAAACCGTGTTGACTATCTCTAATCAAATTATTCCTTTACAGATGATTATACATCCTATCTCTTATAAACCTTTCCAAGGTTTTGCCCACAACAGAAGTTAGGCTCACTGATCTATAGTTACCGGGGTTGTCTCTACTTCCCTCCTTGAACAAGGGGACAACATTTGTTATATTACAGTCTTCCGGCACTATTCCTGTAGACAAAGATGACTTAAAGATCAAAGCCAAAGGCACAGCAATCTCCACCCTAGCTTCCCAGAGAATCCAAGGATAAATCCCATCAGCCCCAGGGGACTTATCTATTTTCGCACTTTCCAGAATTGCTAAACAGAAAACAGATAATTCCTCCTTATGAACCTCAAGCCCTTCTAGTCTAGTAGCCTGACTCTCAGCATTCTCCTCGACAACACTATCTTTTTCCTGTGTGAATACTGACGAAAAAGATTCATTCAGCATCTCTCCTATCTCCTCGGACTCCACGCACAAATTCCCGCTACTGTCCTTGACTGGCCCTACTCTTACCCGCGTCATTCTTTTATTCCTGACATATCTATAGAAAGCTTTAGGTTTATCCTTGATCCTACCTGTCAAAGACTTCTCATGTCCCTTCCTGGCTCTTCCTAGCTCTCTCTCTGTAGGTCCTTCCTAGCTAACTTGTAACTCTTGAGCGCCCTAACTGAACCTTCATGTCTCAGCTTTACATAAGCCTCCTTCTTCCGCTTGACAAGTGTTTCGACTGCTTTAGTAAAACACGGTTCCCTTACTCGACCACTTCCTCCCTGCCTGACAGGTACATACATATCAAGGACACGCAGTAGCTGTTCCTTGAACAAGCTCCACATTTCCATTGTGTCCATCCCCTGCAGTTTTCCTCTCCATCCGATGCATCCTAAGTCTTGCCTCATCGCATCATAATTGCCTTTCCCCCAGATATAACTCTTGCCCTGCGGTATATACCTATCCCTTTCCTTCACTAATGTAAACATACAAAGAACAAACAAACAAAGAACAAAGAAATGTACAGCACAGGAACAGGCCCTTCGGCCCTCCAAGCCCGTGCCGACCATACTGCCCGTCTAAACTACAATCTTCTGCACTTCCTGGGTCCGTATCCTTCTATTCCCATCCTATTCATATATTTGTCAAGATGCCCCTTAAATGTCCCTATCGTCCCTGCCTCCACTACCTCCTTCGGTAGTGAGTTCCAGGCACCCACTACCCTCTGCGTAAAAAAACTTGCCTCGTACATCTACTCTAAACTTTGCCCCTCTCACCTTAAACCTATGCCCCCCCTAGTAATTGACCCCTCTACCCTGGGGAAAAGCCTCTGACTATCCAATTGAATAATCCATAATCGAATTGTGGTCACTATCGCCAAAGTGATCACCTACCTCCAAATCTAACACCTGTTCTGGATCATTACGAAGTACCAAATCCAAAATGACCTCGCCTCTCGTTGGCCTATCTACATGCTGTGTCAGGAAACCCTCCTGCACACATTGGACAAAAATGGATCTATCTAAAGTACTCGAACTATAGCGTTTCCAGTCAATATTTGGAAAGTTAAAGTCCCCCATAACAACTACCCTGTTGCTTCCGCTCCGATCCAGAAGCATCTTTGAAATCCTTTCCTCTACATCTCTGGAACTTTTCGGAGGCCTATAGAAAACCCCTGACAGGGTGACCTCTCC
This sequence comes from Scyliorhinus torazame, assembly GCF_047496885.1. Lineage (NCBI taxonomy): Eukaryota > Metazoa > Chordata > Chondrichthyes > Carcharhiniformes > Scyliorhinidae > Scyliorhinus > Scyliorhinus torazame. The sequence goes on along the minus strand of NC_092725.1, from coordinate 4,636,192 downwards.
TTTCCTGTCTCTAACCTCAGCCCATACTACCTCAGTAGACGAGTCCTCATCAAACGTCCTTTCTGCCACAGTAATACTGTCCTTGACTAACAATGCCACCCCTCCCCCTCTTTTACCACCTCCCCTGAGCTCAGTGAAATATCTAAACCCCGGCACCTGGAGTTGAGAGAAAGCTCTCTAATCAACAGGCAGAGAGAGAGAAAGCGATTCGATGCTGCCTCGTGCCAGGATCTCTTCACAGTACACACCCAAAACAATATGGCACTCTTCACAAGAACGGTCTTCATTCTGGAACTTTCTGTCTGGCCCCACCAATCACAGTCCTCAAAATGAAAATTGTAATTTCCAATTGGCTGCTTGACAAAGTCTATCAAATGCTCATCACCGGTTTTGCCACAGAACCTAAAGGTGATGGCTTGGCTTGCTCCATCACGACAGGGGTCCCAGCTCTGTCTAAAACCTGCAGCTAAACAGAAATGCCAGATGGTGTAGCAAACTTCTAGCAGCTTAACCAGACGACAGGCAGCAGGCAGGAGATAGAAATGAGAACACAGGACGTTCAAAAAGGGTTTTACAACAGTATCTTCACACACAAAACACACACACTCACACTGGCTTACACATCATCCAAAAACTCTCAATTGCACACGCAAAACACACTCATGGACACACACAGGTTCACCCTCCCACAAAGATACTCAAAACACACTCACACACACGCATTCAGACAGAAACACACAAACACAAACTTACATGCACACTCATGCATGCTCACACACACTCACACACCAACATACAGACAGAAACACACGAAACAAATTCACAGGTACTCACGCACATATGCTACAAAACACTCCGACATACATGCATTCAAATACACACAAAAACACACAAACACAAATAGGTTCAATCATATCTCCAAAGGAAAATGTGCGTCGTAACTGACCAATCGTATTACCAACACTCGGTCTATTCACACACATGCACAGTGACCCTGATTTAGATTCTGTTACATTTCCCCTTTACTCTGACCCCACCAATAACTCGACAACTTACGACTTTAGAGCTGCCTATCTCTGCCAGTATAGTTCCCCCTGATGTTACATCCAGCTTCCCACACCCACTGCCCAGATTCGCCTTTCGCGTCCAGTGTACCGTGCAGTCACTCAGTGACGCCCACGGCCCTGGCGACAGGGAGGGAAGTAAACAATCTGAATCCATCTGCAGAATTAAATGCCCAATCCTCGAATTAACAGATCTCCGATCACTATTGCTCTGCCACCTTCCCCCAGGTGGAACTCACTACCTGGACAACCAGAGAGGTGCTCCTATCTGCATTACACAGGTAGACCCTCACTCCCATCACCATTCAGGACTGAGTAGAGAGTAGGATGCCCATAAGAGGACTCTTGTACCACATGTCTGCTTCTTGCCAACAGTCTTGGAGAGGGCCCTGGGTCACTGTCTGAGTGGAGTTTGCACATTCTCCCCATGTCTGCGTAGGTTTCACCCCAACAACAAAAGATGTGCTGTTAGGTGAATTGGCCATGTTAAATTGACCTTAATTGGAAAAGAAAAATAATTGGCGACTATATATTTAATATGTAAACAGTCTTGGAGAGGGGGACCGACCTGGTGTTCCCACAAAACACAGGGATGGGCTTTCCAGGGGAGCGAGGTGCCCTGTCCCACCTCAATCTGACATCCCACAGCCCCCCCCCCCCTCAGCAGCAATGGGCTGGGGTGATGAACCGGCCCTGGCCTGGGCACCGCGGGGTTGGCAAACAGGCAGACGTCACTTGACTCAGAAGTGTGGGCCATGCCTTCTCGGTGCAAGTGACCATTAGATTCTGGCTCAATAAATGGCTGGACAGCACTTTTCAGATGGAGGAACAGACTCAATGAGTCTGAGTCGGAGAGTCACCATTCAATCCGCGAATTAGTTTCAGAGTTCAGTGGAACCACCCAGAGAAACTGAAAATTGGAAATGAATCTCTGAATGGTCACAGTTACAGAGGCAGCTACACCCAGACTGCAGTTGAACCACCCAGAGAAACACACTGACAATTGGAACTGAATCACTGAATGGTCACAGTCGAGTGACGGGTGTCACTGAAACAATGCGAGATCTAGAGATGGGACTGATGGTGTTTGAGTGGACGGCATCCTTTCTGTTATTGTTAGTTGATCAATTTGATCATCACAGTCCAGTGTTTGGAATGAGGTCACATCATCAAAATAATATTTTCTATCACTCAACCCAATGTCGTAATCGCTTTGTTCATATTTTTAAAAATAGATTGAAGGATTTTGCAACCTCAACATCCCTGAGGTGGTTCCACAGGGGAAACATTGAAGAGTTTGGGAATGTATAACCTCAGCGTTTAAGACAGAGACTGTCAGCAGCACGAAAGGACACATCACTTCACACTGAACATGCTTTATCCAATTGATATTGCTGAGAAAATATTCTACCCAATCCTTGCTATTGTTGGAGTTCCTGGTAAGTGACTATCACCATTCAAGTTGTGGAAATCTGTGTGTGAGCAGCTCTCTGATTTTAAACAGTGTCTGAAAATGTTTAATCCTGATCTCGTGCTCACTGTTACACAGACACCTGATCAACGATGTCATTGCATTCCTGTTTTGGCCAATCTAGCACAGCACCTTGTCGCCCTGCCCCCACGTCTGTCCTTGGCCTGCTGCAAGGTTCCAGTGAAGCCCATCGCGAGCCCTCAGGACTCAGCATTGAGTCCAACAACTTTAAACTGGGATATTTCTCCTCCATCCTATCACCCTTGTTTTGTTATAACCTGTTTATTAATCTAATGCAACGGGTCCAAATCTGGAGAGGGTCGAACGCTGACAATGGAATCCTGGGGAAAGTCCAACGCTTGAGAGGGAAGAGTCCTGGGAAACATTGTCAGGGATAGTTTCTAAACCGGTAGAGGATGTATTCCCGGGAATAGTGTGATCTGGGGATGTTCGGAACTTGACAAAGGATAGCTCCTGGGACAGGGTGCCTTACGATTGGTTGAACCTGGGAAGGGTGTATCCTGGCAATGTTCTGGAGACTGGACAGGCTCTATTAGTCCCATGATTAATGAACTGGGGAGGTCCTGCACCTGTTTTATTTTTCCATTGATCATGGAGGATTTCAATAACGAGGTGTGGTGCCCAACTCCATCAGGAGGCCAGTCCAGGGAACGGTCCAATCCGGGTTGTGATCCAATAATTGGGAATGAGGAAGGATGACAATCTCTGGTATATTTCTCTCCTTCTTGGGAAACCTGGCCAGTCTGAGTTAATCCTGTAATCCAGATTGAATGAGAAATGTAACCTCGCCCAAAGATATTTGAATTATAAGTATTTTCCTACCACTGCCATCAAACTGACATGGCAGCATTTCACAGTTTTCAGCTTACCCTTTTTAAATACATTTCCTACTTCCCTCTCTGCAACTCTAATCTCCCACTCCTCCACCAACATCCAGCCCTGTTAGCGTCTGGCTGCTGTTCAGTAAAGAAGCAAGAGTTCTGCTCCTTTCCCAAAACACCTTTATTTCCCTTGAACACACTCTATACAAAACGCTATCACCACACCACACCAAACAAGTGCCACCTGCAAACTCTTTACCTATCAGTGTGAATTGTTGGATATTTAACATGAATAAGATATCGAATTGTAATGTCTCTTAACCTATTCCTTAACGTCCCCCACCACCCACCCGCTGCCCAGTTTATTGTTGCTGAGCTCCTGTCCTTACTGTCGGCTAAGACACAGCGAATGTTAATCAATAATCTCCAAGTTGTTCTTCCTTCTCTCTTTTCAGTTAATGTACTGGGAAGTGCAGTTCTGTGTCGGGGAATTTGTGGCCTCTCTACCTGCACCACTCGCTACCTGTTGGCCATGGCAACAGCAGATCTGCTGTTTATTATCACTCACCCCATACTGACCTTCATCAATGATTATTATTTCCCCTGGAGTTTCCTGTCCCTCACCTCTGTGTGTCGTGTTAACAATGCCCTGCTGTCTGCATCCAGAGACTGTTCTGTCTGGTTCACCCTCACTTTCTCCTTTGATCGACTTGTGGCTATTCGCTGCCAGAAACTGAAAACTAAATATTGCACTGGGAAAACTGCGGCTGTGGTTCTGTCAACAAGCGGCCTTGTGTTCTGTGTAAAAAACATTCCCTGGTACTTTACATATGAGCCTGGAGTAATAATCGACAATATCCACTGGATGTGTCGGTCAAAGAGAAGCTTTTTCACAGACCCCGGGTGGGTTGTATTTCTCTGGTTTGATCAGATTTTAACCCCATTGATCCCATTCTTTTCAATCCTGTTGATCAACGCTCTGACAGTCAGACACATTTTAGTCACCAGTCGAGTCCGGAAGACATTAAGGGCTCAGAGTCAGGGAGAGAATCGCACAGACCCAGAGATGGAGAGCAGAAGGAAGTCAATGATTTTACTCTTCAGCATTTCCGGAGCTTTCATTCTCCTCTGGACGGTATATGTTGTCACATTTTTCGATTTGTATTTGAGTGGATTATATTACCTCACCATTCCCCAATATAATTTACAACAAGTCAGATATATGCTGCAGGGTTTAAATTGCTGCACGAACACATTTATTTACATGGTGACTCTGTCCAGGTTCAGGGAGCAAATCAAGATGATGGTGAAATATCCGGTGATATCAATTATTAAGTTAATCAATAAACAAAACTAACTGATACCCCAAAGCCAATCAGGAACTCCAGCTGCTGAATGACGGTCCCTGAGCCAATCAGGAGCTTCTGCAGTCGATAGGCAGCACCTCAGCCAAACAGAGACTCAATTTACAGACTGCCAGCAGCTCCACCCAATCACTGAGATTTACCGTGTGAGACCCGGAAGGTTCAAACAATCACAGAGCTCAGTCTGTGACTGTGAAACGCCGCAACCTATCGGGGAGCCTTAACTTAATAGTGATTCAATCCTATTGGACAGGAATGTTGAGCCTGTTGGATGACAGTATCTGAGTAACTTTGTAACGTTAAGTTACCCGACCTTGAAAACACACACACACATACATGCACACACACACTCAGACACACACCCACAGACTCGCAGACAGGCACAAACACACCAGACACACACTGACAGACAGGCACAGTCACACACACACGGACACTCACGCACACACGCATACATGCACACACAAACATATGCACACACTCACACAGACACGGACACACACATATGCACAAATTATCTGAAAAGGAAGAATGTGCAGGTGAGAAGGCAGGGGAGTGGCACTCGCTGAATTGCTCACTGGGAGAGCGGAGAACTAGGACAGACACGGTGGCCGAATGGCCTCCTTTGCACTGGAACAATTGTGTGATCCAGTGATGGGATGGACAGACCGACAGATGAAATATGGACATCGATAGACAATGGTCCCTGACCGAGAATCCACAACCAGCAAGAAATATTAATTTCCATCTCTCCGATCAGTTTCCATTGTTCTCCAGACAACTTTGATCAAATTCTCCCTGAAACTCCAAACTTCCCCATAATGCAACCTTGGTTTTATATCTCCATATCTGCGTCTCTGTCACATTTAATTACAAACGTTACCTCAGAGAGGAGCCAACGCTGTGATGAATATCTCAGTGCTTTGCTGACTGATATATGTGGATTTAATTTCCAGATTCCCAGACAGAGAGAGAGAGATGGAGAGATCAACAGATGACACATGGGGAGAGAGTGTGTGTGAGAGAGAGAGAGGGAGACATTGAGAGAGGTAGAAAATGTTCCCCTGATCCTGCTCCCATTTTAACTTGGTGAAGTTTAGTATATATTTTCTCTCCTCACCTTATTGTCCAAAACACATCAGTTCCCCTTTCTGTCTGTTTCATTGAAATTCCCTCTGCGACCTTTCCTGAACACACATAATTGCCTTGTGGAAAATGACGAGGAGCCTCGGCAGTGAGGATGGGAAGGAATGAATTGATAGCAACAGAAACGCTGAACACATTGCAAAAGAACTTTGATTTTAATTGAAACAATTACTTCACCACATCTTCACTGTCCAGTCACAACACTCAGAGATGGTGCCCCACAGGCGAAGATACAGAGGATACTTACGTCCACATTGTCCCCATCAAACACTGGCAGCAAAATTACTGCATGGGGTTACACACAGATTATTGTTCCCACGACTGGCTCCTCATCAAACACCCCGAACTTTGGGACATCCTGGGGCTCAATACAGATTAAAGCTCCCACGACAGTGTCCCCATCAAACACCCCCAACACTGGGACATCCTGGGGTTAAACACAGATTAAAGTTCCCTCTTAGTATCACAAAATAATACAGTAGAAAAGAGACCCTTCGGCCCACCGAGTCTTCACCGACACACGAAAAACACCTGACCTCCCTTCCTAACCCCATTTTCCAGCACTTGGGCCATAGCCCTGAATGTTGTGACGTGCCAAGTATTCATCCAGGTACTTTTTAAAGGATGTGAGGCAACCCGCCTCTCCCACCCTCCCAGGCAGTGCGTTCGAGACCATCACCACCCACTTGGTGAAAAGTGTCCCTCACCTTGAACTTATGTACCTTCCTGACTGACCCTTCAACTAAGGGGTACAGCTGTTCCCTATCCACCCTGTCCATGCCCCTCATAATCCTGTTCACCTCGATCAGGTCGCCCCTCAGTCTTCTCTGCTCCAGAGAAAAGAACACAAGCTTATCCAACCTATCTTCATAACTGAAACTTTCCATCCCAGGCAACATCCGGATGAATCTCCTCTGCACCCCTCTCCCCCCGCAGTGCAATCATAGGCAATACATTCTGGCGACCAGAATTGCACACAGTACCCCAGCTGAAACATCACCAAAGTCCTATACAAATCCAACATGACCTCCCTGCTTTTGTAATCTATGGCTTGATTGATAAAGATAAGTGTCCCGTGTGCCTTTCTCACCAACCTATTAACCTGTCCTTGTGATTTCAGAGATCTATACACAAACAGGCCAAGGTCCCTTTGTTCCTCGGAGCTTCCCAGTCTCAGGCCATTCATTGAATACTTCCTTCTCATATTACTCCTTCCAAAGGGCATCACCTCTGTCATTTGAGAGTACCTTTAAGACATGTGTGTTTATCAGTGATGTTTGAGTGTGGGTGGAGCCTGGCTGTCTCTCAGCGTTTTACTTTCGTGTTAGGCTGTTTGCTACAGTTTGTGTTTTAGTTTTGTTTTCAGTGTTGGAGCTGAAGCCAGATCAAGCAGATGTACTGCTGTTCTCTCTGCCATCAAAAGACTATCTCTTGATCATTTGGTGAATTCAGAATTATAAATATTCTCAGTCGTGAATGTAAACCGAATGTGCTTCCGTTCAAACGTGGTTCTTTTGTCTTCTGGATGTTGTTTGGGAAGTTATTAAGCATTGCTTAGTGTTGTATTCCTTGGCGGTTGTATCTGAATTAATGGTTGCTAAGATGTTCACTGTATGCTTCAAAATGGTTCACTTGAGTTCATAGAATAAACATTGTTTCGCTTTAAAAATTACTTTTCCATTTCTGCTGTACCACACCTGTAGAGTGGGCCGTGAGCTCCCCATTCCACAATCTATTAAAAGTTGTGGGTCAGGGGAACTCCATGATACACTTTGGGGTTCTCTAAACCCTGGCCCATAACACACTGGACACTCGCTTCCAGTCACCAAAGCAGCCGTCTGTCATCAGCCTCTGTCTCCAACAACGAACACAGTTTTGATTCAAGTTACCCTCTGTCCCATGTGCATTTGTATTCTTACCCTGAGGCTGCCAGACATCACTAAGTTATTCCTCACCTTCTGCCAGGAGGATAGACGAATGCAAACCGTTGTAGTAGGCCAGAGGCATGGGGATAGATTAAGACCAGTCGGATATTACTCTGACTAAATGGATGCGGCAGCCGCAGGCATGCACCGACGTGCGCCGGCCTCAAAGGGCAATAAATGCATCAGAACCCATCACACTGATGGGAAAGATAATCCTGCACAGCTCTCACACAATGGTTCAACTCTTAGAGGCCGGAAGATTGAAGGGCGTCCCGGATGGAATGCGCTCGAAATGGGAAGCTAATACTTTACCGTGGGGCAGACATGTGGAAATCTGTAAAGAGTTGAGGGAAAATCCCACAATAGGATTAATGATACGGGGAATGGAGCATGAATGTGTTGTGGACGTGGAGGAGGACAACAGAGGAGGCTTGGCAGAAGACCCACTTGTGAGGGAGGGAGTGAGTGACTGATATGTGGATGGAGCAGGGAAGTATATCGGAGTTGAGCCCCGTACGGAATGGGCAGGGATGTGACTAAATTCAGCCAGCGATACAAACAGTGCACCCTGGTGGTAACGGGCCGTTCCTGCAAGGTTAAAATGGAAATCAGCCCCACCCTTTGCAGCCGCTGCTCTTATGTTAGGAATAAGCTGGATTTGTAAATGGGCCACTAGAGTAGCCCAGGCTGTGGGACAAAGGAACAGAGAGGGTGCAGACGAGGAGGAATTGGAGATGATGTGAATGATATAATACTAACTGAGCGCCGGAAGGCGTTTGTTTAAAGCCACAGGATTCTATTGCTAGCACCTCGGGATCCCATCTCAACTCTGGTTGTAACCACCGACATTGACCTCCTCGCCCTGGACACAGAAGGAGCCGGACATCGCTGACACAAAAAACAATGATCGCGTGTATACTATTGTGAGTGCGTCTGGACACTGTAAATGTAATGTGAGACGTAAGGGGAAGGAGTGATGTAGGTTTTTAAAACGACAGTACCCGGGATGTATGCACAAACGGGACTTTATCCGTTCCTGCGGGCAGCTTATACGAATCACCTGCAATTCGGAAATGCCGAGGCCCTATATCAGTGGGGAAGCCAGGATCGGGAATTACAGGTGATCGGGAAAGCTGGGATTCAGGACACTTACCCCCCAGGCAAGGTGACATTATGTTTTAAAATGGCAGATCAGAAAATGTTAAATACCTCGACAACCCGAATCGCCGTCTTGTAAAATACAAAGTTAGAGGGGACCGTTTAGAAATTCATTGTTTAAACCCCTGCCAGGCACCTAACCGTACTAAAGATCAAGAGGTGATATGTGAGAGATTGTGGGCTTTGTACCAGGGAAGGGAAGCGGGAGGCCAGTCTGCACAGGAGCCCGAGAATCGGGGGGATATTGTAGGAAGCAAGGACCCCACCAGATAACGGTAGGGACCAGGCAGAAACCTACCACCACCAATGTGACACCGGCGAGCCCAGGCTGGGCTACAACCACGAGCCCAAGCTGACCCCCAGGCCCGAATGTGATGAGCAAATCACTGGCCACACAATGGGACACGGGTTAGTCCTGACCCCCACTGACCAGTCAGTGACAATAGTACCTGGATATGAACATGTGAAAGTTATGATTAATCTCACCAACCGACACCTGCCAGCTGAGAGCTACGGCCAGGGATTATTTGTGACCCTGGAGCGGGAAATTCTGGAGGGGAGTGAACTGAAAAATTAGAAGCGACAACAGAGGGAGAGTAGAACTAGCGGTTGGAGGATATGGGGCAGGAGTTTCAACAGTTAATGCCCTTGACATTGCAGAGATTATGAAGAGATTGAGGTTGTGAAAGGACCAATGAGAGCTGCAGTTACGGACATATACCAGGATGGCGGAACGGCTACAGACCTCAGCCAGCGACTCAATCAGCTCGTGTGGAAGGAACTTCAACAGTTGCAGCCATATCGGACAACGATTAACGAGTTAATTGACAGACAGGGTGAGATTTCAGAGAAAGTGCGCAGGGTGCAGGTATGTAACATATATGTGACACACGTGTTACATAGTCTTCAGGCCAACCTACTCCAGCTGGATTCACAACGAGTGCCTAATTCGGTGAGCAATGACCAATTGAAGGCTTGGATAAAAACGGCCCACCCAGCTCCTGAACTCCTGAGGGAATTGACGTTGGTCCGGCACGTTCTCTTTGAGAATGATAACCACACCCTCCTGGTGGGAATGATGTTGCATATCTCCCGGGAAGGGGAGAACAGCACTCACCAGCTTCTCCAGGTGAACATTCCTCTGGGAATGAGGTGTTGGTCAAACTAAAGGATGCCCCTGAAAATACAATCCAAAAAAGAGATATCATTTACTCCATCGACCTCCGGAAATGCAAAGGAGCTGGAACTAACTGGTTGTGCCCACAGACGGCCATTAGCACAGGATATCACTGCCACTACGGACGAGAACTGCACGTTAGCGGTCAAAGTGAACAGCTAGACTGTGTTTAATAGTGTTCAATACTGGATCAACTATTATATTGTGGCGTCACATAGCAACTATACGAAGCGTGGCATTGTGTGTGAATTGCCTGGGCATCATGTTGTTATCCCCTATATATCTGAGGCAATTATAATTGGCCATCATCAGCTAACCCCACTTAGGGATGAGTCCTTCGTGGATGCAGATGACCTCGAGCGTACTGATGATGACCAGCAGACTGACCGATACATCCAGAAGGGACTTCCACGCATCCTGCACTTGCAGGCAGGCTGGGAAGGACTCAAGGAGGACGCCAAACAGATTGACCACCTCCGGAACAAGGGCGGGTGCTGATTAGGACACTCGCCGACGGGGCTGAGGAACTGTTTAAATCACAGAATGTTTCTCTAAGACATGGAATTGGGGACTGAATACCAATATATATCCATGGACACACGGTATATCGTCCATTGTACTAATACTGCGCTGTTTGTACTGATCGTCTTTCTTTATGACACTCTGCTCCCTCAGTTGACGAATTACAAAATGGCGGATGGATAGGTGTCCCCTGGATAAAGAGGAACTGCTGAGGCTCTTACCAAAAGGCCATTCCACACTTAACCCTGAACCAAACAAGTTCAGCATGCCTATTTAATGGCCTATGCTTGGGTTAGCCAAGGGCCAAAAGGGGGTACTGAAGGGGGTCCTGAGATGAGATTCCTTAAAACCAGACAGCTATGATAACACTAGAATACCTCGACATAAGTTAGTTTATTGAGGACGGAAACTAACCATAGAAAATATGTCCAGTGATCATTATTAACCATTAAACATGTATTATTCGAACACAACAGTAACAAGCATTTAAACTCTTGCTGATAGGACCGGTCGCAATGTATGGTGAGATTTAAGCAAGCTAACTTGACTACATTCCTGAGAAAGACAGAATCATACAGAAATAATGAGGTCAGCAGAGACACATCCAGAGGAAGCAGTTCTTATCAGCAACCCCAGAGATCGCGGACTCAGACAAACAATGGTACAGCGAGGGATCATACTATGATAAGAGGAAATGGGAGTGAGGGAGAGCGAAGGACAGCGGATAAAGGGGTCTTGAAAAACCTCAGGTGGCCAGTGGGCAGGACATGACTCCACCATGAGCTGATCACAAATTTGCCATGCTGCCGAAAATAACATTAATTGGTCAAGGTAGAATCGATAGCCACAAGGATTGGACCGAGTCCAGTTGAGGCAGTGATACTGATCTTTTGGAAATTGTAGAACTGTTGAGCCGAAAACAATGTAAAGCAGTGTTGGTTTTTTCACTCATCCCATTCATTCTCCCTCGGACGTTGACCAAGCTTGGAAAATAATGCCGTGTTAACCTAAGTTGCTGTCTCGGCGTGTCTTTGTGATGGCTGTGTCGTACGTAAGAACTCTGAAAATGCACTTACAACACCTACATAAACTATTTGAACTCTCTCTCTAGTTTAACTGAGCCAGTTACACATATGCTCACACGAGAAAGCTGCTTTCACTGTAGATGATATGATGACAAAGATTACGCATTTTCCTCACAGGGATTCGCTCCCCCCAGAAGGAGGCTATTCGTCCCATCTAGAGATGGGACTGATGGCGTTTGAGTGGACGGCATCCTTTCTGTTATTGTTAGTTGCTCACTATGATCAACACAGTCCAGTGTTTGGAAAGAGGTCACGTCATCAAAATAATATTTTCTATCACTGAACTCAATGTCGTAATCGCTTTGTTCATATCTTTAAAAATAGATTAAAGGATTTTGCAACCTCAACATCCCTGAGGTGGTTCCACAGGGTATAAATTAAAGAGTTGGGGAAAGTATAACCTCAGAGTTTAAGACAGAGACTTTAAGCAGCACGAAGGGACACATCACTTCACACTGAACATGCATCGTCCAATTGATATTGCTGAGAAAATATTCTACCCAATCATTGCTATTGTTGGAGTTCCTGGTAAGTGACTATCACCATTGAAGTTGTGGAAATCTGTGTGTGAGCAGCTCTCTGATTTTAAACTGTCTGAAAATGTTTAATGCTGATCTCGTGCTCAGTGTTAGACAGGCACCTGGTCAGCGATATCATTCACTTCAGTACAATGCCTTGAATATTTCTATGGTTTAAATCCCTTTCATCCACTGACAATAAATCGCTCTTTGTAACTCACGGGATCTCTGATCAATGACGTTATTATATTGAGTGGAATCTTGTGCAATGTTAGACTGGTTCTCAGTGAAGGCAATCTCTCTGAAGGAAGGATTCGAGAGATTAAGAACAAAGTCACACTGAGTGTGGGTCACTAACCAGAGTGGAATATCTGACAGCAGTGAACAAGTATTACTGGAATTATCTGTCAGTGTAGAATGGGACTGAGTGTGGGGCACTAACCAGAGTGGAATATCTGACAGCAGTGAACAGGTATACTGGAAGTATCTGTCAGTTTGGAATGGTACTGAGTGTGGGGCACTAACCAGAGTGGAATATCTGACAGTAGTGAACAGGTATTACTGGAAGTATCTGTCAGTGTAGAATTGTACTGAGTGTGGGTCACTAACCAGGGTGGAATATCTGACAGCAGTGAACAGGTATTACTGGAAGTATCTGTCAGTGTAGAATTGTACTGAGTGTGGGTCACTAACCAGGGTGGAATATCTGACAGCAGTGAACAGGTATGACTGGAATTATCTGTCAGTGTAGAATTGTACTGAGTGTGGGTCACTAACCAGGGTGGAATATCTGACAGCAGTGAACAAGTATTAACTGGAAGTATCTGTCAGTACAGAATTGTACTGAGTGTGGATCACTAACGAGAGTGGAATATCTGACAGCAGTGAACAAGCATTAACTGGAAGTATCTGTCAGTACAGAATTGTACTGAGTGTGGATCACTAACGAGAGTGGAATATCTGACAGCAGTGACAAGTATTAACTGGAAGTATCTGTCAATACAGAATTGTACTTAGTGTGGATCCCACGGCACCTTCTCTTGCAATCACAGACGGTGCAACAACTTCTCCTTTACCCCCTCCCGTCGCATGATTCGAGGCAGCAAACTCTCCTTTCAGGTGAAGCAGCGTTTCACTGGCGTCTCCTCCCATTTGGGCGATTGTATTCGCTGCTCCCAATACCATCTCCTCTACACTTGGAGACTAAACGCAGACTGGGCGGCCGCTGTGCGGAACACCTTCACTCACCCCGCACGAATGACCCCAGCCTTCCTGTTGGGGGTCATTTTAACTCAGCACCTTTCCCTCCTGCCCACATGCCTGTGCTTGGCCTGCTGTAAGGTTCCAGTGAAGCCCAACGTGAGCTGGAGGAGCAGCAAATCATCTTCCAAAGAGGCATGTTACAGCCCTCAGGACTCAGCATTGTGTTCAACAACTTTAGATTGGGGTCTTTCGCCTCCATCTTATCGTCCTCGATTTGCTTTATCCAGTTTCTTAATCTAATGAAATGGGTCCGAAACTGGGGAGGGTCTATTCCTGACAATGGAATCCTGGGGAATGTCCACTGTCCACTGACCTCGAGGGAATATTACTGGGAAAAGATTGTCAGGGATTGTTTCCAAACCGGGCGAGGATGTATTCCCGGGAATAGTATGATCCGGGGATGCTCAGAACATGGTGTACTGCTGGAAGAGGTGTTATGGGCCAGGGTTTAGAGAACCCCAAATTGTATCATGTATTTCACCTGACTCGCAACATTTAATAGGTTGTGGTATGGGGAGCACACGGCTCACTCTACAGGTATGGTACAGCAGAAAATGGACCAGTGGTTTTAAAAACAAAACAATGTTATTCTATGAACTCAAGTTAACCTTTTTAACACAAACAGTGAATATCTTAGCAACCAGTAAATCAAATACACCCCCAAAGCATACAACATTAAATAACCTGTATGCTGTCCTTTTACACACAAAAGAATTAACAAACCTTCAAACAGGAGCACATTAGGTTTACATTCAATATTGAGACCTTTTACAATTCTGAGTCCACCAAATGATCCATAGATAGTCTTTGGATGGCAGAGATCAACATCAGTGCAGCTCACTGAAAAAAACACAGACACACCCAAGCTTTCTCTCAAATTGAAACTATAAAGCAGAAGTAGAGCTCAGCTCCACCCACCCTCTGACATCACTCCAGTAACATGAGCAGCTCCATTTCTTAAAGGTACATTTCTTAAACACCTATTTCTTAAGGGTACTCTCACATGACACATCCCCCCCCCCCCCCCAAAAAAAAAAAAATGAAACATCAACTTCAAGATGGTTTCATTTTTCACCTTATCACCATCCTTTAATAAAAGCACACAGTAAATATACTTTTCGTTTCAAAAGATAACACATGCTAACAGGTGTAATAATATAGTCCATTTTTTTCCTTCTTCTTCTTCCTCCAACTGAAACCCATCTCGATTGACAGTCTCTTTGAACAAGAAGGTATTTGCACGAATTTCTCTAGGCCTCAGCATTACTCTTTAAAGTCAGATAATTTAGTTCAATGTGATCACAGTGTCCCTTGCAATACCCCAATACAGGAGCATTGGTTATCACAGCTTTCAGGCTGTCAAATGCCTGTTGAAAGTCCGCTGACCATTGAAATTTTCGACGTTTCTTAAGCAAGTCCATCAGTGGAGAAATCACGCTACAAAACCTTTGCACAAATATTCGATCAAATCCACTCATGCCAAGAAATCGCATTATTTCCCTTCGTCTTGAGGGTATCGAAAACTCCACAAGGAAAGTGACTTAGGCTTTTCAAAATTCACTTATGGCTAGGTTTATCACCAAACCCGCCTCCTGATGTCAGTCGAATGACTCCATTAGATGTTTTAAATGCTCTTTCCATTTCTGTCTGAAAATGATCAGATCGTCGATGTATCCCGCACAATTGGGAAATCCTGAAACGACTGTGTTAGTTAACCGTTGAAAAGTGGCTGGGGCGTTTTTCATGCCAAATGGCATAACTTTGAATTGGTATATACCATCTGGAGTCACAAAAGCTGAAATCTCCTTCGCCCTTTCGGCCAAAGGCACCTGCTAGTAACCTTTAAGTAAATCCAATTTGGATATAAAAACTGATTGTCCCACTTTCTCAGTGCAATCCTCCAAACGTGGGATAGGGTAAGGGTCCGTTCTTGTAACTGCATTCACCTTTCTAGAGTCCGCACACAACCGTTGGGTACCGTCTGGTTTTGGTACCATCACTATGGGTGAGCTCCATTGGCTGCAACCCACTTCAATTATGCCATTTTTAAGCATATTCTCAATCTCTTTGTTACCTGTGCCAATTTTAAAGGGTTAAGTCTGTATGGATGTTGTTTGATTGGAACAGCATTTCCCACATCTGCATCATGTATAGCCAGTTTCGTACTTCCCAATTTATCTCCACAATCTTGCCCATGTGATATCAATAATTCTTTCAGGTCAGTTCATTTTTCCTCTGGAGGGTAACTCACCAACTTATCCCAATTTTGAAGAACATGCTCATTTTCCAATTTAATTTGAGGTATGTCTAAATCTCAGTCATCTGGATCTGTTTCATCACTTTGAGTTAGAATCATTAAAAACGCGTCCTTTTTCTCTCCTTCCCTTTCAAAGTACCTTTTAAGCATATTCACATGACACACTCGGTGATTCTTCCGTCTACCTGGTGTTTAACCACATACTTCACCTCACTTAATTTCCTTTTAATCTGATAAAGTCCACAAAACCTAGCTTTTAAAGGTTCACCTACCACTGGTAACAATACTAAAACTTTATCTCCACTGGCAAAACTACGAACTTTGGATTTCTTGTCCGCTACCCTTTTCATCACATGTTGTGCAACTTTTAAATGTTGGCTAGCCAATTCACCTGCTCTATTTAATCGTTCCCTAAAATTTGACACGTAATCCAATGTAATTTCCGATTTCTGACTCACCAATTTGTCCTCAATCAATTTAAGTGGTCCTCTTACCTTGTGACCAAAAATTAGTTCAAAAGGACTAAATTTCATTGACTCATTAGGAGCATCCCTAATTGCAAACAGTACGAATGGAATTCCTTTATCCCAGTCCTCTGGATAATCGTGACAATAAGCCCTCAACATTGTCTTTAATGTCTGATGCCACCTTTCTAACGCTCCCTGTGATTCTGGATGGTACGCAGTTGATTTAAATTGATTTATTCCTAAGCTAACCATTACTTCTTTGAATAACCTGGAAGTAAAGTTTGATCCTTGATCCGATTGTATTTCTGTGGGTAGTCCATATCTCGTAAAGAATTTATGGAACTCCTCCACAATCTTTTTAGCTGCAATATTACGTACTGGAATAGCCTCTGGAAACCTAGTAGACACATCCATTATAGTCAAAAGATATTGATTCCCACTTTTTGTTTTAAGAAGCGGTCCTACGCAATCAATTAGGACCCTTGTAAAAGATTCCTCAAATGCTGGAATGGTTATTAAGGGGAGCTGGTTTTAGCACTGCTTGAGGTTTCCCTATCACTTAACATGTGTGATATGATTGAAAAAAATTTAACTACATATTTATGTAGTCCAGGCCAATAAAAATGTTTTGGGATTTTAGCTTGAGTGTTCCTTATTCCCAAATGACCTCCCACTGGTACCTCATGTGCAACTCGCAACACCTCCTTTCTATACCCTACCGGCAATACTACTTGATGAACTTCTGCCCACTTTTCATCCGCCTGCATATGTTAAGGTCTCCATTTTCTCATCAAGACATTACTTTTCCGGTAATAACACTTTGGTATACACTCAGATTCCTCTTCAGTGTACGCTTTCTGATACATCTGTTTTATTTCTATATTGTTTTGTTGTAACTCCGCCAATTTTCCTGAACTAAAAATATCCGCCTCATCCTCCACCTGTTCTTGTTCTTTTTCAACCAAATGATCAAAAATCGTTTCTGATAATTGCACTTCCACTTCATCTTCGCTCTTTGATTTCTCCTCTTGTCTTAACCGGTGACTTTGCGAACTTGTTACTACACAATCCGGAAAAATCCCAGGATATTCGACCTTCACACTTCAGTTGTCTGATTTTCCACTGGCTTGTCAACCATAGTAGGCATCACTCCCACTTGCGATCCAGCTATATCATTACCCAAGATAAACTGTACTCCTGGACAAGATAGTTTCTCTATTACTCCTACCACCACTTCACCACTCTTCGCTGCACTTTCCAACCTTACCTTATATAATGGAAGGCTACTCCTCTCACCCTGAATTCCACATATTACCACCTTTTCTGGCAACATTCTTCCCAAACTACATAACTCCTCATCTCTTTCCATTAAAGATTCACTTGCTTCCGTATCTCTTAAAATTGTGACTTATTTACCTCTTCCTCCTGACACAAATGAGTAAACTTTACCACACAAGTAAATTCTTTAAATAGATCTGGCACCTTCTTATCAATCACCTTCTTGATCAGGCTGTACAATATTCCGCACTTCCATCGCTTCACTTGGGCTTTCCTTTACCACTCTCACAAACCCCACTGTCTTATCCTGTTTTACCACATCAGCCTTCCCAGTGCTTTTCTTCAACCACCAACACTGTGACTTTACATGGTCTAGTTTATTACAGTGAAAACATTTGAAACTTTTCATTTCGTTTCCACCCTCCTGGATCTCTTTTTTAATCTGAGGTACACTCTCCTTATTATCTCCCATCAGATCACCTTTACTTTCACCACTTGAGTATTTCTCATATCCCCAGTTTCTATCCCTCACTAGCTGAAACTGATGTCGAAAATCAAGCTTTGATTTACGAACTCATTCATAAACATCTGCCATTTCTGCTGCTAACCTCGCAGTTTTAACCCTCTGCTCTCCCACATGAATTCTCACTTCATCAGGAATTGAATTTTTAAACTCCTCCAAAAGTATTATTTCTCTGCGAGCTTCATACGTTTGGCCTATTTTCAACGCCCTTATCCACCTATCAAAATCTCTCTGTTTGAAATTTTCAAACTCCATGAATGTTTGACCAAATTCTTTCCTTAAATGTCTAAACCTTTGTCTGTAGGCTTCTGGCACGAGTTCTTATCCACCTAAAATGGATTTTTTAACCTCCTCATGCATCCCAGATACCTACTCCGGTAGTGACGCAAACACTTCACTCGCTCTACCTACCTGCTTTGTTTGAATCAGTAATACCCACATGTCCTGTGGCCATTTCATTTGTTTAGCTACCTTCTCAAATGGAATGAAAAAGGCTTCCACCTCCTTCTCGTCAAACCATGGCAATGCTTGGTCATATTGAAACAGATCCCCTCCAAGCCTTCGAGGTAGGCACTGTTTTTCACTATCCTCATCACTATCATTCAACTGTACGTTTCCCTTTACATCTGCCAATTTTAAATGACTGTTATGTTTCATGGCCATTTTCTGAAGTTCAAACTCTCTCTCTTTTTCTTTTATCTCAA
Source organism: Scyliorhinus torazame (assembly GCF_047496885.1). NCBI lineage: Eukaryota > Metazoa > Chordata > Chondrichthyes > Carcharhiniformes > Scyliorhinidae > Scyliorhinus > Scyliorhinus torazame. The sequence continues at coordinate 4,617,428 of NC_092725.1, read as the reverse complement.
TGCATATTCAAGCTGCTTTAATTCTTTTTCATGTTCAAGTTGCTTAATCTGCAACTGGATCTTTGCCATTTCTAATGAGTCAAAATGTATCTCAGGCAAATTTAAATGCTCAGCTACCGCGGTAAGTACCTCATCTTTTCGCATTTTGTCAGTTAATGTGAACTGCAATGTTTTTGACAAATCTAAAAGTCTGCTTTTAGTTTCTGTCCATAAGGTACTGCGTGTGACCGCCTCCTCCCCCAAAAACCTCTGAGCCTCTGAAAGAACCATTGTCCACAACACACTCCCCACTTAAACTGAAATATCACACCTGAAAAGCAACCACAATATGCTCATCCCTCACTGTCTTTAAGTTCACTAATCCAATCCAATAGATAGACGTTTATCCCCCTCGAGACCCCAATTGTTATAGGCCAGGGTTTAGAGAACCCCAAAGTGTATCATGGGGTTCACCTGACCCACAACATTAATAGATTGTGGTATGGGGGGACACGGCTCACTCTGCAGGTATGGTACAGCTGTAAATGGACCAGTGGTTTCTAAAACAAAACAATATTTATTCTATTAACTCAAGTTAACCTTTTTAAAACAAACAGTGAATATCTTAGCAACCCGTGAATCAAATACACCCCCCAAAAATGCAACACTAAGTAACCTGTATGCTGTCCTTTTACACCCAAAAGACGGAAGAAACCTTCAAACAGGAGCACATTAGTTTTACATTCAATACTGAGACCTTTTACAATTCTGAGTTCACCAAATGATCCATAGATAGTCTTTGGATGGCAGAGATCAACAGCAATGCAGCTCACTGAAAAAACACAGACACACACAAGCTTTTTCTCAAACTGAAAATAAAAAGCTGAAGTAGAGCTCAGCTCCACCCACACTCTGACATCACTCCAGTAACATGAGCAGCTCCATTTCTTAAAGGTATATTTCTTAAACACCCATTTCTTAAAGGGTGCCTTACGAATGACTGAACCTGGGAAAGGTTTGCCCTGGGAATGTTCTGAAGACTGGACAGGCTCTATTTGTCCCATGATTATGAACTGGGGAGGTCCTGCATCAGTTTTATTTTTCCATTGATTATGGAGGATTCCAATAATCCAGGGGTGTTCCCAACTCCATCAGGATTCCAGTCCAGGGAACGGTCCAATCCGGGGTGTGATCCTATAATTGGGAATGAGGAAGGATGACAATATCTGGCGTATTGCTATCCTGCTTGGCAAACCTGGCCAGTCTGAGTTAATCCTGTAATTCAGATTTAATGAGAAATGTAACCTCTCCAAAATATATTTGAATTATGAACATTGTCCTACCACTGACATTCTATGACAGGGCTGCAATCTACAGTTTCCCCCCTCTCCCTTCTTAAAGTATTAAGATAATTTTCTACTTCCCCCTCTGTACCCACTCATTTACCAACACCCGCACCCCCACCTACCCACTGCCCAGTTTATTGTTGCTGAGCTGCTGTACTTGCTGTCCGTTCAGACACAGAGAAAGCTTAACCAGTCATTTCAAGGCTCTTCTTCTCTCTTTTTCAGTTAATTTGCTGGGAATTACGATTTTGTATTGGGGAAGGTGTGGCCTCTCTACCTGTACCACTCGCTACCTGGTCGCCATGGCAACGGCGGATCTGCTGTTTATTATCACTGAGCCCATACTGAACATCATCAGTGGTTATTATTTCCCCTGGAGTTTCCTGTCCCTCACCTCTGTGTGCAGTGTCAACAATATCCTGTTGGCTGCATCCAGAGACTGTTCTGTCTGGTTCACGCTCACTTTCACCTTTGATCGATTTGTGGCTATTCGCTGTCAGAAACTGAAAACTAAATATTGCACCGGGAAAACTGCCGCTGTGGTTCTGTCAACAAGCGGCCTCCTGCTCTGTGTAAAAAACATCCCCTTGTACTTTATATATGAACCTGGAGTGGTAATCGACAATGTCCAGTGGATGTGTCGGTCAAAGAGAAGCACTTTGACTGACCCCGTGTGGGTTGCATTTCTCTGGTTTGATCAGGTTGTAACCCCATTGATCCCATTCTTTTCAATCCTGTTGATCAACGCTCTGACAGTCAGACACATTGTACTCACCAGTCGAGTCCGGAAGGCACTGAGGGCTCAGAGTCAGGGAGAGAATCGCAGAGACCCAGAGATGGAGAGCAGAAGGAAGTCAATGATTTTACTCTTCAGCATCTCTGGAGCTTTCATTCTCCTCTGGACGATTTATGTTATAAAATGTTTCTATTTTTATTTGAGTGGATTATATAACCTCACCCTGCCGCAATATAGTTTCCAACAAGTCGGATATATGCTGCAGAATTTAAATTGCTGCACAAACACATTTATTTATGTGGTGACTCAGTCCAGGTTCAGGGAGCAGATCAAGATCCTGGTGAAATATCCGGCTACATCGATAATCAAATTAATGAAGAAAGAAAATTGACTGACAGCCCCTCAGCCAATGAGGAGCTCCAGCCGCTGACTGACCGCCCCACAGCCAATCCATACTCTGCGACTCGACTGACAGTTGCTGAAACCAATCAGGGAGTTCCACCTGCTGGCCAGGAGGCAGCTCAGCCAATCTAGTTCCGTCCGCGGACTGACAGCGGCTCCTTCCAATCACGGAGCTCCACCGCGTGAGACTCAGAAGGCTCAACCAATCAGGTAGCTCAATCTGTGACTGGGAAACGCCTCAACCTATGAGGGAGCCTGAACCCAATAGTGATTCAATCCTATTGGACAGGAATGTTGTGCCTGTGGGATGACTGTTTCTGAGTAACTTTGTAACGTTAAATTACCCGACCGAGTACGTTTCTTTTAGAAAATATTTTATTGAGTCATTTAGAATTTTAACAACTTCAACCATCAAATTTCAACAACAAGAGAAACACAACAATAGAACCAACAGCCCTCCTAGAACAAACACCAGCCAACATAGCTTACCAAACAGTGCCACCTTCCCCAGCCCCCTTCCATTGGTTCTCCTGTCGTTACTCGTACCCCATTGCCGCCCCTTTCGCTTCCACTCCTCCCTGCCCATCTCCCCCTGCTGACAGCTTGACACCTGCCAGATACCCCACAGCCTCGGACACGCACAAAACATATGGACATGGTCTGCAGGACGCCCCGCACAGCGCCCACCTCAAAGACCCTGCTCATCCGTGCCACCGCCATATGTGCCCTGTGGACCACCATAACCTGTATCAGGCTGAGCCTGGCACACGACGAGGATACATTAACTCTCCTCTGGACCTCCTCCCATACCCCAGCCTCCAACTCCCCACCCAGCTCTTCTTCCCACTTTCTCTTCACCTCACTTATAGGGCCTCCCTCCCACTCCATTGGCTCCTTGTAGATCTCTGAGACCTTCCCCTCTCCAACTCCTGTTCTCGACACCACCTCATCCTGCAGTCCACTGCGCGGCAGGTGCGGGAAGGTCGAAACCTGCCTCCACGCAAAATCCCTCACCTGCAGATACCGGAACCTATACACACCTGCCAACTCACACTCCTTCTCCAGCTCCTCGAAGCCCGGGGAATCTTCATCAAAAAACAGATTTCCAAATTTCTCGAGCCCTACCCGCTTCCACCTCCGGAGCACCACCCCCCCCCTCCCCCCACCCAGCGCCCCACCCCACACTCCCCCGGGGCAAACCGGTGATTATCACATATCGGCGCACACACCGACGCCCTCTCTAACCCCATGTGCTGCCTGCACTGTCCCCAGATCCTCAGGGTTGCCACTGCGACCGGGCTAGTGGACTCCCAAGCCGGCGAGAAGGACAGAACTGCCGTTACCACTGCCCCTAAAACCTTGTCCTTACATGATGCCACCTCCACCCATTCCCAAAGAGACCCCTCCCCCACTGCCCACCCTGACCATCGCAATATTCGCCGCCCTATGGTAATCAATAAAATTCGGAAGAGCCAGCCTCCCCACCCTAATTCCCCGCTCCAGGAACACCTTGCCTGGTATAGCAAACGAACCCAGTCCGCAAAGCCCTGCCCAAACCCAAACCGCCCCCCGACCTCCCACAAGTATTCCTACTCCACCCAATCAATGGCCTTCTCCACATCCATGGCCATCACCACCTCAACCTCACGCCACTCTGGAGGCATCATAATCACATTAAGTAACATCCTAATGGTGGTCGCCAAATGCCTCCCCTCAACGAACCCCGTCTGGTCCTCTCCTATTACCCCTGGGACGCAGTCTTCGATCCTCGAGGCCAGGACCTTCGCCAATAGTTTTGCATCTACATTTAACAGGGAGATTGGCCGATATGATCCACAACATTCCGGGTCCTTATCTCGCTTTAAAAGGAGAGAGAGATCGACGCCTGTGGCAATGTCGGGGGGAGAACTCCCAACGCCTTTCTGTCATTGAAGGACCTTACCAAGAGCGGTCCCAACACCCCTGAGAACGCCTTGTAAAATTCCCCCGGGTACCGATCCCGGGGCCTTACCCGATAGCATCGCCTCCAGCCCCTCTACTACTTCTACTAGCCCAATTGGGGCCCCCAGGCGCTCCACCAGCTCCTCATCAACCTTTGGGAACTCCAAGCCTCCCAGAAACCGCCTCATTCCCTCCTTCCCGACTGTGGGTTCCGATGTATAATTTGCTATTAAAGTCCCGAAACACCCCTTTCACCTCCGCTGGGACCAGGACCGTATTTCCCCCTGTGTCCTTCACTTCCCCAATCTCTCTCGCTGCCTCCTGCTTCCTCAACTGGTGTGTTACCATCCTTCTCGCTTTCTCCCCATACTCACGCACCACCCCTCTCACCCTTCTCAACTGCCCTACAGCCTGACTCATAGATAACAGTCCGAATTCCATTTGTACCCTTGGGCGTTCCTTTAGCAGCCCTTCCTCCAGGGCCTCTGCATATCTCCTGTCCACCTGCAGGATTTCCTCCACTAGCCTTTCTATCTCCACCCCCTCCGCCTTCTCTCTATGTCTCCAAATCGAAATAAACTGCCCCCTGACCACTGCCATCAGTGCACCCCATACCGTACCTGCCGAATCCTCCCCCGTGTCATTAATCTCTACATACCCCCGGTTGGTCTTCGTCACCCGCTCGCACCCCTCTTCCTCCGCCAACAGTCCCACACCCAACCTCCATGGCGGGCACTGGGACCCCCCTTTGTTCACTCGTAAATCCACCCAGTGTGGGGCATGGCCAAATTCTCGACATCCACCATCCCTGCCAACAGCGTCTTATCCAACATGAAGAAATCTACTTGGGAGTACACTTTGTGCACAGGGGAGTACAACGATAGTTCTTTGGCCCTCGACCTCCCAAATCTTCATGGATCCATCCCCACCATGTGCTCCATGAATCCCCGAAGCTCCTTAGCTGCTGCCGACATCCTCCCCGACCTCGGGCTCGACTGGTGCAGTCTCGGATCCAGGAGCGTATTAAAGTCCCCCCCCCCCCCCCACGTCCCCTCCCCGCCTTAATCAGCCTATTAGTGTCCAGATCTGGAATCTTCCCCAGCACCCGCCTCATAAATCCACATCGTCCCAGTTCGGGGCACTCATAGTTACCATCCCGACCGGCAGCCCCTCCAGTTTCCCGCTTACCACAACGTACATTCCCCCAGAGTCCGTCACTACATTTTCCCATCTGGAACGCCACCCGCTTATTGAACAAAATCCCCAGCCTCTTCATTTTCGAGTCCAATCCCGAATGAAATACTTGCCCAGCCCAGCCATTCTTCAGCCGAATCTGCTCCCCCACCTTCAGGTGAGTCTCCTGTAGCATGGCCACATCCGCCTTCAATCGTTTTAAGTGTGCGAACGCACAGGCCCTCTTGACAGGCCCATTCAAACCTCGCACTTCCACGTGATCAGCCTGGTCGGGGGGCACCCTGCCCCCCCCCCTCCTCCCCCGCGGACCAAACATAGTCCCTATTGGGCGAAGTTGATTTTCTCCACCTGGAGAGATTCCGAGAGGTCGGACAGCCAGTCGGCAGCTTTGGGTGGTGCTGCCGATCGCCAACCGAACAGGATTCTATGGTGGGCGATCAGGGAGGCAAAGGCAAGGGTGTCCACCCTCCTCCCCAGGAATAGATCCGGCTGGACTGAAACCCCGAAAACCGCCAGGTTCGGACATCGCTCCACCCTCACCCCCACCACCTTGGACATTGCCGCAAAGAAGGCTGTCCAGTACTCCACAAGTCTGGGGCAGGACCAGAACATGTGGGCGTGATTGGCTGGGCGTCCTTGGCACCGTTCACATCTGTCCTCCGCCTCCGGGAAGAACCTACTCATACGGGTTCTTGTTAAGAGGGCTCTATGTACCACTTTTAGTAGCGTCAGGCTGAGCCTTGCGCAAGTGGAGGTGGAGTTGATCCTATGCAGTGCTTCCCTCCAGAGTCCCCACCCTATTTCAATCCCCAGGTCCTCCTCCCACTTCATTCTTGTTGCATCCAGTACGGTGTCGGCCCCTTCTACCAGTCGGTCATACATGTCACTACAGTTTCCATTATCTAGTATGCTTGCGTCCAGTAACTCTTCCAGCAGTCTCTGTCGTGGTGGTTGTGGGTATGTCCCTGTCTCCTTTCGTAGGAAGTATTTAGTTGCAAGTACCTTAGCTTGTTCCCCCTGGCTCGCTGGAATGTCTCTGTCAGTTCGCCCAGTGTTGCGATCCTGCCGTCCGTGTATAGGTCCCTGACTGTCAATGTCCTTCTATCCTGTCCCCACATTTTGAAGGTGGCGTCAGTCAGCGCTGGCGTGAACCTATGGTTGTTGCAGATGGGAGCTTTACCCGACATTCTGGTCAGGCCAAATTGTTGCCGTAGTTGGATGCAGGAGTGGAGGGTGGCTATTACCACTGGGCTGCTGGACTGCTTTTTGGGTGGGGATGGGGTTGGGAGTGCCACCGTGGCGAGGGCCCGGAGGGAGGTCCCCATGCAGGAGGCCTCTTCCGCGCGCACCCACTCAGCTTCTGGCTCCTTGATCCGTCACCTTATTCGCTCGGCCGTCGCCGCCCAGTGGTTAAGTTGTAGGTTTGGGAGGGCAAGCCCCCCCCACCTGGATTTTGTTTTTTGTAAGAACTTCTTTGGGATCCGAGCATCCCCCCCCCCCCCCCCCCCCCCCATACGAACACCATGATTATTTTGTCCAGCACTTTGAAAAAGGCCTTGGGGATGTCGATCGGAATGGATCTAAGTAGGAAGAGGTACCTGGGCAGTACGTTCATTTTGATCGTCTGGACTCTCCCTGCGAGGGAGAGTGGGAGTGTGTTCCATCTTTGCAGGTCCTTTTTTACTTCCTCTGTCAGACTGGTGAGGTTCCATTTGTGGATCCCTTTCCAGTCATGGGCTATTTGGATCGCCAAGTAGCGGAATTTGTGTCGTGCTTGTTTAAACGGCAGTCCCGTTAGGGCTGCCCCCCACCTACTTGTGGGTGTACCGGGAAGATCTCGCTTTTGCTCATGTTGAGTTTGTAGGCCGAGAAGGCGCCAAACTCTTTCAGGAGCGTGATGATTCCGTCCATGCTGCTCTGTGGGTCCGAAATGTAGAGGAGCAGGTCATCTGCATAGAGTGAGACTCTGTGCTCTCTGCCTCCCCTTCGGATCCCCCTCCAGCTTTTTGCTGCTCTGAGCACGATTGCTAGTGGCTCGATCGCTGGAGCGAACAGCTGCGGGGACAGTGGGCATCCTTGTCTGCTGCCCCTGTGCAGCTGGAAGTATCAGGAGTTGGTGTTGTTGGTCCGTACGCTCGCCATGGAAGCGTTGTATAGGAGCTTTACCCAGGAGGTGAACCCTGTTCCAAGCCCGAACCGCTCCAGGACCTCTATGAAGTATTTCCATTCGACTCTGTCGAAGGACTTTTCTGCATCTAGGGAGACGATCACCTCTGGTGTTCTCTCCCCGGAGGGCGTCATTATCACGTTCAGCAGGCGCTTGATGTTAGAGGTAAGCTGTCTACCTTTGACAAAGCCCGCCTTGTCCTCTGCGATCACCTCAGGTACACAGTCTTCTAACCTTTTGGCTAGGATTTTGGCCAGTATTTTTGCGCCTGCATCCAGCAGTGAGATGGATCTATAGGACCCACATTCCGTTGGGTCTTTGTCTTTCTTAGGTATCAGCGAGATTGAGGCCTGTGCTAGCGTGGACGGCAGTGTGCCCCGAGCTAGCGAGTCTGTGAACATCTCCCGCAGGTGCGGGGCCAGTGCTATCGCAAATCTTTTGTAGTAGTCCGCTGGGAACCCGTCCGGTCCCGGCGCCTTCCCCGCCTGCATGGAGCTTATGCTGTCCATGATCTCTGCCAGTGCTAGTGGTGCTTCCAGGCCCCGTTTTGTATTCTCCCCCACGACTGGAACGTCCAGTCCATCAAGGAACCGTTTCATCCCGGACTCTCCCATTGGGGGCTCTGAGGTGTACCGCTCTTGGTAGAAGGCCTTGAAGGTTTTGTTGATCTTTTCTGGTTCTGATTCTAACGTGCCTCTGGTTTCCCTGATTTGTGCAATTTCTCTGGCGGCTGCCTGCTTTCTCAGCTGGTGTGCCAACAGGCGGCTGGCTTTGTCTCCGTGTTCGTATAGGGTCCCACGTGCCTGGCAGAGTTGGTGCACTGCTTTCCTGGTGGAGAGAATGTCAAAGTTCCTTTGTAGCTCTTTCCTCTCCGCTAGGAGCTCTACGCTCGGGGGTTCGGAGTAGTTATGGTCTACCTCCAGTATGGAGTCGACCAGATGCTGCCTAGCTGCCCTTTCCTCCCTATCTCTTCGCGCTTTGAAAGTGATAATTTCCCCTCTTAGTACGGTCTTTATTGCTTTCCAGAACGTGGAGGGTGAGAGCTCCCCGTTCTGGTTGTTCTCTGTGTACTCTGCAATGGCCCTTGATAACCTTTCGTTGAAGGCCTTTTCCGCTAGTAGGGCGACGTCCAACCTCCAGGTGGGGCGTTGGGCCCTGCCCGTCTCCAGCCTTGCGTCCATGTCGCGTGGAGTGTGGTCTGATATCACAATTGCGGATTATTCCAACTTGTCTATCCCCGGAAGCACTGTTTTCCCCACCACAAAGAAGTCAATTCAGGTGTATACATTGTGTACTGGGGAGAAGAAGGAGAATTCCTTCTCCCCCGAGTGGGCGAGCCTCCAGGGGTCCACTGCTCTCATCTGCTCCATAACATGACTGAGTTCCCTTGCCATGCTTGAGGTTTTCCCCGTTTTGGGGTTTGATCTGTCTGTCTTTGGGTCCTGTACACAGTTGAGGTCCCCCCACCCCTCTCCCCCCATGATTAGTCGATGCGTCGCTATGTCAGGGATTTATGCCATGGTCTTCTTGATGAAGCTTGTGTCATCCCAGTGGGTGCGTACACGTTAATTAGTACGACCGGTGCCCATGCAGGGCCCCGCTGACCATGATATACCGTCCCCCTGGGTCCGTAACCGTCTTTGTCGCCCTAAACATCGTCCTCTTGCCGATCAATATCGCCACCCCCCTGGCCCTTGTCCCATAGCAGGAGTGGTAGGTCTGTCCCACCCAGCCCTTTCTTACCTACAGTCGGTCCTGCTCTCTCAGGTGTGTCTCTTGGAGGAAGACTATGTCGGCCCTCATATTTCTTAGGTGGGTGAGGACTCTGGATCTCTTCACTGGGCCGTTCAGTCCCCTCAAGTGGATAGAGCTGTGAAGAAGGCCTATGGTGTGCTCGCGTTCATTAACAGAGGGATTGAATTTAAGAGCCGTGAGGTGATGATGCAGCTGTACAAAACTTTGGTAAGGCCACATTTGGAGTACTGTGTACAGTTCTGGTCGCCTCATTTTAGGAAGGATGTGGAAGCTCTGGAAAAGGTGCAAAGAAGATTTACCAGGATGTTGCCTGGAATGGAGAGTAGGTCTTACGAGGAAAGGTTGAGGGTGCTAGGCCTTTTCTCATTAGAGCGGAGAAGGATGAGGGGCAACTTGATAGAGGTTTATAAGATGATCAGGGGAATAGATAGAGTAGACAGTCAGAGAATTTTTCCCCAGGTGGAACACACCATTACAAGGGGACATAAATTGAAGGTGAAAGGTGGAAGATATAGGAGGGATATCAGAGGTAGGTTCTTTACCCAGAGAGTAGTGGGGGCATGGAATGCACTGCCTGTGGAAGTAGTTGAGTCGGAAACATTAGGGACCTTCAAGCAGCTGTTGGATAGGTACATGGATTACGGGAAAATGATATAGTGTAGATGTATTTGTTCTTAAGGGCAGCACGGTAGCATTGTGGATAGCACAATTGCTTCACAGATCCATGGTCCCAGGTTCGATTCCGGCTTGGGTCATTGTCTGTGCGGAGTCTGCACGTCCTCCCCGTGTCTGCGTGGGTTTCCTCCGGGTGCTCCGGTTTCCTCCCACAGTCCAAAGATGTGCGGGTTAGGTGAATTGGCCAATGATAAATTGCCCTTAATGTCCAAATTGCCCTTGGTGTTGGGTGGAGGTGTTGAGTTTGGGTAGGGTGCTCTTTCCAAGAGCTGGTGCAGACTCAAAGGGCCGAATGGCCTCCTTCTGCACTGTAAATTCAATGATAATCTATGATTAATCTAGGACAAAGGTTCGGCACAACATCGTGGGCCGAAGGGCCTGTTCTGTGCTGTATTTTCTATGTTCTATGTTCTTACGCTCCAGGTGACTATCCTGGTGGGGGGCTTCTGCCCCCTCGCTCCTGTGGAATTAACCATACTTACCTGGTGGATGCCCCCCTGCCCTCCGGGGTTCCCCTTTGTTAGGGGGCCGTCCAGGATGGCCGCTGTCACTGCTCTCTCCATGCGGTCGGGTCCCTGCGCTCCAGGGTTTCCCTTTGTCCCGGGGGCACCCGACACGGCCACCCATTGAGTGTCCGGCATGCGGGTAGTCCCCTGCACTCTGGGGACTCCCTTCGCCCAGAGACCGTACTGGGTGGGTGCAGCGATTCCTTGTCTCGAGCCCTTGTTGTGGCACTTTGTAGCCAATTCCTTTTCAAGCCCTGTTTGTCCCTCCTTCCCTGTGTCGCCCCTCCCCAGTCTCTCCTTCCCTGTGTGCCCCCCCCCCCCCTCCTGGTGTCTCCCCTTTCCCCCCTCTCCCTTGTTCCACTCCTTTGCCCCTCTTTCCCCTGTTCCTATCCCAGTTTGCTCTCCCGTCTCTGTTGAGTGGACCCCCCCCCCCCCCCAATCTCCAGCCTGGCGCCTCCCCCCCTGTTGGGGGTGCGCTGCGGCCCTGCTTTGTTGCATGCCCCGGGCGCTCGCTTTCCCGCTAGCACGGTGCCCCCCCCTCCCGGAGTTACTGTCTCCCTTCTCCCCTGCCCGGCCTGCACGGTTTCTGCCCGCTCTTCCCCTATCCTACCCTGCACTTCTCTTGCTTGCTCTCCCTTCTCCGCTACTCTCGTTCCCTCGTGCTGGGGCCTGGCCTCCCACCTGAAGCAGTCCATCGGGCAGGGGTCTGTTCTTAGTTCAGGGTGCGCTCGCCGTGGCGGGGTTGGTGGGGGACGCTGCTGGCTTTGCCTCACCCCTCCCCTCTCCCCCCACCCCCCTCGTCGGAGTGTTGTTGATCCCTGCCAAGGGCCCCTCATTTCTACCTTCGCTGGTGGTTTTCCATCCCGTGTTCCTCGACAAACGTATTTGCTTCAGCAGGGTCTGTAAAGAAGTATTCTCTTTCTTGGTATGTGACCCAGAGTTTCGCTGGGTACAGCATACCAAAACGAACGTTGCTCTTGTGAAGAGCTGCTTTCGCTCTATTAAACTCAGCCCGTCTCCTGGCTAGGCCTGCCCCAATGTCCTCGTAAATTCTAATGGCATGTCCTTCCCATTTGCAGGTTCTGTTTTTCCTGGCCCAGCGTAGGATTGTTTCCCTATCTTGGTATCGGTGCAGTTTAGCTATAACTGCTCTCGGGTGTTCCCCTGCTTTGGGCTTCGGGCGCAGCGACCGGTGTGCTCTGTCCATTTCTGGTGGGCTGGGAAAGGTTTTCCTTCCCACTACGTTGCCCAGCATGTCAGCCACGTATGACGTGGGGTTTCTACCCTCGATCCCCTCCGATAAGCCCACTATCCTGACATTTTGCCTCCTCGAGCGGTTTTCCTGGTCGTCCACTCTGCCCTTCAGGCTCCCCTGTGTTGTGCGCAGTCTCGCCACCTCCCTCTCCGGGGCCGTGATCCGGTCGCTCATGTCAGTCGCTGCTTTCTCCAGCTCTTTGATGGTCGCCTCTTGGGCCTCCAGTTTCTTCCCTTGGGCGTCCAATTTCTCCTCTGCTCTGCCCAGGGCCTGCTGCACCTCCGTCAGGGCCTTGGCCATTGCTGCCTGCACTGCGGCCTCTATGTCTACCCTAGCCTCTGCCTTGTTTACCTGCTGATGTTCCCTCAGCGCGTCGGCAAAGGCTGCCTTCCAGGTCCAGCTCCCCCCTGGCCCCGGGGGAGACGGCACCTGTCTGCCCAGCTCTTTTTGATCCGACGATACTTCCGTTCTGCCGCTTTGCTCGCTGATTGGCTCATCTGAACTGGCTCGCCCATTGCCCCGTCTGCCTTTGGTGCCCCTTCTCCCTCTGCTTTGGCTCCCTTCTGGCATTTTTCCCCCCTTTTCTATTTCCTCCCCCCCCGCCCTCTCATTTATTTATTTATTTTCTCTCTCCCTCCCCCCCCCCCTTCCCTTTTTCTTCTCCCGTTCCTTCTCTCCTTTACCACTTTATTTTTCCCTCTCTTATAAAATTCTCCTCAGGTGAACTTGTTTTGGGTGAGAACAAGAAGAGTGCAAAAAGAATTGAACAACTTTTTCAAAAATGTTTTTTTTTTAATCCGGAGGCCCCCTGAAAAAAGGCCCGACTTCAGAGCTTATGTATATTGACAACTGGATTGATCAGCATTTGGGATGTGCTGTGTTTTGCTGACATTTTTCTATCTTTTTTAAACGAGGAACTTTTTTTCTGGAAACACTGAATCATTGTCACTGATTCACGATGGACTGGATGGAGCATTGTGTCCAGTTCTGGACACCTCACCTTCAGCATCAAAGGGGCAGACATTACAGACGGCGCAGGAAGTGGTTCAGGATGATATGGGGTTAGAATAGTTGGGTGGTTATTTTTGACTGGTGCAGACACGATGTCTGAAGGACCTTTTCTGTGCTCTGCACCTCTAGACTGTATGACTGTGGGTGTGGGGGTGAGAAACCTCAGGGACATCAGTAGATTGGAGAAACTGTGGCTGGGTGTGATCCTGATGTGGACACACTTTTTTATCATAGAATTTACAGTGCAGAAGGAGGCCATTTGGCCCATCGAGTCTGCACCGGCTCTTGGAAAGAGCACACTACCCTAGGTCAACACCTCCACCCTATCCCCACAACCCAGTAACCCCACCCAACACTAAGGGCAATTTTGGACACTATGGGCAATTTATCATGGCCAATCCACCTAACCTGCACATCTTTGGACTGTGGGAGGAAACCGGAGCACCCGGAGGAAACCCACGCACACACGGGGAGTATCTGCAGACTCCGCACAGACAGTGACCCAATTCGGAATCGAACCTGGGACCCTGGAGCTGTGAAGCAATTGTGCTCTCCACAAGGCTACCGTGCTGCCCTTACCCGTCCATCCTGAAGCAGAGTTTAGCAGAGGCCACTCTGGGACTGGGTGTGATCCTGATGTAGTGCACAATTACCCGTCCATCCTGAAGCAGAGTTTAGCAGAGGCCACACTGGGGCTGGGGGTGATCCTGATGTAGTGCACAATTACCCGTCCATCCTGAAGCAGAGTTTAGCAGAGGCCACTCTGGGGCTGACGGGAACTAAAATGCTGATTTCTCTCACAACGATGCACTCCTGTCTGTTACAGGAAAGCATCAAACCCGTCTGAGTGACGTGTACCTTCACCAGAATGATACCGACACCTCAATGATTCATTTACAAAGTGAGAGGGCACAAACTAGGTTTGTGTTCCCAGGAATTGGGAAGGGTCAGGGATGAATTCACCAAAGTTTGGGACAGACCATTTCTGCAGGTTGGGGAATCTCAGACTGGGAGGGGCTAGTTTAAACATTCGAGCAGGACCTTTAGGAGTGAAGTTTAGATTCACTGCGACATGAAAAGGATTGTAGAAGTTAATTCATTTTTCAATCTAAAATGGACCTGATCTGCTGCCTTTCAGATATACAAATACTATTCTGTCACTTTCAGTCCCGAGGACATTGTGTGTACACTTGTGGATCTGTCTGTTTTTATCTCCTCTCCTGGAAAATCTATTAACCTCCACATACTCCAGGCACCATTTTCAGTTAGTTGATCATTCCTGCTTTTCTCTCTCTCTCTCTCTCTCATGCTCCCTCTGTATTTCTCTCTGTCTCTATCTCTCTCACTCTCTCTCTCTCTCTGTCTCTTTCTGCCTCTCCCCCCCCCCTCTCTCTGTCTCTCTCTCTCTTTGTCTCTCTCTCTTTCTGTCTCTCCCTCTTCTCTGTCTGTCTCTTTCACACACTCTCTCTATCGTTCTCTTTCTGTCTCTCCCTCTGCCTCTCTCAGTCTCTGCCTCTCACTCTGTCTCTCTCTCTCTTTGTCTCTCTGTCTGTCTGTCTCTCTCTCTCTCAATATTGATCAGGATATATAAAAAGTCCTTTCACAAACTGTTCCTGACCAGATGACTGGATCCGGTTTGGGAATGTGGAGCCAGGGGAAAGTGTCTGAATGGATAGCTGGCTGCTGCTTCCAGACAGGAAGCAGATCCTGGGAATAGGGGTTATTTTCCAGAGTGACAGAAGTTTCTGGAATCTCTGCTGTTCACAGTTGACACTTACTCCTTTGTGCTTTGAAGTCCAAAAATACAATTCCCAAATTTGTGGATGACACGAAATTGGGAATGGAGGGAGGGAGGGAACGAGTGTTGTATTATGGGGAATTTGGGAGTTTCAGGGAGAATTCAATCAAAGTTGTCAGGAGAAGAATGGAAACTGATCGGATCGATGGAAATCAACATTTCTTGCTGGTTGTAGAGTCTCGGTCAGGGACCATTGTCTATCGACCTTCATATTTCCTCTCTCGGTCTGTCCATCCCATCACTGAATCATACAATTGTTCCAGTGTAATGGAAGCCATTCGGCCCACCGTGTCTGTCCCAGATCTCCTAATGAGTAATTCAGCGAGTGCCACTCCCCTGCCTTCTCACCGTAACCCTGCACATTCTTCCTTGTAAGATAATGATCCCATTCCCTTTTGAAGCTGCCTCCACCACACTGTTCAGGTCATGCATTCCAGACCTTAACAACTCGCTGTGTGATGTTACGACACCCTGGACGAGTGCGCGATCAATTCCACCCCACAGAGCACGGAGCGCCAACGTAAGTGAATTGACCAATAATTCATATTTTCCGAAGATCTTTAACCCTTGACTGCTCCAATGAGTTGGAGACACCAGATGTATAAGTAAAACATTATCAAACTCTTTATTAATAAAAAGAGGAAAATAGGAATATATATTTATAGAAGTAACAGAACAATGGTCCATCAGTGTACCTAACCCTAAAACCCCATCCCACCCTCTACCCCGACACACACAAGATCGATAAAAGGTAAGGGTTGGTGAGGAATAAAAAAGAACATGGATTAAAGGGTAGGTTTGAGATGAGTCTTCAATGCTATGGTTGCAGTCTATGGGCATCCTTAGATATGAGCGTATACTGCAAACATTTTAAAATCTACAGTTCCACCATTTTACTGGAGAAGTTGAATTCTTCAATTCAGACTGTGGAATTGCCATGTGTAACAGATATTACGGGGCACGATGTGTATCTGAGAAGCCAGTTAACAGGCAGAGTAACTGCACAATTTGAAATTCAAAGTCAATGTGTAACAAGGTACCATTGTGATGGCCGCCGTAAGGCTGCTGATAGTGAAAAGGATTTGATGGCTACACCCAGATATTGGACCATCAATGTCACTAATTGCAAGATAACATATGTGCCTTTGTAATGATTGGACATATTAATTAAGCATGTGGTCCTTTAATGCGAATGGTTAAGTAATCTATGAATGATGTAACCTCAATCGATAGTCATGATTGGACATCGATAACTAGTCACAAGGTATAAATGTCTGTACCATTCGTGAATCTGCGATTTCTAGTGTCCCAATTAGAATGCCGAGAACTCTCGCTAAACCCTGTACAGAAGTCGGTATTTTAGCGCAGTGATTAGCACTGCACTGTTGCTTCACAGCGCCAGGGACCCAAGTTCGATTCCTGGCTTGGGTCACTGTCTGTGCGGAGTCTGCACGTCCTCCCGATTTCTTCTCCCACCAGATGGAGCGCTGGCCTCCCGGTGCGATTACTCCCGGCTCCCTGACTGGGTGCATTGCTTTATTCTCCTCCACCTGAACTGTACACCGGAACTCTGGCCGTACCTTGAGGAATATTCTCAGTTTAAGCTTCAATTTTGAGCTCGTCCCAGCCCCTGACACACACAGTGTGAATGGCAGATGCAGTATAATTTGTGACGTTATCCACTTTGGTAGTAAAAACAAGCAGGTAGACTATTATCTGAATGGCCATAAATTAGGAGAGGGGAATGTACAAACAGGCCTGGGCGCCCTCGTACATCAGTCTCTGAAAGTAAGCGCTGGTACAGCAGGCAGTACAGAAGGTAAATGGTATGTTTACCTTTATAGAGAGAGGATTCAATTACAGGAACAGGGATGTCTTGCTGCAAATAGGGCCTTGATGAGGCCATACCTGGAATATTGTGTACAGTTTGGGTCTCCTTACCTGAGGAAAGATGTTCTTGTTCTGGAGGGAGTGCAGAGAAGGTTTACCAGACTGACTCCTGAGATGACGGGACTGACGGATGAGGAAAGATTGAATCAGTTGGGATTGTATTTGCTGGAGTTCAGATGTTTGAGGGCGGAACTCATACAAACCTATAAAACTCTAAGAGGACTGGACAGGGTGGATGCAGGAAGGATGTTCCCAATGATGGCTGTGTCCAGAACCAGGGTCACTGTCTGAGGTACACGGGGTAGACCATTTAGGACAGAGATGAGGAGAAATGTGTTCACCCAGAGAGAGGTCGGTTGTAAAATTCGTTACCACAGGAAGTAGCTGAGGCCAAAACATTGAATGTTTCCAAGAAATCGTTCGATATCGCACTTAGGGCGAAGGGGGTTAACGGATATGGCACCGGGGGGGGGGGGGGGGGGGGCAGGGGGCAGGATTAGGCTGTTGCGTTGGATGATCAGCCCTGATCATAATGAATGTTGGAGCAGGATCGGAGGGGCCGAATGGCCTCCTTCTGCCCTATTTTCTCCGTTTCTATTTGATCTCGGACTGTGAAATAATGATATCACACAGGTGACACAATACAATCTCACCCGGACGTTTGCTGTGGGCTGTGTAGTAATGGCGCCTGCCGTCCTGCCTGATTCCAGACTTAATTCACTGGTGCGCCGCACATGCGCGGTGTGACGACCTGGGAGTGCGTGTGTTCAGGCGGTGAGGTGGTGACGCAGTGGTATTGTCACTGGACAAGTAATCCAGACCCCCAGGGTGGTGCTCTGGGGAGCCGGGTTCAAATCCCACCCTGGCTGATGGTGAAATTTAAATTCAATAACAATCTGGAATTTAAAGTCTATCAGTGACAATGAAACCATTGTCGATTGTCGTAAAAACCCACCTGGTTCACTAACGTCCTTTAGGGAGGGAAATCTGCTGTCCTTACCCGGTCTGGCCTACATGTGGCTCCAGAACCACAGCAATGTGGTTGACTCTTATAATTGCCACTCAGTTCGAGGGCAATTAGGGACGGGCAGAAAATACTGGCCTTGCCCGCGTCGCTCACATCTCACGAAGGAATGAAGAAATAAACACTCGTGTCCGCGGGACGCGCGAGGCGTTTAAGCTGCCGGTCGTTTCATTTGACAGCTTGAAGCCCTGCGCTGAGTTGGAGCAGCTGAGAGAAAAACCCAACTGCAGCGCGAAGCTGGCTCTCTTACCCGGAGATTTGGGGATTTTTAACACCTTTTTATTCAGACAGAAATCTTTCAGTCTAGTAGAGGCAGGAGACAGCGGGGACATTTATTGGGTGGGTTCATGTTTTGTATTATTAGTTTTTAATGTTTATAAGTATGTTTAAAATGAAAATAAAATGAAAGGAAGATATATATATATGTGATTTTTAACGTTTGTTTGTCGCGAGGCTGTTAATTCCATTAAAGGAACTATAATGGATGGAATGCGGTGATCACTCACTGACGAGTATGATTGTCCACCTCAGATACTCCGTGTTACTGGCCATGGGCTCTGTGGGCCTTGCGTGGCTGACGATCCCGATCCTCGAGCCACATCTTCAATCACTCACTTGGCAGGAGTTTGCAAAAGGTGGCATCGGTCCCTGGACGCTAAGTCGAGGGGATTTGTTTCTCGGGCTCCTTTCCCGGGTCACCTCTCGCTGTCGGGTGTTCTCAAAGAATTGTGACCCTTCAATCAGGAGTTTCCTCCAAGTAGGTCTCTTCTGAGCGAAGGTCTCCCAGGCATTGACGTCTATGTTCCATTTCCCGAGGAAGACGACGAGCTGTCTTTGAAGAGCTGCCTTTGTCCTCCCCTTGTTCAGGATCCTTCTTCGAGCTGGGTGAAGATGAGTTGCTTTGGTAGTTGGGACACTGACATCCTGAGCATATGGGTGGCCGAGTTGTTATGGGACAGGGTTTAGAGAATCCCAAAGTTATCATGGAGTTCACCTGACCCACAACTTTTAATAGATTGTGGTATGGGGGGCACACGGCTTATTCCACAGGTCTGGTACAGCAGAAAATGGACCAGTGGTTTTTAAATCAAAACAATGTTTATTCTATGAACTCAAGATAACCTTTCTAAAACAAACAGTGAACATCTTAGCAACCAGTAAATCAAATACACCCCCCAAAGAATACAACACTAAGTAACCTGGATGCCGTCCTTTTAACATCCAAAAGGCTTAACAAACCTTCAAACTGGAGCAGATTAGGGTTTACATTCAAGACTGAAAACATTTATAATTCTTCTGAATTCACCAAATGATTCAGAGATAGTCATTCATGGCAGAGATCAACAGCAGTGCAGCTCACAGACACCTCCAAGCTTTCTCAAACTGAAACTAAAAAAAGCAGAAGTAGAGCTCAGCTCCACCCACACTCTGACATCACTCCAGTAACATGAGCAGCTCCACTTCTTAAAGGTACATTTCTTAAACACCCATTTCATAAAGGGTTCTCTCACATGACTCAGAGGAGTTAGTTTCAGATGATCATGGCCTCGATATTGGTGCTGTTGACTCCTTCAAGGACACTAACGTCAGCACGCCTCATGTCCCAGCTTCTCAGAGCTAAAGCTCTGGATTTCGCGATGTATTTTACGGGCAGCACGGTAGCATTGTGGTTATCACAACTGCTTCGCAGCTCCAGGGTCCCAGGTTCGATTCCGGCTTGGGTCACTGTCTGTGCGGAGTCTGCACATCCTCCCCGTGTGTGCGTGGGTTTCCTCCGGGTGCTCCGGTTTCCTCCCACACTCCAAAGATGTGCAGGTTAGGTGGATTGGCCATGATAAATTGCCCTTAGTGTCCAAAATTGCCCTTAGTGTTGTGTGTGGTTACTGGGTTATGGGAATAGGGTGGAGGTGTTGACCTTGGGTAGGATGCTCTTTCCAAGATCCGGTGCAGACTCGATGGGCCAAATGGCCTCCTTCTGCACTGTAAATTCTATGATAATCTATTTTAAGCTGAATTTTTTTTTACAATTCTTCCTGATATTCATCGTTAGAAGCCTCAGTGATTACGTCAACTGTTTGAACAAAGTTTATTGCCTGAGTTTTTATATCCAGGCTCCTGTAAGCCAATGTGAACTATCTGTCTGACAGGTATTGCAGTGAATCAATCACCCACCCCGAAGAGTGTATTGCCAAAGGACATCCGGAAATGATGTCAGAGGAGATGTGTGCCACGACACTGTGCTACAGCAGCTGCTGCTTTCAGACGTTGAGCTTGTCAATTAACAACTGATATGTCAAAGCCCTCCCCTTCCCTCCATCTTCATCCCTTGGTTTCTTCTTGCCTCCCTCCCATTCTAAACGTCTTCTTCTTCCCTCCCTCCTCTTCCCTCACTCACATTCTCCCCCGCGCCCATCCCTCCTTCCCTCCCTCCCTCCCAAAAACAGACGGATCGTTGTGTTGAAGTGAGAAAATATATTTTACTGCCAGAAATTTGCAAAAGTTCAGCTAGATTTTTGTTGTTGTTCAGCTGATAAAGGTAAACGTCACGTTAAATGTGAACTGGTTTCAAAGTTTTGTATTTGTATAATTATTTTTGTGAATAAATGTTTAACATTAAACTTTACAAACTTTTACATATGTCTCACTGAAACATCAGAGTACAACAATTAATGATGAGATAATTATAAATGAATACGATAATTGAATTAAACAAGCAGAAACATAATAACATAGGTAACAGGGTGGCACAGTGGTTAGCACTGCTGCCTCACAAGGAGGCCATTCGGCATATCGATTCTGTACTGACCCTCTGAAAGAGCACCCTACCTGGATCCATTCCCCGCCCTATCCCCGGAACTTAACCTGCGCATCCCTGGACACTAAGGGGCAACTTGGCATGACCAATCCAACTAATCTGAACATCTTTGGACTTTGGGTGGAAACCGGAACACCTTGAGGAAGCCTACGCAGACACAGGGAGATGGTTCAAACTCCACACAGACAGTCACCCGAGGCTGGAATTGAACCGGGGTCCCAGGCACTGTGAGGCAGCAGTGCTAACCACTGCCATTTAGCCGCCGCCGGATCATCCGGGTGCTCCGGTTTCCTCCCACAGTCCAAAGATGTGCAGGTTAGGCGGATTATCCGTGTTAAATTGCCCCTTAGAATCCAAAGGTCAGATGGGGTTATGGGGATAGGGTGGGGGTGTGGGCGAGGGCACAGTGCTCTCTCTGAGGGTCAGTGCAGATTCGATGTGCCGAATGGTCTCTTCTGCACTGCAGTGATTCTATACACACTAATCAAAAATAAATCAGATGTTACAAAGGCAGCGACAGTAAAACGCCCCCAGAGAGCTTTGAAAATCTTATGGCGAGAATCTAACTTAAAAAATACAAACATGATTAAACATGTCACATATAAAGTTATATGATAATATATCGCAGATTGAAATAGTTTCCCAGAATTCAAACAAATAACCAAACCTATATTCACCTCTAAATAATCACCTTTAATCATAAATAAAATACAAAATTACTTCAAAAGAATCAACAACAATAGTAACGCCTGTTTAAAAGAAAGAGAAAAAAACTGTTAAATAAAAAGTCTGGCTACCATTAAACCACTTGTTAAATAGTCAGCTGTGCACTCCCGGTTGCGGTCTGTAGGTGGTGCTCGCAGGTTTGGGGGCTCCAGCCAGAGTAACTGCTGGGCCAGACCAGGAAAACAGTGAATGGGAAGATAAGAGATCAAATGGAATCTCAGAAGAAGAAACAAAAGGAATATTATGAAAAATATCATTAGACAAGCACTCCTGAAAGTTAAACAGCCTGTTGTGAACAGCAAGGCGAGGATGTAGAGGTAAGTTTACATTCATCGAAACCGACACAAGCAAGTGAACGAGTTAAATATGAATGCACAGAATGATGTTCATAACAATGATACAATCATAGTAGATTTACCTACAGAAGCTCAGAACTTTCACACACATTCACCACATTTACCTGCCTTGAGAATATCAATGAGAAACAGAAAGAAACCGAACGGTTGGATCTGTGAATGGACAATGCAACTGTACATGATGTGAACTACATTCTTATACATATCATATGTAATATTTACTGAAATAATGAATTACTTGATCTTCGAAATCTAAAGGAAAGGGGATGTAATGATATGTCAAAACAAAGTGTACATATAAATATGTATAGCCTCCGACCAGTAGGTGTCAGGCAAGTAATAGAACGTGACCCCTGCAGCCTGAAGGGGACTTGAGGAGAAACAATCGTGGTCAGTGGGGTTTGTATTAGTTCCAGTTTGTTAATATTAGTTTCCTACCACAGTTTATTGTACTGAAATAAAATTAACTAGTCTTGAACTAGATGTTCTTTAATACGTCAGCTCAATAGTGTCTCTGTGTAAGAGCATAACACTGCCTGTGAGTGTTTGATGGGCACATTGTAGAGGGAGCTTTACTCTCTATCTAAACCTGTCCTGTCCTGGGAGAGTTAGATGGGGTCAGTGCAGAGGAAGCTTCACTCTGAATCTAACCCCGTGCTGTACCAATTCTGGAAGTGTTTGATGGGGACAGTGCAGAGGGAGCATTACTCAGTATCTAACCCCTTGCTGTACCTGTCCTGGGAGTGTTCGTTGGTGACAGAGTAGAGGGAGCTTACTCTGTATCTAACCCCTTGCTATACCTATCCTGGGACTGTTTGATGGGGGACAGTGTAAAGCGAGCATTACTCAGTATCTAACGCCACACGACATGTCCTGGCGTTTTTGATGGGGACAGTGAAGAGGGAACATTTCTCTCTATCTGACCCTGTGCTGTACCTGTCCTGAGAGTGTTCGATGGTGACAATGTAGAGGGAGCGTGACACTGTATCTAACCCCGTGCTGTCGCTGACCTGAGAGTGTTCGATACTGATAGTGTCAAGGGAACTTTACTCTGTATCTAACCCCGTGCTGTACCTGTCCTGGGAGTGTTTGATGGGGACAGTAGCGAAGGAGCTTTACTCTTATCTAACCCCGTGCTGTACCTGTCCTGGGAGTGGTTGATGGGGACAGTGCAGAGGGAGCTATGCCTTGTATCTAACCCAGTGCTGTACCTGTCCTGGGAGTGTTTGATGGGGACAGTGTAGAGGGAGCTTTACTCTGTATCTAACCCCGTGCTGTACCTGTCCTGGGAGTGTTTGATGGGGACAGTAGCGAGGGAGCTTTACTCTGTATCTAACCCCGTGCTGTACCTGTCCTGGGAGTGGTTGATGGGGACAGTGCAGAGGGAGCTATGCCCTGGATCTAACCCTGTGCTGTACCTGTCCTGGGAGTGTTTGATGGGGACAGTGTAGAGGGAGCTTTACTCTGTATCTAACCCCGTGCTGTACCTGCCCTGGGAGTGTTTGATAGGGTCAGTGTCGAGGGAACTTTACTCTGTATCTAACCTCGTGCTGTACCTGTCCTGGGAGTATTCATTGAGGAGTTTAACGTGGTCCAATCAAAAATATGTATTACAAGTCCATCCAGGTAGATCTTGGCAATCTTTCCAATCTCTCTCTCCAGACTCTAACACACGCTTTACAAGTTTCAGTGTAACATCATTCCCGACATCAAAGTTTGCAAATCCTATTTGCATCCTCCATATAATTCCACAAAAACATCTGTCACTTTGAGAGTTAAGTTAACAGCTCTCCCCCATCTCTCCTTCTCTATCTGTCTCTCTCAATCTCTCTCTGTATCTCTCTCTGTCTCTATTCTCTCTCTCAGTCTCTCTTTCTGTCTCTTTTTCTCTCTACCTGTCTCCATCTCCGTCTCTCTGTTTTCTCTCCCTATCCCTTTCTCTATCTCTGTCCCTCTATGTGTGCCTTTCTGACTGTCTCTCTCTCTCTCTCTCTGACTGTCTCTCTCTCTCTACCTCTTTTTTTCTCCCTGTCTCTGTCTCTATCTCTGTCTCTATCAATGCCTCTCTCTGTCTCTGTCTCTTTCACTCTCTCTCTGTATATATATATATCTGTTTCTCTTACTCTCCCTGTCTCTCTGTGTATGTGTCTCTCTCTCTCCCTGTCTCTCTGTGTCTCTCCCTGTCTCTCTTTTGTGCGTATCCATCTCGTTTTATCTTCCCCTCTATCTGTCCCTCTCTCTCTCTCTCTCCACTCCTCCACCATACCCAGTACCTCTCCCATCACACATGGGTACATTCACATGCAATCGCAGAAGGTGTAACACCTGGCTCTCAACCTCTTCAATGCTAAATATTACAGGCCCAAAACACTCATTCCAGGTTAAGCTGCGTTTCACTTGCACCTCTTCCAATCTGGTCGATTGCATTCGCTGCTCCCAATGTGGTCTCGTCTACATCGGAGAGGCCAAAACCGCAGACTGGGTGATTGCTTTGCTGAGCTTCTCCGGTCTGTGCGCTTTCAGGACCCCGACCTTCCCGTTGCTTACCATTTTAACACAAGGCCCTGCTCCCATGCCCACATGTCTGTCCTTGGCCTGCTGCAGTGTTCCAGTGAAGGTCAACGCAAACTGGAGGAACAGCATCTCATCTTCCGGTTAGGCTACAGCCTTCCGTCTCAACATCGAATTTAAACATTTCAGATGATTAGCTCTACCCCACCTTGACCCATTTGATTTCATCCCATTTAATTTTAAATGTCAGTTAGCATTTGTTTCTTTCTTGTCTTTCTTTATATATATTCAACTCCCCCCCCCCTTCTTATCAACCTTTCCTTACCCTTTCTCCCCTTTGCTTCCCCTCCCCCTCCCCCCACATCTACATCTGTCACAGTTTACCCTCTGATGTTAGTTTCTCTGCTGTTTGGCCTTTCACACCTTTTGTTCTCTCCGGGGGCTGCCATTATCACTCTTTCCCCGTGGTTTCTGTGGCCATTAGCACCCCTTTTCTCGTCTTTTGTGACGCTCTGACTCATCTTTCATTCTCGCTCCACAGCATAAACATTTCCCACTTTCTCTGCATGTTTGCTTTGACAAAGGGTCATCTGGAGTCGAAACGTTCGCTCTTTTCTCTCCCTACAGATGCTGCCAGACCTGCTGAGATTTTCCAGCATTTTCTCTTTCGTTTCTGTTTCTCTCTCACTCTCTCTCTCCCCCTCTCCCCGCCCCCCACCCCCTCCCCCGCCCCCCCTGCCCCCCTTTCTCCTGAGCTCCAATCTCCCTGAGTTTTGGGTCTCCAGTCCCCTGAAGTATCTGAGTGTTTTATTTACTGATCGCGCCTGTTGGGCACCTTTGGGACAGTGACTGTGCTGAAGCTATATAAATGAAATGTATCGATGTTCTCTCAGTCCCAGAACAATAAAGGTCTTGTGCCAAGGTCTGTCCAGCCTCTCTGATCCACTCCACTTTCCCGCGGTGCTCCAGCGGGACGTGTGACTCACCACACGGAGAATCCTGGCGCGGTGATTTCCAAGGATCCAACAGAGACGGCAGAAGTGGCTACTGGGAGAAGTGAACTCAGTCACCTGGGCTGTTCTGTGGTAGCCGAAGAACTGGTGTCAAGGAGCGTTTCAGCCCCAAAACTACATTCCTTCCCTCCTCATCTAACCAAAAAGAAAGGCTCTGTAAGGATGACAAGCAAGAATAAAGAAGGACATCACAGCCAGCAGGTCAGTGATTAGCTAGTGACTGGCCAGCAGTTTTCATTTTTATTTTCTATTTCCTTTTCTCTTATTCGCTCTTGGCGTTGTTGCAGTGTTAACTTAAGGGTCAAGTCATGGCACGAGATCCCAGACCCGTGTAATGCTCCTCCTGTGTGATGTGGGAATTCAGGAGCCCTTCCGGTGTCCCTGACTCCTCCACCTGCAGGACACGTGTCCTACTGCAGCTCCCGTCAGGCCGCTTGACGGCTCTGGGGCTGGGGGTGGATTCACTCCTGACCATCCGCGATGCTGAGGAAATAGTGGATAGCACGTTCAGTAAGTTGGTCACACCGCAGATGAAAAATGCTGAGGGAGATAGGGAACGGGCGACCACCAGAGAGAGGAACAGTAGGAAGGCAGTGCAGGGGTCCCCTGCGGTCATCTCCCTCCGAAACAGATGTACCGTTTTGGATACTGTTGGGGGAGATGGCTCACCAGGGGAAGGCAGCAGCAGCCAGGTTCATGGCACCGTGGCTGGCTCTGCTGCACAGGAGGGCAGGAAAAAGAGTGGCAGAGCTATAGTGATAAGAGATTTGATTGTAAGGGGATCGATAGGCGTTTCTGCGGACGGCATCGAGACTCCAGGAGTGTGTTGCCTCCTGGGTGCAAGAGTCAAGGATGTCTCGGAACAGCTGCAGGACATTGTTGAGGGGGAGGATGACAGCCAGCTGTCATGGTGCCAATCAGCACCAGCGATATAAGTAGAAAATACTGGATTGAGGTCCTACAAGCTGAATGTAGGGAGTTAGGACTTAAACTGAAAAGCAGGACCTCAAACGTAGCAATCTCAGGGTTGCTACCAGTGCCATGTGCTATTTAGAGTAGGGATGGCAGGATATCTAAGATGAATATGTGGCTTGAGGAATGGTGCAAGAGGGAGGGATTCAAATTCCTGGGACATTGGAACCGGTTCTGGGGGAGGTGGGACCAGTACAAACCAGACAGTCTGCACCGGGCAGGACCAGAACCAATGTCTTCGGCAGCGTGTTTGACAGTGCTGTTGGTGAGGGTTTAAACTAATGTGGCAGGGGCATGGGAACCGATGCAGGAAGTCGGAGGGATGAAAGGTGGGGACAGAGACAAAAGGCAGTAAAGGGAAAAGTGGAAGGCAGAGAAACCAAAGGCAAAAATTAAAAAGGGACACATTACATCATTATTGTAAAAGGGCAATCAATGGAGACAAAAACAAGCCTGAAGGAGCACACGTAATAAGGTTGATGAATTAACTGCGCTGACAATCCTTAACGGATATGATGGAATTGGGATCACGGAGACCTGGCACCAGGGTGACCAAGGATTGGAACTCAACATCCAGGGGTGTTCAATATTCAGGAAAGATAGAAGGAAAGCAAAGGGAGATGGGGTAATGGTGCTGGTTACAGAGGAAATGAATACAATAGTAATGATGTACATTAGCCTGGAAGATGTGGAATCTGCCTGGGTGGAGCTGCGGAACATCAAAGGGCAAAAGACGTTAGTGGGAGCTGTGTACAGACCACCAAACAGTAGTTGTGAGGTTGGGGACGGCATCAAACAGGAAATTACAGATGCGTGCAGTAAGGGATACAGCAGTTATTATGGGTGAGTTCAATCTGCATCTTGATTGGGCAAATCAAACTGGTCGCAATGCGATGGAAGAGGGTCTATGGAGTGGATACGGAATGGTTTTCACCACCAATATGTCGAGGAACCAACGAGAGAGCGGGCCATCCTAGACTGGGTTTGTACAATGAGAGAAGATTAATTAGCATTGTTGGGACCTGAGATACTTTGGGGAAGAGTGATCATAATATAGTAGAATTCTTCATTAAGATGGAGAGTGACTCAGTCAAGTCTGAGACCAGGGTCCTCAACTTAAAGAAAGCTAACTTTTTTTTAAAGTTTAGGGTGTCCAATTCATTTTTTCCAATCAAGGGACAATTTAGCGCGGCCAACCCACCGAGCCTGCACATCTTAGGGTTGTGGGGGCGAAGCCCACGCAGACACGGGGAGAATGTGCAAACTCCACACGGACAGTGACCCAGAGCCGGGATCGAACCTGGGACCTCGGCGCCGTGAGGCAACAGGGCTAATCCACTGCGCCACCACGCTGCCCTAAGAAAGCTAATATTGATGGTATGAGACGGGCATTGGCGAGGATATGGTGGCAAAGGATATTTAAGGGGTTGACGGTGGATAGGCAGTGGCAGACATTTAAGGAACACATGGATGAACTTGAACAATTGTACATCCCTGTCTGGTGCAAGAGTAAGGAGGGGAAGGTGGCTTAACCATGGCGAACAAGGGAAATCAAGGATTGTGGTAAAGACAAAGAGGAGACATAAAAAATGGCCAGAAAAGCAGCAAGCCTGAGGACTGGGAGAAAGTTAAGATTCAGCAGAGGAGGACAAAGGTTTTAATTCGGATGAAGCAA
This sequence comes from Scyliorhinus torazame, assembly GCF_047496885.1. Taxonomy (NCBI): domain Eukaryota; kingdom Metazoa; phylum Chordata; class Chondrichthyes; order Carcharhiniformes; family Scyliorhinidae; genus Scyliorhinus; species Scyliorhinus torazame. Next base: position 4,589,681 of record NC_092725.1, on the reverse strand, counting down.
CACACTACCCGAGGGATCGCTTCAGGTGCGAGATAATGGCCCCAGCACGAGGAACGAGAGTAGCGGAGAAGGGAGAGCAAGCGGGAGGAGCGCAGGGTAAGATGTTGGAAGAGCGGACAGAAAACCGGAGAGGTCGGGCGAGGGAGAAGCGAGACAGTAACTCCCGATTAGGGGGGGGGGGGGGGGGGGGGGGGGGGCCCACCGCACGAGCAGGAAAGCTAGCGCCGGAGGCATGCAACAAAGCAGGGCCGGGGCGCGCCCCCAACGGCCCAGTCAAAAGATCCAGAGACTTCAACTGTGTACAGGATCCAATGACTGACAGGTAAAACCCCCAAAACGGGGAAACCCTGAGGCATGGCAAGGGAACTCAGTCACTTCATGGAACAGATGGGGGCGGTGGACCCCTGGAGGTTCACCCATCCAGGGGAGAAGGAATTCTTCTTACCAGTCCACAACGTACACACGAGAATTTACTTCTTTGTGGTAGGGAAAACGGTGCTTCCAGGGCCAGAGAAGGTGGGATACTCTGCAATTGGGATATCTGACCACGCTCCACACTACATGGATGTGAGGCTGGAGACGGTCAGGGCCCCACGCCGCACATGGCGGTCGGACATTGCCCTACTAGCTGACAAGGCCTTCAACGAAAAGATATTGCAGGCCACAGCAGAGTACACGGAGAACAACCAGAAGGGGGAGCTCTCACCCTCCACTTTCTGGGAAGCAATAAAGGCCGTAATAAGAGGGGAAATCATCGCTTTGAAAGCGCAAAGAGAGAGGGAGGAAAGGGCGGCTAGGCAGCAACTGGTCGACTCCATACTGGAGATAGGCCGTAAATACTCCGAGGCCCCGACCCTGGAGCTCCTGGCGGAGATGAAAGAGCTACAAAGGAACTTTGAACTGCTCTCCATGATCATTCGAGCGGTCAAGCCACTAGCAGTCGCTCTCAGAGCAGCAAAAAGCTGGAGGGGGATCCAAAGGGAAAGGAGAGAGCACAGAGTCTCACTCTGTGCAGATTACCTGCTCCTTCACACTTCGGAGCCACAAAGCAGCATGGACGGATTCATCGCGCTCCAGAGAGAGTTTGGTGCCTTCTCAGGTGACAAACTCAACCTGAGCAAAACCAAGATCTTCCCGGTGCACCACCCCCCCCACCCACCCCCCACACCCCCACCCCCCCTCCCCCGCACCCACGGAGAGTGCACCCTGAACAAAAAGCAAATCACAACCCGAGGGATCGCTTCAGGTGGGAGACCATGGCCCCAGCACGAGGAACGAGAGTAGCGGAGAAGGGAGAGCAAGCGGGAGGAGCGCAGGGTAAGGTGGTGGAAGAGCGGGCAGAAAACCGTTGAGGTCGGGCGAGGGAGAAGCGAGACAGTAAATCCCGATAGGAGCGATGCCTCAATGAATGGATCCATCCCGATCCAGATCACACACCAGTCAGTGTACAGATATCTCTCTGAGAGAGAGAGGGGACTGAGAGACACCAGTCAGTGTACAGATATCTCCCTGAGAGAGAGAGGACTGAGAGACACCAGTCAGTGTACAGATATCTCCCTGAGAGAGAGGGGACTGAGAGACACCAGTCAGTGTACAGATATCTCCCTGAGAGAGAGGGGGCTGAGAGACACCAGTCAGTGTACAGATATCCCCTTGAGAGAGAGAGGGGACTGAGAGACACCAGTCAGTGTACAGATATCTCCCTGAGAGAGAGGGGACTGAGAGACACCAGTTAGTGTACAGATATCTCCCTGAGAGAGAGAGGGGGGACTGAGAGACACCAGTCAGTGTACAGATATCTCCCTGAGAGAGAGAGGACTGAGAGACACCAGACAGTGTACAGATATCTCCCTGAGAGAGAGAGGACTGAGAGACACCAGACAGTGTACAGATATCTCCCTGAGAGAGAGAGGACTGAGAGACACCAGACAGTGTACAGATATCTCCCTGAGAGAGAGAGGACTGAGAGACACCAGTCAGTGTACAGATATCTCCCTGAGAGAGAGGGGACTGAGAGACACCAGTTAGTGTACAGATATCTCCCTGAGAGAGAGGGGACTGAGAGACACCAGTCAGTGTACAGATATCTCCCCGAGAGAGAGAGGGGACTGAGAGACACCAGACAGTGTACAGATATCTCCCTGAGAGAGAGAGGACTGAGAGACACCAGTCAGTGTACAGATATCTCCCTGAGAAAGAGGGGGGACTGAGAGACACCAGTCAGTGTACAGATATCTCCCTGAGAGAGGGGACTGAGAGACACCAGTCAGTGTACAGATATCTCCCTGAGAGAGACGGGACTGAGAGACACCAGTCAGTGTACAGATATCTCCCTGAGAGAGACGGGACTGAGAGACACCAGTCAGTGTACAGATATCTCCCTGAGAGAGAGAGGACTGAGAGACACCAGACAGTGTACAGATATCTCCCTGAGAGAGAGAGGACTGAGAGACACCAGTCAGTGTACAGATATCTCCCTGAGAGAGAGGGGACTGAGAGACACCAGTTAGTGTACAGATATCTCCCTGAGAGAGAGGGGACTGAGAGACACCAGTCAGTGTACAGATATCTCCCCGAGAGAGAGAGGGGACTGAGAGACACCAGACAGTGTACAGATATCTCCCTGAGAGAGAGAGGACTGAGAGACACCAGTCAGTGTACAGATATCTCCCTGAGAAAGAGGGGGGACTGAGAGACACCAGTCAGTGTACAGATATCTCCCTGAGAGAGGGGACTGAGAGACACCAGTCAGTGTACAGATATCTCCCTGAGAGAGGGGACTGAGAGACAACAGTCAGTGTACAGATATCTCCCTGAGAGAGAGGGGACTGAGAGACACCAGTCAGTGTACAGATATCTCCCTGAGAGAGAGAGGGGACTGAGAGACACCAGTCAGTGTACAGATATCTCCCTGAGAGAGAGAGGACTGAGAGACACCAGTCAGTGTACAGATATCTCCCTGAGAGAGAGAGGACTGAGAGACACCAGTCAGTGTACAGATATATCCCTGAGAGAGAGAGGGGACTGAGAGACACCAGTCAGTGTACAGATATCTCCCTGAGAAAGAGAAGACAGAGAGACACCAGTCAGTGTACAGATATCTCCCTGAGAGAGAGAGGACTGAGAGACACCAGTCAGTGTACAGATATATCCCTGAGAGAGAGAGGGGACTGAGAGACACCAGTCAGTGTACAGATATCTCCCTGAGAGAGAGAGGGGACTGAGAGACACCAGTCAGTGTACAGATATCTCCCTGGGAGAGAAGGGAATGAGAGACACCAGTCAGTGTACAGATATGTCCCTGAGAGAGAGAGAGGACTGAGAGACACCAGTCGGTGTACAGATATCTCCCTGAGAGAGAGAGAGGACTGAGAGACACCAGTCAGTGTACAGATATCTCGCTGAGAGAGAGAGGACTGAGAGACACCAGTCAGTGTACAGATATCTCCCTGAGAGAGAGGTGACTGAGAGACACCAGTCAGTGTACAGATATCTCCCTGAGAAAGAGAGGACTGAGAGATACCAGTCAGTGTACAGATATCTCCCTGAGAGAGAGGGGACTGAGAGACACCAGTCAGTGTACAGATATCTCCCTGAGAGAGAGGGGGGACTGAGAGACACCAGTCAGTGTACAGATATCTCCCTGAGAGAGAGGGGGGATTGAGAGACACCAGTCAGTGTACAGATATCTCCCTGAGAAAGAGAGGACTGAGAGATACCAGTCAGTGTACAGATATCTCCCTGAGAGTGAGAGGACTGAGAGACACCAGTCAGTGTACAGATATCTCCCTGTGAGAGAGAGGGGACTGAGAGACACCAGTCAGTGTACAGATATCTCCCTGAGAGAGAGGGGGGACTGAGAGACACCAGTCAGTGTACAGATATCTCCCTGAGAGAGAGAGGGGACTGAGAGACACCAGTCAGCATACAGATATCTCCATGAGGGAGAGATGGGACAGAGAGACACCAGTCAGTGTACAGATATCTCCCTGAGAGAGAGGGGACTGAGAGACACCGGTCAGTGTACAGATATCTCCCTGAGCGAGAGGGGACTGAGAGACACCAGTCACTGTTCAGATACCTCCCTGAGAGAGAGGGGGGACTGAGAGACACCAGTCAGTGTACAGATATCTCCCTGAGAGAGAGGGGACTGAGAGACACCAGTCAGTGTACAGATATCTTCCTGAGAGAGAGGGGACTGAGAGACACCAATCAGTGTACAGATATCTCCCTGAGAAAGAGAGGACTGAGAGACACCAGTCAGTGTACAGATATCTCCCTGAGAGAGTGAGGACTGAGAGACACCAGTCAGTGTACAGATATCTCCTTGAGAGAGAGAGGGGACTGAGAGACACCAGTCAGTGTACAGATATCTCCCTGAGAGAGAGGGGGGATTGAGAGACACCAGTCAGTGTACAGATATCTCCCTGAGAGAGAGAGGGGACTGAGAGACACCAGTCAGTATACAGATATCTCCATGAGGGAGAGACGGGACAGAAAGACACCAGTCGGTGTACAGATATCTCCCTGAGAGAGAGGGGACTGAGAGACACCAGTCAGTGTACAGATATCTCCCAGAGAGAGGGGACTGAGAGACACCAGTCAGTGTACAGATATCTCCCTGAGAGAGGGGGGACTGAGAGACACCAGTCAGTGTACAGATATCTCCCTGAGAGAGAGAGGGGACTGAGAGACACCAGTCAGTGTACAGATATCTCCCTGTGAAAGAGAGGACAGAGAGACACCAGTCAGTTTATAGATATCTCCCTGAGAGAGAGGACTGAGAGACACCAGTCAGTGTACAGATATCTCCCTGAGGGAGAGGGGACTGAGAGAAACCAGTCAGTGTACAGATATCTCCCTGAGAGAGACGGGACTGAGAGACACCAGTCAGTGTACAGATATCTTCCTGAGAGAGAGGGGACTGAGAGACACCAATCAGTATACAGATATCTCCTTGAGGGAAAGACGGGACAGAAAGACACCAGTCAGTGTACAGATATCTCCCTGAGAGAGAGGGGACTGAGAGACACCAGTCAGTGTACACATATCTCCCCGAGAAAGAGAGGACTGAGAGACGCCAGTCAGTGTACAGATATCTCCCTGAGAGAGAGGGGGGACTGAGAGATACCAGTCAGTGTACAGATATCTCCCTGAGAGAGAGAGGGTACTGAGAGACACCAGTCAGTATACAGATATCTCCATGAGGGAGAGACGGGACAGAGAGACACCAGTCAGTGTACAGATATCTCCCTGAGAGAGAGGGGACTGAGAGACACCAGTCAGTGTACAGATATCTCCCTGAGAGAGAGGACTGAGAGACACCAGTCAGTGTACAGATATCTCCCTGAGGGAGAGGGGACTGAGAGAAACCAGTCAGTGAACAGATATCTCCCTGAGAGAGACGGGGCTGAGAGACACCAGTCAGTGTACAGATATCTTCCTGAGAGAGAGGGGACTGAGAGACACCAGTCAGTGTACAGATATCTCCCTGAGAGAGAGAGGGGACTGAGAGACACCAGTCAGTGTACAGATATCTCCGTGAGAGAGAGAGGGACAGAGAGACACCAGTCAGTATACAGATATCTCCTTGAGGGAAAGACGGGACAGAAAGACACCAGTCAGTGTACAGATATCTCCCTGAGAGAGAGAGGACTGAGAGACACCAGTCAGTGTACAGATATCTCCCCGAGAAAGAGAGGACTGAGAGACGCCAGTCAGTGTACAGATATCTCCCTGAGAGAGAGGGGGCACTGAGAGATACCAGTCAGTGAACAGATATCTCCCTGAGAGAGAGAGGGTACTCAGAGACACCAGTCAGTATACAGATATCTCCATGAGGGAGAGACGGGACAGAGAGACACCAGTCAGTGTACAGATATCTCCCTGAGACAGAGGGGACTGAGAGACACCGGTCAGTGTACACATATATCCCTGAGAGAGGGGGGACTGAGAGACACCAGTCAATGTACAGATATCTCCCTGAGAGAGAGGGGACTGAGAGACACCAGTCAGTGTACAGATATCTCCCTGAGAGAGAGAGAGGACTGAGAGACACCAGTCAGTGTACAGATATCTCCCTGAGAGAGAGGGGACTGAGAGACACCAGTCAATGTACATATATCTTCCTGAGAGAGGGGGGACTGAGAGACACCAGTCAGTGTACAGATATCTCCCTGAGAAAGAGAGGACTGAGAGACACCAGTCAGTGTACAGATATCTCCCTGAGAGAGAGAGGACTGAGAGACACCAATCAGTGTACAGATATCTCCCTGTGAGAGAGAGGGGACTGAGAGACACCAGTCAGTGTACAGATATCTCCCTGAGAGAGAGGGGGGACTGAGAGACACCAGTCAGTGTACAGATATCTCCCTGAGAGAGAGAGGGGACTGAGAGACACCAGTCAGCATACAGATATCTCCATCAGGGAGAGATGGGACAGAGAGACACCAGTCAGTGTACAGATATCTCCCTGAGAGAGAGGGGACTGAGAGACACCGGTCAGTGTACAGATATCTCCCTGAGAGAGAGGGGACTGAGAGACACCAGTCACTGTACAGATACCTCCCTGAGAGAGAGGGGGGACTGAGAGACACCAGTCAGTGTACAGATATCTCCCTGAGAGAGAGGGGACTGAGAGACACCAGCCAGTGTACAGATATCTTCCTGAGAGAGAGGGGACTGAGAGACACCAGTCACTGTATAGATATCTCCCTGAGAAAGAGAGGACTGAGAGACACCAGTCAGTGTACAGATATCTCCCTGAGAGAGTAAGGACTGAGAGACACCAGTCAGTGTACAGATATCTCCCTGAGAGAGAGGGGGGATTGAGAGACACCAGTCAGTGTACAGATATCTCCCTGAGAGAGAGAGGGGACTGAGAGACACCAGTCAGTATACAGATATCTCCATGAGGGAGAGACGGGACAGAAAGACACCAGTCGGTGTACAGATATCTCCCTGAGATAGAGGGGACTGAGAGACACCAGTCAGTGTACAGATATCTCCCAGAGAGAGAGGGGACTGAGAGACACCAGTCAGTGTACAGATATCTCCCTGAGAGAGGGGGGACTGAGAGACACCAGTCAGTGTACAGATATCTCCCTGAGAGAGAGAGGGGACTGAGAGACACCAGTCAGTGTACAGATATCTCCCTGTGAAAGAGAGGACAGAGAGACACCAGTCAGTGTATAGATATCTCCCTGAGAGAGAGGACTGAGAGACACCAGTCAGTGTACAGATATCTCCCTGAGGGAGAGGGGACTGAGAGAAACCAGTCAGTGTACAGATATCTCCCTGAGAGAGACGGGACTGAGAGACACCAGTCAGTGTACAGATATCTTCCTGAGAGAGAGGGGACTGAGAGACACCAGTCAGTATACAGATATCTCCTTGAGGGAAAGACGGGACAGAAAGACACCAGTCAGTGTACAGATATCTCCCTGAGAGAGAGGGGACTGAGAAACACCAGTCAGTGTACAGATATCTCCCCGAGAAAGAGAGGACTGAGAGACGCCAGTCAGTGTACAGATATCTCCCTGAGAGAGGGGGGACTGAGAGAAACCAGTCAGTGTACAGATATCTCCCTGAGAGAGACGGGGCTGAGAGACACCAGTCAGTGTACAGATATCTTCCTGAGAGAGAGGGGACTGAGAGACACCAGTCAGTGTACAGATATCTCCCTGAGAGAGAGAGGGGACTGAGAGACACCAGTCAGTGTACAGATATCTCCCTGAGAGAGAGAGGGGACTGAGAGACACCAGTCAGTATACAGATATCTCCTTGAGGGAAAGACGGGACAGAAAGACACCAGTCAGTGTACAGATATCTCCCTGAGAGAGAGGGGACTGAGAGACGCCAGTCAGTGTACAGATATCTCCCTGAGAGAGAGGGGGCACTGAGAGATACCAGTCAGTGAACAGATATCTCCCTGAGAGAGAGAGGGTACTGAGAGACACCAGTCAGTATACAGATATCTCCATGAGGGAGAGACGGGACAGAGAGACACCAGTCAGTGCACAGATATCTCCCTGAGAGAGAGGGGACTGAGAGACACCGGTCAGTGTACAGATATCTCCCTGAGAGAGAGGGGACTGAGAGACACCGGTCAGTGTACACATATATCCCTGAGAGAGGGGGTACTGAGAGACACCAGTCAATGTACAGATATCTCCCTGAGAGAGAGGGGACTGAGAGACACCAGTCAGTGTACAGATATCTCCCTGAGAGAGAGAGAGGACTGAGAGACACCAGTCAGTGTACAGATATCTCCCTGAGAGAGAGGGGACTGAGAGACACCAGTCAATGTACATATATCTTCCTGAGAGAGGGGGGACTGAGAGACACCAGTCAGTGTACAGATATCTCCCTGAGAAAGAGAGGACTGAGAGACACCAGTCAGTGTACAGATATCTCCCTGAGAGAGAGAGGACTGAGAGACACCAGTCAGTGTACAGATATCTCCCTGTGAGAGAGAGGGGACTGAGAGACACCAGTAAGTGTACAGATATCTCCCTGAGAGAGAGGGGGGACTGAGAGACACCAGTCAGTGTACAGATATCTCCCTGAGAGAGAGAGGGGACTGAGAGACACCAGTCAGCATACAGATATCTCCATGAGGGAGAGATGGGACAGAGAGACACCAGTCAGTGTACAGATATCTCCCTGAGAGAGAGGGGACTGAGAGACACCGGTCAGTGTACAGATATCTCCCTGAGAGAGAGGGGACTGAGAGACACCAGTCACTGTACAGATACCTCCCTGAGAGAGAGGGGGGACTGAGAGACACCAGTCAGTGTACGGATATCTCCCTGAGAGAGAGGGGACTGAGAGACACCAGTCAGTGTACAGATATCTTCCTGAGAGAGAGGGGACTGAGAGACACCAGTCAGTGTACAGATATCTCCCTGAGAAAGAGAGGACTGAGAGACACCAGTCAGTGTACAGATATCTCCCTGAGAGAGTGAGGACTGAGAGACACCAGTCAGTGTACAGATATCTCCTTGAGAGAGAGAGGGGACTGAGAGACACCAGTCAGTGTACAGATATCTCCCTGAGAGAGAGGGGGGATTGAGAGACACCAGTCAGTGTACAGATATCTCCCTGAGAGAGAGAGGGGACTGAGAGACACCAGTCAGTATACAGATATCTCCATGAGGGAGAGACGGGACAGAAAGACACCAGTCGGTGTACAGATATCTCCCTGAGAGAGAGGGGACTGAGAGACACCAGTCAGTGTACAGATATCTCCCAGAGAGAGAGGGGACTGAGAGACACCAGTCAGTGTACAGATATCTCCGTGAGAGAGGGGGGACTGAGAGACACCAGTCAGTGTACAGATATCTCCCTGAGAGAGAGAGGGGACTGAGAGACACCAGTCAGTGTACAGATATCTCCCTGTGAAAGAGAGGACAGAGAGACACCAGTCAGTGTATAGATATCTCCCTGAGAGAGAGGACTGAGAGACACCAGTCAGTGTACAGATATCTCCCTGAGGGAGAGGGGACTGAGAGAAACCAGTCAGTGTACAGATATCTCCCTGAGAGAGACGGGACTGAGAGACACCAGTCAGTGTACAGATATCTTCCTGAGAGAGAGGGGACTGAGAGACACCAATCAGTATACAGATATCTCCTTGAGGGAAAGACGGGACAGAAAGACACCAGTCAGTGTACAGATATCTCCCTGAGAGAGAGGGGACTGAGAGACACCAGTCAGTGTACACATATCTCCCCGAGAAAGAGAGGACTGAGAGACGCCAGTCAGTGTACAGATATCTCCCTGAGAGAGAGGGGGGACTGAGAGATACCAGTCAGTGTACAGATATCTCCCTGAGAGAGAGAGGGTACTGAGAGACACCAGTCAGTATACAGATATCTCCATGAGGGAGAGACGGGACAGAGAGACACCAGTCAGTGTACAGATATCTCCCTGAGAGAGAGGGGACTGAGAGACACCAGTCAGTGTACAGATATCTCCCTGAGAGAGAGGACTGAGAGACACCAGTCAGTGTACAGATATCTCCCTGAGGGAGAGGGGACTGAGAGAAACCAGTCAGTGTACAGATATCTCCCTGAGAGAGACGGGGCTGAGAGACACCAGTCAGTGTACAGATATCTTCCTGAGAGAGAGGGGACTGAGAGACACCAGTCAGTGTACAGATATCTCCCTGAGAGAGAGAGGGGACTGAGAGACACCAGTCAGTGTACAGATATCTCCGTGAGAGAGAGAGGGGACTGAGAGACACCAGTCAGTGTACAGATATCTCCCCGAGAAAGAGAGGACTGAGAGACGCCAGTCAGTGTACAGATATCTCCCTGAGAGAGAGGGGGCACTGAGAGATACCAGTCAGTGAACAGATATCTCCCTGAGAGAGAGAGGGTACTCAGAGACACCAGTCAGTATACAGATATCTCCATGAGGGAGAGACGGGACAGAGAGACACCAGTCAGTGTACAGATATCTCCCTGAGAGAGAGGGGACTGAGAGACACCGGTCAGTGTACACATATATCCCTGAGAGAGGGGGGACTGAGAGACACCAGTCAATGTACAGATATCTCCCTGAGAGAGAGGGGACTGAGAGACACCAGTCAGTGTACAGATATCTCCCTGAGAGAGAGAGAGGACTGAGAGACACCAGTCAGTGTACAGATATCTCCCTGAGAGAGAGGGGACTGAGAGACACCAGTCAATGTACATATATCTTCCTGAGAGAGGGGGGACTGAGAGACACCAGTCAGTGTACAGATATCTCCCTGAGAAAGAGAGGACTGAGAGACACCAGTCAGTGTACAGATATCTCCCTGAGAGAGAGAGGACTGAGAGACACCAATCAGTGTACAGATATCTCCCTGTGAGAGAGAGGGGACTGAGAGACACCAGTCAGTGTACAGATATCTCCCTGAGAGAGAGGGGGGACTGAGAGACACCAGTCAGTGTACAGATATCTCCCTGAGAGAGAGAGGGGACTGAGAGACACCAGTCAGCATACAGATATCTCCATGAGGGAGAGATGGGACAGAGAGACACCAGTCAGTGTACAGATATCTCCCTGAGAGAGAGGGGACTGAGAGACACCGGTCAGTGTACAGATATCTCCCTGAGAGAGAGGGGACTGAGAGACACCAGTCACTGTACAGATACCTCCCTGAGAGAGAGGGGGGACTGAGAGACACCAGTCAGTGTACAGATATCTCCCTGAGAGAGAGGGGACTGAGAGACACCAGTCAGTGTACAGATATCTTCCTGAGAGAGAGGGGACTGAGAGACACCAGTCACTGTATAGATATCTCCCTGAGAAAGAGAGGACTGAGAGACACCAGTCAGTGTACAGATATCTCCCTGAGAGAGTAAGGACTGAGAGACACCAGTCAGTGTACAGATATCTCCCTGAGAGAGAGGGGGGATTGAGAGACACCAGTCAGTGTACAGATATCTCCCTGAGAGAGAGAGGGGACTGAGAGACACCAGTCAGTATACAGATATCTCCATGAGGGAGAGACGGGACAGAAAGACACCAGTCGGTGTACAGATATCTCCCTGAGATAGAGGGGACTGAGAGACACCAGTCAGTGTACAGATATCTCCCAGAGAGAGAGGGGACTGAGAGACACCAGTCAGTGTACAGATATCTCCCTGAGAGAGGGGGGACTGAGAGACACCAGTCAGTGTACAGATATCTCCCTGAGAGAGAGAGGGGACTGAGAGACACCAGTCAGTGTACAGATATCTCCCTGTGAAAGAGAGGACAGAGAGACACCAGTCAGTGTATAGATATCTCCCTGAGAGAGAGGACTGAGAGACACCAGTCAGTGTACAGATATCTCCCTGAGGGAGAGGGGACTGAGAGAAACCAGTCAGTGTACAGATATCTCCCTGAGAGAGACGGGACTGAGAGACACCAGTCAGTGTACAGATATCTTCCTGAGAGAGAGGGGACTGAGAGACACCAGTCAGTATACAGATATCTCCTTGAGGGAAAGACGGGACAGAAAGACACCAGTCAGTGTACAGATATCTCCCTGAGAGAGAGGGGACTGAGAGACACCAGTCAGTGTACAGATATCTCCCCGAGAAAGAGAGGACTGAGAGACGCCAGTCAGTGTACAGATATCTCCCTGAGAGAGAGGGGGGACTGAGAGATACCAGTCAGTGTACAGATATCTCCCTGAGAGAGAGAGGGTACTGAGAGACACCAGTCAGTATACAGATATCTCCATGAGGGAGAGACGGGACAGAGAGACACCAGTCAGTGTACAGATATCTCCCTGAGAGAGAGGGGACTGAGAGACACCAGTCAGTGTACAGATATCTCCCTGAGAGAGGGGGGACTGAGAGACACCAGTCAGTGTACAGATATCTCCCTGAGAGAGAGAGGGGACTGAGAGACACCAGTCAGTGTACAGATATCTCCCTGTGAAAGAGAGGACAGAGAGACACCAGTCAGTGTATAGATATCTCCCTGAGAGAGAGGACTGAGAGACACCAGTCAGTGTACAGATATCTCCCTGAGGGAGAGGGGACTGAGAGAAACCAGTCAGTGTACAGATATCTCCCTGAGAGAGACGGGACTGAGAGACACCAGTCAGTGTACAGATATCTTCCTGAGAGAGAGGGGACTGAGAGACACCAATCAGTATACAGATATCTCCTTGAGGGAAAGACGGGACAGAAAGACACCAGTCAGTGTACAGATATCTCCCTGAGAGAGAGGGGACTGAGAGACACCAGTCAGTGTACACATATCTCCCCGAGAAAGAGAGGACTGAGAGACGCCAGTCAGTGTACAGATATCTCCCTGAGAGAGAGGGGGGACTGAGAGATACCAGTCAGTGTACAGATATCTCCCTGAGAGAGAGAGGGTACTGAGAGACACCAGTCAGTATACAGATATCTCCATGAGGGAGAGACGGGACAGAGAGACACCAGTCAGTGTACAGATATCTCCCTGAGAGAGAGGGGACTGAGAGACACCAGTCAGTGTACAGATATCTCCCTGAGAGAGAGGACTGAGAGACACCAGTCAGTGTACAGATATCTCCCTGAGGGAGAGGGGACTGAGAGAAACCAGTCAGTGTACAGATATCTCCCTGAGAGAGACGGGGCTGAGAGACACCAGTCAGTGTACAGATATCTTCCTGAGAGAGAGGGGACTGAGAGACACCAGTCAGTGTACAGATATCTCCCTGAGAGAGAGAGGGGACTGAGAGACACCAGTCAGTGTACAGATATCTCCGTGAGAGAGAGAGGGGACTGAGAGACACCAGTCAGTGTACAGATATCTCCCCGAGAAAGAGAGGACTGAGAGACGCCAGTCAGTGTACAGATATCTCCCTGAGAGAGAGGGGGCACTGAGAGATACCAGTCAGTGAACAGATATCTCCCTGAGAGAGAGAGGGTACTCAGAGACACCAGTCAGTATACAGATATCTCCATGAGGGAGAGACGGGACAGAGAGACACCAGTCAGTGTACAGATATCTCCCTGAGAGAGAGGGGACTGAGAGACACCGGTCAGTGTACACATATATCCCTGAGAGAGGGGGGACTGAGAGACACCAGTCAATGTACAGATATCTCCCTGAGAGAGAGGGGACTGAGAGACACCAGTCAGTGTACAGATATCTCCCTGAGAGAGAGAGAGGACTGAGAGACACCAGTCAGTGTACAGATATCTCCCTGAGAGAGAGGGGACTGAGAGACACCAGTCAATGTACATATATCTTCCTGAGAGAGGGGGGACTGAGAGACACCAGTCAGTGTACAGATATCTCCCTGAGAAAGAGAGGACTGAGAGACACCAGTCAGTGTACAGATATCTCCCTGAGAGAGAGAGGACTGAGAGACACCAATCAGTGTACAGATATCTCCCTGTGAGAGAGAGGGGACTGAGAGACACCAGTCAGTGTACAGATATCTCCCTGAGAGAGAGGGGGGACTGAGAGACACCAGTCAGTGTACAGATATCTCCCTGAGAGAGGGGGGACTGAGAGACACCAGTCAGTGTACAGATATCTCCCTGAGAGAGAGAGGGGACTGAGAGACACCAGTCAGTGTACAGATATCTCCCTGTGAAAGAGAGGACAGAGAGACACCAGTCAGTGTATAGATATCTCCCTGAGAGAGAGGACTGAGAGACACCAGTCAGTGTACAGATATCTCCCTGAGGGAGAGGGGACTGAGAGAAACCAGTCAGTGTACAGATATCTCCCTGAGAGAGACGGGACTGAGAGACACCAGTCAGTGTACAGATATCTTCCTGAGAGAGAGGGGACTGAGAGACACCAGTCAGTATACAGATATCTCCTTGAGGGAAAGACGGGACAGAAAGACACCAGTCAGTGTACAGATATCTCCCTGAGAGAGAGGGGACTGAGAGACACCAGTCAGTGTACAGATATCTCCCCGAGAAAGAGAGGACTGAGAGACGCCAGTCAGTGTACAGATATCTCCCTGAGAGAGAGGGGGGACTGAGAGATACCAGTCAGTGTACAGATATCTCCCTGAGAGAGAGAGGGTACTGAGAGACACCAGTCAGTATACAGATATCTCCATGAGGGAGAGACGGGACAGAGAGACACCAGTCAGTGTACAGATATCTCCCTGAGAGAGAGGGGACTGAGAGACACCAGTCAGTGTACAGATATCTCCCTGAGAGAGAGGACTGAGAGACACCAGTCAGTGTACAGATATCTCCCTGAGGGAGAGGGGACTGAGAGAAACCAGTCAGTGTACAGATATCTCCCTGAGAGAGACGGGGCTGAGAGACACCAGTCAGTGTACAGATATCTTCCTGAGAGAGAGGGGACTGAGAGACACCAGTCAGTGTACAGATATCTCCCTGAGAGAGAGAGGGGACTGAGAGACACCAGTCAGTGTACAGATATCTCCCTGAGAGAGAGAGGGGACTGAGAGACACCAGTCAGTATACAGATATCTCCTTGAGGGAAAGACGGGACAGAAAGACACCAGTCAGTGTACAGATATCTCCCTGAGAGAGAGGGGACTGAGAGACGCCAGTCAGTGTACAGATATCTCCCTGAGAGAGAGGGGGCACTGAGAGATACCAGTCAGTGAACAGATATCTCCCTGAGAGAGAGAGGGTACTGAGAGACACCAGTCAGTATACAGATATCTCCATGAGGGAGAGACGGGACAGAGAGACACCAGTCAGTGCACAGATATCTCCCTGAGAGAGAGGGGACTGAGAGACACCGGTCAGTGTACAGATATCTCCCTGAGAGAGAGGGGACTGAGAGACACCGGTCAGTGTACACATATATTCCTGAGAGAGGGGGTACTGAGAGACACCAGTCAATGTACAGATATCTCCCTGAGAGAGAGGGGACTGAGAGACACCAGTCAGTGTACAGATATCTCCCTGAGAGAGAGAGAGGACTGAGAGACACCAGTCAGTGTACAGATATCTCCCTGAGAGAGAGGCGACTGAGAGACACCAGTCAATGTACATATATCTTCCTGAGAGAGGGGGGACTGAGAGACACCAGTCAGTGTACAGATATCTCCCTGAGAAAGAGAGGACTGAGAGACACCAGTCAGTGTACAGATATCTCCCTGAGAGAGAGAGGACTGAGAGACACCAGTCAGTGTACAGATATCTCCCTGTGAGAGAGAGGGGACTGAGAGACACCAGTAAGTGTACAGATATCTCCCTGAGAGAGAGGGGGGACTGAGAGACACCAGTCAGTGTACAGATATCTCCCTGAGAGAGAGAGGGGACTGAGAGACACCAGTCAGCATACAGATATCTCCATGAGGGAGAGATGGGACAGAGAGACACCAGTCAGTATACAGATATCTCCCTGAGAGAGAGGGGACTGAGAGACACCGGTCAGTGTACAGATATCTCCCTGAGAGAGAGGGGACTGAGAGACACCAGTCACTGTACAGATACCTCCCTGAGAGAGAGGGGGGACTGAGAGACACCAGTCAGTGTACGGATATCTCCCTGAGAGAGAGGGGACTGAGAGACACCAGTCAGTGTACAGATATCTTCCTGAGAGAACAAAGAACAAAGAACAAAGAAATGTACAGCACAGGAACAGGCCCTTCGGCCCTCCAAGCCCGTGCCGACCATACTGCCCGACTAAACTACAATCTTCTACACTTCCTGGGTCCGTATCCTTCTATTCCCATCCTATTCATATATTTGTCAAGATGCCCCTTAAATGTCCCTATCGTCCCTGCCTCCACTACCTCCTCCGGTAGTGAGTTCCAGGCACCCACTACCCTCTGCGTAAAAAACTTGCCTCGTACATCTACTCTAAACTTTGCCCCTCTCACCTTAAACCTATGCCCCCTAGTAATTGACCCCTCTACCCTGGGGAAAAGCCTCTGACTATCCACTCTGTCTATGCCCCTCATAATTTTGTATACCTCTATCAGGTCGCCCCTCAACCTCCTTCGTTCCAGTGAGAACAAACCGAGTTTATTCAATCGCTCCTCATAGCTTATGCCCTCCATACCAGGCAACATTCTGGTAAATCTCTTCTGCACCCTCTCTAAAGCCTCCACATCCTTCTGGTAGTGTGGCGACCAGAATTGAACACTATACTCCAAGTGTGGCCTAACTAAGGTTCTATACAGCTGCAACATGACTTGCCAATTCTTATACTCAATGCCCCGGCCAATGAAGGCAAGCATGCCGTATGCCTTCTTGACTACCTTCTCCACCTGTGTAGCCCCTTTCAGTGATCTGTGGACCTGTACTCCTAGATCTCTTTGACTTTCAATACTCTTGAGGGTTCTACCATTCACTGTATATTCCCTACCTGCATTAGCCCTTCCAAAATGCATTACCTCACATTTGTCCAGGTTAAACTCCATCTGCCATCTCTCCGCCCAAGTCTCCAGACAATCTAAATCCTGCTGTATCCTCAGACAGTCCTCATCGCTATCCGCAATTCCACCAACCTTTGTGTCGTCTGCAAACTTACTAATCAGACCAGTTACATTTTCCTCCAAATCATTTATATATACTACAAAGAGCAAAGGTCCCAGCACTGATCCCTGTGGAACACCACTGGTCACAGCCCTCCAATTAGAAAAGCATCCCTCCATTGCTACCCTCTGCCTTCTATGGCCTAGCCAGTTCTGTATCCACCTTGCCAGTTCACCCCTGATCCCGTGTGACTTCACCTTTTGTACCAGTCTACCATGAGGGACCTTGTCAAAGGCCTTACTGAAGTCCATATAGACAACATCTACTGCCCTACCTGCATCAATCATCTTAGTGACCTCCTCGAAAAACTCTATCAAGTTAGTGAGACACGACCTCCCCTTCACAAAACCGTGCTGCCTCTCACTAATACGTCCATTTGCTTCCAAATGGGAGTAGATCCTGTCTCGAAGAATTCTCTCCAGTAATTTCCCTACCACTGAAGTAAGGCTCACCGGCCTGTAGTTCCCGGGATTATCCCTGCCACCCTTCTTAAACAGAGGAACAACATTGGCTATTCTCCAGTCCTCCGGGACATCCCCTGAAGACAGCGAGGATCCAAAGATTTCTGTCAAGGCCTCAGCAATTTCCTCTCCAGCCTCCTTCAGTATTCTGGGGTAGATCCCATCCGGCCCTGGGGACTTATCTACCTTAATATTTTTTAAGACACCCAACACCTCGTCTTTTTGGATCACAATGTGACCCAGGCTATCTACACCCCCTTCTCCAGACTCAACATCTACCAATTCCTTCTCTTTGGTGAATACTGATGCAAAGTATTCATTTAGTACCTCGCCCATTTCCTCTGGCTCCACACATAGATTCCCTTGCCTATCCTTCAGTGGGCCAACCCTTTCCCTGGCTACCCTCTTACTTTTTATGTAAGTGTAAAAAGCCTTGGGATTTTCCTTAACCCTATTTGCCAATGCCTTTTCATGACCCCTTCTAGCCCTCCTGACTCCTTGCTTAAGTTCCTTCCTACTTTCCTTATATGCCACACAGGCTTCGTCTGTTCCCAGCCTTTTAGCCCTGACAAATGCCTCCTTTTTCTTTTTGACGAGGCCTACAATATCACTCGTCATCCAAGGTTCCCGAAAATTGCCGTATTTATCTTTCTTCCTCACAGGAACATGCCTGTCCTGTATTCCTTTCAACTGACACTTGAAAGCCTCCCACATGTCAGATGTTGATTTGCCCTCAAACATCCGCCCCCAATCTATGTTCTTCAGTTCCCGCCTAATATTGTTATAATTAGCCTTCCCCCAATTTAGCACATTCATCCTCGGACCACTCTTATCCTTGTCCACCAGTACTTTAAAACTTACTGAATTGTGGTCACTGTTACTGAAATGCTCCCCTACTGAAACATCTACCACCTGGCCGGGCTCATTCCCCAATACCAGGTCCAGCACCGCCCCTTCCCTAGTTGGACTGTTTACATATTGTTTTAAGAAGCCCTCCTGGATGCTCCTTACAAACTCTGCCCCGTCTAAGCCCCTGGCACTAAGTGAGTCCCAGTCAATATTGGGGAAGTTGAAGTCTCCCATCACCACAACCCTGTTGTTTTTACTCTTTTCCAAAATCTGTCTACCTATCTGCTCCTCTATCTCCCGCTGGCTGTTGGGAGGCCTGTAGTATACCCCCAACATTGTGACTGCACCCTTCTTATTCCTGATCTCTACCCATATAGCCTCACTGCCCTCTGAGGTGTCCTCTCGCTGTATAGCTGTGATACTCTCCTGAACAAGTAGCGCAACTCCGCCTCCCCTTTTACATCCCCCTCTATCCCGCCTGAAACATCTAAATCCTGGAACGTTTAGCTGCCAATCCTGCCCTTCCCTCAACCAGGTCTCTGTAATGGCAACAACATCATAGTTCCAAGTAGTAATCCAAGCTCTAAGTTCATCTGCCTTACCCGTAATGCTCCTTGCATTAAAACATATGCACTTCAGGCCACCAGACCCGCTGTGTTCAGCAACTTCTCCCCGTCTGCGCTGCCTCAGAGCCACACTGTCCCTATTCCCTAGTTCTCCCTCAATGCTCTCACCTTCTGACCTATTGCTCCCGTGCCCACCCCCCTGCCATACTAGTTTAAACCCTCCCGTGTGACACTAGCAAACCTCGCGGCCAGGATATTTATGCCTCTCCGGTTTAGATGCAACCCGTCCATCTTATACAGGTCACACCTGCCCCGGAAGAGCTCCCAGTGGTCCAGATAACAGAAACCCTCCCTCCTACACCAGCTGTTTAGCCACGTGTTTGTCTGCTCTATCTTCCTATTTCTAGCCTCACTGGCACGTGGCACAGGGAGTAATCCCGAGATTACAACCCTCGAGGTCCTGTCTTTTAACTTTCTGCCTAGCTCCCTGAACTCCTGCTGCAGGACCTCATGCCCCTTCCTGCCTATGTCGTTAGTACCAATATGTACAACGACCTCTGCCTGTTTGCCCTCCCCCTTCAGGATTCCCTCTACCCGTTCGGAGACATCCTGGACCCTGGCACCAGGGAGGCAACATACCATCCTGGAGTCTCTTTCACGTCCACAGAAGCGCCTATCTGTGCCCCTGACTATAGAGTCCCCTATAACTATTACTCTTCTGTGCTTTGACCCTCCCTTCTGAACATCAGAGCCAGCCGTGGTGCCACTGCTCTGGCTGCTGCTGTTTTCCCCTGATAGGCTATCCCCCCCGACAGTATCCAAAGGGGTATATCTGTTCGAGAGGGGGACAACCACAGGGGATTCCTGCACTGACTGCCTGCCCTTTCTGGTGGTCACCCATTTCTCTGCCTGCACCTTGGGTGTGACCACACTTACATAACTGCGATCTATGACGCAAAGGGGACTGAGAGACACCAGTCAGTGTACAGATATCTCCCTGAGAAAGAGAGGACTGAGAGACACCAGTCAGTGTACAGATATCTCCCTGAGAGAGTGAGGACTGAGAGACACCAGTCAGTGTACAGATATCTCCTTGAGAGAGAGAGGGGACTGAGAGACACCAGTCAGTGTACAGATATCTCCCTGAGAGAGAGGGGGGATTGAGAGACACCAGTCAGTGTACAGATATCTCCCTGAGAGAGAGAGGGGACTGAGAGACACCAGTCAGTATACAGATATCTCCATGAGGGAGAGACGGGACAGAAAGACACCAGTCGGTGTACAGATATCTCCCTGAGAGAGAGGGGACTGAGAGACACCAGTCAGTGTACAGATATCTCCCAGAGAGAGAGGGGACTGAGAGACACCAGTCAGTGTACAGATATCTCCCTGAGAGAGGGGGGACTGAGAGACACCAGTCAGTGTACAGATATCTCCCTGAGAGAGAGAGGGGACTGAGAGACACCAGTCAGTGTACAGATATCTCCCTGTGAAAGAGAGGACAGAGAGACACCAGTCAGTGTATAGATATCTCCCTGAGAGAGAGGACTGAGAGACACCAGTCAGTGTACAGATATCTCCCTGAGGGAGAGGGGACTGAGAGAAACCAGTCAGTGTACAGATATCTCCCTGAGAGAGACGGGACTGAGAGACACCAGTCAGTGTACAGATATCTTCCTGAGAGAGAGGGGACTGAGAGACACCAGTCAGTATACAGATATCTCCTTGAGGGAAAGACGGGACAGAAAGACACCAGTCAGTGTACAGATATCTCCCTGAGAGAGAGGGGACTGAGAGACACCAGTCAGTGTACAGATATCTCCCCGAGAAAGAGAGGACTGAGAGACGCCAGTCAGTGTACAGATATCTCCCTGAGAGAGAGGGGGGACTGAGAGATACCAGTCAGTGTACAGATATCTCCCTGAGAGAGAGAGGGTACTGAGAGACACCAGTCAGTATACAGATATCTCCATGAGGGAGAGACGGGACAGAGAGACACCAGTCAGTGTACAGATATCTCCCTGAGAGAGAGGGGACTGAGAGACACCCGTCAGTGTACACATATATCCCTGAGAGAGGGGGGACTGAGAGACACCAGTCAATGTACAGATATCTCCCTGAGAGAGAGGGGACTGAGAGACACCAGTCAGTGTACAGATATCTCCCTGAGAGAGAGAGAGAGGACTGAGAGACACCAGTCAGTGTACAGATATCTCCCTGAGAGAGAGGGGACTGAGAGACACCAGTCAATGTACATATATCTTCCTGAGAGAGGGGGGACTGAGAGACACCAGTCAGTGTACAGATATCTCCCTGAGAAAGAGTGGACTGAGAGACACCAGTCAGTGTGCAGATATCTCCCTGAGAGAGAGAGGACTGAGAGACACCAGTCAGTGTACAGATATCTCCCTGAGAGAGAGAGGGGACTGAGAGACACCAGTCAGTGTACAGATATCTCCCTGAGAGAGAGGGGGGACTGAGAGACACCAGTCAGTGTACAGATATCTCCCTGAGAGAGAGGGGACTGAGAGACACCAGTCAGCATACAGATATCTCCATGAGGGAGAGATGGGACAGAGAGACACCAGTCGGTGTACAGATATCTCCCTGAGAGAGAGGGGACTGAGAGACACCGGTCAGTGTACACATATCTCCCTGAGAGAGTGGGGACTGAGAGACACCAGTCAATGTACAGATATCTCCCTGAGAGAGAGGGGACTGAGAGACACCAGTCAGTGTACAGATATCTCCCTGAGAGAGAGAGAGGACTGAGAGACACCAGTCAGTGTACAGATATCTCCCTGAGAGAGAGGGGACTGAGAGACACCAGTCAGTGTACAGATATCTCCCTGAGAGAGAGAGGACTGAGAGACACCAGTCAGTGTACAGATATCTCCCTGAGAGAGAGAGGGTGTAGAGGGTTCCATCTCTGCTACTCCACTACTGGGCCGATATCTGGGGTTTGAGTATCTGTGTGTGTCTCTCTCCAGCTGGCACTGAAACTTCAGAGGCCAGGGGATGCCGCACTGGGACACCTCCACGGGAGAGAGCACTGAATCAAGCCTGCCGTTTATCCCTAACCGGAAGCCTGAGGCTTATATCACACAGATATCCAGACCCCCACCAATGCCCAGGTGATTCTCTCTCTTGCCGGTGGTGCAACACCCACCCGGTTCCTACTTCGCTGGAGTAGCTTTCCCAAGAGAGAGAATAGGACACTGCTGTTTATTACCTAACCAGCAGCCTGTCCTGAGTGAATCGTTCAAGATGACCCTAGATTCTCGAACCCGGAATTAAGGTGAGGAATATCTTAACAATGACTTGGTCAGAGATCGCTGGTGAGAGATTGAAGAATTTAAACGACTCCAATTATCAGCAAATCAAGGTTTATTGCAAAACCCAGGTCAAAATCATCAAACAGAAGAAATTATAATAAAATCTTAAACTCTAACACAAACTAAGTCTATTCAGAAAGTACTATAACGGACACAACGTAAAATCTTATTGTTACACAGTTTTAGCAATGACACAGAACACAAATCAAGTCCCCTTCCCCAAAGCCTCAACCACTATCAAGGTCAAGGGAGTTTCGCAAGCTGCTGCAGGGTACTTACAGTCACAGGCTGCAGGAGGTCAAGTCAAAGGTGGAGAGGTCAAGCCAAGAGCCCCTCAATCGCAACACAGCCCCTTTTATATCCGTTTTACCTGGCTTTTTCCTGTGTTCGGCCAGCCCCTTTTGCATTGAATTGGTAAGGTTTAAAGTTCCCGCTGGTCCCGCCCCCTTTGAGCCGGTCAGAGCTGTCGACTTCCGGGTTTTCCTCCCCCTTTGCGTTGTATCGGTCCAAGTTTAAAGTTCCCGCTGGTCCCGCCCCCTTTGAGCCGGTCAGAGCTGTTCGCTTCCGGGTTCTCCTCGCAGGTCCGCTCCTTCCAGCCAGGCAGACCTGCCGCGATTTGAATTTGGCGCCGACTCCGCCCCCTCCACCCAGTGAGTTCCTGCCGGTGGCTTCTGTCAGGATTGGAGTACCTCCCCCAGGTCCGCCTCCAACTTGGTTTTTTCTACCGTTTATCTTCAAGGGGCTTTTCCAGCGCAATATACTGAGCCCAGACAGTCTGCTTTTTGGGATAACAAGGTTAAGCTCTCTTGTGAAGATTTTCAAAGTCTTCCAGCTGCTCCGGAGATGGCTGCTATTCTCACCTTGCTATGTTGATGGGGTGTTAATTGGATTCTGCTCTGGTGGAGGCCAAGTCATTTACATCTGCATGGGGCAATGACCATCCCATTGTCCTGCTTGCAGGCAGGCCCCTTACAGCATTACCATGCCCCTTTGTCTGTGTTTTAATCTTATCTAGTTGTCTGGCTCCTTCTTCCTTGTAGCTCCTGGGGGGGTTTGTAAATACCTATGCCCCTACTCAGCTCAGCGGACCAAGCCTGCTGGGAAATTTGGTTACGTTCCTTTGGCTGAAAAGTGTCCAGTTTAGTCTCTGGGTTTTATTCTTGGGCAGTCCAAAAAGGGCCGAATTGCCCGAAAAACTTACAACAGATATCTCCCTGAGAGAGAGAGGACTGAGAGACACCAGTCAGTGTAGAGATATCTCCCTGAGAGAGAGAGGACTGAGAGACACCAGTCAGTTTACAGATATCTCCCTGAAAGAGAGAGAGGACTGAGAGACACCAGTCAGTGTACAGATATCTGCGTGAGAGAGAGAGGACTGAGAGACACCAGTCAGTGTACAGATATCTCCCTGAGAGAGAGAGGGGACTGAGAGACACCAGTCAGTGTACAGATATCTCCCTGAGAGAGAGGGGACTGAGAGACAATAGTCAGTGTACAGATATCTCCCTGAGAGGGAGGGGACTGAGAGACAGCAGTCAGTGTATAGATATCTCCCTGAGAGAGAGAGGGGACTGAGAGACACCAGTCAGTGTACAGATATCTCCCTGAGACAGAGGGGACTGAGAGACAACAGTCAGTGTACAGATATCTCCCTGAGAGAGAGGACAGAGAAACACCAGTCAGTGTACAGATATCTCCCTGAGAGAGAGGGACTGAGAGACACCAGTCAGTGTACAGATATCTCCCTGAGAGAGAGGGACTGAGAGACACCAGTCAGTGTACAGATATCTCCCTGAGAGACGGGGGACTGAGAGACACCAGTCAGTGTACAGATATCTCCCTGAGAAAGAGAGGACTGAGAGACACCAGTCAGTGTACAGTAATCTCCCTGATAGAGAGGAGACTCAGAGACACTAGTCAGTGTACAAATATCTCCCTGCGAGAGAGGGGACTGAGAGACACCAGTCAATGTACAGATATCTCCCTGAGAGAGAGGGGACTGAGAGACACCAGTCAGTGTACAGATATCTCCCTGAGAGAGAGAGGGGACTGAGAGACACCAGTCAGTATACAGATATCTCCCTGAGAAAGAGAGGACTGAGAGACACCAGTCAGTGTACAGATATCTCCCTGAGAGAGAGGACTGAGAGACACCAGTCAGTGTACAGATATCTCCCTGAGAGAGAGGGGACTGAGAGACACCAGTCAGTGTACAGATATCTCCCTGAGAGAGAGGGGACTGAGAGACACCATTCAGTGTACAGATATCAGCCTGAGAGAGAGGGGACTGAGAGACACCAGTCAATGTACAGATATCTTCCTGAGAGAGAGGGGACTGAGAGTCACCAGTCAGTGTACAGATACCTCCCTGAGAAAGAGAGGACTGAGAGACACCAGTCAGTGTACAGATATCTCCCTGAGAGAGAGAGGACTGAGAGACTCCAGTCAGTGTACAGATATCTCCCTGTGTGAGAGAGGGGACTGAGAGACACCAGTCAGTGTACAGACATCTCCCTGAGAGGGAGGGGGGACTGAGAGACACCAGTCAGTGTACAGATATCTCCCTGAGAGAGAGAGGGGACTGAGAGACACCAGTCAGTATACAGATATCTCCATGAGGGAGAGACGGGACAGAGAGACACCAGTCAGTGTACAGATATCTCCCAGGGAGAGAGGGGACTGAGAGACACCAGTCAGTGTACATATATCTCCCTGAGAGAGGGGGGACTGAGTGACACCAGTCAATGTACAGATATCTCCCTGAGAGAGAGGGGACTGAGAGACACCAGTCGGTGTACAGATATCTCCCTGAGAAAGAGAGGACTGAGAGACACCAGTCAGTGTACAGATATCGCCCTGAGAGAGAGGACTGAGAGACATCAGTCAGTGTACAGATATCTCCCTGAGAAAGAGAGGACTGAGAGGCACCAGTCAGTGTACAGATATCTCCCTGAGAGAGAGAGGATTGAGAGACACCAGTCAGTGTACAGACATCTCCCTGAGAGGGAGGGGGGACTGAGAGACACCAGTCAGTGTACAGATATCTCCCTGAGAGAGAGAGGGGACTGAGAGACACCAGTCAGTATACAGATATCTCCATGAGGGAGAGAGGGGACTGAGAGACACCAGTCAGTGTACAGATATCTCCCAGAGAGAGAGGGGACTGAGAGACACCAGTCAGTGTACAGATATCTCGTTGAGAGAGAGAGGACTGAGAGACACCAGTCGGTGTACAGATATCTCCCTGAGAGAGAGGTGACTGAGAGACACCAGTCAGTGTACAGATATCTCCCTGAGAGAGAGGGGACTGAGAGGCACCAGTCAATGTACAGATATCACCCTGAGAGAGAGGGGGGGCTGAGAGACACCAGTCAGTGTACAGTTATCTCCCTGAGAGAGAGAGGGGACTGAGAGACACCAGTCAGTGTACAGATGTCTCCCTGAGAGAGAGGGGGGACTGAGAGACACCAGTCAGTGTATAAATATCACCCTGAGAGAGAGAGGGGACTGAGAGACACCGGTCAGTGTACAGATATCTCCCTGAGAGAGAGAGGGGACTGAGAGACAACAGTCAGTGTACAGATATCTCCCTGAGAGAGAGGGGATGAGAGACACCAGTCAGTGTACAGATATCTCCCTGAGAGAGAGGGGACTGAGAGACACCAGTCAATGTACAGATATCTCCCTGCGTGAGAGGGGGGACTGAGAGACACCAGTCAGTGTACAGATATCACCCTGAGAGAGAGGGGGGACTGAGAGACACCAGTCAGTGTACAGATATCTCCCTGAGAGAGAGAGGGGACTGAGAGACACCAGTCAGTGTACAGATATCTCCCTGAGAGAGAGAGGGGACTGAGAGACATCAGTCAGTGTACAGATATCTCCCTGAGAAAGAGAGGGGACTGAGAGATACCAGTCAGTGTACAGATATCTCCCTGAGAGAGAGGGGACTGTTAGACACCAGTCAGTGTACAGATGTCTCCCTGAGAGAGAGGGGACTGAGAGACACCAGTCAGTGTACAGATATCACCCTGAGAGAGAGAGGGGGGACTGAGAGACACCAGTCAGTGTACAGATATCTCCCTGAGTGAGAGGGGACTGAGAGACACCAGTCAGTGTACAGATATCTCCCTGAGAGAGAGAGGGGACTGAGAGACACCAGTCAGTGTACAGATATCTCCCTGAGAGAGAGAGGGGACTGAGAGACACCAGTCAGTGTACATATATCTCCCTGAGAGAGAGAGGGGACTGGGAGACACCAGTCAGTGTACAGATATCCCCCTGAGAGAGAGGGGACTGAGAGACACCAGTCAGTGTACAGATATCTCCCTGAGAGAGAGAGGGGACTGAGAGACACCAGTCAGTGTACAGATATCTCCCTGAGAGAGAGAGGGTGTAGAGGGTTCCATCTCTGCTACTCCACTACTGGGCCGATATCTGGGGTTTGAGTATCTGTGTGTGTCTCTCTCCAGCTGGCACTGAAACTTCAGAGGCCAGGGGATGCCGCACTGGGACACCTCCACGGGAGAGAGCACTGAATCAAGCCTGCCGTTTATCCCTAACCGGAAGCCTGAGGCTTATATCACACAGATATCCAGACCCCCACCAATGCCCAGGTGATTCTCTCTCTTGCCGGTGGTGCAACACCCACCCGGTTCCTACTTCGCTGGAGTAGCTTTCCCAAGAGAGAGAATAGGACACTGCTGTTTATTACCTAACCAGCAGCCTGTCCTGAGTGAATCGTTCAAGATGACCCTAGATTCTCGAACCCGGAATTAAGGTGAGGAATATCTTAACAATGACTTGGTCAGAGATCGCTGGTGAGAGATTGAAGAATTTAAACGACTCCAATTATCAGCAAATCAAGGTTTATTGCAAAACCCAGGTCAAAATCATCAAACAGAAGAAATTATAATAAAATCTTAAACTCTAACACAAACTAAGTCTATTCAGAAAGTACTATAACGGACACAACGTAAAATCTTATTGTTACACAGTTTTAGCAATGACACAGAACACAAATCAAGTCCCCTTCCCCAAAGCCTCAACCACTATCAAGGTCAAGGGAGTTTCGCAAGCTGCTGCAGGGTACTTACAGTCACAGGCTGCAGGAGGTCAAGTCAAAGGTGGAGAGGTCAAGCCAAGAGCCCCTCAATCGCAACACAGCCCCTTTTATATCCGTTTTACCTGGCTTTTTCCTGTGTTCGGCCAGCCCCTTTTGCATTGAATTGGTAAGGTTTAAAGTTCCCGCTGGTCCCGCCCCCTTTGAGCCGGTCAGAGCTGTCGACTTCCGGGTTTTCCTCCCCCTTTGCGTTGTATCGGTCCAAGTTTAAAGTTCCCGCTGGTCCCGCCCCCTTTGAGCCGGTCAGAGCTGTTCGCTTCCGGGTTCTCCTCGCAGGTCCGCTCCTTCCAGCCAGGCAGACCTGCCGCGATTTGAATTTGGCGCCGACTCCGCCCCCTCCACCCAGTGAGTTCCTGCCGGTGGCTTCTGTCAGGATTGGAGTACCTCCCCCAGGTCCGCCTCCAACTTGGTTTTTTCTACCGTTTATCTTCAAGGGGCTTTTCCAGCGCAATATACTGAGCCCAGACAGTCTGCTTTTTGGGATAACAAGGTTAAGCTCTCTTGTGAAGATTTTCAAAGTCTTCCAGCTGCTCCGGAGATGGCTGCTATTCTCACCTTGCTATGTTGATGGGGTGTTAATTGGATTCTGCTCTGGTGGAGGCCAAGTCATTTACATCTGCATGGGGCAATGACCATCCCATTGTCCTGCTTGCAGGCAGGCCCCTTACAGCATTACCATGCCCCTTTGTCTGTGTTTTAATCTTATCTAGTTGTCTGGCTCCTTCTTCCTTGTAGCTCCTGGGGGGGTTTGTAAATACCTATGCCCCTACTCAGCTCAGCGGACCAAGCCTGCTGGGAAATTTGGTTACGTTCCTTTGGCTGAAAAGTGTCCAGTTTAGTCTCTGGGTTTTATTCTTGGGCAGTCCAAAAAGGGCCGAATTGCCCGAAAAACTTACAACAGATATCTCCCTGAGAGAGAGAGGACTGAGAGACACCAGTCAGTGTAGAGATATCTCCCTGAGAGAGAGAGGACTGAGAGACACCAGTCAGTTTACAGATATCTCCCTGAAAGAGAGAGAGGACTGAGAGACACCAGTCAGTGTACAGATATCTGCGTGAGAGAGAGAGGACTGAGAGACACCAGTCAGTGTACAGATATCTCCCTGAGAGAGAGAGGGGACTGAGAGACACCAGTCAGTGTACAGATATCTCCCTGAGAGAGAGGGGACTGAGAGACAATAGTCAGTGTACAGATATCTCCCTGAGAGGGAGGGGACTGAGAGACAGCAGTCAGTGTATAGATATCTCCCTGAGAGAGAGAGGGGACTGAGAGACACCAGTCAGTGTACAGATATCTCCCTGAGACAGAGGGGACTGAGAGACAACAGTCAGTGTACAGATATCTCCCTGAGAGAGAGGACAGAGAAACACCAGTCAGTGTACAGATATCTCCCTGAGAGAGAGGGACTGAGAGACACCAGTCAGTGTACAGATATCTCCCTGAGAGAGAGGGACTGAGAGACACCAGTCAGTGTACAGATATCTCCCTGAGAGACGGGGGACTGAGAGACACCAGTCAGTGTACAGATATCTCCCTGAGAAAGAGAGGACTGAGAGACACCAGTCAGTGTACAGTAATCTCCCTGATAGAGAGGAGACTCAGAGACACTAGTCAGTGTACAAATATCTCCCTGCGAGAGAGGGGACTGAGAGACACCAGTCAATGTACAGATATCTCCCTGAGAGAGAGGGGACTGAGAGACACCAGTCAGTGTACAGATATCTCCCTGAGAGAGAGAGGGGACTGAGAGACACCAGTCAGTATACAGATATCTCCCTGAGAAAGAGAGGACTGAGAGACACCAGTCAGTGTACAGATATCTCCCTGAGAGAGAGGACTGAGAGACACCAGTCAGTGTACAGATATCTCCCTGAGAGAGAGGGGACTGAGAGACACCAGTCAGTGTACAGATATCTCCCTGAGAGAGAGGGGACTGAGAGACACCATTCAGTGTACAGATATCAGCCTGAGAGAGAGGGGACTGAGAGACACCAGTCAATGTACAGATATCTTCCTGAGAGAGAGGGGACTGAGAGTCACCAGTCAGTGTACAGATACCTCCCTGAGAAAGAGAGGACTGAGAGACACCAGTCAGTGTACAGATATCTCCCTGAGAGAGAGAGGACTGAGAGACTCCAGTCAGTGTACAGATATCTCCCTGTGTGAGAGAGGGGACTGAGAGACACCAGTCAGTGTACAGACATCTCCCTGAGAGGGAGGGGGGACTGAGAGACACCAGTCAGTGTACAGATATCTCCCTGAGAGAGAGAGGGGACTGAGAGACACCAGTCAGTATACAGATATCTCCATGAGGGAGAGACGGGACAGAGAGACACCAGTCAGTGTACAGATATCTCCCAGGGAGAGAGGGGACTGAGAGACACCAGTCAGTGTACATATATCTCCCTGAGAGAGGGGGGACTGAGTGACACCAGTCAATGTACAGATATCTCCCTGAGAGAGAGGGGACTGAGAGACACCAGTCGGTGTACAGATATCTCCCTGAGAAAGAGAGGACTGAGAGACACCAGTCAGTGTACAGATATCGCCCTGAGAGAGAGGACTGAGAGACATCAGTCAGTGTACAGATATCTCCCTGAGAAAGAGAGGACTGAGAGGCACCAGTCAGTGTACAGATATCTCCCTGAGAGAGAGAGGATTGAGAGACACCAGTCAGTGTACAGACATCTCCCTGAGAGGGAGGGGGGACTGAGAGACACCAGTCAGTGTACAGATATCTCCCTGAGAGAGAGAGGGGACTGAGAGACACCAGTCAGTATACAGATATCTCCATGAGGGAGAGAGGGGACTGAGAGACACCAGTCAGTGTACAGATATCTCCCAGAGAGAGAGGGGACTGAGAGACACCAGTCAGTGTACAGATATCTCGTTGAGAGAGAGAGGACTGAGAGACACCAGTCGGTGTACAGATATCTCCCTGAGAGAGAGGTGACTGAGAGACACCAGTCAGTGTACAGATATCTCCCTGAGAGAGAGGGGACTGAGAGGCACCAGTCAATGTACAGATATCACCCTGAGAGAGAGGGGGGGCTGAGAGACACCAGTCAGTGTACAGTTATCTCCCTGAGAGAGAGAGGGGACTGAGAGACACCAGTCAGTGTACAGATGTCTCCCTGAGAGAGAGGGGGGACTGAGAGACACCAGTCAGTGTATAAATATCACCCTGAGAGAGAGAGGGGACTGAGAGACACCGGTCAGTGTACAGATATCTCCCTGAGAGAGAGAGGGGACTGAGAGACAACAGTCAGTGTACAGATATCTCCCTGAGAGAGAGGGGATGAGAGACACCAGTCAGTGTACAGATATCTCCCTGAGAGAGAGGGGACTGAGAGACACCAGTCAATGTACAGATATCTCCCTGCGTGAGAGGGGGGACTGAGAGACACCAGTCAGTGTACAGATATCACCCTGAGAGAGAGGGGGGACTGAGAGACACCAGTCAGTGTACAGATATCTCCCTGAGAGAGAGAGGGGACTGAGAGACACCAGTCAGTGTACAGATATCTCCCTGAGAGAGAGAGGGGACTGAGAGACATCAGTCAGTGTACAGATATCTCCCTGAGAAAGAGAGGGGACTGAGAGATACCAGTCAGTGTACAGATATCTCCCTGAGAGAGAGGGGACTGTTAGACACCAGTCAGTGTACAGATGTCTCCCTGAGAGAGAGGGGACTGAGAGACACCAGTCAGTGTACAGATATCACCCTGAGAGAGAGAGGGGGGACTGAGAGACACCAGTCAGTGTACAGATATCTCCCTGAGTGAGAGGGGACTGAGAGACACCAGTCAGTGTACAGATATCTCCCTGAGAGAGAGAGGGGACTGAGAGACACCAGTCAGTGTACAGATATCTCCCTGAGAGAGAGAGGGGACTGAGAGACACCAGTCAGTGTACATATATCTCCCTGAGAGAGAGAGGGGACTGGGAGACACCAGTCAGTGTACAGATATCCCCCTGAGAGAGAGAGGGGACTGAGAGACACCAGTCAGTGTACAGATATCTCCCTGAGAGAGAGGGGACTGGGAGACACCAGTCAGTGTACAGATATCCCCCTGAGAGAGAGAGGGGACTGAGAGACACCAGTCAGTGTACAGATATCTCCCTGAGAGAGAGAGGGGACTGAGAGACACCAGTCAGTGTACAGATATCTCCCTGAGAGAGAGAGGGGACTGAGACACACAAGTTGACCAAATTGCCCTTGGATTGGAATTTGGAAAAAGAAGGAGGCCGGGAGCTCTGACCTCACCCAAATTCTCGTCCGTGAGTCTAACAGACGACTGCCCTGGGCAGAGCTACATCATCATCGACTGCATATATTTACATATCCCATCCTATAAACCATGAAAACAACGTCAAACATTTGAGACTCGGAGAGGAAACAAGGTAACAGCTGTTTCTTTCTGTCCCTCCCTCGCTGACTCTCTCTCTGTCTCTCTCTCTCTTTCTGCCTCGCTGTCCTTCTCTGTCACTCTCTCTGTGTCTCTCTATCTCCATTGCTCGCTCTCTCTGTCACTCTCTGTCTCTCTCTCTTTCTGCCTCGCTGTCTCTCTCTGTCTCTCCCCCTCGCTGTCTCTCTCTCTATCTCTCTCTCCATCTCTCCCCCTCTCTGTCTGTACCTCGCTGTCTCTCTCTCTCCATCTCTCTCTCTCTCTGTCTCTCCCTCTCTGTCTGTCTCTCTATCTCTCTCTCCCTCTCTCTCTCCATCTCTCCCCTTCTCTCTCTCTGTCTGTACCTCGCTGTCTCTCTCTCCATCTCGTTCTCTGTCTCTGTCTCTACCTCGCTGTCTCTCACTCTATCTCTTTCCGTCTCTCTCTCCATCTCTCTCTCTCTGTCTTTTTCTCGCTCTGTCTCGCGCTGTCTCTCTCTCCCTCACTCCACCTCTCTGTCTCTCTCGCTATCTCTCTCTCTCTGTCTCTGCCTCTGTCACAATCTCTCTCTCTGTCTCTACCTCGCTGTCTCTCTCTCATAGTTTCTCTTTCCATCACTCGCTTCGTCTCTCATTGCGTCTCTCTCTCCAACTCTCTCCCTCTCTGTGTCTCTACCTCGACGTCACTCTCTCTCCATCTCTCATTCTGTCTCTCTCCGCCTCTCTCCAACTCTCTCTGTCTGTCTCTCTCTCTAGCTGTCTACCTCTCTCCGTGCCCCTCTCTCTCTGTCTCCCGCTGCCTCTAGGGGCGCCATTCTCCGACCCCCCCGCCGGGTTGAAGCATCGCCGGGGGCTGCCGTGAATCCCGCCCCCGCCGGTTGCCAAAGTCTCCGGTACCGGATATTCGGCGGGGGCGGGAATCGGGCCGCGCAGGTTGGCGGGCCCCCCCGTTCGATTCTCCGGCCTGGATGGGCCGAAGTCCCGCTGATAAATTGCATGTCCCGCCGGCGTGGATTAAACGGCGGGACAAGGCGGCGTGGGGGGGCTCCGGGGTCCTGGGGGGGTCGCGGGGCGATCTGGTCCCGTTGGGTGCCCCCACGGTGGCCTGGCCCGCGATCGGGGCCCACCGATCCGCAGGCCGGCCTGTGCCGTGGGGGCACTCTTTCCCTTCCGCCTCCGCCACGGTCTCCACCATGGCGGAGGCGGAAGAGACTCCCTCCACTGCGCATGCGCGGGAAACTGTCAGCGGCCGCTGACGCTCCCGCGCATGCGCCGCCCCGACATGTCATTTCCGCGCCAGCTGGCGGGGCGGAAATTCCTCCGGCGTCGGCCTAGCCCCTCAATGTTGGGGCTCGGCCCCCAAAGATGCAAAGCATTCCGCACCTTTGGGGCGACGCGATGCCCGTCTGATTGGCGCCGTTTTGGGCGCCAGTCGGCGGACATCGCGCTGTTTCGGGAGAATTTCGCCCTATATCTCTTTCTCTATCTCTTTCTCTCTCTCGCTTACTATCTCTCTCTCCGTGTCCCTCTCTCACGCTTCCTCTGTATCTCTCTGTCTCTATCTCTTTCTCTCTCTCTCTCTCTCTCGCTGTCTCTCCCAGTCTCGGTCTCTCCCTCTCTCAGTGTCTTCCTCTCCACTCCTCTATTTCAATCTCTGTCAGTCTCTCTCTCTCTCTCTAACAGTTTCTATCTCACTGCCTGTGGTGATACACCACTGTACCTCCCCACCATTGTACATAGTATATAATAGTTGTGTGTAACGTGGCCCTGTAATACTGTGTATTGTACTGTAACTCTGCAGAGGTTCGGTCACTGGTAGGTAACCCGACCTGGCCACGGAGAGCTCCGCCTTAGCCACTCCCCCAGGGGTTAGTATAAGAACCTCTTCTGGGACAGGCCCCATTCTTTCTGGGGTCGTCTGTGTCGGGTAAGCCTCCCATGTAGTATATTAAAGCCTGAGTTAAAGTCTCACATGTCTTTGTGGTTCTTGACGCTTAGCGCATCACTGCCTCTCTCTATCTCAATGTTTTTCTCACTGGCTTACTCGGTCTTTGCCTCTCTCTGTCTCTATCTATCCCTGTCTCTCTCTCTCCCTGTCTCTATCTCTCTCTGTCTCTATCTCTCCCTGTCTCTATCTCTCCCTGGCTCTATCTCTCCCTATCTCTATCTCTCTCTGTCTCTATCTCTCCCTGTCTCTATCTCTCCCTGTCTCTATCTCTCCCTGGCTCTATCACCCCCTGTCTCTATCTCTCCGTCTTTCTGTCTCTATCTCTCCCTGTCTCTCTCTCTCCCTGTCTCTATCTCTCCCTATCTCTATCTCTCTCTGTCTCTATCTCTCCCTGTCTCTATCTCTCCCTGTCTCTCTCTCTCCCTGGCTCTATCACCCCCTGTCTCTATCTCTCCGTCTTTCTGTCTCTCTCTCTCCCTG
This sequence comes from Scyliorhinus torazame, assembly GCF_047496885.1. Classification (NCBI taxonomy): domain Eukaryota; kingdom Metazoa; phylum Chordata; class Chondrichthyes; order Carcharhiniformes; family Scyliorhinidae; genus Scyliorhinus; species Scyliorhinus torazame. The sequence continues at coordinate 4,555,571 of NC_092725.1, read as the reverse complement.
TCTCTCTCTCTCCCTGTCTCTCTCTCTCCCTGTCTCACTCTCTCCCTGTCTCAATCTCTCCCTGTCTCTCTCCCTGTCTCTCTCTCGGTCTCTCTCTCTGTCTCTATCTCTGTCTCTATCTCTCCCTATCTCTATCTCTCCCTGTCTCTATCTCTCCGTCTTTCTGCCTCTATCTCTCCCTGTCTCTCTCTCTCCCTGTCTCTATCTCTCCCTGTCTCTCTCTCTCCCTGTCTCTATCTCTCTCTGTCTCTCTCTCTCCCTGTCTCTATCTCCCTGTCTCTATCTCTCCCTGTCTCTATCTCTCCCTGGCTCTATCACCCCCTGTCTCTATCTCTCCGTCTTTCTGTCTCTATCTCTCCCTGTCTCTATCTCTCCCTATCTCTATCTCTCTCTGTCTCTATCTCTCTCTGTCTCTCTCTCTCCCTGTCTCTATCTCTCTCTGTCTCTATCTCTCCCTGTCTCTATCTCTCCCTGTCTCTATCTCTCCCTGGCTCTATCACCCGCTGTCTCTATCTCTCCGTCTTTCTGTCTCTATCTCTCCCTGTCTCTATCTCTCTCTGTCGCTATCTCTCCCTGTCTCTATCTCTCCCTGGCTCTATCACCCGCTGTCTCTATCTCTCCGTCTTTCTGTCTCTATCTCTCCCTGTCTCTATCTCTCCCTATCTCTATCTCTCCCTGTCTCTATCTCTCCATCTTTCTGTCTCTATCTCTCCCTGTCTCTCTCTCTCCCTGTCTCTATCTCTCCCTATCTCTCTCTCTCCCTGTCTCTATCTCTCTCTGTCTCTCTCTCTCCCTGTCTCTATCTCTCTCTGTCTCTATCTCTCCCTGTCTCTATCTCTCCCTGGCTCTATCACCCGCTGTCTCTATCTCTCCGTCTTTCTGTCTCTATCTCTCCCTGTCTCGCTCTCTCCCTGTCTCTATCTCTCCCTATCTCTATCTCTCTCTGTCTCTATCTCTCTCTGTCTCTATCTCTCTCTGTCTCTCTCTCTCCCTGTCTCTATCTCTCTCTGTCTCTATCTCTCCCTGTCTCTATCTCTCCCTGGCTCTATCACCCGCTGTCTCTATCTCTCCGTCTTTCTGTCTCTATCTCTCCCTGTCTCGCTCTCTCCCTGTCTCTATCTCTCCCTATCTCTATCTCTCCCTCTCTCTCTCTCTCTGTATCTGTCTCTCCCTGTCTTTCTATCCCTTTCTCTCTCCCTCCCTGTCTCTCTCTTTCCCTTTTGCTATCTCTCGCGGTCTCTCTCTCTCCCTGTCTCTACCTATTCCTGTCTCTCACTCTCCCCGTCTCTTTCTCTCCCTCTCTCTCTCTATCATTCGTTTGATTTCTCTTCACCGGACAAATATACACTTTAATGTGCGTGTGAGGGTGTGACAGAGTGTGGGTGACTGAGGATGCGTGTGTGAGTGAGTGTTTATCTGAGTGTGTGTCTGAGTGTGTGTGTCTGAGTGTGTGTGTGTGCCTGAGTGTGTGTGTGTCTGAGTGTGTGTGTCTGAGTGTGTGTGTGTGAGTCTGAGAGTGTTAGTCTGAGTGTGTGTGTCTCATTGTGTGTATGTCTGAGTGTGTTTGTGTGTGTCTGAGTGTGTGCGTGTGTGTGTGCGCCTGAGTGTAGGTGTGTCTGAGTGTGTGTGCATAAGTGTGTGCATGTCTAAGTGTGGGTGTGTCTGAGTATGTGCATGTCTCAGCGTGTGTGTCTGAGTGTTTGTGTGTGGGTTTATGTCTGTGTGTGTGTCTGAGTGCATGTGTCTGAGAGTGTGTGTGTCTTAGTGTGTGTGTGTGTCTGAGTATGTACGTGTGACTTAGTGAATGTCTGAATGTGTGTGTGTGTGTGTCTGAGTGTGTGTGCGTCGTGTGTGTGTGTGACTGAGTGTGTGTGTCTGAAAGTGTGTGTCTGAGTGTGTGTGTCTGAGTGTGTGTGTGTATCTGAGTGTGTGCATGTGTGTGTCTGAGGGTGTGTGCATCTGTGTATGCGTGTGTGTCTCTGTGCGTGCCTGAGTGTGTGTGTGTGTGTATCCGAGTGTGTGTATGTCTCATTGTGTGCGTGTGTGTGAGTGTTCTGTGTGTCTGAGTTTGCGTGTGTGCCTGTGTGTGTGTGTGTGTGTTTTTCTGATTGTGTGCGTCTGTGTGTCTGAGTGTGTGTATGGGTCTGAGTATGTGTGACTGAGTGTGTGTCTGAGTACGTGTGTGTCCGAGTGTGTCTGTATGTGTCGGAGTGTGTTTGAGTGTCTGAGAGTGCGTTTGTCTGTGTGTGTGTGTCTAAATGTGTGTAAGTGTGCGAGTGTCTGAGTGTGTGAGTGTGTGTCTCAGTGTGCGTTTATCTGAGTTTGTGTGGGTGCCTGAGTATGTGTGTGTCTGAGTGTGTGCCTGTGTGTGTGTGTGTGTCTGAGTTTGTGCCTGAGTGTGTGTGTTTCAGAATGCGCATATAGCTGAGTCTGTGTTTGTCTGAGTGTGTGTCTGAGAGTGTGTGTGTCTGAGTGCGTGTATGTGTCTGAGTATGTGCGTGGGTGTGTCTGAGTGTGTCTCAGTGAGTGTCTGAGTGTGTGTGTGTGTGTGTGTCTGAGTGTATGTCTGAGTGTGTCTGAGTGTGTGTGTCTGAGTATGTGTGTGTGTCTGAGTGTGTGTGCGTGTCTGAGTGTGTGCGTGTGAGTCTGAGTGTATATCTGTGTCTGTCTGAGTGTGTGAGTATGTGTGTTTCTGAGTGTGCCTGTATGTGTCTGAGTGTGTTTGAGTGTCTGGAGTGCTTTTGTCTGAGTGTGTGTGTCTGAGTGTGTATGTGTCTGAGTGTGTGTAGGTGTCATAGTATGTGTGTCTGAGTGAGTGTGTGCATCTAAGTGTGTGTGTCTGAGTGTCTGTGTGTCTGAGCATGTGTGTGTCTGAATGTGTGTGTGTGTCTGAGTGTGTTTGAGTGTCTGAGAGTGTGTGTGTCTGAGTATGTGTATGTCTGAGTGTGTGTGTGTATGAGTGTGTGTATGTCTGAGTGTGTGCATGTCTGAGTGTGTGTGTGAGTGTCTGAGTGTGTGTTTGTCTGGGATTGTGTGTATCTAAGTGCATGTGTCTAAGTGTATGTGTGTTTGAGTGTTTGTGTGTGAGTCTGTGTGTGTGTGTGTTTGAGTGTGTGTGTATGTCTGAGTGTGTGCATGTCTGAGTGTGTGTGTGAGTGTCTGAGTGTGTGTTTGTCTGGGATTGTGTGTATCTAAGTGCATGTGTCTAAGTGTATGTGTGTTTGAGTGTTTGTGTGTGAGTCTGTGTGTGTGTGTATGAGTGTGTGTATGTCTGAGTGTGTGTGTCTGAGTGTGTGTGTGAGTGTCTGAGTCTGTGTTTGTCTGGGATTGTGTGTATCTAAGTGCATGTGTCTAAGTGTTTGAGTGTTCGTGTGTGAGTCTGTGTGTGTGTGTGTGTGTATGAGTGTGTGTGTATGTCTGAGTGTGTGCATGTCTGAGTGTGTGTGCGAGTGTCTGAGTGTGTGTTTGTCTGGGATTGTGTGTATCTAAGTGTGTGTGTCTAAGTGTATGTGTGTTTGAGTGTTTGTGTGTGAGTCTGAGTGTGTGTGTCTGTTTGAGTGTGTGTGGGTCTGAGAATGTGCGTGTGTGTGACTGAGCGTGCCTGATTGTGTCTGAGTGTGTGTCTGAGCGTGTGTATGTGTGTCTGACTGTGCATGTTTCTGAGTGTGTGTGTCTGAGTTTGTGTGTGAGTGTGTCTGTGCGTGTGTGTCTGTGTGTGTGTGCCTGAGTGTGTGTGTGTCTGAATGTGTGTACATATGCCTGAGTGTGTGTGTCTCACTGTGTGTGTCTGTATGTGTCTGAATGTGCTCGAGTGTCTGAGTGTGTATGTGTGTCTGAGTGAGTGTTTGTCTCAGATGTGCGTGTGTCTGCGTGTGTGTGTCTGACTGAGTGTCTGAGTGTGTGTGTGTGTCTGAGTGTGTGTATCTGTGTGTGTGACTGAGTGTGTGTGTGTGTGAGTGTGCGCACGTGTGTTTGCCTGAGGGTGTGTTTCTGAGTCTGTGTGTATCTGAGTGTGTGTGTGTCTAAGTGTGTGTGTGTATAATTTTTTTTTAATGTGTTTATTAAGAATTTTTAACAGAATTTTCAACCACATAAACAAACCCCCCCCCCCGCCCCGTAACAAAAAAAGAAGAAAAAACTTGCATAGCAAGACATAAACATGGCAAATCAATATGGTACAGAACTTTGTACATTGGATTCCTCCCGCACATATCAGTTTTCCGGATTGTTTATGTTTTTCTTGCTCAGACGGCCCCCGAAGAACCCCCATTCCCTATCCCTCCCTCTACCCCCCCCCTCCTCCCCCAGAAAGAGATGCCCCTGCCCTCCTCTCCCCCCCCCCCCCCCCCACTCCCTGGGTTGCTGCTGTCGACCAAACTCCATCTGACGCTCCGCGAGATAGTCTAGTAACGGTTGCCACCGCCTGGAGAACCCCTGCACTGACCCTCTCAAGGCAAACCTTATCCTCTCCAACCTGAGAAACCCTGCCATATCATTTATCCAGGCTTCCACACTGGGGGGCTTCGCATCTTTCCACACTAACAAGATCCTTCGCCGGGCTACTAGGGACGCAAAGGCCAGAATTCCGGCCTCTTTCGCCTCCTGCACTCCCGGCTCATCCACTACTCCAAATATTGCTAGCCCCCCGGCTTGGCTTGACCCGGACTTTCACCACCTGAGATATTGCTCCCGCCACTCCTCTCCAGAACCCCTCCAGTGCCGGGCATGACCAAAACATATGGACATGGTTCACCGGGCTCCCTGAGCACCTTCCACATCTGTCCTCTACCCCAAAGAACCTGCTCAACCTCGCCCCCGTCATGTGCGCTCTGTGAACAACCTTAAATTGTATCAGGCTAAGCCTGGCACACGAGGAAGAGGAATTAACCCTACTTAGGGCATCAGCCCACAGACCCTCCTCAATCTCCTCCCCCAGCTCCTCTTCCCATTTACCCTTCAGCTCCTCTACCAAAGCCTCCTCCTCTTCTTTCATCTCCTGGTATATCGCCGACACCTTGCCCTCCCCGACCCATATGCCCGAAATCACCCTGTCTTGAATCCCCTGTGCCGGGACCAGCGGGAATTCCCTCACCTGCCGCCTCACAAACGCCCTCACTTGCATGTACCTGAAGGCATTTCCCGGGGGTAGTCCAAATTTCTCCTCCAGCGCCCCTAAGCTCGCAAACGTCCCATCAATGAACAGGTCCCCTATTCTTCTAATCCCTGCCCGATACCAGCTCTGAAACCCCCCCGTCCATCCTTCCTGGGACAAACCGATGGTTGTCTCTGACCGGGGACCACACCGAGGCTCCCGTCGCACCCCTGTGTCGTCTCCACTGCCCCCAGATCTTTAGCGTTGCCGCCACCACCGGACTCGTGGTGTACCTTGTTGGCGAGAGCGGCAGCGGTGCCGTCACCAGCACCCCCAGGCTCGTTCCTTTGCAGGACGCCATCTCCAACCTCTTCCACGCCGCGCCCTCTCCCTCCATCATCCACTTACGGATCATCGCCACGTTGGCTGCCCAGTAGTAGCCACCCAGATTCGGCAACGCCAACCCTCCTCTATCCCTACTACGCTCCAGGAACCCTCTCCTTACCCTCGGGGTCTTGCTCGCCCACACAAATCCCATAATGCTCCTGCTTACCCTCTTAAAAAAGGCCTTGGTAATCACAATTGGGAGGCATTGGAATACAAAAAGAGACCTCGGGAGGACCACCATTTTAATCGACTGTACCCTGCCCGCTTGTGAGAGTGGCAACATGTCCCACCTTTTAAAGTTCTCCTCCATCTGTTCCACCAGCCGCGTCAAATTAAGTTTGTGCAGTGCCCCCCAGTTCCTAGCTACCTGGATCCCCAGGTATCGAAAGCTCCTTTCTGCCCTCCTCAATGGTAGGTCGTCTATCCCTCTTCCCTGATCCCCCGGGTGCACCACAAAGAGCTCACTCTTTCCCACATTGAGCTTGTAGCCCGAGAAGTCCCCAAACTCCCTTAGGATCTGCATGACCTCAACCATCCCCTCCACTGGATACGTCACATACAGCAACAGGTCGACTGCGTACAGCGACACTCGATGCTCCTCTCCCCCTCGGACCACCTCCCTCCATTTCCCCGACTCCCTTAACGCCATGGCCAAAGGTTCAATTGCGAATGCAAACAGCAGAGGGGATGGGGGCACCTCTGCCTCGTCCCTCGATACAGCCGGAAATACTCCGACCTCCGCCGGTTCGTGACCACACTCGCCACCGGGGCTCTATAAAGGAGCTCAACCCAACTAATAAACCCTCCCCCGAACCCAAACCTCCTCAACACTTCCCAGAGATATTCCCACTCTGGGAACGCGGTCAAAGGCCTTCTCCGCGTCCATAGCTGCCACTATCTCCGCCTCCCTCCACCGATGGCATCATAATCACATTCAGTAGCCTCCGCACATTGGTATTTAGCTGCCTGCCCTTTACAAATCCCGTCTGGTCCTCGTGAATCACTCCGGGACACAGTCCTCTATCCTCGTAGCTAACACTTTTGCCAGCAACTTAGCATCTACGTTGAGGAGCGAGATCAGCCTATACGACCCGCATTGCAGTGGGTCCTTATCCCGCTTCAGGATCAAAGAGATCGTCGCCTCCGACATTGTCGGGGGCAGGACTGAAAGAATCTTAAATTTAAGGGATCTTAACCTGTCGAACTACGCCAAGTTTGGGGGAAGCTTAGTTGATGAATCAAGTCCTGGCGCAATACGACAAGTTGTAAGATTTGTACTATTTGTAGACTGTGTTAAGTTGTTCGATTCCTTGTATTATTCGACTGTGTATAGTTGAAGGAATTTATATCATCTCTGCTATTCGGTTATCAGTAGCACTTTGCGAATACTGGAACTCAGCAGAAATTTGCAGTATAAACTCCTCAGGTGCCAAAAAGAATTGTTTTATTTGTAGTCGCTTGATTACAATTTGAAAGTCATTTAAAAGGCAATTCGTAGACAATTCGAAGCTTTCAGAGAATTACAGACATTATCTTTCTTTGCTTAGGCAGACAGCTCGAAAGTAACTTTTAAAAGGTCAAAGTCTGGCAATGAAACATGAAAAGAGAGAGAAAGCTAATCTTCAGCTAAACTCAAACTCAAAGTCAAAAGTGGACTAACATCACTGACACAGACTGTTAGACTGACAACCCCCAAAAGACATAAACTAAAATGGAGACTAGAATCAAAGGCAAAAACTGACTAAACTAACAGAAAAACAAAACTTAAGCTACAAAGACAATACTCACAAAGACAACAAAACCCAACCTAACCTAACCTAACCTAACCTAACCTTACAAAGACAATAAAACCTAAAATGGCGGGGGAAACTTTTCAGTTATACACTTTCATATCTGTCTTAAATCGTCTAATTACACCCCAATATAATCCTAATTGGTTTGGGTTAGACTCAAACACATTTGATTTGATGGCAAGCCGTCCATCTTCAATGTGCAACATCAGCTTTTCTGACCCAGCTGTTATCTGCATTGTGAACAATGGTGCTGTATATTCAATCCCTTGACCTTGACAATTAGCACAAGACAGTGTCATTATCTTGAAAATATGCATTTGCCAGAACAACGGACTTCAGTAAAAGTGAATTATGCTGTATAAATGGGCATTTAAAACTGGGGCTCAACATTTATGCTTAAACAGCTATCTTTTACCTATACTAGTTGTATTCGAAATACCTGGCTTCTACAAGGACCCCCCCCCCTCCCTTGCCTCATTGAAAGTCCTTACCAGCAACGGGGCTAATAGGTCTACATACTTTCTATAGAACTCCACCGGGAACCCATCCGGTCCCGGGGCCTTCCCTGCCTACATCTCCCCAGTCCTTTAACCAGCTCCTCCACCCCAATTGGCGCCCCCAAACCAGCCACCTCCTGCACCTCCACCCTTGGGAACCTCAGTTGGTCCAAGAATCGTCGCATCTCCTCTTTTCCCCCTGGGGGCTGGGACCTATACAGCTCCTCGTAGAAGGCCTTGAATGCCTCATTCACTTTCACTGCACTCCGCACCGTAGTTCCCCTTCCATCCTTGACTCCACCTATTTCCCTCTCTGCCATCCTCTTCCGGAGCTGGTGTGCCAGCATCCGGCTCGCCTTCTCCCCATATTCATACATCGCCCCCTGTGCCTTCCTCACTGTGTCTCTGCCTTCCCTGTGGTCAACAGGTCGAACTCCGTCTGGAGACTTTGTCTCTCCCCGAGTAGTCCCTCATCAGGGGCCTCTGCATATCTCCTGTCCACCCTTAGGATCTCCCCCACTAACCTCTCCCTTTCCCTGCCCTCTCTCTTCTCCCTATGAGCCCTGATGGAGATTAACTCTCCCCTGACCAACGCCTTCAGCACCTCCCATACTACTCCCACCTGCACCTCCCCGTTGTCGTTGGCCTCCAGATATGTTTCGATGCACCCCCGCACCCTCCCGCACACTTGCTCGTCTGCCAGCAGTCCCACATCCAACCACCACAGCGGGCGTTGGTCCCTCTCCTCCCCCAGCTCTAATTCCACCCAGTGCAGGTCCGAAATGGCTATGGCCGAATACTCCATCCCCTCCACTTTCGAGATCAATGCCCTGCCCAGAACAAAAAAATCTATCCGGGAGTAGGCCTTGTGTACATGGGAGAAAAAAGAGAATTCTCTGGCCAAAGGCCTGGCAAATCTCCACGGATCTACTCCCCCCATCTGGTCCATAAACTCCCTGAGCACCTTGGCCGCAGCCGGCCTCTTTCTGGTCCTGGATCTGGAGCGATCCAGTGCTGGGTCCAACACCGTGTTGAAGTCCCCACCCATTATCAAGCTTCCTACCTCCAAGTCTGGAATACGCCCCAACATACGTTTCATGAATCCAGCATCATCCCAATTCGGGGCGTATACATTTACCAATACCACCCCCGTCCCCTGCAACCTACCACTCACCATTACATATCGGCCTCCGTTGTCCACCACTATGTTCTTAGCCTCAAACGACACCCGCTTCCCCACCAGTATTGCCACCTCTCTATTCTTCGCATCCAGCCCCGAATGGAACACCTGTCCTACCCATCCCTTTCTTAACCTGACCTGATCTGCCACCTTCAGATGTGTCTCCTGAAGCATGACCACGTCTGCCTTCAGTCCCTTTAAGTGCGCGAACACTCGGGCCCTCTTAACCGGCCCATTTAGGCCTCTCACATCCCACGTGATCAGCCGGATTGGGGGGCTACCCACCCCCACCCCCCTGCCGACTAGCCATCTCCTATTTTAGGCCAGTCCCGTGCCCGCGTGTCCCGCACCCTCCAGTCCCCCAGGCGGGGAACCCCCGTCCCGGCCACCTCTTCCATTTTCAGTTCCCCCCTCGGCCATTGCAGCAGCAACCCTATTGTCCCCCCCCTCTACCCCCCTCCCCAGCCCCCCCCCCCCCCCCCCACCGCTAGATCCAAATCTAGCTTTCTTGCTCCCCCCCATAATACTTCCGTAAGTCAGCTGACTCCTGCTGACCCCGGCTTCCCCCGCCTTCCCGTTGACGCCCCCCCCCCGTGTGGAAATCCCTCCTCCTCCTTGCGCTCCTCCATCCCCCCCCCTCCCTAGCGCGGGAAAAAGCCCGCGCTTTCCTGAGCCAGCCCCGCCCCCTGTGGCGCAGCTCCTGTTGCGGCCCTTATCCCAGTCCCCCCATCCCCGAGTCTCACCTCCCTCCAGCACCGACGCCCACATTCCTCCCTGTCCCCCCTTCAAAATCTCTTCCCCCCATCCCCATCCATCGTCCCACCTGTGAAACATTCTTTACCCATACTTACAACCCTGTACACAGTCAACACCTCCCCCACAACCACAGTCCTTCAGTTCGAGTCCAATTTTTCCGTTTGGATAAATGTCCAAGCCTCTTCTGGCGTTTCAAAATAGTGGTGTCGATCCTGGTACGTGACCCACAGTCGCGCTCCTGCAGCATTCCGAATCTCACCCATTTTTTATGTAGCACCGCCTTGGCCCGGTTGAAGCCAGCTCTCCTCTTTGTCACCTCCGCGCTCCAGTCCTGGTAGACTCGGATCACCGCATTCTCCCATCTACTGCTCCGCTCCTTCTTGGCCCATCTCAGGACACTCTCTCTGTCCGCGAAACGATGGAACCTCGCCACTATCGCCCTTGGCGGCTCGCCGGCCTTGGGTCTCCTCGCCAGGACCCGGTGAGCCCCTTCTCGCTCCAGGGGGCTCGGAGAGGCCTCCGCACCCATCAGCGAATGGAGCATCGTGCTCACATACGCCCCGGCATCAGCCCCCTCCACTCCTTTGGGGAGACCCAGAATCCGGAGATTCTTCCTCCGCGACCTGTTCTCCAGGACTTCGAATCTCTCGGCGCTTGTGCAGCGCCTCGTGCGCCTCCATCTTCACCGCCAGGCCCAAGATCTCGTCCTCATTCTCATTAGTTTTTTCCTTCACCTCTCGGAGCTCTATCGCCTGGGCCTTCTGGGTCTCCTTCAGCCCCTCGATCGCCAACAGCATTGGCGCCAGCACCTCCTTTTTAAGCTCCTCCATGCAGCGCCTGAGAAACTCCTGCTGGTCCGGCCCCCATGCTGCTCGATCTCCGCCCTCCGCCATCTTGTTTTCTCCCCCTCGTTTCTGCCGCTGATCCAAAGCCTCTTTTTTTGTCCCTCCACTTCTAGTCCCCTCCATACACGACGGAAGGGGGGCCTTACTTCACCTTCCCACACGGGATTAGATCAAAAACGTTCCGTTGTGGCTCCTCCGGAGAGCCCAAAAGTCCGATCTAGCGGGAGCTGCCGAAATGTGCGGCTTAGCTCCGCATCGCCGCAACCGGAAGTCATGTGTGTGTATGTCTGACTCTTGTGTGTCTAAGTGTGTGTGTCTAAGTGTGTGTGTCTAAGTGAGTGTGTCTAAGTGTGTGTGTCTAAGTGTGTGTGTCTAAGTGTGTGTCTGAGTGTTCATGTATGGGTGTGTCTAAGTCTGTGTGTGTCTCAGTTTGTGTTTGTCTGAGAGTGTGTGTGTCTAAGCATGTGTGTGTGTCTGAGAGTGTGTGTGTCTGAGAGTGTGTGTGTGTGTCTGAGAGTGTGTGTGTCTGAGAGTGTGTGTGTCTGAGAGTGTGTGTGTCTGAGAGTGTGTGTGTCTGAGAGTGTGTGTGTCTGAGAGTTTGTGTGTCTGAGAGTGTGTGTGTGTGTCTGAGAGTGTGTGCGTGTGTCTGAGTATGTGCGTGTGTATGTGTCTGAGTGTGCCTCAGTGAGTGTCTGAGTGTGTGTGTGTGTGTGTCTGAGTGTGTCTGAGTGTGTGTCTGTGTCAATGTGTGCCTCTAAGTGTGTGTGTCTGAGTGTCTGTGTGTCTGAGTGTCTGAGTGCCTGTGTGTCTAAGTGTCTGTGTGTCTGAGCATGTGTGTGTCTGAGTGTGTGTGAATGTCTGAATGTGTGTGTCTGAGTGTCTGAATGTGTGTGTCTGAGTGTGTCTGAGTGTGTCTGCATGTGTCTGAGTGTGTTTGAGTGTCTGAGAGTGTGTGTGTCTGAGTGTGTGTATGTGTCTGAGTGTGTGTGAGTGTCTGAGTGTGTGTTTCTCTAGGTTTGTGTGTATCTAAGTGTGTGTGTCTAAATGTATGTGTGTTTGAGTGTTCGTGTGTGAGTCAGAGTGTGTGTGTGTGTGTGTGTAAGGGTGTGCGTGTGTCTCAGCGTGTATTTGTCTGAGTGTGAGTGTGTCTAAGTGTGTGTGTGTGTGTGTTTGAGTGTGTGTGGGTCTGAGAATGTGCGTGTGTGTGACTGAGTGTGCCTGATTGTGTCTGAGTGTGTGCCTCAGCGTGTGTGTATGGTTCGGAATGTGTGTGTGACTGACTGTGTGTGTGACTGACTGTGTGTGTGTCTGAGTGTGTATGTGTCTGAGTGTGTGCGTGTGAGTGCCTGAGTGTGTTTTGCTGAGTGTGTATGTGTGGCTGAGCGTGTGTGTGTGTCTGAGTGTGTGTCTGAATGTGTGTTTGTCTGAGTGTGTTTGTGCGTCTGAGTGTGTGTGACTGACTGTGTGTGTGTCTGAGTGTGTATGTGTCTGAGTGTGTGCGTGTGAGTGCCTGAGTGTGTTTTGCTGAGTGTGTATGTGTGTCTGAGAGTGTGTGTGTGTGTGTGTCTGAGTGTGTGTGTCTGAATGTGTGTTTGTCTGAGCGTGTTTGTGCGTCTGAGTGTGTGTGTCTGAATGTGTGTGTGTGTCTGAATTTGAGCGTAAGTGTGTCTGAGTTTGTGTGTGGGCCTGAGTGTGTATGTGTGTCTCAGTGTGTGTGTGTGTGTGTGTGTGTGTGTCTGAGTGTGTGTATCTGAATGTGTGTGTGTCTGAGTGGGTGTGTCTGAGTGTGTGTGACAGAGTGTGTGTGTGTGTGTCTGAGAGTGTGTGTGTCTGAGAGTGTGTGTGTCTGAGTGTCTGTGTGTCTGAGTTCGTGTGTATGCCTGAGTATGTGTGCCTGTGTCTGAGTGTGTATGTGTCTGAGTGTGAGCGTGTGAGTGCCTGAGTGTGTGTGTGTATGTGTCTGATTGTGTTTTGCTGAGTGTGCGCCTGTGTGTTGAGTGTGTATGTGTGTCTGTGTGCGTGTGTGTCTGAGTGTGTGCGTGTGTCTGAGAGTGTGCGTGTGAGTGTGTCTGAGTGCCTGACTGAGTGTCTGAGTGTGTGTGTGTGTGTGTGTCTGAGTGTGTTTTGCTGAGTGTGCGCCTGTGTGTTGAGTGTGTATGTGTGTCTGTGTGTGTATGTGTCTGAGTGTGTGCGTGTGTCTGAGTGTGTGAGTGTGTCTGAGTGCCTGACTGAGTGTCTGAGTGTGTGTCTGAGTGTGTGTGTGTGTCTGAGTTTGTGTGTGTCTGAATGTGTGTGTGTCTGAGTGTGTTTGTGCGTCTGAGTGTGTTCTTGTCTGTGTCTGAGTTTGCATGTGTGTCTGAATATGTGTGTGTCTGAGTGTGTGTGTATGGCTCTGAATGTGTGTGTGTCTGAATGTGTGTGACTGAGTGCGGGTGTGTGTCTGAGTATGTCTGTCTCAGAGTGTGTGTATATGTCTGAGTGTCTGTGAGTATCTGCGTGTGTGTATCTGAGTGTGCCTGTATGTGTCTGAGTGTGTTTGAGTGTCTGAGAGTGTGTTTGCCTGAGTGTGTGTATGTCTGAGTGTTTATGTGTCTGAGTTTGTGAGTATGTGTGTCTGAATGTTTGTATCTAGCTATGTATGTGTCTTAGTGTGAATGACTGGATGTGTGTATGTCTAAGTGTGTGTGTATGTATCTGAGTGTGTGTGTCTGAGTCTTTGTGTGTGTGTGTGTCTGAGAGTGTGTGTATGTATCTGAGTGTGTGTGTGTCTGAGTGTATATTGTGTCTGAGTTTTTGTGTGTGTCTGAGTGTGTATATTTTTGAGTGCCTGTATGTGTGTCTGTATGTGTCTGAGTGTGTTTGAGTGTCTGAGAGTGTTTTTGTCAGAGTGTGTGTGTCTCTGATTGTGATGTGTGTCTGAGTTTGTGAGTATGTGTGTCTGGGTTTGTGTGTGTGCCTGAGTGTGTGTGTCTGAGTGTATGTGTGTCTGAGTGTGTGTGTGTCTGAGTGTGTGTGTCTGGGTTTGTGTGTGTGCCTGAGTGTGTGTGCCTGAGTGTGTGTGCCTGAGTGTGTGTGTGTCTGAGCGTGTGTGTCTGAGTGTGTATGTATTTCTGAATGTGTGTGTGTCTGAGTGTGTGTGCGCGCCTGAGTGTGTTCTTGTTTGTGTCTGAGTTTGCGTGTGCGCCTGAATATGTGTTTGGTGAGTGTGTGTGTGTGTGTGTCTGCGTGTGTGTGTCTGAGTGTGTCTGTATGTGTCTGAGTGTGTTTGAGTGTCTGAAAATATGTTTGTCTGAGTGTGTCTGTGTCTGAGTGTGTGTGTGTGTCTGAGTTTGTGAGTATGTGTGTCTGAGTTTGTGTGAGTGCCTGAGTGCGTGTGTGTCTCAGTGTGTGTGAGTTTGTGTCTCTGAATGTGTGTATCTAAGTATGTGTGTGTCCGAGAGTGTGTGTGACTGTCTGTGTGTCTGAGTTTGTGTGTGTGCCTGAGTATGTGTGTCTGTGTCTGAGTGTGTGTGGCTTAGTGTAGATGTGTGTCTGAGTCTTTTTCTGAATCTGAATGTGTGTGTGTCTGAGTGGGTGTGTCTGAGTGTGTGTGACAGAGTGTGTGTGTGTGTGTGTCTGAGAGTGTGTGTGTCTGAGAGTGTGTGTGTCTGAGTGTCTGTGAGTCTGCCTGAGTATGTGTGTATGTGTCTGAGTGTGTATGTGTCTGAGTGTGATCGTGTGAGTGCCTGAGTGTGTGTGTATGTGTCTGAGTGTGTTTTGCTGAGTGTACGCCTGTGTGTTGAGTGTGTATGTGTGTCTGTGTGCGTGTGTGTCTGAGTGTATGCGTGTGTCTGAGTGTGTGCGTGTGAGTGTTTCTGAGTGCCTGACTGAGTGTCTGAGTGTGTGTGTCTGAGTGTGTGTGTGTCTGAATGTGTGTGTGTGTGAGTGTGTTTGTGCATCTGAGTGTGTTCTTGTCTGTGTCTAAGTTTGCATGTGTGCCTGAATATGTGTGTGTCTGTGTGTGTGTGTATGGCTCTGTATGTGTGTGTGTCTGAATGTGTGCGACTGAGAGCGGGTGTGTCCCCGAGTATGTCTGTCTCAGAGTGTGTGTATATGTCTGAGTGTCTGTGAGTGTCTGTGTGTGCGTATCAGAGTGTGCCAATATGTGTCTGAGTGTGTTTGAGTGTCTAAGAGTGTGTTTGCCTGAGTGTGTGTATGTCTGAGTGTGTGTGTGTCTGAGTTTGTGAGTATGTGTGTCTGAATGTTTGTATCTAAGTATGTATGTGTCTTAGTGTGCGTGTGAGTGTGTGTGTGACTGGATGTGTGTATGTCTAAGTGTGTGTGTATGTATCTGAGTGTGTGTGTCTGAGTCTTTGTGTGTGTCTGAGTCTTTGTGTGTGCCTGAGTCTTTGTGTGTGTCTGAGTGTGTGTGTGTGTCTGAGAGTGTGTGTATGTATCTGAGTGTGTGTGTCTGAGTGTATATTGTGTCTGAGTTTTTGTGTGTGTCTGAGTGTGTTTGAGTGCCTGAGAGTGTGTTTGTATGAGTGTCTGTCTGTGTCTGAGTGTGTGTGTGTGTCTGAGTTTGTGAGTATGTGTGTCTGAGTTTGTGTGTGTGCCTGAGTGTGTGTGTGTCTCAGTATGTGTGAGTGTGTGTCTCTGAATGTGTGTATCTGAGTATGTGTGTCCCCGAGAGTGTGTGTGGCTGAGTGTGTGTCTGAGTGTGTCTGTATGTGTCTGAGTGTGTTTGAGTGTCTGAAAATATGTTTGTCTGAGTGTGTCTGTGTCTGAGTGTGTGTGTGTGTCTGAGTTTGTGAGTATGTGTGTCTGAGTTTGTGTGTGTGCCTGAGTGTGTGTGTGTCTCAGTATGTGTGAGTGTGTGTCTCTGAATGTGTGTATCTGAGTATGTGTGTCCCCGAGAGTGTGTGTGGCTGAGTGTGTGTCTGTCCGAGTGTGTGTGTATGTATCTGAGTGCGTGTGTCTGAATCTTTGTGTGTGCCTGAATGTGTGTGTATGATTCTGAATGTGTGTGCATCTGAGTGTGTGTGCCTGAGTGTGTGTGCCTGAGTGTGTGTGTCTGAGTGTGTGTGACTGAGTGTGTGTGACTGAGTGTGTGTGACTGAGTGTATACGTGTGTCTGGGTCTTTGTGTGTGTCTGAATGTTTGTGTGTCTGGGTGTGTGTGTGCGTCTGAATGTGTTCTTATTTGTGTCTGAGTTTTCGTGGTGTGCCTGAGTATGTGTGTGGCTGAGTATGTATGTATGGTTCTGAATGTGTGTGTGTGCGTGTCTGAGTGTGTCTGTGACTGAGTGTCTGAGTTAGTGTGTGTGCCTGAGTATGTGTGTGTGTGTCTGAGTGTGTATGTGTCTGAGTCTGTGCGTGTGAGTGCCTTAGTGTTTGTGTGTGTCTGAGTGTGTTTTGCTGAGTGTGCGCCTGTGTGTTGAGTGTAGATATGTGTCTGAGTGCGTGTGTGTCTGAGTGTGTGCGTGTGTCTGAGTGTGTGCATGTGTGTGTGTCTGAGTGTGCCTGACTGAATGTCTGCGTGTGTGTGTCTGAGTGTGTGTGTGTCTGAATGTGTGTGTGTGTCTGAGATTGTGTGTGTCTGAATGTGTGCATCTGGGTGTGTGTGTCTGAGTGTGTGTGTGACTGAGTGTATGTATGTCTGTGTGTGTGTTTGTATCTGAGTGTGTGTGCCTGAGTGTATATTGTATCTAAGTCTTTGTGTGTGACTGAGTGTGTATGTTTATGAGTGCCTGTATGTGTGTCTTTCTGTGTCTTATTGTGTTTGAGTGTCTGAGAGAGTGTTTGTATGAATGTGTGTGTGTCTGATTGTATGTGTGTGTCTGAGTGTGTCCGTATGTGGCTGAATGTGTTTGAGTTTCTGAGAGTATGTTTGTCTGAGAGTGTGTATGTCTGAGTGTGCGTGTGAGTCTGAGTGTGTGTTTGTCTGAGTATGTGTGTGTCAGTGTGTCTGTATGTGTCTGAGTGTGTTAGACTGTCTGAGAGTGTGTGTGTGTCTGAGTGTGTGTGTGTCTTTCTGAGTTTGTGTGTGTCTGAATGTGTGCATCTGAGTGTGTTTGTGTCTGAGTGTGTGTGTGTCTGAGTGTGTGTGTGTGTGTCTGAGTGTGTGTGTATGTGTCTGAGTGTGTTTGAGTGTCTGAAAATATGTTTGTCTGAGTGTGTCTGTGTCTGAGTGTGTGTGTGTGTCTGAGTTTGTGAGTATGTGTGTCTGAGTTTGTGTGAGTGCCTGAGTGCGTGTGTGTCTCAGTGTGTGTGAGTTTGTGTCTCTGAATGTGTGTATCTAAGTATGTGTGTGTCCGAGAGTGTGTGTGACTGTCTGTGTGTCTGAGTTTGTGTGTGTGCCTGAGTATGTGTGTCTGTGTCTGAGTGTGTGTGGCTTAGTGTAGATGTGTGTCTGAGTCTTTTTCTGAATCTGAATGTGTGTGTGTCTGAGTGGGTGTGTCTGAGTGTGTGTGACAGAGTGTGTGTGTGTGTGTGTCTGAGAGTGTGTGTGTCTGAGAGTGTGTGTGTCTGAGTGTCTGTGAGTCTGCCTGAGTATGTGTGTATGTGTCTGAGTGTGTATGTGTCTGAGTGTGATCGTGTGAGTGCCTGAGTGTGTGTGTATGTGTCTGAGTGTGTTTTGCTGAGTGTACGCCTGTGTGTTGAGTGTGTATGTGTGTCTGTGTGCGTGTGTGTCTGAGTGTATGCGTGTGTCTGAGTGTGTGCGTGTGAGTGTTTCTGAGTGCCTGACTGAGTGTCTGAGTGTGTGTGTCTGAGTGTGTGTGTGTCTGAATGTGTGTGTGTGTGAGTGTGTTTGTGCATCTGAGTGTGTTCTTGTCTGTGTCTAAGTTTGCATGTGTGCCTGAATATGTGTGTGTCTGTGTGTGTGTGTATGGCTCTGTATGTGTGTGTGTCTGAATGTGTGCGACTGAGAGCGGGTGTGTCCCCGAGTATGTCTGTCTCAGAGTGTGTGTATATGTCTGAGTGTCTGTGAGTGTCTGTGTGTGCGTATCAGAGTGTGCCAATATGTGTCTGAGTGTGTTTGAGTGTCTAAGAGTGTGTTTGCCTGAGTGTGTGTATGTCTGAGTGTGTGTGTGTCTGAGTTTGTGAGTATGTGTGTCTGAATGTTTGTATCTAAGTATGTATGTGTCTTAGTGTGCGTGTGAGTGTGTGTGTGACTGGATGTGTGTATGTCTAAGTGTGTGTGTATGTATCTGAGTGTGTGTGTCTGAGTCTTTGTGTGTGTCTGAGTCTTTGTGTGTGCCTGAGTCTTTGTGTGTGTCTGAGTGTGTGTGTGTGTCTGAGAGTGTGTGTATGTATCTGAGTGTGTGTGTCTGAGTGTATATTGTGTCTGAGTTTTTGTGTGTGTCTGAGTGTGTTTGAGTGCCTGAGAGTGTGTTTGTATGAGTGTCTGTCTGTGTCTGAGTGTGTGTGTGTGTCTGAGTTTGTGAGTATGTGTGTCTGAGTTTGTGTGTGTGCCTGAGTGTGTGTGTGTCTCAGTATGTGTGAGTGTGTGTCTCTGAATGTGTGTATCTGAGTATGTGTGTCCCCGAGAGTGTGTGTGGCTGAGTGTGTGTCTGAGTGTGTCTGTATGTGTCTGAGTGTGTTTGAGTGTCTGAAAATATGTTTGTCTGAGTGTGTCTGTGTCTGAGTGTGTGTGTGTGTCTGAGTTTGTGAGTATGTGTGTCTGAGTTTGTGTGTGTGCCTGAGTGTGTGTGTGTCTCAGTATGTGTGAGTGTGTGTCTCTGAATGTGTGTATCTGAGTATGTGTGTCCCCGAGAGTGTGTGTGGCTGAGTGTGTGTCTGTCCGAGTGTGTGTGTATGTATCTGAGTGCGTGTGTCTGAATCTTTGTGTGTGCCTGAATGTGTGTGTATGATTCTGAATGTGTGTGCATCTGAGTGTGTGTGCCTGAGTGTGTGTGCCTGAGTGTGTGTGTCTGAGTGTGTGTGACTGAGTGTGTGTGACTGAGTGTGTGTGACTGAGTGTATACGTGTGTCTGGGTCTTTGTGTGTGTCTGAATGTTTGTGTGTCTGGGTGTGTGTGTGCGTCTGAATGTGTTCTTATTTGTGTCTGAGTTTTCGTGGTGTGCCTGAGTATGTGTGTGGCTGAGTATGTATGTATGGTTCTGAATGTGTGTGTGTGCGTGTCTGAGTGTGTCTGTGACTGAGTGTCTGAGTTAGTGTGTGTGCCTGAGTATGTGTGTGTGTGTCTGAGTGTGTATGTGTCTGAGTCTGTGCGTGTGAGTGCCTTAGTGTTTGTGTGTGTCTGAGTGTGTTTTGCTGAGTGTGCGCCTGTGTGTTGAGTGTAGATATGTGTCTGAGTGCGTGTGTGTCTGAGTGTGTGCGTGTGTCTGAGTGTGTGCATGTGTGTGTGTCTGAGTGTGCCTGACTGAATGTCTGCGTGTGTGTGTCTGAGTGTGTGTGTGTCTGAATGTGTGTGTGTGTCTGAGATTGTGTGTGTCTGAATGTGTGCATCTGGGTGTGTGTGTCTGAGTGTGTGTGTGACTGAGTGTATGTATGTCTGTGTGTGTGTTTGTATCTGAGTGTGTGTGCCTGAGTGTATATTGTATCTAAGTCTTTGTGTGTGACTGAGTGTGTATGTTTATGAGTGCCTGTATGTGTGTCTTTCTGTGTCTTATTGTGTTTGAGTGTCTGAGAGAGTGTTTGTATGAATGTGTGTGTGTCTGATTGTATGTGTGTGTCTGAGTGTGTCTGTATGTGGCTGAATGTGTTTGAGTTTCTGAGAGTATGTTTGTCTGAGAGTGTGTATGTCTGAGTGTGCGTGTGAGTCTGAGTGTGTGTTTGTCTGAGTATGTGTGTGTCAGTGTGTCTGTATGTGTCTGAGTGTGTTAGACTGTCTGAGAGTGTGTGTGTGTCTGAGTGTGTGTGTGTCTTTCTGAGTTTGTGTGTGTCTGAATGTGTGCATCTGAGTGTGTTTGTGTCTGAGTGTGTGTGTGTCTGAGTGTGTGTGTGTGTGTCTGAGTGTGTGTGTGTGTCTGAGTGTGTGTGTATGTATCTGAGTTTGTGTGTGTCTGAATGCGTGCACCTGAGTGTGTGTGTGACTGAGTGTGTGTGCGACTGAGTGTGTGTGCAACTGAGTGTGTGTGTGACTGAGTGTGTGTGTGTCTGAGAGTGTGTGGTTGAGTGTGTGTGTGTCTGAGTTTGTGTGTGTGCCTGAGTATGTGTGTGTGTGTCTGTGTGTATATGTTTCAGAATATGTGTGTGTCTGAGTGTGTGTGCGTCTGAGTGTGTTCTTGTTTGTGTCTGAGTTTGCGTGTGCACCTGAGTATGTGTTTGCCTGAGTGTGTCTGTCTGAGTATGTGTGTCTCAGTGTGTGTTTTTGTGTGTGAGTGTCTGTGTGTGTGTGTCTGAGTGTGGCTGTATGTGTCTGAGTGTGTTTGAATGTCTGAAAGTGTGTTTGTCTGAGTGTGTGTGTGCCTGAGTGTGTGTGTGTCTCAGTGTGTGTGAGTGTGTGTCTCTGAATGTGTGTGTCTGAGTATGTGTGTGTCTGAGTCTTTGTGTTTGCCTGAGTGTGTGTATGTCTGAGTGTGTGTGTGTCTGAGTTTGTGAGTATGTGTGTCTGAATGTTTGTATCTAAGTATGTATGTGTCTTAGTGTGCTTGTGAGTGTGTGTGACTGGATGTGTGTATGTCTAAGTGTGTGTGTATGTATCTGAGTGTGTGTGTCTGAGTCTTTGTGTGTGTCTGAGTCTTTGTGTGTCTGAGTGTGTGTGTGTCTGAGAGTGTGTGTATGTATCTGAGTGTTTGTGTCTGAGTGTATATTGTGTCTGAGTTTTTGTGTGTGTCTGAGTGTTTTTGAGTGCCTGAGAGTGTGTTTGTATGAGTGTCTGTCTGTCTGATTGTATGTGTGTGTGTCTGAGTGTGTTTGAGTGTCTGAGTGAGTGTGCCTGTATGTGTCTGAGTGTGTTTGAGTGTCTGAGAGTGTGTTTCTCTTAGTGTGTGTGTGGCTGAGTCTGCATGTGTGTCTGAGTGTGTGTTTGTCTTAGTATGTATGTCTCAGTGTGTGCGTATATGTCTGAGTGTGTGTGAGGGTCTGCGTGTGTGTGTCTGTATGTGCCTAAGTGTGTTTGAGTGTCTGAAAATATGTTTGTCGGAGTGTGTCTGTGTCTGAGTGTGTGTGTGTGTCTGAGTTTGTGTGTGTGTGTGTCTCAGTATGTGTGAGTGTGTGTCTCTGAACCCGAGAGTGTGTGTGGCTGAGTGTGTGTCTGTCCGAGTGTGTGTGTATGTATCTGAGTGTGTGTGTCTGAATCTTTGTGTGTGTCTGAATGTGTGTGTGTCTGAGTCTTTGTGTGTGTCTGAGTGTATATGTGTGTCTGAATCTTTGTGTGTGTCTGAATGTGTGTGTGTCTGAGTGTGTGTGTATGATTCTGAATGTGTGTGCATCTGAGTGTGTGTGCCTGAGTGTGTGTGTCTGAGTGTGTGTGACTGAGTGTATATGTGTGTCTGGGTCTTTGTGTGTGTCTGAATGTTTGTGTGTCTGGGTGTGTGTGTGCGTCTGAATGTGTTCTTATTTGTGTCTGAGTTTTCATGGTGTGCCTGAGTATGTGTGTGGCTGAGTATGTATGTATGGTTCTGAATGTGTGTGTGTGTGTCTGAGTGTGTCTGTGACTGAGTGTATGTTTGTCTGAGAGTGTGTGTGCCTGAGTGTCTGTGTGTCTGAGTTAGTGTGTGTGCCTGAGTATGTGTGTGTGTGTCTGAGTGTGTATGTGTCTGAGTTGTGTGCGTGTGAGTGCCTGAGTGTTTGTGTATGTGTCTGAGTGTGTTTTGCTGAGTGTGCGCCTGTGTGTTGAGTGTAGATATGTGTCTGAGTGCGTGTGTGTCTGAGTGTGTGCGTGTGTCTGAGTGTGTGCATGTGTGTGTGTCTGAGTGTGCCTGACTGAATGCGTGTGTGTGTCTGAGTGTGTGTGTGTCTGAATGTGTGTGTGTGTCTGTGTGTGTTTGTGCGTCTGAGTGTGTTCTTGTCTGTGTCTGAGTTTGCGTGTATGCCTGACTATGTGTGTGTCTGAGTGTGTGTGTATGGCTCTGAATGTGTGTGTGTCTGAATGTGTGTGACTGTGTGTGTGTCTGAGTGTCTGTGTGTCTGAGTTTGTGTGTGTCTGAATGTGTGTGTGTCTGAATGTGTGCGGCTGTGTGTGTGTCTGAGTGTCTGTGTGTCTGAGTTTGTGTGTGTCTGAATGTGTGCATCTGGGTGTGTGTGTCTGAGTGTGTGTGTGACTGAGTGTGTGTATGCCTGTGTGTGTGTTTGTATCTGAGTGTGTGTGTCTGAGTGTATATGTGGGTCTGAATCTTTGTGTGTGTCTGAGTGTGTGTGTGTCTGAGAGTGTGTATGTATCTGAGTGTGTGTGCCTGAGTGTATATTGTATCTAAGTCTTTGTGTGTGACTGAGTGTGTATGTTTATGAGTGCCTGTATGTGTGTCTTTCTGTGTCTTATTGTGTTTGAGTGTCTGAGAGAGTGTTTGTATGAATGTGTGTGTGTCTGAGTGTGTTTGAGTGTCTGCGTGTGTGTGTCTGAGTGTGTCTGTATGTGGCTGAATGTGTTTGAGTTTCTGAGGGTGTGTTTGTCTGAGAGTGTGTATGTCTGAGTGTGCGTGTGTGTCTGAATGTGTGTTTGTCTGAGTATGTGTGTGTCAGTGTGTCTGTATGTGTCTGAGTGTGTTAGACTGTCTGAGAGTGTGTGTTAGTCTGAGTGTGTGTGTGTGTTTCTGAGTTTGTGCGTGTCTGAATGTGTGCATCTGAGTGTGTTTGTGTCTGAGTGTGTGTGTGTGTGTGTCTAAGTGTGTGTGTATGTATCTGAGTTTGTGTGTGTCTGAATGCGTGCACCTGAGTGTGTGTGTGACTGAGTGTGTGTGTGACTGAGTGTGTGTGCGACTGAGTGTGTGTGTGACTGAGTGTGTGTGTGACTGAGTGTGTGTGTGACTGAGTGTGTGTGTGACTGAGTGTGTGTGTACTCCGGCCCTAACTCCAGCCAGAAACTGAGAGTTTCTGAGAGTGTGTTTGTCTGAGTGTGTGTGTCAGTGTGTGTGTATATGTCTGAGTGTGTGTGTCTGAGTGTGTCTGTATGTGTCTGAGTGTGTTAGACTGTCTGAGAGTGTGTGTGTGTCTGAGAGTGTGTGTGTGAGCGTATGTGTGTCTGAGTTTGTGTGTGTTCCTGAGTATGTGTCTGTGTGTGTCTGTGTGTATATGTTTCTGAATGTGTGTGTGTCTGAGTGTGTGTGTGCGTCTGAGTGTGTTCTTGTTTGTGTCTGAGTTTGCGTGTGCACCTGAGTATGTGTTTGTCTGAGTGTGTCTGTCTGAGTATGTGTGTCTCAGTGTGTGTATGTGTGCGAGTGTCTGCGTGTGTGTGTCTCAGTGTGTCTGTATGTGTCTGAGTGTGTTTGAGTGTATGAAAGTGTGTGTGTCTGAGTGTGTGTGTGCATCTGAATGTGTTGTTATTTCTGTCTGAGTTTTCGTGGTGTGCCTGAGTATGTGTGTGTCTGAGTGTGTGTGTATGGTTCTGAATGTGTGTGTGTCTGAGTGTGTGTGTCTGAGTGTGTGTGACTGCGTGTGTGTGTCTGAGTGTGTGTGTGTGTGTATCTGAGTGTGTTTTGCTGAGTGTGCGCCTGTGTGTTGAGTTTGTATGTGTGTCTGAGTGCGTGTGTCTGAGTGTGTGCGTGTGCCTGAGTGTGTGTGTGTGTGTGTCTGAGTGTGCCTGACTGAGTGTCTGAGTGTGTGTGTCTGTGTCTGAGTGTGTTTGAGTGTGTGTGTGTGTGTGTGTGTCTGAGTATGCCTGAATGAGTGTCTGAGTGTGTGTGTCTGTGTCTGAGGGTGTTTGAGTGTGTGTGTGTGTATGTGTGTCTGAGTGCGTGTGTGTCTGAGTGTGTGCGTGTGTCTGAGTGTGCCTGACTGAGTGTCTGAGTGTGTGTGTCTGTGTCTGAGTGTGTTTGAGTCTGAATGTGTGTGTTTCTGAGTGTGTTTGTGCATCTGAGTGTGTTCTTGTCTGTGTCTGAGTTTGCGTGTGTTCCTGAGTGTGTGTATGGTTCTGAATGTGTGTGTGTCTGAGTGTGTATGTCTTTGAGTGTGTGCGTGTGAGTGCCTGAGTGTGTGTGTATGTGTCTGAGTGTGTTTTGCTGAGTGTGCGCCTGTGTGTTGAGTGTGTGTATGTATCTGAGTGTGTGAGTATGTGTGCCTGAGTTTGTGTGTGTGTGTCTCAGTGTGTGTGGGTGTGTGTCTCTGAATGTGTGAATCTGCAAGTGTGTGTGTGACTGAGTGTGTGTATGTCTGAGTATGTTGAATGTATCTGTGTGTGTGTCTGAGTGTAATATGTGTGTCTGGGTCTTTGTGTGTGTCTGAATGTGTGTGTGTCTGGGTGTGTGTGTGCGTCTGAATGTGTTCTTATTTGTGCCTGAGTTTGCGTGGTGTGCCTGAGCAATACTCCAAATGCGGCCGCACCAGAGTTTTGTACAGCTGCAACATGACCTCATGGCTCCGAAACTCAATCCCTCTACCAATAAAAGCTAACACACCCTATGCCTTCTGAATAACCCTCTCAACCTGGGTGGCAACTTTCAGGGATCTATGTACATGGACACCGAGATCTCTCTGCTCATCCACACTGCCAAGAATCTTACCATTAGCCCAGTACTCAGTCTTCCTGTTATTACTTCCAAAATGAATCACCTCGCACCTTTCTGCATTAAACTCCATTTGCCACCTCTCAGCCCAGCGCTGCAGCTTATCTATGTCTCTCTGTAACTTGTAACATCCTTCCGCACTGTCCACAACTCCACCGACTTTAGTGTCATCTGCAAATTTACTCGCCCATCCTTCTACACCCTCCTCCAGGTCATTTATAAAAATGACAAACAGCAGTGGCCCCAAAACAGATCCTTGTGGTACACCACTAGTAACTGGACTCCAGTCTGAACATTTCCCATCAACCACCACCCTTTGTCTTCTTCCAGCTAGCCAATTTGTGATCCAAACTGCTCAATCACCCTGAATCCCATGCCTCCGTATTTTCTGCAGCAGCCTACCGTGGGGAACCTTATCAAATGCTTTACTGAAATCCATGTACACCACATCAACTGCTTTACCCTCATCCACCTGTTTGGTCACCTTCTCAAAGAACTCAATAAGGTTTGTGAGGCATGACATACCCTTCACAAAACCGTGTTGACTATCTCTAATCAAATCATTCCTTTCCAGATGATTATACATCCTATCTCTTATAAACCTTTCCAAGATTTTTCCCACAACAGAAGTAAGGCTCACTGGTCTATAGTTACCGGGGTTGTCTCTACTCCCCTTCTTGAACAAGGTGACAACATTTGCTATCCTCCAGTCTTCTGGCACTATTCCTGTTGACAAAGATGACTGAAAGATCAAAGCCAAAGGCTCAGCAATCTCCTCCCTAACTTCCCAGAGAATCCTAGGATAAATCCCATCCAGCCCAGGGGACTTATCTATTTTCACACTTTCCAGAACTGCTAACAGCTCCTCCTTATGGATCTCAAGCCCCTCTCGTCTAGTAGCCTGAATCTCAGTATTCTCCTCGACATCATTGTCTTTTTCCTGTGTGAATACTGACGAAAAATATTCATTTAGCACCTTTCCTATCCCCTCGGACTCCAAGCACAACTTCCCACTACTGTCCTTGACTGGCCCTACTCTGACCCTAGTCATTCGTTTATTCCTGACATATCTATAGAAAGCTTTAGGTTAACCTTGATCCTACCTGCCAAAGACTTCTCATGTCCCCTCCTGGCTTTTCTTAGCTCTCTCTTTAGGTCCTTCCTAGCTAACTTGTAACTCTCGAGCGCCCTAACTGAACCTTCATGTCTCATCTTTACATAAGCCTCCTTCTTCCTCTTGACAAGTGTTTCAACTGCCTTAGTAAACCACGGTTTCCTTGCTCGACCACTTCCTCCCTGCCTGACAGGTACATACTTATCAAGGACACGCAGTAGCTGTTCCTTGAACAAGCTCCACATTTCCATTGTGCCCATCCCCTGCAGTTTCCCTCTGCATCTGATGCATTCTAGGTCTTGCCTCATCGCATCATAATTACCTTTCCCCCAGATATAACTCTTGCCCTGCGGTATATACCTATCCTTTCCATCACTGAGTGTGTTCTTGTTTGTGTCTGAGTTTGCGTGTGTGCCTGATTATGTGTGTGTCTGAGTGTGTGTGTATGGTTCTGAATGTGTGTGTGTCTGAGTGTGTGTGTGTGTGTGTCTGAGTGTGTGTGTGTCTGAGTGTGTGTGTATGGTTCTGAATGTGTGTATGGTTCTGAGTGTGTGTGGTTCTGAGTGTGTGTGTGCCTGAGTGTGTGTGTGTCTGAGTGTGTGTGTGTCTGAGTGTGTGTGCGTCTGAGTGTGTGTGCGTCTGAGTGTGTGTGCGTCTGAGTGTGTGTGCGTCTGAGTGTGTGTGTGTGTCTGAGTGTGTGTGTGTCTGAGTGTGTGTGTGACTGAGTGTGTGTGTGACTGAGTGTGTGTGTGTCTGAGAGTGTGTGTTTCTGAGAGTGTGTGTGTCTAAATGTGTGTGTGCCTGAGTATGTGTGTATGTGCCTGAGTGTGTACGTTGTGTGTGCTTGAGTGTGTGTGTATGTGTCTGTGTGTGTTTTCTGCATGTGCGTGAGTGTGTGCGTATGTCTGAGTGTGTGTGTCTGAATGTGTGCATGTGTGTGTGTCTGAGTGTGTGTGTGTCTGAGTGTGTGTGTGTGTGAGAGTGCGTGTGTCTGAGAGTGTGTGTGTCTGAGAGTGTGTGTGTCTGAGAGTGTGTGTGACTGAGAGTGTGTGTGACTGAGTGTGTGTGTGTCTGAGAGTGTGTGTGTCTGAATGTGTGTGTGCCTGAGTATGTGTGTATGTGCCTGAGTGTGTATGCGTCTGAGTGTGTGCGTTTTGTGTGCTTAAGTGTGTGTGTATGTGTCTGTGTGTGTTTTCTGGGTGTGCGTGTCTGTGCCTGAGTATGTGTGTGTCTGAGTGTGTGTATGTGTGTCTGGGTGTGTGTATGTGTGTGTGTCTGAGGGTGTGTGTATCTGTGTATGTGTATGTGGCTGAGTGTAGGTCGGAGTGTGTGTCTGAGTCGGTGTGTGTCTAAGTGTGTGTGTCTGAGTCTGTGCGTGTTTGTGCTTAAGTGTGTGTGTATGTGTCTGAGTGTGTTTTCTGGGTGTGCGTGTGTGTGTCTGAGTGTGTGCGTGTGCCTGAGTGTGTGTATGTCTGAGAGTGTGTGTCTGAGTATGTGTGTATGTGTCTGAGTGTGTGTCTGAATGTGTGTGTCTGAGTGTGTGTATGTCTGAGAGTGTGTGTGTCTGAGTATGTGTGTATGTGTCTGAGTGTGTGTCTGAATGTGTGTATCTGAGTGTGTGTCTGAGTGTGTGTGTGTGCCTGAGTGTGTGTGTCTGAATGTGTGTATCTGAGTGTGTGTGTCTGAGTGTGTGTGTCTGAGTGTGTGTGTCTGAGTGTGTGTGTGTCTGACTGTGTATGTGCGCCTGAGTATGTGTGTGTGTCTGAGTGTTTCTGAGTGTGTGCGCGTGTATGCTTGAGTGTGTGTGTAAGTGTCGGAGTGTGTTTTCTGGCTGTGCGTGTGTGTGTCTGACTGTGTATGTGCGCCTGAGTATGTGTGTGTGAATGAGTGTTTCTGAGTGTGTGCATGTGTGTGTGTATGAGGGTGTGTGTATCTGTGTATGTGTGTGTGGCTGAGTGCGTGTCTGAGTGTGTGCGTCTGAGTAGGTGTGTGTCTGAGTGTGTGTGTGTGCCTGAGTGTGTGTTTGTGCCTGAGAATGTGTGTGTCTGAGTGTGTGTATGTGTGTCTGGGTGTGTGTTTGTGTGTGTGTCTGAGGGGGTGTGTATCTGTGTATGTGCGCGTCTGAGTGTGTGTGTCTGAGTAGGTGTGTGTCTAAGTGTGTGTGTGTCTGAGTCTGTGCGTGTTTGTGCTTGAGTGTGTGTGTGTATGTGTCTGAGTGTGTTTTCTGGATGTGCGTGTGTGTGTCTGAGTGTGTGCGTGTGTCTGAGTGTGTGTGTGTCTGAGAGTGTGTGTGTCTGAGTGTGTGTCTGAGTGTATGTGTCTGAGTGTGTGAGTCTGAATGTGCATGTGTGTCTGACTATGTGTGTGGCTGAGTATGTGTGTTTGTCTGAGTGTGTGTGTGTCTGAGTGTATGTGTCTGAGTGTGTGTGAGTCCGAGTGTGAGTGTTTGTGAGTGTGTGTATGTCTGAGTGTGTGTGTATGTATCTGAGTGTGTGTGTTTCTGAGAGTGTGTGTGTCTAAATGTGTGTGTGCCTGAGTATGTGTGTATGTGTCTGAGTGTGTACGTTGTGTGTGCTTGAGTGTGTGTGTATGTGTCTGTGTGTGTTTTTTGCATGTGCGTGAGTGTGTGCGTATGTCTGAGTGTGTGTGTCTGAATGTGTGCATGTGTGTGTGTCTGAGTGTATGTGTGCCTGAGTGTGTGTGTGTGTGAGAGTGTGTGTGTCTGAGAGTGTGTGTGACTGAGAGTGTGTGTGACTGAGTGTGTGTGTGTCTGAGAGTGTGTGTGTCTGAATGTGTGTGTACCTGAGTATGTGTGTATGTGCCTGAGTGCGTATGCGTCTGAGTGTGTGCGTTTTGTGTGCTTGAGTGTGTGTATGTGTCTGTGTGTGTTTTCTGGGTGTGCGTGTCTGTGGCTGAGTATGTGTGTGTCTGAGTGTGTGTATGTGTGTCTGGGTGTGTGTATGTGTGTGTGTCTAAGGGTGTGTGTATCTGTGTATGTGTATGTGGCTGAGTGTAGGTCTGAGTGTGTGTCTGAGTCGGTGTGTGTCTAAGTGTGTGTGTCTGAGTCTGTGCGTGTTTGTGCTTAAGTGTGTGTGTATGTGTCTGAGTGTGTTTTCTGGGTGTGCGTGTGTGTGTCTGAGTGTGTGCGTGTGTCTGAGTGTGTGTATGTCTGAGAGTGTGTGTGTCTGGGTATGTGTGTATATGTCTGAGTGTGTGTCTGAATGTGTGTATCTGAGTGTGTGTCTGAGTGTGTGTGTCTGAATGTGTGTGTCTGAGTGTGTGTGTCTGAGTGTGTGTGTCTGAGTGTGTGTGTGTGCCTGCCTGAGTGTGTGTGTCTGAATGTGTGTATCTGAGTGTGTGTGTCTCAATGTGTGTGTCTGAGTGTGTGTGTCTGAGTGTGTGTGTGTCTGAGTGTGTGTGTCTGAGTGTGTATGTGCACCTGAGTATGTGTGTGTTTCTGAGTGTGTGCGTGTGTGTGCTTGAGTGTGTGTGTAAGTGTCGGAGTGTGTTTTCTGGCTGTGCGTGTGTGTGTCTGACTGTGTATGTGCGCCTGAGTATGTGTGTGTGAATGAGTGTTTCTGAGTGTGTGCATGTGTGTGTGTATGAGGGTGTGTGTATCTGTGTATGTGTGTGTGGCTGAGTGCGTGTCTGAGTGTGTGTGTCTGAGTAGGTGTGTGTCTGAGTGTGTGTGTGTGCCTGAGTGTGTGTTTGTGCCTGAGAATGTGTGTGTCTGAGTGTGTGTATGTGTGTCTGGGTGTGTGTATGTTTGTGTGTCTAAGGGTGTGTGTATCTGTGTATGTGTATGTGGCTGAGTGTAGGTCTGAGTGTGTGTCTGAGTAGGTGTGCGTCTAAGTGTATGTGTCTGAGTCTGTGCGTGTTTGTGCTTAAGTGTGTGTGTATGTGTCTGAGTGTGTTTTCTGGGTGTGCGTGTGTGTGTCTGAGTGTGTGCGTGTGTCTGAGTGTGTGTATGTCTGAGAGTGTGTGTGTCTGAGTATGTGAGTGTGTGTCTGAATGTGTGTATCTGAGTGTGTGTCTGAGTGTGTGTATGTCTGAGAGTGTGTGTCTGAGTGTGTGTATGTCTGAGAGTGTGTGTGTCTGAGTATGTGTGTATGCGTCTGAGTGTGTGTCTGAATGTGTGTATCTGAGTGTGTGTCCGAGTGTGTGTGTCTGAATGTGTGTGTCTGAGTGTGTGTGTCTGAGTGTGTGTGTGTCTGAGTGTGTGTGTCTGAGTGTGTGTGTGTGCCTGAGTGTGTGTGTCTGAATGTGTGTATCTGAGTGTGTGTGTCTGAATGTGTGTGTCTGAGTGTGTGTGTCTGAGTGTGTGTGTGTCTGAGTGTGTGTGTCTGAGTGTGTATGTGCACCTGAGTATGTGTGTGTGTCTGAGTGTTTCAGAGTGTGTGCGTGTGTGTGCTTGAGTGTGTGTGTAAGTGTCGGAGTGTGTTTTCTGGCTGTGCGTGTGTGTGTCTGACTGTGTATGTGCGCCTGAGTATGTGTGTGTGAATGAGTGTTTCTGAGTGTGTGCATGTGTGTGTGTATGAGGGTGTGTGTATCTGTGTATGTGTGTGTGGCTGAGTGCGTGTCTGAGTGTGTGTGTCTGAGTAGGTGTGTGTCTGAGTGTGTGTGTGTGCCTGAGTGTGTGTTTGTGCCTGAGAATGTGTGTGTCTGAGTGTGTGTATGTGTGTCTGGGTGTGTGTATGTGTGTGTGTCTGAGGGTGTGTGTATCTGTGTATGTGCACGTCTGAGTGTGTGTGTCTGAGTAGGTGTGTGTCTAAGTGTGTGTGTGTCTGAGTCTGTGCGTGTTTGTGCTTGAGTGTGTGTGTATGTGTCTGAGTGTGTTTTCTGGATGTGCGTGTGTGTGTCTGAGTGTGTGCGTGTGTCTGAGTGTGTGTGTGTCTGAGAGTGTGTGTGTCTGAGTGTGTGTCTGAGTGTGTGTATGTGTGTCTGGGTGTGTGTATGTGTGTGTGTCTGAGGGTGTGTGTATCTGTGTATGTGTATGTGGCTGAGTGTAGGTCTGAGTGTGTGTCTGAGTCGGTGTGTGTCTAAGTGTGTGTGTCTGAGTCTGTGCGTGTTTGTGCTTAAGTGTGTGTGTATGTGTCTGAGTGTGTTTTCTGGGTGTGCGTGTGTGTGTCTGAGTGTGTGCGTGTGTCTGAGTGTGTGTATGTCTGAGAGTGTGTGTGTCTGAGTATGTGTGTATGTGTCTGAGTGTGTGTCTGAATGTGTGTGTCTGAGTGTGTGTATGTCTGAGAGTGTGTGTGTCTGAGTATGTGTGTATGTGTCTGAGTGTGTGTCTGAATGTGTGTATCTGAGTGTGTGTCTGAGTGTGTGTGTGTGCCTGAGTGTGTGTGTCTGAATGTGTGTATCTGAGTGTGTGTGTCTGAGTGTGTGTGTCTGAGTGTGTGTGTCTGAGTGTGTGTGTGTCTGACTGTGTATGTGCGCCTGAGTATGTGTGTGTGTCTGAGTGTTTCTGAGTGTGTGCGCGTGTATGCTTGAGTGTGTGTGTAAGTGTCGGAGTGTGTTTTCTGGCTGTGCGTGTGTGTGTCTGACTGTGTATGTGCGCCTGAGTATGTGTGTGTGAATGAGTGTTTCTGAGTGTGTGCATGTGTGTGTGTATGAGGGTGTGTGTATCTGTGTATGTGTGTGTGGCTGTGCGTGTCTGAGTGTGTGCGTCTGAGTAGGTGTGTGTCTGAGTGTGTGTGTGTGCCTGAGTGTGTGTTTGTGCCTGAGAATGTGTGTGTCTGAGTGTGTGTATGTGTGTCTGGGTGTGTGTTTGTGTGTGTGTCTGAGGGTGTGTGTATCTGTGTATGTGCGCGTCTGAGTGTGTGTGTCTGAGTAGGTGTGTGTCTAAGTGTGTGTGTGTCTGAGTCTGTGCGTGTTTGTGCTTGAGTGTGTGTGTATGTGTCTGAGTGTGTTTTCTGGATGTGCGTGTGTGTGTCTGAGTGTGTGCGTGTGTCTGAGTGTGTGTGTGTCTGAGAGTGTGTGTGTCTGAGTGTGTGTCTGAGTGTATGTGTCTGAGTGTGTGAGTCTGAATGTGCATGTGTGTCTGACTATGTGTGTGGCTGACTTTGTGTGTTTGTCTGAGTGTGTGTGTGTCTGAGTGTATGTGTCTGAGTGTGTGTGAGTCCGAGTGTGAGTGTTTGTGAGTGTGTGTATGTCTGAGTGTGTGTGTATGTATCTGAGTGTGTGTGTTTCTGAGAGTGTGTGTGTCTAAATGTGTGTGTGCCTGAGTATGTGTTTATGTGTCTGAGTGTGTACGTTGTGTGTGCTTGAGTGTGTGTGTATGTGTCTGTGTGTGTTTTCTGCATGTGCGTGAGTGTGTGCGTATGTCTGAGTGTGTGTGTCTGAATGTGTGCATGTGTGTGTGTCTGAGTGTATGTGTGTCTGAGTGTGTGTGTGTGTGAGAGTGTGTGTGTCTGAGAGTGTGTGTGACTGAGAGTGTGTGTGACTGAGTGTGTGTATGTCTGAGAGTGTGTGTGTCTGAATGTGTGTGTACCTGAGTATGTGTGTATGTGCCTGAGTGCGTATGCGTCTGAGTGTGTGCGTTTTGTGTGCTTGAGTGTGTGTGTATGTGCCTGTGTGTGTTTTCTGGGTGTGCGTGTCTGCGCCTGAGTATGTGTGTGTCTGAGTGTGTGTATGTGTGTCTGGGTGTGTGTATGTGTGTGTGTCTAAGGGTGTGTGTATCTGTGTATGTGTATGTGGCTGAGTGTAGGTCTGAGTGTGTGTCTGAGTAGGTGTGTGTCTAAGTGTGTGTGTCTGAGTCTGTGCGTGTTTGTGCTTAAGTGTGTGTGTATGTGTCTGAGTGTGTTTTCTGGGTGTGCGTGTGTGTGTCTGAGTGTGTGCGTGTGCCTGAGTGTGTGTATGTCTGAGAGTGTGTGTGTCTGAGTATGTGTGTATGTGTCTGAGTGTGTGTCTGAATGTGTGTGTCTGAGTGTGTGTATGTCTGAGAGTGTGTGTGTCTGAGTATGTGTGTATGTGTCTGAGTGTGTGTCTGAATGTGTGTATCTGAGTGTGTGTCTGAGTGTGTGTGTGTGCCTGAGTGTGTGTGTCTGAATGTGTGTGTCTGAATGTGTGTATCTGAGTGTGTGTCTGAGTGTGTGTGTCTGAGTGTGTGTGTCTGAGTGTGTGTGTCTGAGTGTGTGTGTGTCTGACTGTGTATGTGCGCCTGAGTATGTGTGTGTGTCTGAGTGTTTCTGAGTGTGTGCGCGTGTATGCTTGAGTGTGTGTGTAAGTGTCGGAGTGTGTTTTCTGGCTGTGCGTGTGTGTGTCTGACTGTGTATGTGCGCCTGAGTATGTGTGTGTGAATGAGTGTTTCTGAGTGTGTGCATGTGTGTGTGTATGAGGGTGTGTGTATCTGTGTATGTGTGTGTGGTTGTGCGTGTCTGAGTGTGTGCGTCTGAGTAGGTGTGTGTCTGAGTGTGTGTGTGTGCCTGAGTGTGTGTTTGTGCCTGAGAATGTGTGTGTCTGAGTGTGTGTATGTGTGTCTGGGTGTGTGTTTGTGTGTGTGTCTGAGGGTGTGTGTATCTGTGTATGTGCGCGTCTGAGTGTGTGTGTCTGAGTAGGTGTGTGTCTAAGTGTGTGTGTGTCTGAGTCTGTGCGTGTTTGTGCTTGAGTGTGTGTGTGTATGTGTCTGAGTGTGTTTTCTGGATGTGCGTGTGTGTGTCTGAGTGTGTGCGTGTGTCTGAGTGTGTGTGTGTCTGAGAGTGTGTGTGTCTGAGTGTGTGTCTGAGTGTATGTGTCTGAGTGTGTGAGTCTGAATGTGCATGTGTGTCTGACTATGTGTGTGGCTGAGTATGTGTGTTTGTCTGAGTGTGTGTGTGTCTGAGTGTATGTGCCTGAGTGTGTGTGAGTCCGAGTGTGAGTGTTTGTGAGTGTGTGTATGTCTGAGTGTGTGTGTATGTATCTGAGTGTGTGTGTTTCTGAGAGTGTGTGTGTCTAAATGTGTGTGTGCCTGAGTATGTGTGTATGTGTCTGAGTGTGTACGTTGTGTGTGCTTGAGTGTGTGTGTATGTGTCTGTGTGTGTTTTCTGCATGTGCGTGAGTGTGTGCGTATGTCTGAGTGTGTGTGTCTGAATGTGTGCATGTGTGTGTGTCTGAGTGTATGTGTGTCTGAGTGTGTGTGTGTGTGAGAGTGTGTGTGTCTGAGAGTGTGTGTGACTGAGAGTGTGTGTGACTGAGTGTGTGTGTGTCTGAGAGTGTGTGTGTCTGAATGTGTGTGTACCTGAGTATGTGTGTATGTGCCTGAGTGTGTATGCGTCTGAGTGTGTGCGTTTTGTGTGCTTGAGTGTGTGTGTATGTGTCTGTGTGTGTTTTCTGGGTGTGCGTGTCTGTGCCTGAGTATGTGTGTGTCTGAGTGTGTGTATGTGTGTCTGGGTGTGTGTATGTGTGTGTGTCTAAGGGTGTGTGTATCTGTGTATGTGTATGTGGCTGAGTGTAGGTCTGAGTGTGTGTCTGAGTCGGTGTGTGTCTAAGTGTGGGTGTCTGAGTCTGTGCGTGTTTGTGCTTAAGTGTGTGTGTATGTGTCTGAGTGTGTTTTCTGGGTGTGCGTGTGTGTGTCTGAGTGTGTGCGTGTGTCTGAGTGTGTGTATGTCTGAGAGTGTGTGCGTCTGAGTATGTGAGTGTGTGTCTGAATGTGTGTATCTGAGTGTGTGTCTGAGTGTGTGTATGTCTGAGAGTGTGTGTCTGAGTGTGTGTATGTCTGAGAGTGTGTGTGTCTGAGTATGTGTGTATGTGTCTGAGTGTGTGTCTGAATGTGTGTATCTGAGTGTGTGTCTGAGTGTGTGTGTCTGAATGTGTGTGTCTGAGTGTGTGTGTCTGAGTGTGTGTGTGTCTGAGTGTGTGTGTCTGAGTGTGTGTGTCTGAGTGTATGTGTGTGCCTGAGTGTGTGTGTCTGAATGTGTGTGTCTGAGTGTGTGTGTCTGAGTGTGTGTGTGTCTGAGTGTGTGTGTCTGAGTGTGTATGTGCACCTGAGTATGTGTGTGTGTCTGAGTGTTTCAGAGTGTGTGCGTGTGTGTGCTTGAGTGTGTGTGTAAGTGTCGGAGTGTGTTTTCTGGCTGTGCGTGTGTGTGTCTGACTGTGTATGTGCGCCTGAGTATGTGTGTGTGAATGAGTGTTTCTGAGTGTGTGCATGTGTGTGTGTATGAGGGTGTGTGTATCTGTGTATATGTGTGTGGCTGAGTGCGTGTCTGAGTGTGTGCGTCTGAGTAGGTGTGTGTCTGAGTGTGTGTGTGTGCCTGAGTGTGTGTTTGTGCCTGAGAATGTGTGTGTCTGAGTGTGTGTATGTGTGTCTGGGTGTGTGTATGTGTGTGTGTCTGAGGGTGTGTGTATCTGTGTATGTGCACGTCTGAGTGTGTGTGTCTGAGTAGGTGTGTGTCTAAGTGTGTGTGTGTCTGAGTCTGTGCGTGTTTGTGCTTGAGTGTGTGTGTATGTGTCTGAGTGTGTTTTCTGGATGTGCGTGTGTGTGTCTGAGTGTGTGCGTGTGTCTGAGTGTGTGTGTGTCTGAGAGTGTGTGTGTCTGAGTGTGTGTCTGAGTGTGTGTATGT
Organism: Scyliorhinus torazame; assembly: GCF_047496885.1. Taxonomy (NCBI): domain Eukaryota; kingdom Metazoa; phylum Chordata; class Chondrichthyes; order Carcharhiniformes; family Scyliorhinidae; genus Scyliorhinus; species Scyliorhinus torazame. The sequence goes on along the minus strand of NC_092725.1, from coordinate 4,520,765 downwards.
GTGTCTGGGTGTGTGTATGTGTGTGTGTCTGAGGGTGTGTGTATCTGTGTATGTGTATGTGGCTGAGTGTAGGTCTGAGGTTGTGTCTGAGTCGGTGTGTGTCTAAGTGTGTGTGTCTGAGTCTGTGCGTGTTTGTGCTTAAGTGTGTGTGTATGTGTCTGAGTGTGTTTTCTGGGTGTGCGTGTGTGTGTCTGAGTGTGTGCGTGTGTCTGAGTGTGTGTATGTCTGAGAGTGTGTGTGTCTGAGTATGTGTGTATGTGTCTGAGTGTGTGTCTGAATGTGTGTGTCTGAGTGTGTGTATGTCTGAGAGTGTGTGTGTCTGAGTATGTGTGTATGTGTCTGAGTGTGTGTCTGAATGTGTGTATCTGAGTGTGTGTCTGAGTGTGTGTGTGTGCCTGAGTGTGTGTGTCTGAATGTGTGTATCTGAGTGTGTGTGTCTGAGTGTGTGTGTCTGAGTGTGTGTGTCTGAGTGTGTGTGTGTCTGACTGTGTATGTGCGCCTGAGTATGTGTGTGTGTCTGAGTGATCCTGAGTGTGTGCGCGTGTATGCTTGAGTGTGTGTGTAAGTGTCGGAGTGTGTTTTCTGGCTGTGCGTGTGTGTGTCTGACTGTGTATGTGCGCCTGAGTATGTGTGTGTGAATGAGTGTTTCTGAGTGTGTGCATGTGTGTGTGTATGAGGGTGTGTGTATCTGTGTATGTGTGTGTGGCTGAGTACGTGTCTGAGTGTGTGCGTCTGAGTAGGTGTGTGTCTGAGTGTGTGTGTGTGCCTGAGTGTGTGTTTGTGCCTGAGAATGTGTGTGTCTGAGTGTGTGTATGTGTGTCTGGGTGTGTGTTTGTGTGTGTGTCTGAGGGTGTGTGTATCTGTGTATGTGCGCGTCTGAGTGTGTGTGTCTGAGTAGGTGTGTGTCTAAGTGTGTGTGTGTCTGAGTCTGTGCGTGTTTGTGCTTGAGTGTGTGTGTGTATGTGTCTGAGTGTGTTTTCTGGATGTGCGTGTGTGTGTCTGAGTGTGTGCGTGTGTCTGAGTGTGTGTGTGTCTGAGAGTGTGTGTGTCTGAGTGTGTGTCTGAGTGTATGTGTCTGAGTGTGTGAGTCTGAATGTGCATGTGTGTCTGACTATGTGTGTGGCTGAGTATGTGTGTTTGTCTGAGTGTGTGTGTGTCTGAGTGTGTGTGAGTCCGAGTGTGAGTGTTTGTGAGTGTGTGTATGTCTGAGTGTGTGTGTGTCTGAGTGTGTGTGTCTGAGTGTACATGTTGTCTGTCTTTGTGTGCGTCTGAGTGTGTATGTCTTTGAGTGCCTGTGTGTGTGTGTGTGTGTGTGTGTCTGAGTGTGTGATTCTGAGTGTGCATGTGTGTCTGACTACGTGTGTGTCTGAGTATGTGTGTGTGGCTGAGTGTGAGTGTTTATGAGTGTGAGTGTTTCCGAGTATGTGTGTCAGTGAGTGTGAGTTTGTGTGTGTCAGTGTGTGTGAATGAATCTATGAGTCTGGTCTCTGCGTGTAAGGGTCAGTGGGGGGGGGAGTGAGGGAGACGGGAGCCTCTCGGTCCCTATGGGTGAGGGTCAGTGGGAGGGTACGAGGGAGGCGGGAGCGCCTCGCACCCTGTGGGTGAGGGTCAGTGGGGGGGTACGAGGGAGGCGGGAGCCTCTCGGTCCCTGTGGGTGAGGGTCAGTCGGGGGGTGGGGGGGGGGAGTGAGGGAGACGGGAGCTTCTCTGTGGGTGAGAGTCAGTGTGGGTGGGGAGTGAGGGAGCCTCCGGGTCCCTGTGGGTGAGGGTCAGTGGGAGGGGGGGGGAGGGGGGGAGTGAGGGGGACGGGAGCCTCTGTGTCGCTGTGGGTGAGGGTCAGTGGGGGGTGGGGGGGGGGGGAGTGAGGGAGACGGGAGCCTCTGGGTCCTGAGTGAATTGACCATGGTGCTGTCCAGTTTCAGGATCCTGGAGATGGAGCTGGACTACCATCCGGAGCTGCAAGGCCTCACACTCAGGAGGCCGCAGCTCAAACTGCTGCAAGATGTCCCCTTTCCCGCCTGGCTGGCTGATAACTGGGAGACGGTGAAAAACTTCCAGGCAAAGCCCGATGACCTGCTCATCGCCACCTACCCCAAATCAGGTGAGAGGGGAACAGGCCTCACGGTGGAGGGGGAGGGGCCCAGGCCTCACGGTGGAGGGAGAGGGACCAGGCCTCACGGTGTGGGGAGAGGGGCGCAGGCCTCACGGTGGAGGGGGAGGGGTACAGGCCTCCCGGTGGAGGGAGAGGGACCAGGCCTCCCAGTGGGAGGAGAGGAACCAGGCCTCAAGGTGGAGGGAGAGGGACCAGGCCTCCTGGTGGAGGGTGAGGGGCCCAGGCCTCAAGGGGGAGGGGGAGGGGCCCAGGCCTCACGGTGGAGGGGGAGGGGCCCAGGCCTCACGGTGGAGGGGGAGGGACCAGGCCTCACGGTGGAGGGGGAGGGACCAGGCCTCACGGTGGAGGCAGAGGGGCCAAGGCCTCATGGTGGAGGGAGAGGGACCAGGCCTCATGGTGGAGGGGGAGGGACCCAGGCCTCACGGTGGCGGGAGAGGGGCCCAGGCCTCACGGTGGAGGGAGAGGGGCTCAGGCCTCATGGTGGAGGGAGAGGGGTCCCGGTCTCACGGTGGAGGGAGAGGGCCCAGGCCTCACGGTGGAGGGGGAGGGGCCCAGGACTCACGGTGGAGGGAGAGGGGCTCACGCCTCACGGTGGAGGGAGAGGGGCTCAGGACTCACGGTGGAGGGAGAGGGGTCCCGGTGTCACGGTGGAGGGAGAGGGCCCAGACCTCACGGTGGAGGGGGAGGGGCCCAGGCCTCACGGTGGAGGGAGAGGGCCCAGGCCTCACGGTGGAGGGAGAGGGGTACAGGCCTCCCGGTGGAGGGAGAGGGACCAGGCCTCAAGGTGGAGGGAGAGGGACCAGGCCTCCTGGTGGAGGGTGAGGGGCCCAGGCCTCACAGTGGAGGGAGAGGGGCTCAGGCCTCACGGTGGAGGGAGAGGGGTCCCGGTCTCACGGTGGAGGGAGAGGGCCCAGGCCTCACGGTGGAGGGGGAGGGGCCCAGGCCTCACGGTGGAGGGAGAGGGCCCAGGCCTCACGGTGGAAGGGGAGGGGTACAGGCCTCCCGGTGGAGGGAGAGGGACCAGGCCTCACAGTGGGAGGAGAGGGACCAGGCCTCAAGGTGGAGGGAGAGGGACCAGGCCTCCTGGTGGAGGGTGAGGGGCCCAGGCCTCAAGGTGGAGGGAGAGGGACCAGGCCTCCTGGTGGAGGGTGGTCAAGCCCAGGCTTGAGGAGGGCTGTTGGAATCTGTGTGAATTTGATTCGGCCACTCATGGGACATTTAAAGTGTCTGTGTGTCTCTCACTCTAACTCTGTTCCACACTCTCTCTGTTCTCCCTCTCTCTGTCACACTCTCTCTCTTACACATGTTCTGACTGTCACCGTTACTTTATGTCTCGCTCTATCTCGGCCTTTCTGTATACTACGCCATCTTTCTCTCAACATCTCTCTCTCCGTCTGTACCTCTTCCCCCCATCTCCCTTTGTCTCTCCCTCACTCTCGCTTGATCCCTATTTCTTACTGTCCCTCTGTGCCTGCCTCTCTCTCTCTCTCTCTGTCTGTCTCTCCCTCTCTCTCTGTCTCTGTCTGTCTGTCTGCCTTTGTCTCTCTCTCTCTCCTTTTCTCTCTCTGTCTCTCTCTCTGTCTCTCTCTGTCTCTCTCTCTCTCTCTTTGTCTCTGTCTCCCTCTCTCTGTCTCTCTCGCTCTCTGTCCTTCTGTCCCTCTCGTTCTCTCTGTCTTTCTGTCTCTCTCTCTCTCTCTCTGTCTTTCTGTCTCTCTCTCTCTCTCTCTCTGTCTTTCTGTCTCTCTCTCTCTCCACAGGGACAACTTGGATCCAGGAAATTGTGGATCTGATCAATCAGAACGGTGATGTGAAGATGTGTAAACGAGCTCCCGTCTATGAACGAATCCCCTTCCTCGAAAGGTTTATAGAGAAGAGCACACCTGGTGAGATCGTTACCGTGGGACGTGGGGGGAGGGGTACAAAAGGCGGGAATATCACTGCAACTGTTGAGGGTGTTTCTGCAGCTGGAGTACTGCAAACGGTTTGGGTCTCCTTACTCAGGGAGGGATAGACTCGTGTCGGAGCAGGTCAGAGGAGATTTCCCAGGGTGATTCCTGGGATCATAGATCATAGAATTTACAGTGCAGAAGGAGGCCATTCGGCCCATCGAGTCTGCACCAGCTCTTGGAAAGAGCACCCTTCCCAAGGGCGACACCTCCACCCTACCCCATAACCCAGTGACCACACCCAACACTAAGGGCAATTTTGGACACAATTTATCATGGCCAATCCACCTAACCTGCACATCTTTAGACTGTGGGAGGAAACCGGAGCACCCGGAGGAAACCCACGCAGACACGGGGAGGATGTGCAGACTCCGCACAGACAGTGACCCAGGTCGGAATCGAACCTGGGACCCTGGAGCTGTGAAGCCACAGTGCTAACCACTGTGCCTCCGTGCTGCCCTGATGGCGCACAGACAGAAAGTGAGTGACACAAAGCATGACCAATGAACATACAGAACACAGCAGCCAATCACCAGACAGGACACAGCCACTATATAACCAGAGGGCACTAGTTTACCCGCTCTCTCGGGATGCAGCCTCTGAGACAGTCAGAGCCTGTGAGCAGCAACTAGAACATCCACCATGTGGCAGTAAGATAGTCTGGTCAGGTTAGCCTCAGGTCTCCAGTCAACTCAGCATCGTGTCAACCCACAGTTCAACCATGTTTAATAGTTAAGAGTTTAATAAAATAGAGTTGCATTTATTCAAGTGTTGGAAGCCTGTCTCTCTCTCTGCTACAGTAAACGCAGTCCTCGCAGACCAAGCTTACCCAACACATCAGCACCCATTGCAGTTTAGAAGAACGAGAGGTGTCTTAATGAAACCTTTCAGATTCTGAGGGGGAGCAGGGGGCTGGACAGGGCGGATGCTGAGCGGATGTCTCCCATATTGTTGGGGGGGGGGGGGAAACTAGCTGGGGGTGGTGGTGGGGGGCACAGTTTCAGGAGAAGGGGATCTCCGGTTGGAGTTGGGGATGAGGAGGGATCTCCTCTCTCGGAGGTTTGCCAACAGGCTCCAGGGGTTTAATGGGAGACTTCTCCGTGGTCACATGGGAGGCTCCCCGGGGAGAGGCGGAGCCCGTGGGGGGTGGGGGGTGTACCCGTACCCCGGGAAGAAGCGGAGCCCGTCCGGGGACCCGTACCCCGGGGAGAGTCAGTGCCCACGGGGGACCTGTACCCCGGGGAGAGTCAGTGCCCAGGGGGGACCCGTACCTCTGGGAGGGTCGGGTGTACAATGTGAGCTGGATTATTTGAGGAATGCTGTAACATCTCCATCTCACAGGTGTTGAACTGATTGAGAAAATGGCGTCTCCGAGAGTGATGAAAACTCACCTCCCGATCCAACTGGTTCCCAAATCCTTCTGGGAGCAGGACTGTAAGGTAGGGACCCGGCACACTCCGCTCCCCCCAATCATCCCCATCGAGCCACATAGACCCCGTAAACCCTTCATCCCTCAACCTGTTCATCACTCCCTCACTCCCCCCCTCCCTCAGCCTCCAAACTGTGGGACTCTCTCGCTCCCCCCTCCCTCAGTCTCCAAACTGTGGGACTCACTCACTCCCCCTCCCTCAGTCTCCAAACTGTGGGACTCCCTCACACCCCCTCCCTCAGTCTCCAAACTGTGGGACTCCCTCACTCCCCCTCCCTCAGTCTCCAAATTGTGGGACTCCCTCACTCCCCTCTCCCTCAGTCTCCAAACTGTGGGACTCTCTCGCTCCCCCCTCCCTCAGTCTCCAAACTGTGGGACTCACTCACTCCCCCTCCCTCAGTCTCCAAACTGTGGGACTCCCTCACCTCCCCCTCCCTCAGTCACCAAACTGTGGGACTCTCTCGCTCCCCCCTCCCTCAGTCTCCAAACTGTGGGACTCACTCACTCCCCCTCCCTCAGTCTCCAAACTGTGGGACTCCCTCACTCCCCCCTCCCTCAGTCTCCAAACTATGGGATTCCCTCACTCCCCCCTCCCTCAGTCTCCAAACTGGGGGACTCCCTCACTCCCCCCTCTCTCAGTCTCCAAACTGTGAGACTCCCTCACTCCCCCGTCCCTCAGTCTCCAAACTGTGGTACTCCCTCATTCCCCCTCCCTGAGTCTCCAAACTGTGGGACTCCCTCACTCCGCCTCCCTCAGTCTCCAAACTGTGGGACTCCCTCACACCCCCTCCCTCAGTCTCCAAACTGTGGGACTCCCTCACTCCCCTCTCCCTCAGTCTCCAAACTGTGGGACTCTCTCGCTCCCCCCTCCCTCAGACTCCAAACAGTGGGACACCATCACTCCCCCCTCCCTCAATCTCCAAACTGTGGGACTCCCTCACTCCCCCCTCCCTCAGTCTCCAAACTGTGGGACTCCCTCACTCCCCCCTCCCTCAGTCTCCAAACTGTGGGACTCACTCACTCCCCCATCCCTCTGACTCCAAACTGTGAGACTCCCTCACTCCCCCGTCCCTCAGTATCCAAACTGTGGTACTCCCTTACGCCCCCTCCCTCAGTCTCCAAACTGTGGGACTCCCTCACTCCGCCTCCCTCAGTCTCCAAACTGTGGGACTCTCTCGCTCCCCCCTCCCTCAGTCTCCAAAGTGTGGGACTCCCTCACCTCCCCCTCCATCAGTCTCCAAACTGTGGGACTCCCTCACTCCCCCTCCCTCAGTCTCCAAACTGTGGGACTCCCTCACTCCGCCTCCCTCAGTCTCCAAACTGTGGGACTCCCTCACACCCCCTCCCTCAGTCTCCAAACTGTGGGACTCCCTCACTCCCCTCTCCCTCAGTCTCCAAACTGTGGGACTCTCTCGCTCCCCCCTCCCTCAGTCTCCAAACTGTGGGACTCACTCACTCCCACTCCCTCAGTCTCCAAACTGTGGGACTCCCTCACCTCCCCCTCCCTCAGTCACCAAACTGTGGGACTCTCTCGCTCCCCCCCTCCCTCAGTCTCCAAACTGTGGGACTCATTCACTCCCCCCTCCCTCAGTCTCCAAACTGTGGGACTCATTCACTCCCCCCTCCCTCAGTCTCCAAACTGTGGGACTCCCTCACTCCCCCCTCCCTCAGCCTCCAAACTGTGGGACTCCCTCACTCCCCCCTCCCTCAGTCTCCAATCTGTGGGACTCCCTCACTCCCCCCTCCCTCAGACTCCAATCTGTGGGACTCCCTCACTCCCCCCTCCCTCAGACTCCAAACTGTGGGACTCCCTCACTCCCCCCTCCCTCAGTCTCCAAACTGTGGGACTCCCTCACTCCCCCCTCCCTCAGTCTCCAAACTGTGGGACTCCCTCACTCCCCCCTCCCTCAGTCTCCAAACTGTGAGACTCCCTCATTCCCCCGTCCCTCAGTCTCCAAACTGTAGTACTCCCTCACGCCCCCTCCCTCAGTCTCCAAACTGTGGGACTCCCTCACTCCGCCTCCCTCAGACTCCAAACTGTGGGACTCCCTCACACCCCCTCCCTCAGTCTCCAAACTGTGGGACTCCCTCACTCCCATCTCCCTCAGTCTCCAAACTGTGAGACTCCCTCACTCCCCCGTCCCTCAGTCTCCAAACTGTGGTACTCCCTCACACCCCCTCCCTTAGTCTCCAAACTGTGGGTCTCCCTCACTCCGCCTCCCTCAGTCTCCAAACTGTGGGACTCCCTCACTCCCCTCTCCCTCAGTCTCCAAACTGTGGGACTCTCTCGCTCCCCACTCCTTCAGTCTCCAAACTGTGAGACTCCCTCACTCCCCCTCCCACAGTCTCCAAACTGTGGGGCTCCTTCACTCCCCTCTCCCTCAGTCTCCAAACTGTGGGACTCTCTCGCTCCCCACTCCTTCAGTCTCCAAACTGTGAGACTCCCTCACTCCCCCGTCCCTCAGTATCCAAACTGTGGTACTCCCTTACGCCCCCTCCCTCAGTCTCCAAACTGTGGGACTCCCTCACTCCCCCCTCCCTCAGTCTCCAAACTGTGGGACTCCCTCACTCCCCCCTCCCTCAGTCTCCAAACTGTGGGACTCCCTCACTCCCCCCTCCCTCAGTCTCCAAACTGTGGGACTCACTCACTCCCCCATCCCTCTGACTCCAAACTGTGAGACTCCCTCACTCCCCCGTCCCTCAGTATCCAAACTGTGGTACTCCCTTACGCCCCCTCCCTCAGTCTCCAAACTGTGGGACTCCCTCACTCCGCCTCCCTCAGTCTCCAAACTGTGGGACTCTCTCGCTCCCCCCTCCCTCAGTCTCCAAAGTGTGGGACTCCCTCACCTCCCCCTCCATCAGTCTCCAAACTGTGGGACTCCCTCACTCCCCCTCCCTCAGTCTCCAAACTGTGGGACTCCCTCACTCCGCCTCCCTCAGTCTCCAAACTGTGGGACTCCCTCACACCCCCTCCCTCAGTCTCCAAACTGTGGGACTCCCTCACTCCCCTCTCCCTCAGTCTCCAAACTGTGGGACTCTCTCGCTCCCCCCTCCCTCAGTCTCCAAACTGTGGGACTCACTCACTCCCACTCCCTCAGTCTCCAAACTGTGGGACTCCCTCACCTCCCCCTCCCTCAGTCACCAAACTGTGGGACTCTCTCGCTCCCCCCCTCCCTCAGTCTCCAAACTGTGGGACTCATTCACTCCCCCCTCCCTCAGTCTCCAAACTGTGGGACTCATTCACTCCCCCCTCCCTCAGTCTCCAAACTGTGGGACTCCCTCACTCCCCCCTCCCTCAGCCTCCAAACTGTGGGACTCCCTCACTCCCCCCTCCCTCAGTCTCCAATCTGTGGGACTCCCTCACTCCCCCCTCCCTCAGACTCCAATCTGTGGGACTCCCTCACTCCCCCCTCCCTCAGACTCCAAACTGTGGGACTCCCTCACTCCCCCCTCCCTCAGTCTCCAAACTGTGGGACTCCCTCACTCCCCCCTCCCTCAGTCTCCAAACTGTGGGACTCCCTCACTCCCCCCTCCCTCAGTCTCCAAACTGTGAGACTCCCTCATTCCCCCGTCCCTCAGTCTCCAAACTGTAGTACTCCCTCACGCCCCCTCCCTCAGTCTCCAAACTGTGGGACTCCCTCACTCCGCCTCCCTCAGACTCCAAACTGTGGGACTCCCTCACACCCCCTCCCTCAGTCTCCAAACTGTGGGACTCCCTCACTCCCATCTCCCTCAGTCTCCAAACTGTGAGACTCCCTCACTCCCCCGTCCCTCAGTCTCCAAACTGTGGTACTCCCTCACACCCCCTCCCTTAGTCTCCAAACTGTGGGTCTCCCTCACTCCGCCTCCCTCAGTCTCCAAACTGTGGGACTCCCTCACTCCCCTCTCCCTCAGTCTCCAAACTGTGGGACTCTCTCGCTCCCCACTCCTTCAGTCTCCAAACTGTGAGACTCCCTCACTCCCCCTCCCACAGTCTCCAAACTGTGGGGCTCCTTCACTCCCCTCTCCCTCAGTCTCCAAACTGTGGGACTCTCTCGCTCCCCACTCCTTCAGTCTCCAAACTGTGAGACTCCCTCACTCCCCCGTCCCTCAGTATCCAAACTGTGGTACTCCCTTACGCCCCCTCCCTCAGTCTCCAAACTGTGGGACTCCCTCACTCCGCCTCCCTCAGTCTCCAAACTGTGGGACTCTCTCGCTCCCCCCTCCCTCAGTCTCCAAAGTGTGGGACTCCCTCACCTCCCCCTCCATCAGTCTCCAAACTGTGGGACTCCCTCACTCCCCCTCCCTCAGTCTCCAAACTGTGGGACTCCCTCACTCCGCCTCCCTCAGTCTCCAAACTGTGGGACTCCCTCACACCCCCTCCCTCAGTCTCCAAACTGTGGGACTCCCTCACTCCCCTCTCCCTCAGTCTCCAAACTGTGGGACTCTCTCGCTCCCCCCTCCCTCAGTCTCCAAACTGTGGGACTCACTCACTCCCACTCCCTCAGTCTCCAAACTGTGGGACTCCCTCACCTCCCCCTCCCTCAGTCACCAAACTGTGGGACTCTCTCGCTCCCCCCCCTCCCTCAGTCTCCAAACTGTGGGACTCATTCACTCCCCCCTCCCTCAGTCTCCAAACTGTGGGACTCATTCACTCCCCCCTCCCTCAGTCTCCAAACTGTGGGACTCCCTCACTCCCCCCTCCCTCAGCCTCCAAACTGTGGGACTCCCTCACTCCCCCCTCCCTCAGTCTCCAATCTGTGGGACTCCCTCACTCCCCCCTCCCTCAGACTCCAATCTGTGGGACTCCCTCACTCCCCCCTCCCTCAGACTCCAAACTGTGGGACTCCCTCACTCCCCCCTCCCTCAGTCTCCAAACTGTGGGACTCCCTCACTCCCCCCTCCCTCAGTCTCCAAACTGTGGGACTCCCTCACTCCCCCCTCCCTCAGTCTCCAAACTGTGAGACTCCCTCATTCCCCCGTCCCTCAGTCTCCAAACTGTAGTACTCCCTCACGCCCCCTCCCTCAGTCTCCAAACTGTGGGACTCCCTCACTCCGCCTCCCTCAGACTCCAAACTGTGGGACTCCCTCACACCCCCTCCCTCAGTCTCCAAACTGTGGGACTCCCTCACTCCCATCTCCCTCAGTCTCCAAACTGTGAGACTCCCTCACTCCCCCGTCCCTCAGTCTCCAAACTGTGGTACTCCCTCACACCCCCTCCCTTAGTCTCCAAACTGTGGGTCTCCCTCACTCCGCCTCCCTCAGTCTCCAAACTGTGGGACTCCCTCACTCCCCTCTCCCTCAGTCTCCAAACTGTGGGACTCTCTCGCTCCCCACTCCTTCAGTCTCCAAACTGTGAGACTCCCTCACTCCCCCTCCCACAGTCTCCAAACTGTGGGGCTCCTTCACTCCCCTCTCCCTCAGTCTCCAAACTGTGGGACTCTCTCGCTCCCCACTCCTTCAGTCTCCAAACTGTGGGACTCACTCACTCCCCCTCCCTCAGTCTCCAAACTGTGGGACTCCCTCACCTCCTCCTCCCTCAGTCTCCAAACTGTGGGACTCTCTCGCACCCCCCTCCCTCAGTCTCCAAACTGTGGGATTCACTCACTCCCCCTCCCTCAGTCTCCAAACTGTGGGACTCCCTCACTACCCCCTCCCTCAGCCTCCAAACTGTGGGACTCCCTCACTCCCCCCTCCCTCAGTCTCCAATATGTGGGACTCCCTCACTCCCCCCTCCCTCAGACTCCAAACTGTGGGACACCCTCACTCCCCCCTCCCTCAGTCTCCAATCTGTGGGACTCCCTCACTCCCCCCTCCCTCAGACTCCAAACAGTGGGACACCCTCACTCCCCCCTCCCTCAATCTCAAAACTGTGGGACTCCCTCACTCCCCCCTCCCTCAGTCTCCAAACTGTGGGACTCCCTCACTACCCCCTCCCTCAGTCTCCAAAATGTGAGACTCCCTCACTCCCCGTCCCTCAGTCTCCAAACTGTGGTACTCCCTCACGCCCCCTCCCTCAGTCTCCAAACTGTGGGACTCCCTCACTCCGCCTCCCTCAGTCTCCAAACTGTGGGACTCCCTCACACCCCCCTCCCTCAGTCTCCAAACTGTGGGACTCACTCACTCCCCCTCCCTCAGTCTCCAAACTGTGGGACTCCCTCACTCCCCCCTCCCTCAGTCTCCAAACTGTGGGACTCCCTCACTCCCCCCTCCCTCAGTCTCCAAACTGTGGGACTCCCTCACTCTCCCTCCCTCAGTCTCCAAACTGGGGGCTCCCTCACTCCCCCCTCCCTCAGTCTCCAAACTGTGAGACTCCCTCACTCCCCCGTCCCTCAGTCTCCAAACTGTGAGACTCCCTCACGCCCCCTCCCTCAGTCTCCAAACTGTGGGACTCCCTCACTCCGCCTCCCTCAGACTCCAAACTGTGGGACTCCCTCACACCCCCTCCCTCAGTCTCCAAACTGTGGGACTCCCTCACTCCCATCTCCCTCAGTCTCCAAACTGTGAGACTCCCTCACTCCCCCGTCCCTCAGTCTCCAAACTGTGGTACTCCCTCACACCCCCTCCCTTAGTCTCCAAACTGTGGGTCTCCCTCACTCCGCCTCCCTCAGTCTCCAAACTGTGGGACTCCCTCACTCCCCTCTCCCTCAGTCTCCAAACTGTGGGACTCTCTCGCTCCCCACTCCTTCAGTCTCCAAACTGTGAGACTCCCTCACTCCCCCTCCCACAGTCTCCAAACTGTGGGGCTCCTTCACTCCCCTCTCCCTCAGTCTCCAAACTGTGGGACTCTCTCGCTCCCCACTCCTTCAGTCTCCAAACTGTGGGACTCACTCACTCCCCCTCCCTCAGTCTCCAAACTGTGGGACTCCCTCACCTCCTCCTCCCTCAGTCTCCAAACTGTGGGACTCTCTCGCACCCCCCTCCCTCAGTCTCCAAACTGTGGGATTCACTCACTCCCCCTCCCTCAGTCTCCAAACTGTGGGACTCCCTCACTACCCCCTCCCTCAGCCTCCAAACTGTGGGACTCACTCACTCCCCCCTCCCTCAGTCTCCAATATGTGGGACTCCCTCACTCCCCCCTCCCTCAGACTCCAAACTGTGGGACACCCTCACTCCCCCCTCCCTCAGTCTCCAATCTGTGGGACTCCCTCACTCCCCCCTCCCTCAGACTCCAAACAGTGGGACACCCTCACTCCCCCCTCCCTCAATCTCAAAACTGTGGGACTCCCTCACTCCCCCCTCCCTCAGTCTCCAAACTGTGGGACTCCCTCACTACCCCCTCCCTCAGTCTCCAAAATGTGAGACTCCCTCACTCCCCGTCCCTCAGTCTCCAAACTATGGTACTCCCTCACGCCCCCTCCCTCAGTCTCCAAACTGTGGGACTCCCTCACTCCGCCTCCCTCAGTCTCCAAACTGTGGGACTCCCTCACACCCCCTCCCTCAGTCTCCAAACTGTGGGACTCACTCACTCCCCCTCCCTCAGTCTCCAAACTGTGGGACTCCCTCACTCCCCCCTCCCTCAGTCTCCAAACTGTGGGACTCCCTCACTCCCCCCTCCCTCAGTCTCCAAACTGTGGGACTCCCTCACTCTCCCTCCCTCAGTCTCCAAACTGGGGGCTCCCTCACTCCCCCCTCCCTCAGTCTCCAAACTGTGAGACTCCCTCACTCCCCCGTCCCTCAGTCTCCAAACTGTGAGACTCCCTCACGCCCCCTCCCTCAGTCTCCAAACTGTGGGACTCCCTCACTCTGCCTCCCTCAGTCTCCAAACTGTGGGACTCCCTCACACCCCCTCCCTCAGTCTCCAAACTGTGGGTCTGCCTCACTCCCCTCTCCCTCAGTCTCCAAACTGTGGGACTCTCTCGCTCCCCCCTCCCTCAGTCTCCAAACTGTGGGACTCCCTCACTCCCCCCTCCCTCAGTCTCCAATCTGTGGGACTCCCTCACTCCCCCCTCCCTCAGACTCCAATCTGTGGGACTCCCTCACTCCCCCCCTCCCTCAGACTCCAAACTGTGGGACTCCCTCACTCCCCCCTCCCTCAGTCTCCAAACTGTGGGACTCCCTCACTCCCCCCTCCCTCAGTCTCCAAACTGTGGGACTCTCTCACTCCCCCCTCCCTCAGTCTCCAAACTGTGAGACTCCCTCATTCCCCCGTCCCTCAGTCTCCAAACTGTAGTACTCCCTCACGCCCCCTCCCTCAGTCTCCAAACTGTGGGACTCCCTCACTCCGCCTCCCTCAGACTCCAAACTGTGGGACTCCCTCACACCCCCTCCCTCAGTCTCCAAACTGTGGGACTCCCTCACTCCCATCTCCCTCAGTCTCCAAACTGTGAGACTCCCTCACTCCCCCGTCCCTCAGTCTCCAAACTGTGGTACTCCCTCACACCCCCCTCCCTTAGTCTCCAAACTGTGGGTCTCCCTCACTCCGCCTCCCTCAGTCTCCAAACTGTGGGACTCCCTCACTCCCCTCTCCCTCAGTCTCCAAACTGTGGGACTCTCTCGCTCCCCACTCCTTCAGTCTCCAAACTGTGAGACTCCCTCACTCCCCCTCCCACAGTCTCCAAACTGTGGGGCTCCTTCACTCCCCTCTCCCTCAGTCTCCAAACTGTGGGACTCTCTCGCTCCCCACTCCTTCAGTCTCCAAACTGTGGGACTCACTCACTCCCCCTCCCTCAGTCTCCAAACTGTGGGACTCCCTCACCTCCTCCTCCCTCAGTCTCCAAACTGTGGGACTCTCTCGCACCCCCCTCCCTCAGTCTCCAAACTGTGGGATTCACTCACTCCCCCTCCCTCAGTCTCCAAACTGTGGGACTCCCTCACTACCCCCTCCCTCAGCCTCCAAACTGTGGGACTCCCTCACTCCCCCCTCCCTCAGTCTCCAATATGTGGGACTCCCTCACTCCCCCCTCCCTCAGACTCCAAACTGTGGGACACCCTCACTCCCCCCTCCCTCAGTCTCCAATCTGTGGGACTCCCTCACTCCCCCCTCCCTCAGACTCCAAACAGTGGGACACCCTCACTCCCCCCTCCCTCAATCTCAAAACTGTGGGACTCCCTCACTCCCCCCTCCCTCAGTCTCCAAACTGTGGGACTCCCTCACTACCCCCTCCCTCAGTCTCCAAAATGTGAGACTCCCTCACTCCCCGTCCCTCAGTCTCCAAACTGTGGTACTCCCTCACGCCCCCTCCCTCAGTCTCCAAACTGTGGGACTCCCTCACTCCGCCTCCCTCAGTCTCCAAACTGTGGGACTCCCTCACACCCCCTCCCTCAGTCTCCAAACTGTGGGACTCACTCACTCCCCCTCCCTCAGTCTCCAAACTGTGGGACTCCCTCATTCCCCCCTCCCTCAGTCTCCAAACTGTGGGACTCCCTCACTCCCCCCTCCCTCAGTCTCCAAACTGTGGGACTCCCTCACTCTCCCTCCCTCAGTCTCCAAACTGGGGGCTCCCTCACTCCCCCCTCCCTCAGTCTCCAAACTGTGAGACTCCCTCACTCCCCCCGTCCCTCAGTCTCCAAACTGTGAGACTCCCTCACGCCCCCTCCCTCAGTCTCCAAACTGTGGGACTCCCTCACTCCGCCTCCCTCAGACTCCAAACTGTGGGACTCCCTCACACCCCCTCCCTCAGTCTCCAAACTGTGGGACTCCCTCACTCCCATCTCCCTCAGTCTCCAAACTGTGAGACTCCCTCACTCCCCCGTCCCTCAGTCTCCAAACTGTGGTACTCCCTCACACCCCCTCCCTTAGTCTCCAAACTGTGGGTCTCCCTCACTCCGCCTCCCTCAGTCTCCAAACTGTGGGACTCCCTCACTCCCCTCTCCCTCAGTCTCCAAACTGTGGGACTCTCTCGCTCCCCACTCCTTCAGTCTCCAAACTGTGAGACTCCCTCACTCCCCCTCCCACAGTCTCCAAACTGTGGGGCTCCTTCACTCCCCTCTCCCTCAGTCTCCAAACTGTGGGACTCTCTCGCTCCCCACTCCTTCAGTCTCCAAACTGTGGGACTCACTCACTCCCCCTCCCTCAGTCTCCAAACTGTGGGACTCCCTCACCTCCTCCTCCCTCAGTCTCCAAACTGTGGGACTCTCTCGCACCCCCCTCCCTCAGTCTCCAAACTGTGGGATTCACTCACTCCCCCTCCCTCAGTCTCCAAACTGTGGGACTCCCTCACTACCCCCTCCCTCAGCCTCCAAACTGTGGGACTCACTCACTCCCCCCTCCCTCAGTCTCCAATATGTGGGACTCCCTCACTCCCCCCTCCCTCAGACTCCAAACTGTGGGACACCCTCACTCCCCCCTCCCTCAGTCTCCAATCTGTGGGACTCCCTCACTCCCCCCTCCCTCAGACTCCAAACAGTGGGACACCCTCACTCCCCCCTCCCTCAATCTCAAAACTGTGGGACTCCCTCACTCCCCCCTCCCTCAGTCTCCAAACTGTGGGACTCCCTCACTACCCCCTCCCTCAGTCTCCAAAATGTGAGACTCCCTCACTCCCCGTCCCTCAGTCTCCAAACTATGGTACTCCCTCACGCCCCCTCCCTCAGTCTCCAAACTGTGGGACTCCCTCACTCCGCCTCCCTCAGTCTCCAAACTGTGGGACTCCCTCACACCCCCTCCCTCAGTCTCCAAACTGTGGGACTCACTCACTCCCCCTCCCTCAGTCTCCAAACTGTGGGACTCCCTCACTCCCCCCTCCCTCAGTCTCCAAACTGTGGGACTCCCTCACTCCCCCCTCCCTCAGTCTCCAAACTGTGGGACTCCCTCACTCTCCCTCCCTCAGTCTCCAAACTGGGGGCTCCCTCACTCCCCCCTCCCTCAGTCTCCAAACTGTGAGACTCCCTCACTCCCCCGTCCCTCAGTCTCCAAACTGTGAGACTCCCTCACGCCCCCTCCCTCAGTCTCCAAACTGTGGGTCTGCCTCACTCCCCTCTCCCTCAGTCTCCAAACTGTGGGACTCTCTCGCTCCCCCCTCCCTCAGTCTCCAAACTGTGGGACTCTCTCACTCCCCCGTCCCTCAGTCTCCAAACTGTGAGACTCCCTCACGCCCCCTCCCTCAGTCTCCAAACTGTGGGACTCCCTCACTCCGCCTCCCTCAGACTCCAAACTGTGGGACTCCCTCACACCCCCCTCCCTCAGTCTCCAAACTGTGGGACTCCCTCACTCCCATCTCCCTCAGTCTCCAAACTGTGAGACTCCCTCACTCCCCCGTCCCTCAGTCTCCAAACTGTGGTACTCCCTCACACCCCCCTCCCTTAGTCTCCAAACTGTGGGTCTCCCTCACTCCGCCTCCCTCAGTCTCCAAACTGTGGGACTCCCTCACTCCCCTCTCCCTCAGTCTCCAAACTGTGGGACTCTCTCGCTCCCCACTCCTTCAGTCTCCAAACTGTGAGACTCCCTCACTCCCCCTCCCACAGTCTCCAAACTGTGGGGCTCCTTCACTCCCCTCTCCCTCAGTCTCCAAACTGTGGGACTCTCTCGCTCCCCCTCCCTCAGTCTCCAAACTGTGGGACTCCCTCACACCCCCTCCCTCAGTCTCCAAACTGTGGGTCTGCCTCACTCCCCTCTCCCTCAGTCTCCAAACTGTGGGACTCTCTCGCTCCCCCCCTCCCTCAGTCTCCAAACTGTGGGACTCCCTCACTCCCCCTCCCTCAGTCTCCAATCTGTGGGACTCCCTCACTCCCCCCTCCCTCAGACTCCAATCTGTGGGACTCCCTCACTCCCCCCCTCCCTCAGACTCCAAACTGTGGGACTCCCTCACTCCCCCCTCCCTCAGTCTCCAAACTGTGGGACTCCCTCACTCCCCCCTCCCTCAGTCTCCAAACTGTGGGACTCCCTCACTCCCCCCTCCCTCAGTCCTCCAAACTGTGAGACTCCCTCATTCCCCCGTCCCTCAGTCTCCAAACTGTAGTACTCCTCACGCCCCCTCCCTCAGTCTCCAAACTGTGGGACTCCCTCACTCCGCCTCCCTCAGACTCCAAACTGTGGGACTCCCTCACACCCCCCTCCTCAGTCTCCAAACTGTGGGACTCCCTCACTCCCATCTCCCTCAGTCTCCAAACTGTGAGACTCCCTCACTCCCCCGTCCCTCAGTCTCCAAACTGTGGTACTCCCTCACACCCCCTCCCTTAGTCTCCAAACTGTGGGTCTCCCTCACTCCGCCTCCCTCAGTCTCCAAACTGTGGGACTCCCTCACTCCCCTCTCCCTCAGTCTCCAAACTGTGGGACTCTCTCGCTCCCCACTCCTTCAGTCTCCAAACTGTGAGACTCCCTCACTCCCCCTCCCACAGTCTCCAAACTGTGGGGCTCCTTCACTCCCCTCTCCCTCAGTCTCCAAACTGTGGGACTCTCTCGCTCCCCACTCCTTCAGTCTCCAAACTGTGGGACTCACTCACTCCCCCTCCCTCAGTCTCCAAACTGTGGGACTCCCTCACCTCCTCCTCCCTCAGTCTCCAAACTGTGGGACTCTCTCGCACCCCCCTCCCTCAGTCTCCAAACTGTGGGATTCACTCACTCCCCCTCCCTCAGTCTCCAAACTGTGGGACTCCCTCACTACCCCCCTCCCTCAGCCTCCAAACTGTGGGACTCCCTCACTCCCCCCTCCCTCAGTCTCCAATATGTGGGACTCCCTCACTCCCCCCCTCCCTCAGACTCCAAACTGTGGGACACCCTCACTCCCCCCTCCCTCAGTCTCCAATCTGTGGGACTCCCTCACTCCCCCCTCCCTCAGACTCCAAACAGTGGGACACCCTCACTCCCCCCCTCCCTCAATCTCAAAACTGTGGGACTCCCTCACTCCCCCCTCCCTCAGTCTCCAAACTGTGGGACTTCCCTCACCTACCCCCCCTCCCTCAGTCTCCAAAATGTGAGACTCCCTCACTCCCCGTCCCTCAGTCTCCAAACTGTGGTACTCCCTCACGCCCCCTCCCTCAGTCTCCAAACTGTGGGACTCCCTCACTCCGCCTCCCTCAGTCTCCAAACTGTGGGACTCCCTCACACCCCCTCCCTCAGTCTCCAAACTGTGGGACTCACTCACTCCCCCTCCCTCAGTCTCCAAACTGTGGGACTCCCTCATTCCCCCCTCCCTCAGTCTCCAAACTGTGGGACTCCCTCACTCCCCCCCTCCCTCAGTCTCCAAACTGTGGGACTCCCTCACTCTCCCTCCCTCAGTCTCCAAACTGGGGGCTCCCTCACTCCCCCCTCCCTCAGTCTCCAAACTGTGAGACTCCCTCACTCCCCCGTCCCTCAGTCTCCAAACTGTGAGACTCCCTCACGCCCCCTCCCTCAGTCTCCAAACTGTGGGACTCCCTCACTCCGCCTCCCTCAGACTCCAAACTGTGGGACTCCCTCACACCCCCTCCCTCAGTCTCCAAACTGTGGGACTCCCTCACTCCCATCTCCCTCAGTCTCCAAACTGTGAGACTCCCTCACTCCCCGTCCCTCAGTCTCCAAACTGTGGTACTCCCTCACACCCCCTCCCTTAGTCTCCAAACTGTGGGTCTCCCTCACTCCGCCTCCCTCAGTCTCCAAACTGTGGGACTCCTCACTCCCCTCTCCCTCAGTCTCCAAACTGTGGGACTCTCTCGCTCCCCACTCCTTCAGTCTCCAAACTGTGAGACTCCCTCACTCCCCCTCCCACAGTCTCCAAACTGTGGGGCTCCTTCACTCCCCTCTCCCTCAGTCTCCAAACTGTGGGGACTCTCTCGCTCCCCACTCCTTCAGTCTCCAAACTGTGGGACTCACTCACTCCCCCTCCCTCAGTCTCCAAACTGTGGGACTCCCTCACCTCCTCCTCCCTCAGTCTCCAAACTGTGGGACTCCCTCACTACCCCCTCCCTCAGCCTCCAAACTGTGGGACTCACTCACTCCCCCCTCCCTCAGTCTCCAATATGTGGGACTCCCTCACTCCCCCCCTCCCTCAGACTCCAAACTGTGGGACACCCTCACTCCCCCCTCCCTCAGTCTCCAATCTGTGGGACTCCCTCACTCCCCCCTCCCTCAGACTCCAAACAGTGGGACACCCTCACTCCCCCCTCCCTCAATCTCAAAACTGTGGGACTCCCTCACTCCCCCCTCCCTGGACTCCCTCACTCCCCCTCCCTCAGTCTCCAAACTGTGGGACTCCCTCACTACCCCCCTCCCTCAGTCTCCAAAATGTGAGACTCCCCTCACTCCCCGTCCCTCAGTCTCCAAACTATGGTACTCCCTCACGCCCCCTCCCTCAGTCTCCAAACTGTGGGACTCCCTCACTCCGCCTCCCTCAGTCTCCAAACTGTGGGACTCCCTCACACCCCCTCCCTCAGTCTCCAAACTGTGGGACTCACTCACTCCCCCTCCCTCAGTCTCCCAAACTGTGGGACTCCCTCACTCCCCCCTCCCTCAGTCTCCAAACTGTGGGACTCCCTCACTCCCCCCTCCCTCAGTCTCCAAACTGTGGGACTCCCTCACTCTCCCTCCCTCAGTCTCCAAACTGGGGGCTCCCTCACTCCCCCCTCCCTCAGTCTCCAAACTGTGAGACTCCCTCACTCCCCCGTCCCTCAGTCTCCAAACTGTGAGACTCCCTCACGCCCCCTCCCTCAGTCTCCAAACTGTGGGACTCCCTCACTCTGCCTCCCTCAGTCTCCAAACTGTGGGACTCCCTCACACCCCCTCCCTCAGTCTCCAAACTGTGGGTCTGCCTCACTCCCCTCTCCCTCAGTCTCCAAACTGTGGGACTCTCTCGCTCCCCCCTCCCTCAGTCTCCAAACTGTGGGACTCTCTCACTCCCCCGTCCCTCAGTCTCCAAACTGTGAGACTCCCTCACGCCCCCTCCCTCAGTCTCCAAACTGTGGGACTCCCTCACTCCGCCTCCCTCAGACTCCAAACTGTGGGACTCCCTCACACCCCCTCCCTCAGTCTCCAAACTGTGGGACTCCCTCACTCCCATCTCCCTCAGTCTCCAAACTGTGAGACTCCCTCACTCCCCCCGTCCCTCAGTCTCCAAACTGTGGTACTCCCTCACACCCCCTCCCTTAGTCTCCAAACTGTGGGTCTCCCTCACTCCGCCTCCCTCAGTCTCCAAACTGTGGGACTCCCTCACTCCCCTCTCCCTCAGTCTCCAAACTGTGGGACTCTCTCGCTCCCCACTCCTTCAGTCTCCAAACTGTGAGACTCCCTCACTCCCCCTCCCACAGTCTCCAAACTGTGGGGCTCCTTCACTCCCCTCTCCCTCAGTCTCCAAACTGTGGGACTCTCTCGCTCCCCACTCCTTCAGTCTCCAAACTGTGGGACTCACTCACTCCCCCTCCCTCAGTCTCCAAACTGTGGGACTCCCTCACCTCCTCCTCCCTCAGTCTCCAAACTGTGGGACTCTCTCGCACCCCCCTCCCTCAGTCCTCCAAACTGTGGGATTCACTCACTCCCCCTCCCTCAGTCTCCAAACTGTGGGACTCCCTCACTACCCCCTCCCTCAGCCTCCAAACTGTGGGACTCCCTCACTCCCCCCTCCCTCAGTCTCCAATATGTGGGACTCCCTCACTCCCCCCCTCCCTCAGACTCCAAACTGTGGGACACCCTCACTCCCCCCTCCCTCAGTCTCCAATCTGTGGGACTCCCTCACTCCCCCCCTCCCTCAGACTCCAAACAGTGGGACACCCTCACTCCCCCCTCCCTCAATCTCAAAACTGTGGGACTCCCTCACTCCCCCCTCCCTCAGTCTCCAAACTGTGGGACTCCCTCACTACCCCCTCCCTCAGTCTCCAAAATGTGAGACTCCCTCACTCCCCGTCCCTCAGTCTCCAAACTATGGTACTCCCTCACGCCCCCTCCCTCAGTCTCCAAACTGTGGGACTCCCTCACTCCGCCTCCCTCAGTCTCCAAACTGTGGGACTCCCTCACACCCCCTCCCTCAGTCTCCAAACTGTGGGACTCACTCACTGCCCCCTCCCTCAGTCTCCAAACTGTGGGACTCCTCACTCCCCCCTCCCTCAGTCTCCAAACTGTGGGACTCCCTCACTCCCCCCTCCCTCAGTCTCCAAACTGTGGGACTCCCTCACTCTCCCTCCCTCAGTCTCCAAACTGGGGGCTCCCTCACTCCCCCCTCCCTCAGTCTCCAAACTGTGAGACTCCCTCACTCCCCCGTCCCTCAGTCTCCAAACTGTGAGACTCCCTCACGCCCCCTCCACTCAGTCTCCAAACTGTGGGACTCCCTCACTCTGCCTCCCTCAGTCTCCAAACTGTGGGACTCCCTCACACCCCCTCCCTCAGTCTCCAAACTGTGGGTCTGCCTCACTCCCCTCTCCTCAGTCTCCAAACTGTGGGACTCTCTCGCTCCCCCCTCCCTCAGTCTCCAAACTGTGGGACTCACGCATTCCTCCTCCCTCAGTCTCCAAACTGTGGGACTCCCTCACCTCCCCCACCATCAGTCTCCAAAATGTGGGACTCCCTCACTCCCCCCTCCCTCAGTCTCCAAACTGTGGAGTCCCTCACTCCCCCCTCCCTCAGTCTCCAAACTGTGAGACTCCCTCACTCCCCCTCCCTCAGTCTCCAAACTGTGGGACTCCCTCACCCCCCTCCCTCAGTCTCCAAACTGTGGGACTCCCTCACTCCCCCCTCCCTCAGCCTCCAAACTGTGGGACTCTCGCGCTCCCCCCTCCCTCAGTCTCCAAACTGTGGGACTCACTCACTCCCCCCTCCCTCAGTCTCCGAACTGTGGGACTCCTCACTCCCCCCTCCCTCAGTCTCCAAACTGTGGGAGTCCCTCACTCCCCCCTCCCTCAGACTTCAAACTGTGGGACTCCCTCACCCCCCCTCCCTCAGTCTCCAAACTGTGGGACTCTCTCACTCCCCCCTCCCTCAGTCTCCAAACTGTGGGACTCCCTCACTCCCCCCTCCCTCAGTCTCCAAACTGGGGGACTCCCTCACTCCCCCCTCCCTCAGTCTCCAAACTGTGAGACTCCCTCACTCCCCCATCCCTCAGTCTCCAAACTGTGGGACTCTCTCGCACCCCCCTCCCTCAGTCTCCAAACTGTGGGATTCACTCACTCCCCCTCCCTCAGTCTCCAAACTGTGGGACTCCCTCACTACCCCCTCCCTCAGCCTCCAAACTGTGGGACTCCCTCACTCCCCCCTCCCTCAGTCTCCAATCTGTGGGACTCCCTCACTCCCCCCTCCCTCAGACTCCAAACTGTGGAACACCCTCACTCCCCCCTCCTCAGTCTCCAATCTGTGGGACTCCCTCACTCCCCCCTCCCTCAGACTCCAAACAGTGGGACACCCTCACTCCCCCCTCCCTCAATCTCAAAACTGTGGGACTCCCTCACTCCCCCCTCCCTCAGTCTCCAAACTGTGGGACTCCCTCACTACCCCCTCCCTCAGTCTCCAAACTGTGAGACTCCCTCACTCCCCGTCCCTCAGTCTCCAAACTGTGGTACTCCCTCACGCCCCCTCCCTCAGTCTCCAAACTGTGGGACTCCCTCACTCCGCCTCCCTCAGTCTCCAAACTGTGGGACTCCCTCACACCCTCTCCCTCAGTCTCCAAACTGTGGGACTCACTCACTCCCCCTCCCTCAGTCTCCAAACTGTGGGACTCCCTCACTCCCCCCTCCCTCAGTCTCCAAACTGTGGGACTCCCTCACTCTCCCTCCCTCAGTCTCCAAACTGGGGGCTCCCTCACTCCCCCCTCCCTCAGTCTCCAAACTGTGAGACTCCCTCACTCCCCCGTCCCTCAGTCTCCAAACTGTGAGACTCCCTCACGCCCCCTCCCTCAGTCTCCAAACTGTGGGACTCCCTCACTCTGCCTCCCTCAGTCTCCAAACTGTGGGGACTCCCTCACACCCCCTCCCTCAGTCTCCAAACTGTGGGACTGCCTCACTCCCCTCTCCCTCAGTCTCCAAACTGTGGGACTCTCTCGCTCCCCCCTCCCTCAGTCTCCAAACTGTGGGACTCACGCATTCCTCCTCCCTCAGTCTCCAAACTGTGGGACTCCCTCACCTCACCCACCATCAGTCTCCAAAATGTGGGACTCCCTCACTCCCCCCTCCCTCAGTCTCCAAACTGTGGGAGTCCCTCACTCCCCCCTCCCTCAGACTTCAAACTGTGGGACTCCCTCACCCCCCCCTCCCTCAGTCTCCAAACTGTGGGACTCTCTCACTCCCCCCTCCCTCAGTCTCCAAACTGTGGGGACTCCCTCACTCCCCCCTCCCTCAGTCTCCAAACTGGGGACTCCCTCACTCCCCCCTCCCTCAGTCTCCAAACTGTGAGACTCCCTCACTCCCCCGTCCCTCAGTCTCCAAACTGTGGGAGTCCCTCACTCCCCCCTCCCACTGTGGGACTCCCTCACCCCCCCCTCCCTCAGTCTCCAAACTGTGGGACTCTCTCACTCCCCCCCTCCCTCAGTCTCCAAACTGTGGGACTCCCTCACTCCCCCCTCCCTCAGTCTCCAAACTGGGGGACTCCCTCACTCCCCCATCCCTCAGTCTCCAAACTGTGGAACTCCCTCACTCCCCCTCCCTTAGTCTCCAAACTGTGGGACTCCCTCACTCCGCCTCCCTCAGTCTCCAAACTGAGGGACTCCCTCACGCCCCCTCCCTCAGTCTCCAAACTGTGGGACTCCCTCACTCCGCCTCCCTCAGTCTCCAAACTGTGGGACTCCCTCACACCCCCTCCCTCAGTCTCCAAACTGTGGGACTCACTCACTCCCCCTCCCTCAGTCTCCAAACTGTGGGACTCCCTCACTCCCCCCTCCCTCAGTCTCCAAACTGTGGGACTCCCTCACTCCCCCCTCCCTCAGTCTCCAAACTGTGGGACTCCCTCACTCTCCCTCCCTCAGTCTCCAAACTGGGGGCTCCCTCACTCCCCCCTCCCTCAGTCTCCAAACTGTGAGACTCCCTCACTCCCCCGTCCCTCAGTCTCCAAACTGTGAGACTCCCTCACGCCCCCTCCCTCAGTCTCCAAACTGTGGGACTCCCTCACTCTGCCTCCCTCAGTCTCCAAACTGTGGGACTCCCTCACACCCCCTCCCTCAGTCTCCAAACTGTGGGTCTGCCTCACTCCCCTCTCCCTCAGTCTCCAAACTGTGGGACTCTCTCGCTCCCCCCCTCCCTCAGTCTCCAAACTGTGGGACTCACGCATTCCTCCTCCCTCAGTCTCCAAACTGTGGGACTCCCTCACCTCCCCCACCATCAGTCTCCAAAATGTGGGACTCCCTCACTCCCCCCTCCCTCAGTCTCCAAACTGTGGGGGTCCCTCACTCCCCCCTCCCTCAGTCTCCAAACTGTGAGACTCCCTCACTCCCCCCTCCCTCAGTCTCCAAACTGTGGGACTCCCTCACCCCCCTCCCTCAGTCTCCAAACTGTGGGACTCCCTCACTCCCCCCCTCCCTCAGCCTCCAAACTGTGGGACTCTCGCGCTCCCCCCTCCCTCAGTCTCCAAACTGTGGGACTCACTCACTCCCCCCCTCCCTCAGTCTCCGAACTGTGGGACTCCCTCACTCCCCCCTCCCTCAGTCTCCAAACTGTGGGAGTCCCTCACTCCCCCCTCCCTCAGACTTCAAACTGTGGGACTCCCTCACCCCCCCTCCCTCAGTCTCCAAACTGTGGGACTCTCTCACTCCCCCCCTCCCTCAGTCTCCAAACTGTGGGACTCCCTCACTCCCCCCTCCCTCAGTCTCCAAACTGGGGGACTCCCTCACTCCCCCCTCCCTCAGTCTCCAAACTGTGAGACTCCCTCACTCCCCCATCCCTCAGTCTCCAAACTGTGGGACTCTCTCGCACCCCCCTCCCTCAGTCTCCAAACTGTGGGATTCACTCACTCCCCCTCCCTCAGTCTCCAAACTGTGGGACTCCCTCACTACCCCCTCCCTCAGCCTCCAAACTGTGGGACTCCCTCACTCCCCCCCTCCCTCAGTCTCCAATCTGTGGGACTCCCTCACTCCCCCCTCCCTCAGACTCCAAACTGTGGAACACCCTCACTCCCCCCTCCCTCAGTCTCCAATCTGTGGGACTCCCTCACTCCCCCCTCCCTCAGACTCCAAACAGTGGGACACCCTCACTCCCCCCTCCCTCAATCTCAAAACTGTGGGACTCCCTCACTCCCCCCTCCCTCAGTCTCCAAACTGTGGGACTCCCTCACTACCCCCTCCCTCAGTCTCCAAACTGTGAGACTCCCTCACTCCCCGTCCCTCAGTCTCCAAACTGTGGTACTCCCTCACGCCCCCTCCCTCAGTCTCCAAACTGTGGGACTCCCTCACTCCGCCTCCCTCAGTCTCCAAACTGTGGGACTCCCTCACACCCTCTCCCTCAGTCTCCAAACTGTGGGACTCACTCACTCCCCCTCCCTCAGTCTCCAAACTGTGGGACTCCCTCACTCCCCCCTCCCTCAGTCTCCAAACTGTGGGACTCCCTCACTCTCCCTCCCTCAGTCTCCAAACTGGGGGCTCCCTCACTCCCCCCCTCCCTCAGTCTCCAAACTGTGAGACTCCCTCACTCCCCCGTCCCTCAGTCTCCAAACTGTGAGACTCCCTCACGCCCCCTCCCTCAGTCCTCCAAACTGTGGGACTCCCTCACTCTGCCTCCCTCAGTCTCCAAACTGTGGGACTCCCTCACACCCCCTCCCTCAGTCTCCAAACTGTGGGACTGCCTCACTCCCCTCTCCCTCAGTCTCCAAACTGTGGGACTCTCTCGCTCCCCCCTCCCTCAGTCTCCAAACTGTGGGACTCACGCATTCCTCCTCCCTCAGTCTCCAAACTGTGGGACTCCCTCACCTCACCCACCATCAGTCTCCAAAATGTGGGACTCCCTCACTCCCCCCTCCCTCAGTCTCCAAACTGTGGGAGTCCCCTCACTCCCCCCTCCCTCAGACTTCAAACTGTGGGACTCCCTCACCCCCCCTCCCTCAGTCTCCAAACTGTGGGACTCTCTCACTCCCCCCTCCCTCAGTCTCCAAACTGTGGGACTCCCTCACTCCCCCCCTCCCTCAGTCTCCAAACTGGGGGACTCCCTCACTCCCCCCCTCCCTCAGTCTCCAAACTGTGAGACTCCCTCACTCCCCCGTCCCTCAGTCTCCAAACTGTGGGAGTCCCTCACTCCCCCCTCCCTCAGACTTCAAACTGTGGGACTCCCTCACCCCCCCTCCCTCAGTCTCCAAACTGTGGGACTCTCTCACTCCCCCCTCCCTCAGTCTCCAAACTGTGGGACTCCCTCACTCCCCCCTCCCTCAGTCTCCAAACTGGGGGACTCCCTCACTCCCCCATCCCTCAGTCTCCAAACTGTGGAACTCCCTCACTCCCCCTCCCTTCGTCTCCAAACTGTGGGACTCCCCTCACTCCGCCTCCCTCAGTCTCCAAACTGAGGGACTCCCTCACACCCCCTCCCTCAGCCTCCAAACTGTGGGACTCCCTCACTCCCCTCTCCCTCAGTCTCCAAACTGTGGGACTCCTCCCTCCACCCTCCTTCAGTCTCCAAACTGTGGGACTCACTCACAGCCCCTCCCTCAGTCTCCAAACTGTGGGACTCCCTCACCTCCTCCTCCCTCAGTCTCCAAACTGTGGGACTATCTCGCACCCCCCTCCCTCAGTCTCCAAACTGTGGGACTCACTCACTCCCCCACCCCTCAGTCTCCAAACTGTGGGACTCCCCTCACTACCCCCTCCCTTAGCCTCCAAACTGTGGGACTCCCTCACTCCCCCCTCCCTCAGTCTCCAATCTGTGGGACTCCCTCACTCCCACCACCCTCAGACTCCAAACTGTGGGACACCCTCACTCCCCCCTCCTCAGTCTCCAATCTGTGGGACTCCCTCACTCCCCCCTCCCTCAGACTCCAAACAGTGGGACAACCCTCACTCCCCCCTCCCTCAATTTCCAAACTGTGGGACTCCCTCACTCCCCCCCTCCCTCAGTCTCCAAACTGTGGGACTCCCTCAACTCCCCCCCTCCCTCAGTCTCCAAACTGTGGGACTCCCTCACTCCCCCCTCCCTCAGTCTCCAAACTGTGAGACTCCCTCACTCCCCCCGTCCCTCAGTATCCAAACTGTGGTACTCCCTCACGCCCCCTCCCTCAGTCTCCAAAACTGTGGGACTCCCTCAATCCGCCTCCCTCAGTCTCCAAACTGTGGGACTCCCTCACACCCCCCTCCCTCAGTCTCCAAACTGTGGGACTCCCTCACTCCCCTCTCCCTCAGTCCCCAAACTGTGGGACTCTCTCGCTCCCCCCTCCCTCAGTCTCCAAACTGTGGGACTCCCCTCACCTCCCCCTCCATCAGTCTCCAAAACTGTGGGACTCCCTCACTCCCCCTCCCTCAGTCTCCCAAACTGTGGGACTCCCTCACTCCGCCTCCCACAGTCTCCAAACTGTGGGACTCCCTCACACCCCCTCCCTCTGTGTCCAAACTGTGGGACTCCCTCACTCCCCCTCTCCCTCAGTCTCCAAACTGTGGGACTCTCTCGCTCCCCCCTCCCTCAGTCTCCAAACTGTGGGACTCACTCACTCCCCCCTCCCTCAGTCTCCAAACTGTGGGACTCCCTCACCTCCCCCTCCCTCAGTCACCAAACTGTGGGACTCCCCTCACTCCCCCCCTCCCTCAGTCTCCAATCTGTGGGACTCCCTCACTCCCCCCTCCCTCAGACTCCAATCTGTGGGACTCCGTCACTCCCCCCTCCCTCAGACTCCAAACTGTGGGACATCCTCACTCCCCCCACACTCAATCTCCAAACTGTGGGACTCCCTCACTCCCCCCTCCCTCAGTCTCCAATCTGTGGGGCTCCCTCACTCCCCCCTCCCTCAGACTCCAAACTGTGGGACACCCTCACTCCCCCCCTCCCTCAATCTCCAAACTGTCGGACTGCCTCACTCCCCCCTCCCTCAGTCTCCAAACTGTGGGACTCCCTCACTCCCCCCTCCCTCAGTCTCCAAACTGGGGGACTCCCTCACTCCCCCCCTCCCTCAGTCTCCAAACTGTGAGACTCCCTCACTCCCCCGTCCCTCAGTCTCCAAACTGTGGTACTCCCTCACGCCTCCTCCCTCAGTCTCCAAACTGTGGGACTCCCTCACTCCCCCCTCCCTCAGTCTCCAAACTGTGGGACTCCCTCACCCCCTCCCTCAGTCTCCAAACTGTGGGACTCCCTCACTCCCCCCCTCCCTCAGCCTCCAAACTGTGGGACTCTCGCGCTCCCCCCCTCCCTCAGTCTCCAAACTGTGGGACTCACTCACTCCCCCCTTCCCTCAGTCTCCGAACTGTGGGACTCCCTCACTCCCCCCCTCCGTCAGTCTCCAAACTGTGGGAGTCCCTCACTCCCCCCCTCCCTCAGACTTCAAACTGTGGGACTCCCTCACCCCCCCTCCCTCAGTCTCCAAACTGTGGGACTCTCTCACTCCCCCCTCCCTCAGTCTCCAAACTGTGGGACTCCCTCACTCCCCCCTCCCTCAGTCTCCAAACTGGGGGACTCCCTCACTCCCCCCTCCCTCAGTCTCCAAACTGTGAGACTCCCTCACTCCCCCCATCCCTCAGTCTCCAAACTGTGGGACTCCCTCACCTCCTCCTCCCTCAGTGTCCAAACTGTGGGACTCTCTCGCACCCCCCTCCCTCAGTCTCCAAACTGTGGGATTCACTCACTCCCCCTCCCTCAGTCTCCAAACTGTGGGACTCCCTCACTACCCCCCTCCCTCAGCCTCCAAACTGTGGGACTCCCTCACTCCCCCCTCCCTCAGTCTCCAATCTGTGGGACTCCCTCACTCCCCCCTCCCTCAGACTCCAAACTGTGGAACACCCTCACTCCCCCCTCCCTCAGTCTCCAATCTGTGGGACTCCCTCACTCCCCCCTCCCTCAGACTCCAAACAGTGGGACACCCCTCACTCCCCCCTCCCTCAATCTCAAAACTGTGGGACTCCCTCACTCCCCCCTCCCTCAGTCTCCAAACTGTGGGACTCCCTCACTACCCCCTCCCTCAGTCTCCAAACTGTGAGACTCCCTCACTCCCCGTCCCTCAGTCTCCAA
The DNA here is from genome assembly GCF_047496885.1 of Scyliorhinus torazame. Classification (NCBI taxonomy): domain Eukaryota; kingdom Metazoa; phylum Chordata; class Chondrichthyes; order Carcharhiniformes; family Scyliorhinidae; genus Scyliorhinus; species Scyliorhinus torazame. The sequence continues at coordinate 4,491,341 of NC_092725.1, read as the reverse complement.
ACTGTGGTACTCCCTCACGCCCCCTCCCTCAGTCTCCAAACAGTGGGACTCCCTCACTCCGCCTCCCCCTCAGTCTCCAAACTGTGGGACTCCCTCACACCCTCTCCCTCAGTCTCCAAACTGTGGGACTCACTCACTCCCCCTCCCTCAGTCTCCAAACTGTGGGACTCCCTCACTCCCCCCTCCCTCAGTCTCCAAACTGTGGGACTCCCTCACTCCCCCCTCCCTCAGTCTCCAAACTGTGGGACTCCCTCACTCTCCCTCCCTCAGTCTCCAAACTGGGGGCTCCCTCACTCCCCCCTCCCTCAGTCTCCAAACTGTGAGACTCCCTCACTCCCCCGTCCCTCAGTCTCCAAACTGTGAGACTCCCTCACGCCCCCTCCCTCAGTCTCCAAACTGTGGGACTCCCTCACTCTGCCTCCCTCAGTCTCCAAACTGTGGGACTCCCTCACACCCCCTCCCTCAGTCTCCAAACTGTGGGACTGCCTCACTCCCCTCTCCCTCAGTCTCCAAACTGTGGGACTCTCTCGCTCCCCCCCTCCCTCAGTCTCCAAACTGTGGGACTCACGCATTCCTCCTCCCTCAGTCTCCAAACTGTGGGACTCCCTCACCTCCCCCACCATCAGTCTCCAAAATGTGGGACTCCCTCACTCCCCCCTCCCCAGTCTCCAAACTGTGGGAGTCCCTCACTCCCCCCCTCCCTCAGACTTCAAACTGTGGGACTCCCTCACCCCCCCCTCCCTCAGTCTCCAAACTGTGGGACTCTCTCACTCCCCCCCTCCCTCAGTCTCCAAACTGTGGGACTCCCTCACTCCCCCCTCCCTCAGTCTCCAAACTGGGGGACTCCCTCACTCCCCCCTCCCTCAGTCTCCAAACTGTGAGACTCCCTCACTCCCCCCATCCCTCAGTCTCCAAACTGTGGAACTCCCTCACTCCCCCTCCCTTAGTCTCCAAACTGTGGGACTCCCTCACCTCCGCCTCCCTCAGTCTCCAAACTGTGGGACTCCCTCACTCCGCCTCCCTCAGTCTCCAAACTGTGGGACTCCCTCACACCCCCTCCCTCAGTCTCCAAACTGTGGTATTCCCTCACTCCCCTCTCCCTCAGTCTCCAAACTGTGGGACTCTCTCGCTCCCCCCCTCCCTCAGTCTCCAAACTGTGGGACTCACTCACTCCCCCTCCGTTAGTCTCCAAACTGTGGGACTCCCTCATTTCCCCCGCCATCAGTCTCCAAAATGTGGGACTCCCTCACTCCCCCCTCCCTCAGTCTCCAAACTGTGGGAGTCCCTCACTCCCCCCTCCCCCAGTCTCCAAACTGTGAGACTCCCTCACTCCCCCCTCCCTCAGTCTCCAAACTGTGGGACTCCCTCACCCCCCCTCCCTCAGTCTCCAAACTGTGGGACTCCCTCACCCCCCCCCCCTCCCTCAGCCTCCAAACTGTGGGACTCCCTCACCTCCCCGCCATCAGTCTCCAAAATGTGGGACTCCCTCACACCCCCCTCCCTCAGTCTCCAAACTGTGGGAGTCCCTCACTCCCCCCTCCCTCAGTCTCCAAACTGTGAGACTCCCTCACTCCCCCCTCCCTCAGTCTCCAAACTGTGGGACTCCCTCACCCCCCCTCCCTCAGTCTCCAAACTGTGGGACTCCCTCACTCCCCCCCCCCCTCAGCCTCCAAACTGTGGGACTCTCGCGCTCCCCCCTCCCTCAGTCTCCAAACTGTGGGACTCACTCACTCCCCCCTCCCTCAGTCTCCGAACTGTGGGACTCCCTCACTCCCCCCTCCCTCAGTCTCCAAACTGTGAGAGTCCCTCACTCCCCCCTCCCTCAGACTCCAAACTGTGGGACTCCCTCAACCCCCCCCCTCAGTCTCCAAACTGGGGGACTCTCTCACTCCCCCTCCCTCAGTCACCAAACTGTGGGGCTCCCTCACTCCCCCCTCCCTCAGTCTCCAAACTGGGGGACTCCCTCACTCCTCGCTCCCTCAGTCTCCAAACTGTGAGACTCCCTCAGTCCCCCGTCCCTCAGTTTCCAAACTGTGGTACTCCCTCACTCCCCCTCCCTTAGTCTCCAAACTGTGGGACTCCCTCACTCCGCCTCCCTCAGTCTCCAAACTGTGGGACTCCCTCACACCCCCTCCCTCAGTCTCCAAACTGTGGGCCTCCCTCACTCCCCTCTCCCTCAGTCTCCAAACTGTGGGACTCTCTCGCTCCCCCCTCCTTCAGTCTCCAAACTGTGGGACTCACTCAGTCCCCCTCCCTCAGTCTCCAAACTGTGGGACTCCCTCACCTCCTCCTCCCTCAGTCTCCAAACTGTGGGACTCTCTCGCACCCCCCTCCCTCAGTCTCCAAACTGTGGGACTCACTCACTCCCCCTCCCTCAGTCTCCAAACTGTGGGACTCCCTCACTATCCCCTCCCTCAGCCTTCAAACTGTGGGACTCCCTCACTCCCCCCTCCCTCAGTCTCCAAACTGTGGGACTCCCTCACTCCGCCTCCCTCAGTCTCCAAACTGTGGGACTCCCTCACACCCCCTCCCTCAGTCTCCAAACTGTGGGCCTCCCTCACTCCCCTCTCCCTCAGTCTCCAAACTGTGGGACTCTCTCGCTCCCCCCTCCTTCAGTCTCCAAACTGTGGGACTCACTCAGTCCCCCTCCCTCAGTCTCCAAACTGTGGGACTCACTCACCCCCCTCCCTCAGTCTCCAAACTGTGGGACTCCCTCACTCCCCCCCCCCTCAGCCTCCAAACTGTGGGACTCTCGCGCTCCCCCCCTCCCTCAGTCTCCAAACTGTGGGACTCACTCACTTCCCCCTCCCTCAGTCTCCGAACTGTGGGACTCCCTCACTCCCCCCTCCCTCAGTCTCCAAACTGTGAGAGTCCCTCACTCCCCCCTCCCTCAGACTCCAAACTGTGGGACTCCCTCAACCCCCCCTCCCTCAGTCTCCAAACTGTGGGACTCTCTCACTCCCCCCTCCCTCAGTCACCAAACTGTGGGCCTCCCTCACTCCCCCCTCCCTCAGTCTCCAAACTGGGGGACTCCCTCACTCCCCCCTCCCTCAGTCTCCAAACTGTGAGACTCCCTCACTCCCCCATCCCTCAGTCTCCAAACTGTGGTACTCCCTCACTCCCCCTCCCTTAGTCTCCAAACTGTGGGACTCCCTCACTCCGCCTCCCTCAGTCTCCAAACTGTGGGACTCCCTCACACCCCCTCCCTCAGTCTCCAAACTGTGGGACTCCCTCACTCCCCTCTCCCTCAGTCACCAAACTGTGGGACTCTCTCGCTCCCCCCTCCCTCAGTCTCCAAACTGTGGGACTCACTCACTCCCCCCTCCCTCAGTCTCCAAACTGTGGGACTCACTCAGTCCCCCTCCCTCAGTCTCCAAACTGTGGGACTCCCTCACCTCCTCCTCCCTCAGTCTCCAAACTGTGGGACTCTCGCACCCCCCTCCCTCAGTCTCCAAACTGTGGGACTCACTCACTCCCCCTCCCTCAGTCTCCAAACTGTGGGACTCCCTCACTACCCCCTCCCTCAGCCTTCAAACTGTGGGACTCCCTCACTCCCCCCTCCCTCAGTCTCCAATCTGTGGGACTCCCTCACTCCCCCCTCCCTCAGACTCCAAACTGTGGGACACCCTCACTCCCCCCTCCCTCAGTCTCCAATCTGTGGGACTCCCTCACTCCCCCCTCCCTCAGACTCCAAACAGTGGGACACCCTCACTCACCCCTCCCTCAATCTCCAAACTGTGGGACTCCCTCACTCCCCTCTCCCTGAGTCTCCAAACTGTGTGACTCCCTCACTCCCCCCTCCCTCAGTCTCCAAACTGTGGGACTCCCTCACTCCCCCCTCCCTCAGTCTCCAAACTGTGAGACTCCCTCACTCCCCCGTCCCTCAGTCTCCAAACTGTGGTACTCCCTCACGCCCCTCCCTCAGTCTCCAAACTGTGGGACTCCCTCACTCCGCTTCCCTCAGTCTCCAAACTGTGGGACTCCCTCACACCCCCTCCCTCAGTCTCCAAACTGTGGGACTCCCTCACTCCCATCTCCCTCAGTCTCCAAACTGTGGGATTCCCTCACCCCCCTCCCTCAGTCTCCAAACTGTGGGACTCCCTCACTCCCACCCCCTTCCCTCAGCCTCCAAACTATGGGACTCTCGCGCTCCCCCCTCCCTCAGTCTCCAAACTGTGGGACTCACTCACTCCCCCCTCCTTCAGTCTCCGAACTGTGGGACTCCCTCACTCCCCCCTCCCTCAGTCTCCAAACTGTGGGAGTCCCTCACTCCCCCCTCCCTCAGACTCCAAACTTTGGGACTCCCTCACCCCCCCCCCTCAGTCTCCAAACTGTTGGACTCTCTCACTCCCCCCTCCCTCAGTCTCCAAACTGTGGGACTCCCTCACTCCCCCCTCCCTCAGTCTCCAAACTGGGGGACTCCCTCACTCCCCCCTCCCTCAGTCTCCAAACTGTGAGACTCCCTCACTTCCCCATCCCTCAGTCTCCAAACTGTGGTACTCCCTCACTCTCCCTTCATTAGTCTCCAAACTGTGGGACGCCCTCACTCCGCCTCCCTCAGTCTCCAAACTGTGGGACTCCCTCACACCCCCTCCCTCAGTCTCCAAACTGTGGGACTCCCTCACTCCCCTCTCCCTCAGTCTCCAAACTGTGGGACTCTCTCGCTCCCCCTCCTTCAGTCTCCAAACTGTGGGACTCACTCACTCCCCCTCCCTCAGTCTCCAAACTGTGGGACTCCCTCACCTCCTCCTCCCTCAGTCTCCAAACTGTGGGACTCTCTCGCACCCCCCTCCCTTAGTCTCCAAACTGTGGGACTCACTCACTCCCCCTCCCTCAGTCTCCAAACTGTGGGACTCCCTCACTAACCCCTCCCTCAGCCTTCAAACTGTGGGACTCCCTCACTCCCCCCTCCCTCAGTCTCCAAACTGTGGGACTCCCTCACTCCCCCCTCCCTCAGACTCCAAACTGTGGGACACCCTCACTCCCCCCTCCCTCAGTCTCCAATCTGTGGGACTCCCTCACTCCCCCTCCCTCAGACTCCAAACAGTGGGACAGCCTCACTCCCCCCTTCCTCAATCTCCAAACTGTGCGACTCCCTCACTCCCCCCTCCCTCAGTCTCCAAACTGTGGGACTCCCTCACTCCCCCCTCCCTCAGTCTCCAAACTGTGGGACTCCCTCACTCCCCCCTCCCTCAGTCTCCAAACTGTGAGACTCCCTCACTCCCCCGTCCCTCAGTCTCCAAACTGTGGGACTCCCTCACTCCGCCTCCCTCAGTCTCCAAACTGTGGGACTCCCTCACACCCCCTCCCTCAGTCTCCAAACTGTGGGACTCCCTCACTCCCATCTCCCTCAGTCTCCAAACTGTGAGACTCCCTCACTCCCCCGTCCCTCAGTCTCCAAACTGTGGGACTCCCTCACACCCCCTCCCTTAGTCTCCAAAATGTGGGACTCCCTCACTCCGCCTCCTTCAGTCTCCAAACTGTGGGACTCCCTCACACCCCCTCCCTCAGTCTCCAAACTGTGGGACTCCCTCACTCCCCTCTCCCTCAGTCTCCAAACTGTGGGACTCTCTCGCTCCCCCCTCCTTCAGTCTCCAAACTGTGGGACTCACTCACTCCCCCTCCCTCAGTCTCCAAACTGTGGGACTCCCTCACGTCCTCCTCCCTCAGTCTCCAAACTGTGGGACTCTCTCGCACCCCCCTCCCTCAGTCTCCAAACTGTGGGACTCACTCACTCCCCCTCCCTCAGTCTCCAAACTGTGGGACTCCCTCACTACCCCCTCCCTCAGCCTCCAAACTGTGGGACTCTCTCGCACCCCCCTCCCTCAGTCTCCAAACTGTGGGACTCACTCACTCCCCCTCCCTCAGTCTCCAAACTGTGGGACTCCCTCACTACCCCCTCCCTCAGCCTTCAAACTGTGGGACTCCCTCACTCCCCCCTCCCTCAGTCTCCAATCTGTGGGGCTCCCTCACTCCCCCCTCCCTCAGACTCCAAACTGTGGGACACCCACACTCCCCCCTCCCTCAGTCTCCAATCTGTGGGACTCCCTCACTCCCCCCTCCCTCAGACTCCAAACAGTGGGACACCCTCACTCACCCCTCCCTCAATCTCCAAACTGTGGGACTCCCTCACTCCCCTCTCCCTCAGTCTCCAAACTGTGGGACTCCCTCACTCCCATCTCCCTCAGTCTCCAAACTGTGGGACTCCCTCACTCCCCCCCCCCTCCCTCAGCCTCCAAACTATGGGACTCTCGCGCTCCCCCCTCCCTCAGTCTCCAAACTGTGGGACTCACTCACTCCCCCCTCCTTCAGTCTCCGAACTGTGGGACTCCCTCACTCCCCCCTCCCTCAGTCTCCAAACTGTGGGAGTCCCTCACTCCCCCCTCCCTCAGACTCCAAACAGTGGGACACCCTCACTCACCCCTCCCTCAATCTCCAAACTGTGGGACTCCCTCACTCCCCTCTCCCTCAGTCTCCAAACTGTGGGACTCCCTCACTCCCATCTCCCTCAGTCTCCAAACTGTGGGACTCCCTCACTCCCCCCCCCTCCCTCAGCCTCCAAACTATGGGACTCTCGTGCTCCCCCCTCCCTCAGTCTCCAAACTGTGGGACTCACTCACTCCCCCCTCCTTCAGTCTCCGAACTGTGGGACTCCCTCACTCCCCCCTCCCTCAGTCTCCAAACTGTGGGAGTCCCTCACTCCCCCCTCCCTCAGACTCCAAACTGTGGGACTCCCTCACCCCCCCCCCCCAGGCTCCAAACTGTGGGACTCTCTCACTCCCCCCTCCCTCAGTCTCCAAACTGTGGGACTCCCTCACTCCCCCCTCCCTCAGTCTCCAAACTGGGGGACTCCCTCACTCCCCCCTCCCTCAGTCTCCAAACTGTGAGACTCCCTCACTCCCCCGTCCCTCAGTCTCCAAACTGTGGTACTCCCTCACTCCCCCTCCATTAGTCTCCAAACTGTGGGACTCCCTCACTCCGCCTCCCTCAGTCTCCAAACTGTGGGTCTCCCTCACACCCCCTCCCTCAGTCTCCAAACTGTGGGACTCCCTCACTCCCATCTCCCTCAGTCTCCAAACTGTGAGACTCCTTCACTCCCCTCTCCCTCAGTCTCCAAACTGTGGGACTCTCTCGCTCCCCCTCCTTCAGTCTCCAAACTGTGGGACTCACTCACTCCCCCTCCCTCAGTCTCCAAACTGTGGGACTCCCTCACCTCCTCCTCCCTCAGTCTCCAAACTGTGGGACTCTCTCGCACCCCCCTCCCTCAGTCTCCAAACTGTGGGACTCACTCACTCCCCCTCCCTCAGTCTCCAAACTGTGGGACTCCCTCACTACCCCCTCCCTCATCCTTCAAACTGTGGGACTCCCTCACTCCCCCCTCCCTCAGTCTCCAATCTGTGGGACTCCCTCACTCCCCCCTCCCTCAGACTCCAAACTGTGGGACACCCTCACTCCCCCCTCTCTCAGTCTCCAATCTGTGGGACTCCCTCACTCCCCCTCCCTCAGACTCCAAATGGTGGGACAGCCTCACTCCCCCCTTCCTCAGTCTCCAAACTGTGGGACTCCCTCACACCCCCTCCCTCAGTCTCCAAACTGTGGGACTCCCTCACTCCCATCTCCCTCAGTCTCCAAACTGTGAGACTCCCTCACTCCCCCGTCCCTCAGTCTCCAAACTGTGGGACTCCCTCACACCCCCTCCCTCAGTCTCCAAACTGTGGGACTCCCTCACTCCCCTCTCCCTCAGTCTCCAAACTGTGGGACTCCCTCACTCCCCCCTCCCTCAGTCTCCAAACTGTGAGACTCCCTCACTCCCCCGTCCCTCAGTCTCCAAACTGTGGGACACCCTCACTCCCATCTCCCTCAGTCTCCAAACTGTGGGACTCCCTCACCCCCCTCCCTCAGTCTCCAAACTGTGGGACTCCCTCACTCCCCCCCCCTCCCTCAGCCTCCAAACTATGTGACTCTCGCGCTCCCCCCTCCCTCAGTCTCCAAACTGTGGGACTCACTCACTCCCCCCTCCTTCAGTCTCCGAACTGTGGGACTCCCTCACTCCCCCCTCCCTCAGTCTCCAAACTGTGGGAGTCCCTCACTCCCTCCTCCCTCAGTCTCCAAACTGGGGAACTCCCTCACTCCACCCTCCCTCAGTCTCCAAACTGTGAGACTCCCTCACTCCCCCGTCCCTCAGTCTCCAAACTGTGGTACTCCCTCACTCCCCCTCCATTAGTCTCCAAACTGTGGGACTCCCTCACTCCGCCTCCCCCAGTCTCCAAACTGTGGGACTCCCTCACACCCCCTCCCTCAGTCTACAAACTGTGGGACTCCCTCACTCCCCTCTCCCTCAGTCTCCAAACTGTGGGACTCTCTCGCTCCCCCCTCCTTCAGTCTCCAAATTGTGGGACTCACTCACTCCCCCTCCCTCAGTCTCCAAACTGTGGGACTCCATCACCTCCTCCTCCCTCAGTCTCCAAACTGTGGGACTCTCTCGCACCCCCCTCCCTCAGTCTCCAAACTGTGGGACTCACTCACTCCCCCTCCCTCAGTCTCCAAACTGTGGGACTCCCTCACTACCCCCTCCCTCAGCCTTCAAACTGTGGGTCTCCCTCACTCCCCCCTCCCTCAGTCTCCAATCTGTGGGACTCCCTCACTCCCCCCTCCCTCAGACTCCAAACTGTGGGACTCACTCACTCTCCCTCCCTCAGTCTCCAAACTGTGGGACTCCCTCACCTCCTCCTCCCTCAGTCTCCAAACTGTGGGACTCTCTCGCACCCCCCTCCCTCAGTCTCCAAACTGTGGGACTCACTCACTCCCCCTCCCTCAGTCTCCAAACTGTGGGACTCCCTCACTACCCCCTCCCTCAGCCTCCAAACTGTGGGACTCCCTCACTCCCCCCTCCCTCAGTCTCCAATCTGTGGGACTCCCTCACTGCCCCCTCCCTCAGACTCCAAACTGTGGGACACCCTCACTCCCCCCTCCCTCAGTCTCCAATCTGTGGGACTCCCTCACTCCCCCTCCCTCAGACTCCAAACAGTGGGACACCCTCACTCCCCCCTCCCTCAATCTCCAAACTGTGGGACTCCCTCACTCCCCCCTCCCTCAGTCTCCAAACTGTGGGACTCCCTCACTCCCCCCTCCCTCAGTCTCCAAACTGTGGGAGTCCCTCACTCCCCCCTCCCTCAGTCTCCAAACTCTGAGACTCCCTCACTCCCCCCTCCCTCAGTCTCCAAACTGTGGGAGTCCCTCACTCCCCCCTCCCTCAGTCTCCAAACTCTGAGACTCCCCCCTCCCTCAGTCTCCAAACTGTGGGAGTCCCTCACTCCCCCCCTCCCTCAGTCTCCGAACTGTGGGACTCCCTCACTCCCCCCTTCCTCAGTCTCCAAACTGTGGGACTCCCTCACTCCCCCCTCCCTCAGTCTCCAAACTGTGGGACTTCCTCACTCCCCCCTCCCTCATTCTCCAAACTGTGGGAGTCCCTCACTCCCCCCTCCCTCAGTCTCCAAACTGTGGGAGTCCCTCACTCCCCCCTCCCTCAGTCTCCAAACTCTGAGACTCCCCCCTCCCTCAGTCTCCAAACTGTGGGAGTCCCTCACTCCCCCCTCCCTCAGTCTCCAAACTGTGGGAGTCCCTCACTCCCCCCTCCCTCAGTCTCCGAACTGTGGGACTCCCTCACTCCCCCCCTCCCTCAGTCTCCAAACTGTGGGAGTCCCTCACGCCCCCTCCCTCAGTCTCCAAACTGCGGGACTCCCTCACTACCCCCTCCCTCAGTCTCCAAACTGTGGGACTCCCTCACTCCCCCCTCCCTCAGTCTCCAATCTGTGGGACTCCCTCACTCCCCCTCCCTCAGACTCCAAACAGTGGGACACCCTCACTCACCCCTCCCTCAATCTCCAAACTGTGGGACTCCCTCACTCCCCTCTCCCTCAGTCTCCAAACTGTGGGACTCCCTCACTCCCCCCTCCCTCAGTCTCCAAACTGTGGGACTCCCTCACTCCCCGCTCCCTCAGTCTCCAAACTGTGAGACTCCCTCACTCCCCCGTCCCTCAGTCTCCAAACTGTGGTACTCCCTCACGCCCCCTCCCTCAGTCTCCAAACTGTGGGACTCCCTCACTCCGCCTCCCTCAGTCTCCAAACTGTGGGACTCCCTCACACCCCCTCCCTCAGTCTCCAAACTGTTGGACACCCTCACTCCCATCTCCCTCAGTCTCCAAACTGTGGGACTCCCTCACCCCCCTCCCTCAGTCTCCAAACTGTGGGACTCCCTCACTCCCCCCCCCTCCCTCAGCCTCCAAACTATGGGACTCTCGCGCTCCCCCCTCCCTCAGTCTCCAAACTGTGGGACTCACTCACTCCCCCCTCCTTCAGTCTCCGAACTGTGGGACTCCCTCACTTCCCCCTCCCTCAGTCTCCAAACTGTGGGAGTCCCTCACTCCCCCCTCCCTCAGTCTCCAAACTGGGGAACTCCCTCACTCCCCCCTCCCTCAGTCTCCAAACTGTGAGACTCCCTCACTCCCCCGACCCTCAGTCTCCAAACTGTGGTACTCCCTCACTCCCCCTCCATTAGTCTCCAAACTGTTGGACTCCCTCACTCCGCCTCCCTCATTCTCCAAACTGTGGGACTCCCTCACACCCCCTCCCTCAGTCTCCAAACTGTGGGACTCCCTCACTCCCCTCTCCCTCAGTCTCCAAACTGTGGGACTCGCTCGCTCCCCCCTCCTTCAGTCTCCAAACTGTGGGACTCACTCACTCCCCCTCCCTCAGTCTCCAAACTGTGGGACTCCATCACCTCCTCCTCCCTCAGTCTCCAAACTGTGGGACTCTCTCGCACCCCCCTCCCTCAGTCTCCAAACTGTGGGACTCACTCACTCCCCCTCCCTCAGTCTCCAAACTTTGGGACTCCCTCACTACCCACTCCCTCAGCCTTCAAACTGTGGGACTCCCTCACTCCCCCCTCCCTCAGTCTCCAATCTGTGGGACTCCCTCACTCCCCCCTCCCTCAGACTCCAAACTGTGGGACTCACTCACTCCCCCTCCCTCAGTCTCCAAACTGTGGGACTCCCTCACCTCCTCCTCCCTCAGTCTCCAAACTGTGGGACTCTCTCGCACCCCCCTCCCTCAGTCTCCAAACTGTGGGACTCACTCACTCCCCCTCCCTCAGTCTCCAAACTGTGGGACTCCCTCACTACCCCCTCCCTCAGCCTCCAAACTGTGGGACTCCCTCACTCCCCCCTCCCTCAGTCTCCAATCTGTGGGACTCCCTCACTGCCCCCTCCCTCAGACTCCAAACTGTGGGACACCCTCACTCCCCCCTCCCTCAGTCTCCAATCTGTGGGACTCCCTCACTCCCCCCTCCCTCAGACTCCAAACAGTGGGACACCCTCACTCCCCCCTCCCTCAATCTCCAAACTGTGGGATTCCCTCACTCCCCCTCCCTCAGTCTCCAATCTGTGGGACTCCCTCACGCCTCCCCTCACTCAGGCAGGTTAAAGGCAAGAGTGAGGACTCCCTAATGGATTTGAGCTTTCTCTTCCCAGACCATAGTAATCGCTCGTAACGGCAAAGATAATCTTGTGTCGAATTTTCATTTCCATCGAATGGACATCGTGATGCCGGAGCCGGGAAACTGGCCGGAGTTCTTCCAAAAATTCCTGCATGGACAAGGTGAGATTTCACTGCACATCAACAAACCCCTAATTGAGCATCAAACACTCCCAGGACAGGTACAGCACGGGGTTAGATACAGAGTAAAGCTCCCTCTACACTGTCCCCATCAAACACTCCCAGGCCAGGTACAGCATGGGGTTAGATACAGAGTAAAGCTCCCTCTACACTGTCCCCATCAAACACTCCCAGGACAGGTACAGCACGGGGTTAGATACAGAGTAAAGCTCCCTCTACACTGTCCCCATCAAACACTCCCAGGACAGGTACAGCACGGGGTTAGATACTGAGTAAACTCCCTCTACACTGTCCCCATCAAACACTCCCAGGACAGGTACAGCACGGGGTTAGATACAGAGTAAAGCTCCCTCTACACTGTCCCCATCAAACACTCCCAGGACAGGTACAGCACGGGGTTAGATACAGAGTAAAGCTCCCTCTACACTGTCCCCATCAAACGCTCCCAGGACAGGTACAGCACGGGGTTAGATACAGAGTAAAGCTCCCTCTACACTGTCCCCATCAAACTCTCCCAGGACAGGTACAGCACGGAGTTAGATACAGAGTAAAGCTCCCTCTACACCGTTCCCATCAAACACTCCCAGGACAGGTACAGCACGGGGTTAGATACAGAGTAAAGCTCCCTCTACACTGTCCCCATCAAACACTACCAGGACAGGTACAGCACGGGGTTAGATACAGAGTAAAGCTCCCTCTACACTGTCCCCATCAAACACTCCCAGGACAGGTACAGCACGGGGTTAGATACAGAGTAAAGCTCCCTCTACACTGTCCCCATCAAACACTCCCAGGACAGGTACAGCACGGGGTTAGATACAGAGTAAAGCTCCCTCTACACTGTCCCCATCAAACTCTCCCAGGACAGGTACAGCACGGAGTTAGATACAGAGTAAAGCTCCCTCTACACCGTTCCCATCAAACACTCCCAGGACAGGTACAGCACGGGGTTAGATACAGAGTAAAGCACCCTCTACAGTGTCCCCATCAAACACTCCCAGGACAGGTACAGCACGGGGTTACATACAGAGTAAATCTCCCTCTACACTGTCCCCATCAAACACTCCCAGGACAGGTACAGCACGGGGTTAGATACAGAGTAAAGCTCCCTCTACACTGTCCCCATCAAACACTCCCAGGACAGGTACAGCACAGGGTTAGATACAGAGTAAACTCCCTCTACCTGTCCCCATCAAACACTCCGAGGACAGGTACAGCACGGGGTTAGATACAGAGTAAAGCTCCCTCTACACTGTCCCCATCAAACACTCCCAGGACAGGTACAGCACGGGGTTAGACACAGAGTAATGCTCCCTCCACACTGTCCCCATCAAACATTCCCAGGACAGGTACAGAACGGGGTTAGATACAGAGTAAAGCTCCCACTGCACTGTCCACATCAAACACTCCCAGGACAGGTACAGCACGGGGTTAGATACAGAATAAAGCTCCCTCTACACTGTCCCCATCAAACACTCCCAGGACTGGTACAGCACGGGGTTAGATACAGAGTAAAGCTCCCACTGCACTGTCCCTGGTCTTAGCTTTGGGAAAAGGGTTAATCTCATGGGATCTTACTGTGCCTGTTCTTGCTCTGTTTCAGTGAGCTGGGGTTCCTGGTACGACCATGTGAAGGGATGGTGGGAAGCGAAGGACAAACATCGGATTCTCTTCCTCTTTTATGAGGATATGAAGGAGGTAAGGGCAGTGTGAGGGACCGAGTGTGGAGGAGGATGAGTGTCCGAGGGTGTGGGAGAGAGAAAGAAGTGAGGAAAGAGAGAGAGAGACAGTGAGAGAGGAGAGTGAGAGAGAGAGGAGAGAAAGAGAGAAAAAGAGGGAGACAGAGAGAGAAACAGGGTGAGAGAGTCACGCACAGAGAGGGAGAGAGTCACACACACAGGGAGAGAGTCACACACAGAGGGAGAGAGAGAGTCACACACAGAGGGAGAGAGAGAGTCACACACAGATGGAGAGAGTGATTCACACACAGAGGGAGAGAGAGATTCACACACAGAGGGAGAGAGGGAGATTCACACACAGAGGGAGAGACTGATTCACACAGAGAGGGAGAGAGAGAGTCACACACAGAGGGAGAGAGTCACACACAGAGTGAGAGAGTCACACACAGAGGGAGAGAGAGAGTCACACACAGAGGGAGAGAGAGAGTCACACAGAGGGAGAGAGAGAGTCACACAGAGGGAGAGAGAGAGCCACACACAGAGGGAGAGAGAGTCACACACAGAGGGGGAGAGAGAGTCACACACAGAGGGGGAGAGAGAGAGTCACACACAGAGGGGGAGAGAGAGAGTCACACACAGAGGGGGAGAGAGAGAGTCATACACAGAGGGAGAGAGAGGGTCACACACAGAGGGAGAGAGTCACACACAGAGTGAGAGAGTCACACACAGAGGGAGAGAGAGAGTCACACACAGAGGGAGAGAGAGAGTCACACACAGAGGGAGAGAGAGAGTCACACACAGAGGGGGAGAGAGAGAGTCACACACAGAGGGGGAGAGAGAGAGTCACACACAGAGGGAGAGAGAGGGTCACACACAGGGAGAAAGAGTGAGTCACACACAGAGGGAGAGAGAGTGTCACAGACAGAGGGAAAGAGAGAGTCACACACAGAGTGAGAGAGAGAGATTCACACACAGAGGGAGAGAGTGATTCACACACAGAGGGAGAGAGAGATTCACAGAGAGAGAGTGATTCACACACAGGGAGAGAGAGAGTCACACACAGAGGGAGAGAGTCACACACAGAGGGAGAGAGAGAGTCACACACACAGGGAGAGAGAGAGTCACACACAGAGGGAGAGAGAGTGTCACACACAGAGGGAGAGAGAGTCACACACAGAGGGAGAGAGAGTCACACACAGGGAGAGAGTCACACACAGGGAGAGAGAGAGTCACACACAGAGGGAGAGAGAGAGTCACACACAGGGAGAGAGAGAGTCACACACAGAGGGAGAGAGAGAGTCACACACAGAGGGGGAGAGAGAGAGTCACACACAGAGGGAGAGAGAGGGTCACACACAGGGAGAAAGAGTGAGTCACACACAGAGGGAGAGTGTCACACTCAGGGAGAGAGAGAGTCGCAGACAGAGGGAGAGAGAGAGTCACACACAAAGGGAGAGCGAGTGTCACACTCAGAGAGAGAGAGAGTCGCAGACAGAGGGAGAGAGAGAGTCACACACAGAGTGAGAGAGAGAGAGTCACACACAGAGGGAGGGAGAGAGTCACACACAGAGTGAGAGAGAGAGATTCACACACAGAGGGAGAGAGTGATTGACACACAGAGGGAGAGAGAGATTCACACACAGAGGGAGAGAGTCACAGAGAGAGAGAGAGTCACAGAGAGAGAGTCACACACAGGGAGAGCGAGGGAGTAACACATAGGGAGAGAGTCACACACAGGGAGGGAGAGAGAGAGTCACACACAGAGGGAGAGAGAGAGAGAGTCACACACAGAGGGAGAGAGAGAGAGTCTCACACAGAGGGAGAGAGAGAGAGAGTCACACACAGAGGGAGAGAGAGAGAGTCACACACAGAGTGAGAGAGAGAGATTCACACACAGAGTGAGAGAGAGAGAGTCACACACAGAGGGAGAGAGTGATTGACACACAGAGGGAGGGAGAGAGTCACACACAGAGTGAGAGAGAGAGAGATTCACACACAGAGGGAGAGAGTGATTCACAGACAGAGTGAGAGAGAGAATCACACACAGAGTGAGAGAGAGAGAGTCACACACAGAGGGAGGGAGAGAGTCACACACAGAGGGAGGGAGAGAGTAACACAGAGTGAGAGAGAGAGATTCACACACAGAGGGAGTGAGTGATTCACACACATAGGGAGAGAGAGATTCACAGAGAGAGAGAGAGAGAGAGAGTGATGCACACACATAGAAGGAGAGAGAGAAGCACAGACAGAGGGAGAGAGTCACACACAGAGTGAGAGAGTTGTGGTGTTGGGTGCTCTGAGGTACAGATGAACCAACACGGCTGCGATTGGCACAACGCAGTTTTATTCCAACATGTTATTTACAGATCTGACTTGGTACTCAGCACGTGGTGAGAGTGTGAGTGTCTTGTTAATCAGGTCCTGGCCTTGTCCTTGTCTCCAGATGGACTGTCCACCAGGTGTCGTGTTTCTTGTCTTATACTGTGTCTGCCGTTGTCTGTGATTGGCTGTCGTGTTATGTGTGCTAATTGGTCTGTTGGTTTGTCTATCATGTGTGTGTTTGGATATCATAGTACGAAGTCTTACAACACCAGATTAAAGTCCAACAGGTTTGTTTCGATGCCACTAGCTTTCAGAGCGCTGCTCCTTCCTCAGGTGAATGAAGAGGTATGTTCCAGAAACACATATATAGACAAATTCAAAGATGCCAAACAATGCTTGGAATGCGAGCATTAGCAGGTGATTAAATCTTTACAGATCCAGAGATGGGGTAACCCCAGGTTAAAGAGGTGTGAATTGTACCAAGCCAGGACAGTTGGTAGGATTTTGCAGGCCAGATGGTGGGGGATGAATGTAATGCGACATGAATCCCAGGTCCCGGTTGAGGCCGCACTCATGTGTGCGGAACTTGGCTATAAGTTTCTGCTCGGCGATTCTGCGTTGTCGCGCGTCCTGAAGGCCGCCTTGGAGAACGCTTACCCGGAGATCAGAGGCTGAATGCCCTTGACTGCTGAAGTGTTCCCCGACTGGAAGGGAACATTCCTGCCTGGTGATTGTTGCGCGATGTCCGTTCATTCGTTGTCGCAGCGTCTGCATGGTCTCGCCAATGTACCACGCTTCGGGACATCCTTTCCTGCAGCGTACGAGGTAGACAACGTTGGCCGAGTCGCACGAGTACGTACCGCGTACCTGGTGGGTGGTGTTCTCACGTGTAATGGTGGTATCCATGTCGATGATCTGGCACGTCTTGCAGAGATTGCCATGGCAGGGTTGTGTGGTGTCGTGGTCACTGTTCTGAAGACTGGGTAGTTTGCTGCAAACAATGGTTTGTTTGAGGTTGCGCGGTTGTTTGAAGGCAAGTAGTGGGGGTGTGGGGATGACCTTGGCAAGATGTTCATCGTCATCAATGACGTGTTGAAGGCTGTGAAGAAGATGACGTAGTTTCTCCGCTCCGGGGAAGTACTGGACGACGAAGGGTATTCTGTCGGTTGTGTCCCATGTTTGTCTTCTGAGGAGGTCGGTGCGGTTTTTCGCTGTGGCGCGTTGGAACTGTCGCTCGATGAGTCGAGTGCCATATCCCGTTCGTACGAGGGCATCTTTCAACGTCTGTAGATGTCTGTTACGCTCCCCCTCGTCTGAGCAGATCCTGTGTATACGGAGCGCTTGTCCATAGGGGATGGCTTCTTTAATGTGTTTAGGGTGGAAGCTGGAGAAGTGGAGCTTCGTGAGGTTATCCGTGGGTTTGCGGTAAAGCGAAGTGCTGAGGTGACCGTCCTTGATGGAGATGAGTGTGTCCAAGAATGCGACTGATTTTGGAGAGTAGTCCAAATACTCCAATACGCCAACATCTTCATGCACAAGTTTGAACAGGACCTACTCACCGCACAGGACCTTCAACCGACGTTATACACCAGATACATCGATGACATTTTTTTCCTTTGGACCCACGGCGAAGAATCACTGAAACGACTACACAATGACATTAATAAGTTCCATCCAACCATCAGACTCACCATGGACTACTCTCCAAAATCAGTTGCATTCTTGGACACACTCATCTCCATCAAGGACGGTCACCTCAGCACTTCGCTTTACCGCAAACCAACGGATAACCTCATGATGCTCCACTTCTCCAGCTTCCACCCTAAAACACATTAAAGAAGCCATCCCCTATGGACAAGCGCTCCGTATACACAGGATCTGCTCAGACGAGGGGGAGCGTAACAGACATCTACAGACGTTGAAAGATGCCCTCGTACGAACGGGATATGGCACTCGACTCATCGATCGACAGTTCCAACGCGCCACAGCGAAAAACCGGACCGACCTCCTCAGAAGACAAACATGGGACACAACCGACAGAATACCCTTCGTCGTCCAGTACTTCCCCGGAGCGGAGAAACTACGTCACCTTCTTCACAGCCTTCAACATGTCATTGATGACGATGAACATCTCGCCAAGGTCATCCCCACACCCCCACTACTTGCCTTCAAACAACCGCGCAACCTCAAACAAACCATTGTTTGCAGCAAACTACCCAGTCTTCAGAACAGTGACCACGACACCACACAACCCTGTCATGGCAATCTCTGCAAGACATGCCAGATCATCGACATGGATACCACCATTACACGTGAGAACACCACCCACCAGGTACGCGGTACGTACTCGTGCGACTCGGCCAACGTTGTCTACCTCATACGCTGCAGGAAAGGATGTCCCGAAGCGTGGTACATTGGCGAGACCATGCAGACGCTGCGACAACGAATGAACGGACATCGCGCAACAATCACCAGGCAGGAATGTTCCCTTCCAGTCGGGGAACACTTCAGCAGTCAAGGGCATTCAGCCTCTGATCTCCGGGTAAGCGTTCTCCAAGGCGGCCTTCAGGACGCGCGACAACGCAGAATCGCCGAGCAGAAACTTATAGCCAAGTTCCGCACACATGAGTGCGGCCTCAACCGGGACCTGGGATTCATGTCGCATTACATTCATCCCCCACCATCTGGCCTGCAAAATCCTACCAACTGTCCTGGCTTGAGACAATTCACACCTCTTTAACTTGGGGTTACCCCATCTCTGGATCTGTAAAGATTTAATCACCTGCTAATGGTCGCATTCCTAGCATTGTTTGGCATCTTTGAATTTGTCTGTATATGTGTTTCTGGAGCATACCTCTTCATTCACCTGAGGAAGGAGCAGCGCTCCGAAAGCTAGTGACATCGAAACAAACCTGTTGGACTCTAACCTGGTGTTGTAAGACTTCGTACTGTGCTCACCCCAGTCCAACGCCGGCATCTCCACATTTTGGATATCATGACAAGAGTCACACACATAGGGAGAGAGAGAGTCACACCGTGGGAGAGAGTCACAGACAGAGGGAGATAGTCACACACAGTGTGAGAGAGAGAGATTCACACACAGAGTGAGAGAGAGATTCACACACAGAGGGAGAGAGTCACAGAGAGAGAGAGAGAGAGTCACACACAGAGGGAGAGAATCACAGAGAGAGAGAGAGAGTCACACACAGAGGGAGAGAGTCACAGAGAGAGAGAGAGAGAGTCACACACAGAGGGAGAGAGTCACAGAGAGAGTGAGAGAGTCACACACAGAGGGAGAGAGAGATTCACACACAGAGGGAGAGAGAGATTCACACACAGAGGGAGAGAGTCACAGAGAGAGAGTCACACACAGAGGGAGAGAGAGATTCACACACAGAGGGAGAGAGAGATTCACACACAGAGGGAGAGAGAGATTCACACACAGAGGGAGAGAGTCACAGAGAGAGAGAGAGTCACACACAGAGGGAGAGAGAGATTCACACACAGAGGGAGAGAGAGAGTCACACACAGAGGGAGAGAGAGATTCACACACAGAGGGAGAGAGTGATTGACACACAGAGGGAGAGAGAGATTCACTCACAGAGGGAGAGTAACAGAGAGAGAGAGAGAGTCACAGAGAGAGAGAGTCACACACAGGGAGAGCGAGGGAGTAACACATAGGGAGAGAGTCACACACAGGGAGGGAGAGAGAGAGTCACACACAGAGGGAGAGAGAGAGAGTCACACACAGAGGGAGAGAGAGAGAGTCACACACAGAGGGAGAGAGAGAGTTACACACACAGGGAGAGAGTCACACACAGAGGGAGAGAGAGAGAGTCACACACAGAGGGTAAGAGAGAGAGTCACACACAGAGGGAGAGAGAGAGTCACAGGCAGAGGGAGAGAGAGAGAGTCACACAGAGGGAGAGAGAGAGAGTCACACACAGAGGGAGAGAGAGAGTCACACACACAGGGAGAGAGTCACACACAGAGGGAGAGAGAGAGACACACACACAGAGGGAGAGAGAGAGAGTCACACACAGAGGGAGAGAGAGAGTCACAGACAGAGGGAGAGTCACACAGAGGGAGAGAGAGAGAGTCAAACAGAGGGAGAGAGAGTCACACACAGAGGGAGAGAGAGAGTCACACACAGAGGGAGAGAGTCACACACAGAGGGAGAGAGAGAGAGTCACACACAGAGGGAGAGAGAGAGTCACAGACAGAGGGAGAGAGAGAGTCACACAGAGGGAGAGAGAGAGAGTCACACAGAAGGAGAGAGAGTCACACACAGAGGGAGAGAGAGAGTCACACACAGAGGGAGAGAGTCACACACTGAGGGAGAGAGAGAGAGTCACACACAGAGGGAGAGAGAGAGAGTCACAGAGAGAGAGAGAGAGAGAGAGAGTCACACACCGAGGGTGAGAGAGAGAGTCACACGCAGAGGGAGAGAGAGAGTCACACACAGAGGGAGAGAGAGAGTCATACTCAGAGGGAGAGAGAGAGTCACACACAGAGGGAGAGAGTGATTGATACAGAGAGGGAGAGAGAGAGAGTCACACACAGAGGGAGAGAGAGAGTCATACACAGAGTGAGAGAGAGAGTTTCACACACAGAGGGAGAGAGAGAAAGTCACACACATAGGGAGAGAGAGAGTCACACACAGAGGGAGAGAGAGAGTCACACACAGAGGGAGAGAGAGTCACACACAGAGGGAGAGAGAGTCACACAAAGAGGGAGAGAGAGAGTCACACACAGAGGGAGAGAGAGATCACACACAGAGGGAGAGAGAGAGAGTCACACACAGAGGGAGAGAGTGATTGACACACAGAGGGAGAGAGAGAGAGTCACACACAGAGGGAGAGAGAGAGTCACACACACAGGCAGAGAGAGAGTCACACACAGGGAGAGAGAGAGAGAGTCACACACAGAGGGAGAGAGAGAGTCACACACACAGGCAGAGACAGAGTCACACACAGGGAGAGAGAGAGTCACACACAGAGGGAGAGAGAGAGTCACACACAGAGGGAGAGAGAGAGTCACACACAGAGGGAGAGAGAGAGTCACACACAGAGGGAGAGAGAGTCACACACAGAGGGAGAGAGAGAGTCACACACAGAGGGCGAGAGAGAGAGAGTCACACACAGAGGGAGAGAGAGGCACACACAGAGGGAGAGAGTGTCACACACAGAGGGAGAGAGAGAGAGAGTCACACACAGAGGGAGAGAGAGAGTCACACACAGAGGGAGAGAGAGAGTCACACACAGAGGGAGAGAGAGAGAGAGTCACACAGAGGGGGAGAGAGAGTCACACACAGAGGGAGAGAGAGAGTCACACACAGAGGGAGAGAGAGATTCACACACAGGGAGAGAGAGAGAGTCACACACACAGGGAGAGAGAGAGAGTCACACACAGAGGGAGAGAGAGTCACACACAGAGGGAGAGAGAGAGTCACACACAGAGGGAGAGAGATAGTCACACACAGAGGGAGAGAGAGAGTCACACACAGAGGGAGAGAGAGAGTCACACACAGAGGGAGAGAGAGATTCACACACAGGGAGAGAGAGAGAGTCACACACACAGGGAGAGAGAGAGAGTCACACACACAGGGAGAGAGAGAGAGTCACACACAGAGGGAGAGAGTCACACACAGAGGGAGAGAGAGTGAGTCACACACAGAGGGAGAGAGAGAGTCACACACAGAGGGAGAGAGAGATCACACACAGAGGGAGAGAGAGAGAGTCACACACAGAGGGAAAGAGTGATTGACACACATAGGGAGAGAGAGAGTCACACACACAGGCAGAGAGAGAGCCACACACAGGGAGAGAGAGAGTCACACACACAGGGAGAGAGAGAGTCCCACACAGAGGGAGAGAGAGAGTCACACACAGAGGGAGAGAGAGAGTCACACACAGAGGGAGAGAGAGTCACACACAGAGGGAGAGAGAGAGTCACACACAGAGGGCGAGAGAGAGAGAGTCACACACAGAGGGAGAGAGAGTCACACACAGAGGGAGAGAGTGTCACACACAGAGGGAGAGAGAGAGAGAGTCACACACAGAGGGAGAGAGAGAGTCACACACAGAGGGAGAGAGAGAGTCACACACAGAGGGAGAGAGAGAGAGTCACACAGAGGGGGAGAGAGAGTCACACACAGAGGGAGAGAGAGAGTCACACACAGAGGGAGAGAGAGAGTCACACACAGAGGGAGAGAGAGATTCACACACAGGGAGAGAGAGAGAGTCACACACACAGGGAGAGAGAGAGAGTCACACACAGAGGGAGAGAGAGTCACACAAAGAGGGAGAGAGAGAGTTACACACACAGGGAGAGAGATAGTCACACACAGAGGGAGAGAGAGAGTCACACACAGAGGGAGAGAGAGAGTCACACACAGAGGGAGAGAGAGATTCACACACAGGGAGAGAGAGAGAGTCACACACACAGGGAGAGAGAGAGAGTCACACACACAGGGAGAGAGAGAGAGTCACACACAGAGGGAGAGAGTCACACACAGAGGGAGAGAGAGAAAGTCACACACATAGGGAGAGAGAGAGTCACACACACAGGGAGAGAGAGAGTCACACACAGAGTGAGAGAGAGTCACACACAGAGGGAGAGAGAGAAAGTCACACACATATGGAGAGAGAGAGTCACACACACAGGGAGAGAGAGAGTCACACAGACAGAGGGGGAGAGAGTCACACACAGAGGGAGAGAGAGTCACACACAGAGGGAGAGAGAGTCACACAAAGAGGGAGAGAGAGAGTCACACACAGAGGGAGAGAGAGAGTCACACACAGGGAGAGAGAGAGAGTCACACACAGAGGGAGAGAGAGAGTCACAAACAGAGGGAGAGAGAGAGTCACACACAGAGGGAGAGAGAGAGTCACACAGAGAGGGAGAGAGAGTGTCACACTCAGAGAGAGAGAGAGAGTCACACACAGAGGGAGAGAGAGAGTCACACACAGAGGGAGAGAGAGAGTCACACACAGAGGGAAAGAGAGAGTCACACACAGAGGGAGAGAGAGAGTCACACACAGAGGGAGAGAGAGAGTCACACACAGAGGGAGAGAATGTCACACGCAGAGGGAGAGAGTCACAAACAGAGGGAGAGAGAGTCACACAGAGAGAGAGAGAGAGAGAGTCACACACATAGGGAGAGAGAGAGTCACAAACAGAGGGAGAGAGAAAGTCACACACAGAGGGAGAGAGTGTCACACGCAGAGGGAGAGAGAGAGTCACACGCAGAGGGAGAGAGAGAGAGTCACACACAGAGGGAGAGAGAGAGTCACACACAGAGGGAGAGAGAGAGACACACACAGAGGGAGAGTGTGTCACACGCAGAGGGAGAGAGAGAGTCACACACAGAGGGAGAGTGACACAGAGAGAGAGAGAGCGAGAGTTACACACATCGGGAGAGCGAGAGTTACACACATAGGGAGAGAGAGAGTCACACACAGAGGGAGAGAGACAGTCACACACAGAGGGAGAGAGAGAGTCACACACAGAGGGAGAGAGAGATTCACACACAGGGAGAGAGAGAGAGTCACACACACAGGGAGAGAGAGAGAGTCACACACAGAGGGAGAGAGAGTCACACACAGAGTGAGAGAGAGAGTCACACACAGAGGGAGAGAGATAGTCACACACAGAGGGAGAGAGAGAGTCACACACAGAGGGAGAGAGAGATTCACACACAGGGAGAGAGAGAGAGTCACACACACAGGGAGAGAGAGAGTCACACACAGAGGGAGAGAGTCACACACAGAGGGAGAGAGAGAAAGTCACACACATAGGGAGAGAGAGAGTCACACACACAGGGAGAGAGAGAGTCACACACAGAGTGAGAGTCCCACACAGAGGGAGAGAGAGAGTCACACACAGAGGGAGAGAGAGAGTCACACACAGAGGGAGAGAGAGTCACACACAGAGGGAGAGAGAGAGTCACACACAGAGGGTGAGAGAGAGAGAGTCACACACAGAGGGAGAGAGAGTCACACACAGAGGGAGAGAGTGTCACACACAGAGGGAGAGAGAGAGAGAGTCACACACAGAGGGAGAGTGAGAGTCACACACAGAGGGAGAGAGAGAGTCACACACAGAGGGAGAGAGAGAGAGAGTCACACAGAGGGGGAGAGAGAGTCACACACAGAGGGAGAGAGAGAGTCACACACAGAGGGAGAGAGAGAGTCACACACAGAGGGAGAGAGAGATTCACACACAGGGAGAGAGAGAGAGTCACACACACAGGGAGAGAGAGAGAGTCACACACAGAGGGAGAGAGAGTCACACACAGAGGGAGAGAGAGAGTTACACACACAGGGAGAGAGATAGTCACACACAGAGGGAGAGAGAGAGTCACACACAGAGGGAGAGAGAGAGTCACACACAGAGGGAGAGAGAGATTCACACACAGGGAGAGAGAGAGAGTCACACACACAGGGAGAGAGAGAGAGTCACACACACAGGGAGAGAGAGAGAGTCACACACAGAGGGAGAGAGTCACACACAGAGGGAGAGAGAGAAAGTCACACACATAGGGAGAGAGAGAGTCACACACACAGGGAGAGAGAGAGTCACACACAGAGTGAGAGAGAGTCATACACAGAGGGAGAGAGAGAAAGTCACACACATATGGAGAGAGAGAGTCACACACACAGGGAGAGAGAGAGTCACACACACAGAGGGGGAGAGAGTCACACACAGAGGGAGAGAGAGTCACACACAGAGGGAGAGAGAGTCACACAAAGAGGGAGAGAGAGAGTCACACACAGAGGGAGAGAGAGAGTCACACACAGAGGGAGAGAGTGAGTCACACACAGGGAGAGAGAGAGAGTCACACACAGAGGGAGAGAGAGAGTCACAAACAGAGGGAGAGAGAGAGTCACACACAGAGGGAGAGAGAGAGTCACACACAGAGGGAGAGAGAGTGTCACACTCAGAGAGAGAGAGAGAGTCACACACAGAGGGAGAGAGAGAGTCACACACAGAGGGAGAGAGAGAGTCACACACAGAGGGAAAGAGAGAGTCACACACAGAGGGAGAGAGAGAGTCACACACAGAGGGAGAGAGAGAGTCACACACAGAGGGAGAGAATGTCACACGCAGAGGGAGAGAGAGAGTCACACACAGAGGGAGAGAGAGTCACACAGAGAGAGAGAGAGAGAGAGTCACACACATAGGGAGAGAGAGAGTCACAAACAGAGGGAGAGAGAAAGTCACACACAGAGGGAGAGAGTGTCACACGCAGAGGGAGAGAGAGAGTCACACGCAGAGGGAGAGAGAGAGAGTCACACACAGAGGGAGAGAGAGAGTCACACACAGAGGGAGAGAGAGAGACACACACAGAGGGAGAGTGTGTCACACGCAGAGGGAGAGAGAGAGTCACACACAGAGGGAGAGTGACACAGAGAGAGAGAGAGCGAGAGTTACACACATCGGGAGAGCGAGAGTTACACACATAGGGAGAGAGAGAGTCACACACAGAGGGAGAGAGACAGTCACACACAGAGGGAGAGAGAGAGTCACACACAGAGGGAGAGAGAGATTCACACACAGGGAGAGAGAGTCACACACACAGGGAGAGAGAGAGAGTCACACACAGAGGGAGAGAGAGTCACACACAGAGTGAGAGAGAGAGTCACACACAGAGGGAGAGAGATAGTCACACACAGAGGGAGAGAGAGAGTCACACACAGAGGGAGAGAGAGAGTCACACACAGAGGGAGAGAGAGATTCACACACAGGGAGAGAGAGAGAGTCACACACACAGGGAGAGAGAGAGTCACACACAGAGGGAGAGAGTCACACACAGAGGGAGAGAGAGAAAGTCACACACATAGGGAGGGAGAGAGTCACACACACAGGGAGAGAGAGAGTCACACACAGAGTGAGAGTCACACACAGAGGGAGAGAGAGAAAGTCACACACATATGGAGAGAGAGAGTCACACACACAGGGAGAGAGAGAGTCACACACACAGAGGGGGAGAGAGTCACACACAGAGGGAGAGAGAGTCACACACAGAGGGAGAGAGAGTCCCACAAAGAGGGAGAGAGAGAGTCACACACAGAGGGAGAGAGAGAGTCACACACAGAGGGAGAGAGAGAGTCACACACAGGGAGAGAGAGTCACACACAGAGGGAGAGAGAGAGTCACAAACAGAGGGAGAGAGAGAGTCACACACAGAGGGAGAGAGAGAGTCACACACAGAGGGAGAGAAAGTGTCACACTCAGAGAGATAGAGAGAGTCACACACAGAGGGAGAGAGAGAGTCACACACAGAGGGAGAGAGAGAGTCACACACAGAGGGAGAGAGAGAGTCACACACAGAGGGAAAGAGAGAGTCACACACAGAGGGAGAGAGAGAGTCACACACAGAGGGAGAGAGAGAGTCACACACAGAGGGAGAGAGTGTCACACGCAGAGGGAGAGAGAGAGTCACACACAGAGGGAGAGAGAGTCACACAGAGAGAGAGAGAGAGAGAGTCACACACATAGGGAGAGAGAGAGTCACAAACAGAGGGAGAGAGAAAGTCACACACAGAGGGAGAGAGTGTCACACGCAGAGGGAGAGAGAGAGTCACACGCAGAGGGAGAGAGAGAGAGTCACACACAGAGGGAGAGAGAGAGTCACACACAGAGGGAGAGAGAGAGTCACACACAGAGGGAGAGTGTGTCACACGCAGAGGGAGAGAGAGAGTCACACACAGAGGGAGAGAGTCACACAGAGAGAGAGAGAGCGAGAGTTACACACATAGGGAGAGAGAGAGTCACACACAGAGGGAGAGAGATAGTCACACACAGAGGGGGAGAGAGAGAGTCACACACAGACTTGATGTGCCGAATGGCCTCCTTCTGCACTGTAAATTCTATGATTCTCTTATCGGCAGCAGGGAAGGAATTAAAAGGAGAAAACAGGACTGACAAAACGAGTTTGCCAACAATATCTTAGCAAGAGACTCAGAAAGGGTGACATCGAGAGAGGGGGAGGGAGAGAGATGGCAGGAAAGAGAGAGAGAGAGAGAGAGGGAGGGAGACAGAGAGGGAGACTGTGAGCGAGAGACAGTGAGATCGTGAGAGGGGGTGAAAGAGAGTGAGAAATAAAATTGGTCAGGGTGAGACCTCTGATCCTCAGTCTGAATGGTCATTGCTCCTCTCTTTGACCCCTGACCCCAGGTCTGGTTTCTCGGTCCCACTGTCTCACTGACCCCTGACCCCGGTTCTGGTTTTTCGGTCCCCCTGTCCCACTGACCCCTGACCCCAGGTCTAGTTTCTCTGTCCCCCTGTCTCACTGACCCCTGACCCCGGTTCTGGTTGTTCGGTCCCCCTGTCCCACTGACCCCTGACCCCAGGTTTGGTTTCCCCGTCTCCCTGTCTCACTGACCCCTGACCCCCCACTTCTGGTTTCTCGGTCCCCCTGCCTCACTGACCCCTGACCCCGGTTCTGGTTATTCAGTCCCCCATGTCTCACTGACCCCTGAACCCCGGTTCTGGTTATTCAGCCCCCCATGTCTCACTGACCCCTGACCTCGGTTCTGGTTATTCAGTCCCCCATGTCTCACTGACCCCTGAACTCCGGTTCTGGTTATTCAGTCCCCCCTGTCTCACTGACCCCTGACCCCATGGTTCTGGTTTATCGGTCCCCCTGTCTCACTGACCCCTCACCCCGGTTCTGGTTTCTCGGTCCCCCTGTCTCACTGACCCCTGACCCCCGATCCTGGTTTCTCGGCCCCCCCGTCTCACTGACGCCTGACCCCCCGATTCTGGTTTCTCGGTCCCCCTGTCTCACTGACGCCTGACCCCCCGATCCTGGTTTCTCGGTCCCCCTGTCTCACTGACCCCTGACCCCCCGATTCTGGTTTCTCGGTCCCCCTGTCTCACTGACCCATGAGGTCTCTAACTCTGGCCCATTCCCATCCTATAGAATCCCAGACGGGAGATCCTGAAGGTGGCCAAGTTCATGGAGAAGGTTCTGGAAGAGGACGTCATTGAGAAGATTGTTCACCATTCCTCCTTCGAGGTCATGAGGGACAATCCGATGGCCAATTACACCACCTTCCCGATGGACGCCATGAATCACAACATCTCCAGGTTCATGCGCAAGGGTAGGTTCCAGGGGTCAAGGGTGAGAGTGGGGGGTGATCGGGATTGACCTTTCACCCTTTGGGCCCTGTGCCCTGACCTCCCCTGGGCCCAGCCTTTCCCGGTAGGCCGGATTAACATAGAACATAGACCATTACAGCGCAGTACAGGCCCTTCGGCCCTCGATGCACCGACCTGTGAAACCACTCTAAAGCCCATCTACACTATTCCCTTATCGTCCATATGTCTATCCAATGACCATTTAAATGCCCTTAGTGTTGGCGAGTCCACTACTGTTGCAGGCAGGGCATTCCACGCCCTTACTACTCTCTGAGTAAAGAACCTACCTCTGACATCTGTCCTATCTCTATCTCCCCTCAATTTAAAGCTATGTCCCCTCGTGCTAGACATCACCATCCGAGGAAAAAGGCTCTCACTGTCCACCCTATCCAATCCACTGATCATCTTGTAA
Organism: Scyliorhinus torazame; assembly: GCF_047496885.1. NCBI lineage: Eukaryota > Metazoa > Chordata > Chondrichthyes > Carcharhiniformes > Scyliorhinidae > Scyliorhinus > Scyliorhinus torazame. The sequence goes on along the minus strand of NC_092725.1, from coordinate 4,463,108 downwards.
GCCTCAAATAAGTCATTGGGCCCCCCCCTGAACCGACCCTGGAACTCCATTCTGGGCTGGGAGAGACGATCTAGCCATTGAAAAGGGTCAATGTAGAGCATGCGGGGCGGGGCGGCTCCCTGAGACACTGTCTCCCTCTCCTCACACACACACATACACACCAGGAAAGGCTCAAGCTATAAGTCCCGCCTTTGTACTAAATCATTTACCGGATGTGGGGCATCGCTGACTCGGCCCAATATTTATTCCCTATTCCTAATTGCCCCTTGAGGCACCATATTGAGCCGCTAGAGTCCTGTGTGGTGTAAGTACACCCACTGTGCTGTTAGGGAGGGAGTTCCAGGTTTCTGACCCGGCGACAGTGAAGAAACGGCCGATATATTTCCCAGTCAGGATGGTGTGTGTGTGTGGGGGGGGGGGGGGGGGGTGGGGGGGGGGGCGGGATTGGGATGTGTGGGGGGCTCCGAGGGGGGAGCTTGCAGGCGGTGGGTGTTCCCGGGCCTCTGCTGCCCCTTGTCCCTCTGGGTGGGAGAGGTGGCGGGTTTGGAAGGTGCTGTCGAAGGAGCCTCGGCGAGCGGCTGCCGTGCATCTTGTAGACGGTACACACGGCTGCCGCGGTGCGTCGGTGGGGGGGGGGGGGAGCAGGTGTGGAAGGTGGGGGTTACCGTGTCGATCGAGCGGGAGCTGCTTTGTCCTGGATAGTGTCGAGCTTCTCCAGTGTTGTTGGGAGCCGCACCCATCCAGGCAAGTGGAGAGGGTCCCATCGCACTCCTGACTTGTGTCCTTGTCGATGGTGGACAGGCTTTGGGGGGGGTGTCAGGAGGTGAGTTGCTCTCCGCAGGATTCCCAGCCTCTGACCTGCTCTGGGAGCCGCAGTGTTTATATGGCTGGGTCCAGTTTCTGGTGAATGGGAACCCCCAGGATGTTGATGGGGGAATTCTGCGATGGGAACGCCTTCAAATATCAAGGGTCGGTGATGAGTGTCCTCGGCCGCAACCACCTTCAGCTGCTTCATCAACGACCTTCCCTCCATCGTAAGGTCAGACATGGGGATGTTCGCTGATGACTGCACCATGTTCAGCACCATTCACATCTCCTCAGACACTGAATCCGTCCGTGACCAAATCCATCTCCCCTTGACATTCAATGACATCACCATCGCTGCATCCCCCACTGTCAACATCTTGGGGGGTTCCCATTGGCCAGAGACACTGCAGGAAGTCGCCAAGCCTCCGACAACAGAGGGCGAGGGGAATGGTGATCCCAGGGACGGAATGGATGGGAAGAGGGGATACAAGCACATCAGCTCGGGAATTTCACCCAAATATATTGAAACACTCTCTCCCTCTCTCTTTCCCACTCTCTCCATCCCTCACACTATCTCTATCTCTCTGTCCCGTCGCACAAACTGCTTTTCATTCTCGCTCTCTCACACACACACTCTCTCTCTCTGCCTCCCTCTCTCTCTCTCTGTCTCTCTCTTTCTCTGTCTCTCTCTCTGACCCTCTCTCTCTTCTCTCTCTCTCTCCCTGTCTATCTCACTGTCCATCTCTCTCTGTCTGTCCCTCTCTCTGTATCTCTCTCTCTGTCTCTATCTCTACGTCGCTCTCTCTGCCTTTATTTCTCCCTCTATATTCTCTCTCCGTCTCTCTCTCTTTCTCTCTCTCTGTCTCTACCTCTTTGACTCTCACTCTCCACCCCGCTCTCTGTCCCTGTCTCACTCTCTCTCTGTTACTCACTCTCCCTCTCTCTCACCGGCGCCCTCTCACTCTGTCTCTCTCACACTCTGCCTCTCACTTTTTCCCTCTCTCTCCCTCCGTCTCTCTCGCTGCCTCCGTCTCTCACTTTATCTGTGTCTCTTGCGCTCTCTGTCTCTCTCTCTCTGTCACATTCTGTCTCTTTCTCTCTCTCTCCCTCTGTCTCACCATCTCGCTCTGTCCCTCTGTCTGACCGTCTCCCCTGTCTCCCTCACTGTTTCCATCTGTCTCGATGTTTCTGTCTTGTGCTCTCTGTCTCTCTCTCTTTCTCTTTCCCTTTCTATCTCTCTCAATTTCCCTGACTCCCTGTCACACTCGCTCGCTCACTCTGACTCTCTGTCTCTGTCTCTTTCTCTCTCTCTGTCCCTCACGATCTCTCTCTCTCTCTCCCTCTCTCTCTCCCTCTCTCTTTCACTCTCACTCTCTTTGTCTCTTTATCCCTCTTTGTCTCTCTCTCCCCCTCTCTCCCTCTCTCACAGGTGAGGTTGGAGACTGGAAGAATCACTTCACAGTATCTCAGAATGAAGATTTTGATGAACACTATGAGAGACAGATGGTTCACAGCTCACTGAAGTTTCGCAACGTTCTGTAACCACTCTGAGCGATAAAGCAAATAAACTTCTCCAATCACCCAAAACACAAACTCCGATTATTTCACATCAACTCTGATCCATCATTGAACAGATTAAAGATATCGTCCTGAGAGACTGAGGGAACTGAGAGACATCAGTCAGTGTACAGATATCTCCCTGAGAGAGAGAGGGGACTGGGAGACACCAGTCAGTGTACAGATACCACCCTGAGAGAGAGAGGACTGAGAGACACCAGTCAGTGTACAGATATCTCCCTGAGAGAGAGAGAGGGGACTGAGAGACACCAGTCAGTGTACAGATATCTCCCTGAGAGAGAGAGAGGGGACTGAGAGACTCCAGTCAGTGTACAGATATCTCCCTGAGAGAGAGAGGACTGAGAGACACCAGTCAGAGTACAGATATCTCCCTGAGAGAGAGGGGACTGAGAGACACCAGTCAGAGTACAGATATCTCCCTGAGAGAAAGAGAGCGGACTGAGAGACGCCAGTCGGTGTACAGATATCTCCCTGAGAGAGAGAGGGGACTGAGAGACACCAGTCAGTCAACAGATATCTCCCTGAGAGAGAGAGAGGGGACTGAGAGACACCAGTCAGTGTACAGATATCTCCCTGAGAGAGAGAGGGGACTGAGAGACACCAGTCAGTGTACAGATATCTCCCTGAGAGAGAGAGGGGACTGAGGGACTCCAGTCAGTGTACAGATATCTCCCTGAGAGAGAGAGGACTGAGAGACACCAGTCAGTGTACAGATATCTCCCTGAGAGAGAGGGGACTGAGAGACACCAGTCAGTGTACAGATATCTCCCTGAGAGAGAGGGGACTGAGAGACACCAGTCAGTGTACAGATATCTCCCTGAGAGAGAGAGGACTGAGAGACACCGGTCAGTGTACAGATATCTCCCTGAGAGAGAGAGGACTGAGAGACACCAGTCAGTGTACAGATATCTCCCTGAGAGAGAGGACTGAGAGACACCAGTCAGTGTACAGATATCTCCCTGAGAGAGAGAGGACTGAGAGACACCGGTCAGTGTACAGATATCTCCCTGAGAGAGGACTGAGAGACACCAGTCAGTGTACAGATATCTCCCTGAGAGAGAGAGGGGACTGAGAGACACCAGTCAGTGTACAGATATCTCCCGGAGAGAGAGAGAGGACTGAGAGACACCAGTCAGTGTACAGATATCTCCCTGAAAGAGAGAGGGCAGCACGGTAGCACGGTGGTTAGCACAATTGCTTCACAGCTCCAGGGTCCCAGGTTCGATTCCGGCTTGGGTCACTGTCTGTGCGGAGTCTGCACGTCCTCCCCGTGTGTGCGTGGGTTTCCTCCGGGTGCTCCGGTTTCCTCCCACAGTCCAAAGATGTGCAGGTTAGGTGGATTGGCCATGCTAAATTGCCCCTAGTGTCCAAAATTGCCCTTAGTGTTGGGTAGGGCTGCTGGGTTATGGGGATAGGGTGGAGGTGTGGACCTGGTGTAGGTTGCTCTTTCCAAGGGCCGGTGCAGACTCGATGGGCCGAATGGCCTCCTTCTGCACTGTAAATTCTATGACATCTATGACATCTATGAGGACTCAGAGACACCAGTCAGTGTACAGATATCTCCCTGAGAGAGAGGGGACTGAGAGACACCAGTCAGTGTACAGATATCTCCCTGAGAGAGAGGGGACTGAGAGACACCAGTCAGTGTACAGATATCTCCCTGAGAGAGAGAGGGGACTGAGAGACACCAGTCAGTGTACAGATATCTCCCTGAGAGAGAGCGGGGACTGAGAGACACCAGTCAGTGTACAGATATCTCACTGAGAGAGAGAGGGATCTGAGAGACATCAGTCAGCGTACAGATATCCCCCTGAGAGAGAGAGGGGACTGAGAGACACCAGTCAGTGTACAGATATCTCCCTGAGAGAGGGGGGACTGAGATATATCAGTCAGTGTACAGATATCACTCTGAGAGAGAGAGGGGACTGAGAGACACCAGTCAGTGTACAGATATCTCCCTGAGAGAGAGAGGACTGAGATACACCAGTCAGTGTACAGATATCACTCTGAGAGAGACAGGGGACTGAGAGACACCAGTCAGTGTAGAGATATCTCCCAGAGAGAGAGGGGACTGAGAGACACCAGTCAGTGTACAGATGTCTCCCTGAGAGAAAGAGGGGACTGAGAGACACCAGTCACTGTACAGATATCCACCTGAGAGAGGGACTGAGAGACACCAGTGAGTGTACAGATGTCTCCCTGAGAGAGAGAGGGGACTAAGAGACACCAGTGAGTGTACAGATATATCCCTGAGAGAGGAGGCACTGAGAGATACCAGTCAGTGTACAGATATCGCCCTGAGAGGGAGGGGACTGAGAGACACCAGCCTGTGTACAGATATCTCCCTGAGAGAGGGGACTGAGAGACACCAGTCAGTGTACAGATATCTCCCTGAGAGAGAGGGGACTGAGAGACACCAGTCAGTGTACAGATATCTCCCTGATAGAGAGAGGGGCCTGAGAGACACCAGTCAGTGTAGAGATATCTCCCTGAGAGAGGGGGGACTGAGAGACACCAGTCCGTGTCCAGACACCTCCCTGAGAGAGAGAGTGGTCTGAGAGACACCAGTGACTGTACAGATATCGTCCTGAGAGATAGGGGGGACAGAGAGACAGTAGTCAGTGTACAGATATCTCCCTGAGAGAGAGAGGGGACTGAGAGACACCAGTCAGTGAACAGATATCGTCCTGAGAGAGAGGGGGGACTGAGAGACATTAGTGAGTGTACAGATATCTCCATGAGAGACAGGGGACTGAGAGACACCAGTCAGTGTACAGATATCTACCTTAGAGAGAGAGGACTGAGAGACACTAGTGAGTGTACAGATATCTCCCTGAGAGAGAGGGGACTGAGAGACACCAGTCAGTCAACAGATATCTCCCTGAGAGAGAGGAGACTGAGCGACACCAGTCAGTGTACAGTTATCTGCCTGAGGGAGAGAGGGGACTGAGAGACACCAGTCAGTGTACAGATATCTCCCTGAGAGAGAGAGGGGGGACTGAGAGACACCAGTCAGTGTACAGATATCTCCCTGAGAGAGAGAGGGGGGACTGAGAGACACCAGTCAGTGTACAGATATCTCCCTGAGTGAGAGAGGGGACTGAGAGACACCGGTCAGTGTACAGATATCTCCCTGAGAGAGAGGACTGAGAGACACCAGTCAGTGTAGAGATATCTTCCTGAGAGAGAGGGGACTGAGAGACACCGGTCAGTGTACAGATATCTCCCTGAGAGAGAGGACTGAGAGACACCAGTCAGTGTAGAGATATCTTCCTGAGAGAGAGGGGACTGAGAGACACCAGTCAGTGTACAGATATCTCCCTGAGAGAGAGGGGACTGAGAGACACCAGTGAGCGTCGAGATATCTCCCTGAGAGAGAGAGGGGACTGAGAGACACCAGTCAGTGTACAGATATCTCCCTGAGAGAGAGAGGACTGAGAGACACCAGTCAGTGTACAGATATCCCCCTGAGAGAGAGAGGGGACTGAGAGACACCAGTCACTGTACAGATATCCACCTGAGAGAGAGAGGGACTGAGAGACACCAGTCAGTGTACAGATGTCTCCCTGAGAGAGAGGGGACTGAGAGACACCAGTGAGTGTACAGATATATCCCTGAGAGAGGGGGCACTGAGAGATACCAGTCAGTGTACAGATATCTCCCTGAGAGGGAGGGGACTGAGAGACACCAGCCAGTGTACAGATATCTCCCTGAGAGAGGGGACTGAGAGACACCAGTCAGTGTACAGTTCTCTCCCTGAGAGAGAGGGGACTGAGAGACACCAGTCAGTGTACAGATGTCTCCCTGATAGAGAGAGGGGCCTGAGAGACACCAGTGACTGTACAGATATCGTCCTGAGAGAGAGGGGGGACTGAGAGACATTGGTGAGTGTACAGATATCTCCATGAGAGACAGGGGACTGAGAGACACCAGTCAGTGTACAGATATCTACCTTAGAGAGAGAGGACTGAGAGACACTAGTGAGTGTACAGATATCTCCCTGAGAGAGAGGGGACTGAGAGACACCAGTCAGTCAACAGATATCTCCCTGAGAGAGAGGAGACTGAGCGACACCAGTCAGTGTACAGTTATCTGCCTGAGGGAGAGAGGGGACTGAGAGACACCAGTCAGTGTACAGATATCTCCCTGAGAGAGAGAGGGGGGACTGAGAGACACCAGTCAGTGTACAGATATCTCCCTGAGAGAGAGAGGGGGGACTGAGAGACACCAGTCAGTGTACAGATATCTCCCTGAGTGAGAGAGGGGACTGAGAGACACCGGTCAGTGTACAGATATCTCCCTGAGAGAGAGGACTGAGAGACACCAGTCAGTGTAGAGATATCTTCCTGAGAGAGAGGGGACTGAGAGACACCGGTCAGTGTACAGATATCTCCCTGAGAGAGAGGACTGAGAGACACCAGTCAGTGTAGAGATATCTTCCTGAGAGAGAGGGGACTGAGAGACACCAGTCAGTGTACAGATATCTCCCTGAGAGAGAGAGGGGACTGAGAGACACCGGTCAGTGTACAGATATCTCCCAGAGAGAGAGGGGACTGAGAGACACCAGTGAGCGTCGAGATATCTCCCTGAGAGAGAGAGGGGACTGAGAGACACCAGTCAGTGTACAGATATCTCCCTGAGAGAGAGAGGACTGAGAGACACCAGTCAGTGTACAGATATCCCCCTGAGAGAGAGAGCAGACTGAGAGACACCAGTCACTGTACAGATATCCACCTGAGAGAGAGAGGGACTGAGAGACACCAGTCAGTGTACAGATGTCTCCCTGAGAGAGAGGGGACTGAGAGACACCAGTGAGTGTACAGATATATCCCTAAGAGAGGGGGCACTGAGAGATACCAGTCAGTGTACAGATATCTCCCTGAGAGGGAGGGGACTGAGAGACACCAGCCAGTGTACAGATATCTCCCTGAGAGAGAGGGGACTGAGAGACACCAGTCAGTGTGCAGATATATCCCTGAGGGAGGGGGGAACTGAGAGACACCAGTCCGTGTCCAGATATCTCCCTGAGAGAGAGAGGGGACTGAGAGACACCAGTGATTGTACAGATATCGTTCTGAGAGATAGGGGGGACTGAGAGACACTAGTCAGTGTACAGATATCTCCCTGAGAGAGAGAGGAGACTGAGAGACACCAGTCAGTGAACAGATATCGTTCTGAGAGAGAGGGGGGACTGAGAGACACTAGTGAGTGTACAGATATCTCCATGAGAGACAGGGGACTGAGAGACACTAGTGAGTGAACAGATATCTCCCTGAGAGAGAGGGGACTGAGAGACACCAGTCAGTGTACAGATATCTCCCTGAGAGAGAGAGGGGACTGAGAGACACCAGTCAGTGTACAGATATCTACCTGAGAGAGAGAGGACTGAGAGACACTAGTGAGTGAACAGATATCTCCCTGAGAGAGAGGGGACTGAGAGACACCAGTCAGTGTACAGATATCTCCCTGAGAGAGAGGAGACTGAGAGACACCAGTCAGTGTACAGTTATCTCCCTGAGGGAGAAAGGGGACTGAGAGACACCAGTCAGTGTACAGATATCTCCCTGAGAGAGAGAGGGGACTGAGAGACACCAGTCAGTGTACAGATATCTCCCTGAGAGAGAGAGAGGACTGAGAGACACCAGTCAGTGTACAGATACCTCCCTGAGAGAGAGGAGACTGAGAGACACCAGTCAGTGTACAGATATCTCCCTGAGAGAGAGAGGACTGAGAGACAACAGTCAGTGTACAGATATCTCCCTGAGAGAGAGAGGACTGAGAGACACCAGTCAGTGTACAGATATCTCCCTGAGAGAAAGAGAGGACTGAGAGACACCAGTCAGTGTACAGATATCTCCCTGAGAGAGAGAGGGGACTGAGAGACACCAGTCAGTGTACAGATATCTCCCTGAGAGAGAGAGAGGACTGAGAGACACCAGTCAGTGTACAGATACCTCCCTGAGAGAGAGGAGACTGAGAGACACCAGTCAGTGTACAGATATCTCCCTGAGAGAGAGAGGACTGAGAGACAACAGTCAGTGTACAGATATCTCCCTGAGAGAGAGAGGACTGAGAGACACCAGTCAGTGTACAGATATCTCCCTGAGAGAAAGAGAGGACTGACAGACACCAGTCGGTGTACAGATATCTCCCTGAGAGAGTAAGGGTGGGTGGGGGGGGGGGGGGGGGGCGGGGGGAACTGAGAGACACCAGTCAGTGTACAGATATCTCCCTGAGGGAGAGAGGGGACTGAGAGACACTAGTCAGTGTACAGATATCTCCTTCAGAGAAAGAGAGGACTGAGAGACACCAGTCAGTGTACAGATATCTCCCTGAGAGGGAGGGTACTGAGAGACACCAGTCTGTGTACAGATATCTCCCTGAGAGAGAGAGGACTGAGAGACACCAGTCAGTGTACAGATATCTCCCTGAGGGAGAGAGGGGACTGAGAGACACCAGTCAGTGTACAGATATCTCCTTCAGAGAAAGAGAGGACTGAGAGACACCAGTCAGTGTGCAGATATCTCCCTGAGAGGGAGAGGGGGGGACTGAGAGACACCAGTCAGTGTACAGATATCTCCCTGAGAGGGAGGGTACTGAGAGACACCAGTCTGTGTACAGATATCTCCCTGAGAGAGAGAGGACTGAGAGACACCAGTCAGTGTACAGATATCTCCCTGAGGGAGAGAGGGGACTGAGAGACACCAGTCAGTGTACAGGTATCTCCTTCAGAGAAAGAGAGGACTGAGAGACACCAGTCAGTGTACAGATATCTCCCTGAGAGAGAGGGGACTGAGAGACACCAGTCAGTGTACAGATATCTCCCTGAGAGAGAGAGGGGGGACTGAGAGACATCAGCCAGTGTACAGATATCACCCTGAGAGAGGGGAGACTGAGAGACACCAGTCAGTGTACAGATATCTCCCTGAGAGAGAGAGGGGACTGAGAGACACCAGTCAGTGTACAGATATCTCCCTGAGAGAGAGGGGACTGAGAGACACCAGTCAGTGTACAGATATCTCCCTGAGAGAGAGGCGACTGAGAGACACCAGTCGGTGTACAGATATCTCCCTGAGAGAGAGGGGACTGAGAGACACCAGTCAGTGTACAGATATCTCCCTGAGAGAGAGAGGGGACTGAGAGACACCAGTCAGTGTACAGATATGTAAGTTTTTCGGGCAACTCAGGCTTTTCTCTGAGCTGGGAGAGGATTGAAATCAAGGAACTGTGAAAGTTGGCCACGTTTGGCTGCAAAACCTGACCAAATCTCCCAGTCGGCTCAGCATGCCGGTGTGTGTGTGTGTGTGTGGGAAACCCCAGCCTTTGAATTGACAAACTGCAAGATGCCAGACAGCCACTGATTAGTTCAACCAACAGAACAATGGAGTGAACAATGTCACCAGACTCACCCAGCAGGAGGTCAGAGCACAGAACCTGGACTTCAATACAGGTGATAATGGCCCTGGACCCAACCAGCAGGAGGTCAGAGCACAGAACCTGGACTTCAATACAGGTGATAATGGCCTTATCTCAGGGTAAGGAGATAACCATTACCATGATGGGGAAGTAAGTTCAGAATCTCCGGAGAAACAAGGAACGGCTGTTAAGAAGTCCTTTTATCTTGCAGATGAAGAGATGGGGCTTTTGTCATAGGAACTTTGCCTGTTGGAGAGTGGGCGGAGACTGCGGGAGCTTTGAAATCATATTATAAAGTAAGGGGCCAGGACAGCCTTTGGAGAGTTCAATCAAGTGGTTCGAGGGACTCAAGTTCAGGAGTTCAGCTAGGTAACTCCAGTTCAGTTGAGCTAACAGTTCAGCTCTAAATGCCCCTGATTCTACGCTCCTGCCGTTTTTGTGTCTACAGTCTGCTGAGAAATTGGACCTTTTAAACTGTGAGTACCTCGAGCAGCTTGCGAAGTTTCCCCAGAGATTCATAGGTGTTGAGAATCTGGGGAAAGGGGGTTTGACTTGTTTATTAATAGTTTTGAAACATTGCTAAGAAACTGTTTAACAGTAAGCTTTTACGTTGTGTCCGTCATAGCAATTTCCTGATAGACATAGTTTTGGTAGAGTTTAAGGTTTTATTGTATTTTCTTCTGTTTTGGTGATTTTGACCTGGGTTTTTCAATAAACCTCGATTTGTTTTGTAATTGGAGTCCGTTTCAATTATTCGATCTCTCACCAGCGATCTCTGACCAAGTCACATTTAAACGCTCCTCACCCTAATTCCGGGGTCGAGAATCTAGGGTCATCTTGAACAATTCAAACCCGTTCACTCAGGACAGGCTGCTGGTTAGGTAATAAACAGCAGTGTCCTATTCTCTCTCTTGGGAAAGCTACTCCAGCGAAGTAGGAACCAGGTGGGTGTTTTACCACCGGCAAGAGAGAGAATCACCTGGGCATTGGTGGGGGTCTGGATATCTGTGTGATATAAGCCTCAGGCTTCCGGTTAGGGATAAACGGCAGGCTTGATTCAGTGCTCTCTCTCGCGGAGGTGTCCCAGTGCGGCATCCCCTGGCCTCTGAAGTTTCAGTGCCAGCTGGAGAGAGACACACACAGATATACAAACGCCAGATCTCGGCCCAGTAGGGGAGTAAAGCAAGAAAGGAACCCGCTACACTGATCCCAAACTGGGGCAGGGCCGAAGGTCAGCCACCTTTATACCGAGCCCAAGGGGAGGCAGAGCCATCAGTCAGTGGTTTACCGCAATACATGTAATACAGTAACAGCTTACCACAATACATATAATCCACCCCCTCACTGTTCTGCTGTAGATGTTCCCACGAGAAGCTGTACGTGGGCTAGATTGTGCCTTATTCCTAATAACATCTTATACAGCGAATGGTAGAACCCTCAAGAGTATTGAAAGTCAGAGAGATCTTGGTGTACAGGTCCACAGGTCACTGAAAGGGGCAACACAGGTGGAGAAGGTAGTCAAGCGGCATACGGCATGCTTGCCTTCATTGGCCGGGGCATTGAGTATAAGAATTGGCAAGTCATGTTACAGCTGTATAGAACCTTAGTTAGGTCACACTTGGAGTATAGTGTTCAATTCTGGTCGCCACACTACCAGAAGGATGTGGAGGCTTTAGAGAGGGTGCAGAAGAGATTTACCAGGATGTTGCCTGGTATGGAGGGCATTAGCTATGAGGAGCGGTTGAATAAACTGGGTTTGTTCTCACTGGAACGACGGAGGTTGAGGGGCGACCTGATAGGGGTCTACAAAATTATGAGGGGCATAGATAGAGTGGATAGTCAGAGGCTTTTCCCCAGTGTAGAGGGGTCAATTACTAGGAGGCATAGGTTTAAAGTGCGAGGGGCAAAGTTTAGAGTAGATGTACAAGGCAAGTTTTTTACACAGAGGGTAGTGGGTGCCTGGAACTCGCTGCCAGAGGGGAGGGGGGGGGGGTGGAAGCAGGGACGATAGTGACGTTTCTGGGGCATCTTGACAAATACATGAACAGGATGTAAATAGAGGGAAGTGTAGAAGATTTTAATTTAGACGGGCAGCATGGTCGGCGCAGGCTTGGAGGGCTGAAGGGCCTGTTCCTGTGCTGTACTTTTCTTTGTTCTTTGTTCTTTGTTTTGATCTGTCTTCCCCCAATCCAAAACCCTCCTTTACAGACCATCCTTTTCTGTAGCAAACTTAAACCAGACTGTGTTGTGATCGCTATCACTAAAATGCTCCCCCATTGCTTCGTTGAACACCTGTCTGGATATGTTCCCGAGAATTAGGTCCAGCACTGCGCCATTCTGATTGGACCTTAGACATGTTGATGTCAAAAGCTCTCCCGAACACATTTTAAGAATTCCAGTGCCTCTAAATTCTTTACAATGTGGCTACTCCAATTACTGTTGAAATCCCCGAAATACAAATACTCCTGGGCTTCCGGTGACGATGTGCTGAGCAGAAGCACGAAAGGTGGCTCTCATCGTGAGAATTTGGATGTTGGCACTTTTATCCGAAAATAGCCCGCCAGGATCGGGAAAAGACATCCCTTCACCGTCTTCCAACAACCAACAAAGCCAAACAATAGCAGCTCCACAGTCCGAAAAGAGGCGAAAGGCAAGAAAAGCCTGGAGAAGCGAGGGGTAAAGGACCCATTAGAGAGGGACCACCTGACCCTGCACAGGACTCTCCCTCGCCGGTGGTCAGGTGAAGGGAGTTCCTCACAGAGGAACTATAAGAACTCAAAGAGGCCATCAAGGCCGCGAGGGCCACTGCCACAAGGTGGGGGGGGGGGGGTGGTGACATAGTGGTATTGTCGCTGGACTCATAATCCAGGGACCCAGGATAAAGATCTGGGGCCCCGGGTTCGAATCCCACCCGGAAGTTGGTGAAATTTATTGTCGATTGTCGTAAAAACCCATCTGGTTCACTAATGTCCCTTGGGGAAGAAAACCAGCAGGTGGCAGTAGAGCTCCACCGCGTGACACTGCAGCCTCGGGAAGTCTGAGTGAGGAGTTGGCGTGGTTAGTATCAACTCTCGTAATCTAGTTCACAGTTTACAGTTCGTTAGTAGTATTAGTGTTGTTTTCTACCCACATCATTGTAATTTAATAAACCTTAACTAGTCACGAACTCCGACGTTCTTGATGCACTGCTTCAATCATTGCAACGCACTAGAATGGAACATCGCTCTTCCAATCTCTCTCCCACTCTTGCCCACTCACTCACTCTCGCTCTCTCCCTCTCACACTCTCTCTCTCCCACTCTCTCTCTTCCACTCGCTCTCTCCCTCTCACACTCTCTCTCTCCCACTCTCTCTCTCCCACTCCCACTCTCTCGCCCACTCTCTCGCTCTCTCCCACTCTCTCTCCCACTCTCTCTCTCTCGCTCTCCCTCTGGCACTCTCCCTCTCCCACTCTCTCTTTCCCACGCTCCCTCTCCCACTCTCTCTCTCCCACTCTCCCTCTCCCACTCTCCCTCTCCCACTCTCCCTCTCCCACTCTATCTCTCCCTCTCCCACACTCTCTCCCACACTCTCTCTCTCTCCCACTCTCTCTTTCCCACTCTCTCCACCTCTCTCTCAAACTCTCTCTCTCGCTCTCTCCCACTCTCTCTCTCCCACTCTCTCTTCCACTACTCTCTCTCACTCTCTCGTTCTCTCTCTCGTTCTCTCTCTCTCCCACTCTCTCTCTCTCGCTCTCTCCCACTCTCTCTCTCCCACTCTCTCTTCCACTACTCTCTCTCCCACTCTCCCTCTCCCACTCTCCCTCTCCCACTCTTTCTCTCCCACACTCTCTCCCACACTCTCTCTCTCTCCCACTCTCTCTCTCCACCTCTCTCAAACTCTCTCTCCCACTCTCTCTCTCTCGCTCTCTCCCACTCTCTCTCTCCCACTCTCTCTCTCCCACTCTCTCTTCCACTACTCTCTCTCACTCTCTCACTCTCTCTCTCTCCCACTCTCTCTTTCCCACTCTCTCTCTCCAACTCTCTCTCCCAGTCTCTATCTCTCTCTCTCCCACTCTCTTTCCCACTTCTCTCTCTCTCTCTTTCCCACTCTCTCTCCCTCCCACTCTCTCTCTCCCACTCTCTCTCTCCCACTCACTCTCTCTCCACTCTCCCACTCTGTTTCTCTGTCCCACTGTCTCCCACTTTCACTCTCTATCCCCATTTCGCTCTCTACCCTACTCTCGTTCTCTCTCACCCACACTTTCACTCTCTCTCTCTCCCACTCTCACTTTCTCTCTCCCACATTCTCATTTTCACTCTCACTCGCTCTCTCCCACTCACTCTCACTCTCCCGCTCTCACTCTCTCTCCCACACTGTCACTCTCTCTCTCTGCTACACTCTCACTCTCCCCCTCTCTATTTCTCTCACTCTCATAGTATCATAGAATTTACAGTGCAGAAGGAGGCCATTCAGCCCATCGAGTCTGCACCGGCTCTTGGAAAGAGCACCCTACCCAAGGTCAACACCGCCACCTTATCCCCATAACCCAGCAACCCCACCCAACACTAAGGGCAATTTTGGACACTAAGGGCAATTTATCACGGCCAATCCACCTAACCTGCACATCTTTGGACTGTGGGAGGAAACCGGAGCACCCGGAGGAAACCCACGCACACACGGGGAGGATGTGCAGACTCCGCACAGACAGTGACCCAAGCCAGAATCGAACCTAGGACCCTGGAGCTGTGAAGCAATTGTCTGGAGTTCCTCTCCCCGCCCCCGTGCCTCCCTATATATATATTTCTGAGCCTTGGCCCTTATCCAGAGAGAATTAGGAGGAATGAAACCAGTCATTCTACTCTGCCTCCTCAATCAGTGGAAGACGCCCAAAAGTTAACTCCCAATTCATAGCTCAAAGATTCAGCAAGGTAACCTCTCTGTCTGTCTGCTTGTCTCTGTCCGTTTCTCTGTCCGTCTCTCTCACTATCTCTCTGTCAGCCTGTCTGCCTCTCTGTCAGTCACACCCTCTCTGTTTCTGTCCCCCTCTCTCTCTCTGTCTCTCTCTGTGTCTCTGTTTCTCTCTACCTCCGTCGCTGTCTCTTTCTCTCTCTCTGTCTCTCCCTCTGTCTCTCTCTCTCTCTCTTTCTCTCTCTCTCTCCGTCTCTCTCTCTCTCTCTGTCTCCGTCTCTCTTCCTCTCCCTCTCTCTGTCTCTGTCGATCTCTCTCTCTCTCTCGCTCTCTCTTTTGTCTCTGTCTCTCTCTCGATCTGTCTGTCTCTCTCCCTATCTGTCTGTCTCTCTGTCTATCTGCCTCTCTGCCTCTGTCTCTCTCTCTCTGTTTTTTTCTCTCTGTCTCTTTCTCTCGATCTGCTTCTCTCTATCAGTCTCTCTCTATCTGCCTCTCTCTCTGTCGCTCTCTCTGTGTGTCTCTGTCTCTATCTTTATCTGCGTGTCTCTCTGTGTCTCTGTTTCTCTCTGTCTCTGTCTCTTCATCTGTCTCTCTCTCTGTCTGTCTCTTTCTCTCTATCTACCTCTTTATCTCTCTCTCTCTCTCTGTCGCTCTCTCTCTGTGTCTCTGTATCTCTCTATCTGTCTGTCTCTCTCTGTCTCTCTGCCTCTGTCTCTCTCTCTCTCTCTGTCTCTTTCTCTCTATCTACCTCTCTATCTGTCTCTCTCTCTGTGTGTCTCTGTATCTCTCTATCTGTCTGTCTCTCTCTCTGTCCCTGTCTCCATCTCTCTGTCACTCTCTCTGTGTCTCTGCCTTACTCTATCTGTCTCTCTCTGTCTCTCTTGCACTGAGTGCTGAATTTGGGTGCATTTGAGTGCTTTAGTGAGAGTTTGGTGACTGAAGGAGTGCTGAATTTGGGTGCATTTGAGTGCTATAGTGAGAGTTTGGTCACTGAGGGAGTTCGGTGAGGAGGGAGTAAGGTGCTCCTTTCATTTCATTTCCCACACTTCCTCAAAGAGCGTGAAGGGAGCCGGGAGTTTACAGAGAGTGCAGCTGACTGGGAGCAGAGTCGGAGGGCGGAGATCCAGTTGCTCCACAGGGCAGCTACATTCTGTAAGATCAGAGGGGATGGAGGCTAGGGCAGTTGCATGCTCCTCCTGTAGGATGTGGGTGGTGAGGGATACCACCGGTGTCCCCGCTGACTATACCTGCGGGAAGTGCACCCAACTCCAACTCCTCAGAGACCGCGTTAGGGAACTGGAGCTGGAGCTGGATGAACTTCGGATCATCGAGAGGCAGAGGGGGTGATAGAGAAGAGTTACAGGGAGGTAACCACACCTAAGGTACAGGACAAGAGTAGCTGGGTTACAGTCAGGAGAAGGGAAATGAAGGGCAGACAATGCAGGGATCCCTCGTGGCCGTTCCCCTTCAAAACAAGCATACTGTTTTGGATGCTAATGGGGGGGATGACCTAAGTGGGGAAGGCCCTAGCGGCCTGGTCTCTGGCACTGAGCCTGGCTCTTGTTGTGTTATTCACCCTGGGGTAACACGGACTGCAACTAGATGCAGATAAACGGTAAAGCAGACACCAAACGTAGGTGTTGGTTCAATAAGATTTATTGAACTTCTGTAACAATGTACACAGCTGGCTATGGGTTGACACTCTACTACTCTAAGTAAACTAACTCTAACTATCGAGACAAGGCTAGCTCTGACCCATGTGTAGAAGGTGCTAACTGATATATACACCCTGACTGTCACTACAGTTGTCACCAGTGGAAAGAGGCGGAGTGCTGATGCCTTGCGTGTTTTATAGTTGGACGCCCCACTCTGGTGTCCTGTCTGGTGATTGGTTGTGTTCTGTCCTGTATGTTGATTGGCTCACCTGGGTGTCTGTCACTGCCTGCTTTTACCTCATGATGTGCATGGGTGCATTTTATGACAGCTCTGTGGCTCAGAAGGGAAGGGGGGAGAATAGAAAAGTGATAGTGATAGGAGACTCAATGGTTAGGGGAATGGATAGGAGATCCTGTGGTCGCGAACGGGACTCCCAGAAGGTATGTTGTCTCCCGGGATGTCTCGGATCGAGTCTACAGGATTCTTAAGGGGAGGGGGAGCAACCAGAAGTCGCGGTGCACACAGGCACCAACGACATAGCTCAGAAAAGTGATGAGGATCTAAAAAGTGATTTTAGGGAGTTAGGTTGGAAGCTAAAGAGCAGGACAAGCAGAGTAGTGATCTCAGGATTGCTACCGGTGCCACGTGCAAGTGAGGCAAGGAACAGAGAGCGAGTGCAGCTGAACACGTGGCTACAGGGCTGGTGCAGGAGGGAAGGCTTCAGATATGTGGATCATTAGGATATCTTCTGGGGAAGGTGGGACCTGTACATGAAGGACGGGTTGCACCTAAACTGGAGGGGCACCAATATCCTGGGTGGGAGGTTTGCTAGAGCTCTTCGGGAGGGTTAAAACTAGTTTGGCAGGGGGATGGGAACCAGAGCTATGGATCAGAGGATAGGGTAGCTGTTGAACAGGCAGAAATAGTATGCAGCAAGTCTGTGAGGAAGGATAGACAGTTGATAGGGCAAAGTTGCACTCAGTGGAATGGGTTAAAGTGTGTCTGTTTCAATGCAAGGAGTGTCAGGAATAAGGGAGAGGAACTTAGAGCATGGATCAGTACGTGGAACTACGATGTTGTGGCCATTACAGCGACATGGATTTCACAGGGGCAGGAATGATTGTTAGATGTTCCGGGGTTTAGATGTTTTCAGAAGAATAGGGAGGGAGGTAAAAGAGGAGGGGGAGTGGCACTGTTAATTAGGGAGTGCACCACAGCTGCAGAAAAGGAGGTAGTTGAGGAGGGTTTGTCTACTGAGTCAGTATGGGTGAAAGTCAGAAACAAGACAGGAGCAGTCACTTTATTGGGAGTTTTCTATAGACCCCCCAATAACAGCAGAGAGATGGAGGAACAGATTGGGTGGCAGATCTTGGAAAAGTGCAGAAGTAACAGAGTTGTTGTCATGGGTGACTTCAACTTCCCTAATATTGACTGGAACCTCCTTAGTGCAAATGGTTTGGATGGAGCAGATTTTATCAGGTGTACAGGAAGGATTCCTGACTCAATATGTAGATAGGCCGACTAGGGGGGAGGCCATATTGGACTTGGTGCTCGGCAACGAACCAGGTCAGATGTCTCGGTGGGAGAGCATTTCGGTGACAGTGACCACAACTCCTTGACCTTTACCATAGTCATGGAGAGGGATAGGAACAGACAGTATGGGAAGGTATTTAATTGGGGGAGGAGAAACTATACTGCTATTAGACAGGAGCTGAGGAGCATAAATTAGGAACAGTTGTTCTTGGGGAAATGCACAACAGTAATGTGGGGGTTGTTTAAGAAGCACTTGCTGCGAGCGCTGGATAGTTTTGTCCCACTGAGACGAGGAAGGAATGGTAAGGTGAAGGAGCCTTGGCTGACAAGAGAAGTGGAGCTTCTAGTCAAGAGGAAGAAGGAAGCTTACATAAGGTTGAGGAAGCAAGGATCTGACTCGGCTCTAGAGGGTTACAAGGTAGCCAGGAAGGAACTCCAAAATGGACTGAGGAGAAATAGAAGGGGGCATGAAAAACCCCTGACCCCGGGACGCGGCCTCATCTGGGACTCCTCCAATCGGCAATGGGTCTACTGGAGTGTCTCCCGCTGAATGTCCCGGCCACTCCCTGTCATCTCCATCAGCTCCGGGAAACCCTGTTCCAGAGGCTCAGCATCAGGCTGGGGCCCAGCGGGGCCCTGGGATCCAGCTGCTGTCCCGCCTGGGGGAGGGGGGGGTTCCTGCCTCCACCTGACGTACATCAGGAGCCGTGTGGTGCTCACCAGACTGTGCCCCAGAAGCCTGTCCACTAACATGTCCCACCGCGGTGCGTGTCTCTGCACTGGGGGAGGGTGGCGGTGATATCGGTGCCGCGATTATAACGGTGTCCTCCTCGGAGCTCTCCTCCGAGGTGGTCTCCTGGGAGTCAGGAGAGGAGGCCGCCCGGGATGGGAGTCAGGAGAGGAGGCCGCCCGGGATGGGAGTCAGGAGAGGAGGCCGCCCGGGATGGGAGTCAGGAGAGGAGGCCGGCCGGGACGGGAGTCAGGAGAGGAGGCCGGCCGGGATGGGAGTCAGGAGAGGAGGCCACCCGGGATGGGAGTCAGGAGAGGAGGCCGGCCGGGATGGGAGACTGGAGAGGAGGCCGGCCGGGATGGGAGTCAGGAGAGGAGGCCGGCCGGGATGGGAGTCAGGAGAGGAGGCCGGCCGGGATGGGAGTCAGGAGAGGAGGCCGCCCGGGATGGGAGTCAGGAGAGGAGGCCGCCCGGGATGGGAGTCAGGAGAGGGAGCCGCCCAGGATGGGAGTCAGGAGAGGAGGCCGCCCGGGATGGGAGTCAGGAGAGGAGGCCGCCCGGGACGGGAGTCAGGAGAGGAGGCCGGCCGGGATGGGAGTCAGGAGAGGAGGCCGCCCGGGATGGGAGTCAGGAGAGGAGCCCGCCCGGGATGGGAGTCAGGAGAGGAGGCCGCCCGGGATGGGAGTCAGGAGAGGAGCCCGCCCGGGATGGGAGTCAGGAGAGGAGGCCGACTGTAGAAGCCAAGTATTTCAAATACAACTAGTATAGGTAAAAGATAGCTGTTTAAGCATAAATGTTGAGCCCCACTTTTAATACCCATTTATACAGCATAATTCACTTATACTGAAGTCCGTTGTTCTGGCAAATGCATATTTTCAAAGACAGTGTGACATTAAAAAAAAAGCACAGTTGCAAGATAATTTGACACTGTCTTGTGCTAATTGTCAAGGCCAAGGGATTGAATACACAGCAACATGAAGGCCCCATTGTTCACAATGCAGATAACAGCTGGGTCAGAAAAGCTGATGTTGCACATTGAAGATGGACGGCTTGCCATCAAATCAAATGTGTTTGAGTCTAACCCAAACCAATTAGGATTATATTGGGGTGTAATTAGATGACTTAAGACAGATATGAAAGTGTATAACTGAAAAGTTTCTCCCGGCCATTTTAGGTTAGGTTGGGGTTTTGTTGTCTTTGTGAGTATTGTCTTTTTAGGTTAGGTTTGGTTTTAGTGTTTAGTTTAGTCAGTTTTGTCCTTTATAGTCTCCATTTTAGAGATGTCTTTTGGGGGTTCTGTCAGTCTAACAGTCTGTGTCAGTGATGTTAGTCCACTTTTGACTTTGAGTTTGAGTTTAGCTGAAGATTAGCTTTCTCTCTCTCTTCATGTTTCATTGCCAGACTTTGACCTTTTAAAAGTTACTTTCGAGCTGTCTGCCTAAGCAAAGAAAGATAATGTCTGTAATTCTCTGAAAGCTTCGAATTGTCTACGAATTGCCTTTTAAATGACTTTCAAATTGTAATCAAGCGACTACAAATAAAACAATTCTTTTTGGCACCTGAGGAGTTTATACTGCAAATTTCTGCTGAGTTCCAGTATTCGCAAAGTGCTACTGATAACCGAATAGCAGAGATGATATAAATTCCTTCAACTACACACAGTCGAATAATACAAGGAATCGAACAACTTAACACAGTCTACAAATAGTACAAATCTTACAACTTGTCGTATTGCGCCAGGACTTGATTCATCAACTAAGCTTCCCCCAAACTTGGCGTAGTTCGACAGGTTAAGATTCCCTTAAATTATAGTTTCCTTTACCGCCCAGGATGGGAGTCAGGAGAGGAGGCCGGCCGGGATGGGAGTCAGGAGAGGAGGCCGGCCGGGATGGGAGTCAGGAGAGGAGGCCGGCCGGGATGGGAGACAGGAGAGGAGGCCGGCCGGGATGGGAGTCAGGAGAGGAGGCCGGCCGGGATGGGAGTCAGGAGAGGAGGCCGGCCGGGATGGGAGTCAGGAGAGGGGGCCCCCCGGGATGGGAGTCAGGAGAGGAGGCCGCCCGGGACGGGAGTCAGGAGAGGAGGCCGCCCGGGATGGGAGTCAGGAGAGGAGGCCGCCCGGGATGGGCCGGCACTGTCGGCTGGAGGACCTGCGGGAGAATGGACATGTGGTCAGTGGGAGGGACGGGTCAGTCAGTGAGGCAACAACAACCCCCGTGTGACAATCCACCTGAGTGTGACCCCCCCCCCCCGGTGGTCCCCCAAATCTACGTCCAGCCTCCGCGTGGGTCACCCTGTCCTCAGCCACACCGGTCACCTCCAGGGCCCGCTCCTCGAAGGAGCTGAGGATTCTTCGGTGTGGCGCCCTTCCGGCAGTCTGGGCCCTCTCCCGGAGATTATGGGAGAGCTTTTCCTGGGCACCATTGTTGCGAGCTGGCTGGGCTGAGCTGAGCGAGTGCGGTTTAAGTGCTGCTCGACCTGGCCAGCGCGGTCCCGGCCAATCAGCTGGCGAGCTGACATTTGCAACGGGAAGCCCCTGGGGCCTCGTTAAGTGGACCAATTAACGTTGAATAGCGTTGCTGGCCTCGCTGGACCGAGAGCCGGGAAGCTCGCGACAATTCCAGCTCGCTACCGCACTTAGAAATCTTTCAGGAGAGGCGCTCTCACTCACTCTATCTCTCCCACATCTCTCTGTCCCACACTCTCTCTCTCACAATCTCTCTCTCTCCCACTCTCTCTTTCTCTCTCTGTGTCTGTCTGTCTCTCTCTGTCTGTCTCTCTCTTTCTATCTCTCTCTGTCTGTATCTCTCTATGTCTCTCTTTGTCTCTCTCTCTCTCTGTCTGTGTCTCTCTCTGTCTCTCTCTCTCTCTCTCTCTGTCTGTGTCTCTCTCTCTCTCTCTTTCTGTCTGTCTCTCTATCTCTGGGGGAGGCAATTGAGGGAGACGGGAGCCTCTGGGTGCTGAGTGAATTGACCATGGTGCTGTCCAGTTTCAGGATCCTGGAGATGGAGCTGGACTATCATCCGGAGCTGCAAGGCCTCACAGTCAGGAGGCCGCAGCTCAAACTGCTGCAAGATGTCCCCTTTCCCGCCTGGGTGGCTGACAACTGGGAGACGGTGAAAACCTTCCAGGCAAGGCCCGATGACCTGCTCATCGCCACCTACCCCAAATCAGGTGAGAGGGGAACAGGCCTCACGGTGGAGGGAGAGGGGCTCAGGCCTCACGGTGGAGGGTGGTGGCCCAGGCCTCATGGTGGAGGGAGAGGCTTCCCGGCCTCATGGTGGAGGGGGAGGGCCCAGGCCTCATGGCGGAGGGGGAGGGCCCAGGCCTCATGGCAGAGGGAGAGGGGCCCAGGCCTCATGGTGGAGGGGGAGGGCCCAGGCCTCATGGTGGAG
Organism: Scyliorhinus torazame; assembly: GCF_047496885.1. NCBI lineage: Eukaryota > Metazoa > Chordata > Chondrichthyes > Carcharhiniformes > Scyliorhinidae > Scyliorhinus > Scyliorhinus torazame. The sequence continues at coordinate 4,441,108 of NC_092725.1, read as the reverse complement.
GTGGAGGGCCCAGGCCTCATGGCAGAGGGAGAGGGGCCCAGGCCTCATGGTGGAGGGGGAGGGCCCAGGCCTCATGGTCGAGGGAGGGCCCAGGCCTCACAGTGGAGGGAGAGGGCCCAGGCCTCATGGTGGAGGGAGAGCGGCCGAGTCCTCTCGGTGAAGAGAGGGGCCGAGGCCTCACGGTGGAGGGAGAGCCCAGGTATCATGGTGGTGGGTGGGGCATTGGTCAGTTTTCTCTTGGCCTTCAGGTGTTTTAAACCTAACGGATCTCTTGCTATCTCTCCATCTATTTCCCTCACTCATTCTCATTCTCTCTCGACCTCTGCGACTCTCTCCCCGGTCTCTCTTCCTCTCTCTGTCTGCCTCTTTCTCTCTATATATAATTCTCTCTCTGTCTCCCTCTCTCTCTGTCTCACTCTCTCTCTGTCTCACTCTCTCTCTCCCTCTGTCTCTCTCGCTCTCTTTCTCTCTGTCTCACTTCATCTCTCTATCTCTCTGTTTCTCTCTCTGTCTCACTGTCTGTCTCTCTCTCTCTATCCCTATGTCACTCTCTCTCTCTCTTTCTCTCTGTCTCTCTTTGTCTCTCTATCTCTCTGTTTCTTTCTCTCTCTGTCTCACTCTCTCTCTGTCTCCCTCTCCCTCTCTCTGTCTGTCTCACTCTCTCTCTCACTCTGTCTCTCTCTCTCTTTCTCTCTGTCTCTCTTTGTCTCACTATCTCTCTGTTTCTTTCTCTCTCTCTCTCTATCTCTCTCTATCTTTCTCTCGCTCTGTCTCTGTCTCTCTGTCTCACCTCTCTGTCTCTCTGTCTCAATCTCACTTCCTGTCTTTCTCTCTCTCTCTGTCTGTCGCTCTCTCTTTCTCTCCCTGTCTCTCTCTGTATCTCTTTCTCTCTGTCTCTCTCGCTCTCTTTCTCTCTGTCTCTCTTCGTCTGTTTCTCTCTCTCTGTCTCTCTCACTCCCTCTCTGTCTCTCTCTCTCTTTCTCTCTGTCTCTCTTCGTATCTCTATCTCTGTGTTTCTCTCTCTCTCTCTGTCTGCCTCACTCTCTTTCTCTGTCTGTCTCTCTCTGTCACTCTCTCTCTCTGTCTCTCTCTGTCTGTCTCTCTCTCTCTCGATGTCTCTCTGTCTGTCTGTCTCTCTCTCTCTCTCTCTGTCTCTCCACAGGGACAACGTGGATCCAGGAAATTGTGGATCTGATTAATGAGAACGGTGATGTGAAGATGTGTAAACGAGCTCCCGTCTATGAACGAATCCCCTTCTTCGAATTCTTTTTGGATCCGTTGCCAACGGGTGAGACCCTTTATCGCGAGGGTGGGGGATGGAGTATAAAAGTCAGAAACCACAACTGTACTGGGTGTTAGTGTTTCTGCAGCTGGAGTACTGGTGAAGGCCACTCCCGCAGCGTGAAATAATAGAGTCTCAGGGAAAGTGAGAGTCCCAGTCCAGCTTTGGGACGGTATTTGGTGAGCGAAGTAAGACGCGGTGTCTGGGGGGAATTCCATCCACCTCGATGAGTCCCGCGGGGTGATCGATCAGCGTATCCCCATGGGCCTCGTGAGGGTTACCGCATCCAACCGCCCCGTCCAAGTCCAAAGGTTCCCTCTCAATGTCCAACTGATGGGCTCTTCTCCCCTGTTTCACGTGCCTGCTGGCAACACAGCTGGGCCTGAGGGGTGAGGGGACCCTCCCTTCCACGCACGCCGGTGAAGGGCCGGCGCTGAGGACCTGGTCCCGGGCAGTGATGTCCCCTGGAAGTTCTGTCGCCTTCCCGCCCGTGTCGGAGGTGGACCGCGTGTTTCCGGAGGTTATCTTAACCCTGGGCTTGACCTTTTACCAGGCCGGCCCAGTTTCCTCTCCACTACAACCCTTGGCATCCACCAGCTGAACAAGAATCGGGCCAGCTTCCATAGAACCTGAGAATCGCCACAGTGCACAAGGACGCCATTCGGCCCATTGAGTTTGTACTGACCCCGAAAGAGCATCCCACCTAGGCTTAATCCTCATGCCCGATCCCCGTAACCCCACCTAACCTGTACATCCCTGGACACTAAGGGACAATTGATCATGACCAATCCACCTAACCTGTACATCCCTGGACACTAAGGGACAATTGATCGTGGCCAATCCACCTAACCTGTACATCCCTGGACACTAAGGGACAATTGATCATGGCCAATCCACCTAACCTGTACATCCCTGGACCATTGATCGTGGCCAATCCACCTAACCAGTACATCGCTGGACACTAAGGGACAATTGATCATGGCCAATCCACCTAACCTGTACATCCCTGGACCATTGATCGTGGCCAATCCACCTAACCAGTACATCGTGGACACTAAGGGACAAATGATCATGGCCAATCCACCTAACCTGTACATCCCTGGACACTAAGGGCCAATTGATCATGGCCAATCCACCTAACCCGTACATCCCTGGGCAATAAGGGACAATTGATCATGGCCAATCCACCTAACCTGTACATCCCTGGACACTAAGGGACAATTGATCATGGCCAATCCACCTAACCCGTACATCCCTGGGCACTAAGGGACAATTGATCATGGCCAATCCACCTAACCTGTACATCCCTGGACACTGAGCGACAATTGATCATGGCCAATCCACCTAACCTGTACATCCCTGGACACTAAGGGACAATTGATCATGGCCAATCCACCTAACCTGTACATCCCTGGACACTAAGGGACAATTGATCATAGCCAATCCACCTGACCTGTACATTCCAGGACACTAAGGGACAATTGATCATGGCCAATCCACCTAACCTGTACATCCCTGGACACTAAGGGACAATTGATCATGGCCAATCCACCTAACCTGTACATCCCTGGACACTAAGGGACAATTGATCATGGTCAATCCACCTAACCTGTACATCCCTGGACACTAAGGGACAATTGATCATGGCCAATCCACCTGACCTGTACATTCCAGGACACTAAGGGACAATTGATCATGGCCAATCCACCTAACCTGTACATCCCTGGACACTAAGGGACAATTGATCATGGTCAATCCACCTAACCTGTACATCCCTGGACACTAAGGGACAATTGATCATGGCCAATCCACCTAACCTGTACATCCCTGGACACTAAGGGACAATTGATCATGGTCAATCCACCTAACCTGTACATCCCTGGACACTAAGGGACAATTGATCATGGCCAATCCACCTAACCTGTACATCCCTGGACACTAAGGGACAATTGATCATGGCCAATCCACCTAACCTGTACATCCCTGGACACTAAGGGACAATTGATCATGGTCAATCCACCTAACCTGTACATCCCTGGACACTAAGGGACAATTGATCATGGCCAATCCACCTAACCTGTACATCCCTGGACACTAAGGGACAATTGATCATAGCCAATCCACCTGACCTGTACATTCCAGGACACTAAGGGACAATTGATCATGGCCAATCCACCTAACCTGTACATCCCTGGACACTAAGGGACAATTGATCATGGCCAATCCACCTAACCTGTACATCCCTGGACACTAAGGGACAATTGATCATAGCCAATCCACCTGACCTGTACATTCCAGGACACTAAGGGACAATTGATCATGGCCAATCCACCTAACCTGTACATCCCTGGACACTAAGGGACAATTGATCATGGCCAATCCACCTAACCTGTACATCCCTGGACACTAAGGGACAATTGATCATGGCCAGTCCACCTAACCTTTACATCCCTGGACACTAAGGGACAATTGTTCATGGCCAATCCACCTAACCTGTACATCCCTGGACACTAAGGGACAATTGATCATGGTCAATCCACCTAACCTGTACATCCCTGGACACGAAGGGACAATTGATCATGGCCAATCCACCTGACCTGTACATTCCAGGACACTAAGGGATAATTGATCATGGCCAATCCACCTAACCTGTACATCCCTGGACACGAAGGGACAATTGATCATGGCCAATCCACCTGACCTGTACATTCCAAGACACTAAGGGATAATTGATCATGGCCAATCCACCTAACCTGTACATCCCTGGACACTATAACAATTGATCATGGTCAAGCCACCTAACCTGTACATCCCTGGACACTATGGGACAATTGATCATGGCCAATCCACCTGACCTGTACATCCCTGGACACTATGGGACAATTGATCATGGCCAATCCACCGAACCTGTACATCCCTGGACACTATGGGACAATTGATCATGGCCAATCCACCTGACCTGTACATCCCTGGACACTAAGGGACAATTGATCATGGCTAATCCACCTAACCTGTACATCCCGGGACACTAAGGGACAATTGATCATGGCCAATCCACCTAACCTGTACATCCCGGGACACTATAACAATTGATCATGGTCAAGCCACCTAACCTGTACATCCCTGGACACTAAGGGACAATTGATCTTGGCCAATCCACCAAAATTGTACATCCCTGGACATTAAGGGACAATTGATCACGGCCAATCCACCTAACCTGTACATTCCTGGACAGTAAGGGACAATTGATCATGGCCAATCCACCTAACCTGTACATCCCTGGACACTAAGGGACAATTGATCATGGCTAATCCACCTAACCTGTACATCCCGGGACACTAAGGGACAATTGATCATGGCCAATCCACCTAACCTGTACATCCCGGGACACTATAACAATTGATCATGGTCAAGCCACCTAACCTGTACATCCCTGGACACTAAGGGACAATTGATCATGGCCAATCCACCTAACCTGTACATCCCTGGACACTAAGGGACAATTGATCTTGGCCAATCCACCAAAATTGTACATCCCTGGACATTAAGGGACAATTGATCACGGCCAATCCACCTAACCTGTACATTCCTGGACAGTAAGGGACAATTGATCATGGCCAATCCACCTAACCTGTACATCCCGGGACACTATAACAATTGATCATGGTCAAGCCACCTAACCTGTACATCCCTGGACACTAAGGGACAATTGATCATGGCCAATCCACCTGACCTGTACATCCCTGGACACTAAGGGACAATTGATCATGGCCAATCCACCTAACCTGTACATCACTGCACAGTAAGGGACAATTGATCATGGCCAATCCACCTAACCTGTACATCCCTGGACACTAAGGGACAATTGATCATGGCCAATCCACCTACCCTGTACATCCCTGGACACTAAGGGACAATTGATCATGGCCAATCCACCTAACCTGTACATTCCTGGACACTAAGGGACAATTGATCACGGCCAATCCACCTAACCTGTACATCGCTGGACACTAAGGGACAATTGATCATGGCCAATCCACCTAACCTGTACATCCCTGGACACTAAGGGACAATTGGTCATGGCCAATCCACCTAACCTGTACATCGCTGGACACTAAGGGACAATTGATCATGGCCAATCCACCTAACCTGTACATCCCTGGACACTAAGGGACAATTGATCATGGCCAATCCACCTAACCTGTACATCCCTGGACACTAAGGGACAATTGATCATGGCCAATCCACCTGACTTGTACATTCCTGGACACTAAGGGATAATTGATCATGGCCAATCCACCTAACCTGTACATCCCTGGACACTAAGGGACAATTGATCATGGCCAATCCACCTGACCTGTACATTCCAGGACACTAAGGGATAATTGATCATGGCCAATCCACCTAACCTGTACATCCCTGGACACGAAGGGACAATTGATCATGGCCAATCCACCTGACATGTACATTCCAGGACACTAAGGGATAATTGATCATGGCCAATCCACCTAACCTGTACATCCCTGGACACTAAGGGACAATTGATCTTGGCCAATCCACCAAAATTGTACATCCCTGGACATTAAGGGACAATTGATCACGGCCAATCCACCTAACCTGTACATCCCTGGACAGTAAGGGACAATTGATCATGGCCAATCCACCTAACCTGTACATCCCGGGACACTATAACAATTGATCATGGTCAAGACACCTAACCTGTACATCGCTGGACACTGAGGGATAATTGATCATGGCCAATCCACCTAACCTGTACATCCCTGGACAGTAAGGGACAATTGATCATGGCTAATCCACCTAACCTGTACATCCCTGGACACTAAGGGACAATTGATCATGGCCAATCCACCTAACCTGTACATCCCTGGACACTAAGGGACAATTGATCATGGCCAATCCACCTAACCTGTACATCCCTGGACACTAAGGGATAATTGATCATGGCTAATCCACCTAACCTGTACATCCCTGGACACTAAGGGACAATTTATCATGGCCAATCCACCTAACCTGTACATCCCTGGACACTAAGGGACAATTGATCATGGCCAATCCACTGACCTGTACATCCCTGGACACTAAGGGACAATTGATCATGGCCAATCCACCTAACCTGTACATCCCTGGACACTAAGGGACAATTGATCATGGCCAATCCACCTAACCTGTACATCACTGGACAGTAAGGGACAATTGATCATGGCCAATCCACCTAACCTGTACATTCCTGGACACTAAGGGACAATTGATCATGGCCAATCCACCTAACCTGTACATCGCTGGACACTAAGGGACAATTGATCATGGCCAATCCACCTAACCTGTACATCCCTGGACACTAAGGGACAATTGATCATGGCCAATCCACCTAACCTGTACATCCCTGGACACTGAGGGACAATTGGTCATGGCCAATCCACCTAACCTGTACATCGCTGGACACTAAGGGACAATTGATCATGGCCAATCCACCTAACCTGTACATCCCTGGACACTAAGGGACAATTGATCATGGCCAATCCACCTAACCTGTACATCCCTGGGCACTAAGGGACAATTGATCACGGCCAATCCACCTAACCTGTACATCCCTGGACACTAAGGGACAATTGATCACGGCCAATCCACCTAACCTGTACATCCCTGGACACTAAGGGACAATTGATCATGGCCAATCCACCTAACCTGTACATCCCTGGGCACTAAGGGACAATTGATCACGGCCAATCCACCTAACCTGTACATCCCTGGACACTAAGGGACAATTGATCACGGCCAATCCACCTAACCTGTACATCCCTGCACACTAAGGGACAATTGATCATGGCCAATCCACCTAACCTGTACATCCCTGGACACTAAGGGACAATTGATCACGGCCAATCCACCTATCCTGTACATCCCTGGACACTAAGCGACAATTGATCACGGCCAATCCACCTAACCTGCACATCCCTGGACACTAAGGGACAATTGATCATGGCCAATCCACCTAACCTGTACATCCCTGGACACTAAGGGACAATTGATCATGGCCAATGACTCCGTACAGACAGTCACCCGAGGACAGATTGAACCTGCTCCCTGGCACCGTGAGGCAACGGTGATACCCACTCCCTGCCTTCGCCTCGAGGGCACCTCCGTGTCCTGCTTCCTAAAGCTGTGTTTGAATATCTGGACCGCCCGCTCGGCTCAGCGTTTGAGGACGGACGCTATGGGGGGCCGGGCTGGGTATGTTTCACCCTGAGGTTGGCAGGAATGGCTGGAACCCCTCACCGGTAGATGGGGGTCCCGGTTGTCCGTGACGAGGGTCTCTGATAGTCTGCGGGTCATTGAACGTCCGTTGCAGGACTTTCCACGGTGGCTCCTGGAGCTCACAGAGGCCGCCTGGGGCTCGCCCAAACATTTGGAACGGGCGTCCGTGAGGATCTGGAGCGTCGGCCACGGGAGAACGGTCCAGCGAAATCGGCTCGCACCCCCACCCGCTCCTCGGGACCGTTCCCAGGGGTGCAGCGAGGCCAACCCTGGCAGCTTGAGGTTCTCCTGGCCGGGCCGATCACTGTTTCACCAGGTGCTCAATGCCGCCCTCGGGCCCAGACCCACCGCCCCGTAACTCCTCACGAGCACCTTCATTCTCCAGACGCCGGGCTCGTCCATTATGCCATTCTTGCAGCATTGTGCGTCTGCCCAGGCTGCCGCTGTGATGACTGTGGGAATTTGAGATATTTGGTATTGTAGATATTTGGGGCAGAAAGGGTTAAAAACCTGAGTTAGTGTGTGTGACTGCCGCGGTCACGTTTTTGAAGAATGCTGGTGTTGGATACAGACAGAGCGACCACCAGGAAGTGAGACAAATTCCACTCCCCGAAGGCTACCCCTGCCCCAACCCACATCCGGGTCGGGGTTCTCGCATTCACCTGGTTCCTTTGTGAAGGGGAAGCCCAACCCCCTTAATGGGGAGGTTTGTCTTCCACCGAGGTCACGGGGTACCTAATAGTCCATACCCTGTGACCTCCGTGAAACAGAAACATAGAAACATAGAACATTACAGCGCAGTACAGACCCTTCGGCCCTCGATGTTGCGCCGACCTGTGAAACCACTCTAAAGCCCATCTACACTATTCCCTTATCGTCCATATGTCTATCCAATGACCATTTGAATGCCATAGAATCTTTGGACTGTGAGGGTGACAATAGCTGGTTTGAAAGGTTCTGGGAGAGATTTTCCCGTGTGGGAGAAGAGGGGTGGGGGGGGGGGGGTGAGGGGTGGGTGGTAGGGGCTGGGGGGATACGAGTCAGTGCCCGTGGGGGGGACCCGTACCCCGGGGAGAGTCAGTGCCCGCGCGGAGAGGGGGGGGGTGCGCTGCCCGGGATATGGGCCCCCCATGAGCATTGACTCTCCCTGGGGTATGGGTCCCCCCCACGGGCACTGACTCTCCTAGGGATATGGGCCTCCGCAAGGGCACTGACTCTCCCCGGGGTACCCTTCCCCCTCAGGCATCGACTGTACCCAAACCCCGGGGAGAGTCAGTGCCCATGGGAGGGCCTCAGGACGATTAAGTGCTATTGGGGCTGGAACCCTACCCAATGGAGGGTTGGTGCCCATTGGGGGGGTGCGGACCCCCGGGGAGACTCGGGTCCATTAGGACCGGGACCAGTAATAATAATATTAATAATAACCTTTTATTGTCACGAGTATTAAGTTACCTCAGGGAGAGTGAGTGCCATTGGGGCTGGGACCCATACCCCAGGGAGAGTTGGAGCCCGTTTGGTGACCCATACCCCAGGGAGAGTTGGTGCCCTTGTGGGGTTGACCCCTACCCTGGGGAGAGTCGGTGAAAACTGAGCAGGATCAGCAACATGGAAAATAGGAGAACGAGGCCACTCGGCCCCGCGAGCCTGCCCCACCATTCATTCTGATCACGGCTAGTCACCCAACACAATGGACTGATCCCGCCTTCCCCCCCCCCACCGGGCCACCCCCCTGGGTGCCCTCTGACCCCAGTCGACCCATCAGCTGTATGGGTACACTCCAACAACCAGTGCCACCTTGTTGTCTGGGATGTTGTGTGTGTGTGTGTGGGAGGGGGGTGTGATGTGTATCTGCGGCTGCAGCTTGTCAGCCTCCTGAGTGTCGGTCCCGACCCTGGCGAATCCGGCGCCGCTTCTCATTGGGATCGATTGTGTTCCACGTGCCGTTGGTGCACGGAATCGGTCCGGGGCGCCGCCGGTTTTGCTGTCCTGGAACTCCGCGAATCCCGTCCCGGCGTCAACACTTAGTCTCAGGAACGGAGAATCCCGTCCACAATGTTTTGGCCTCAACCACTTCCTGTGGTAGCGAATTCCACAGGCCGGCCTCTCTCTGGGTGAAGACGTTTCTCCTCATCTCTGTCCTAAATGGTCTTGCGTGTATCCTCAGACTGTGACCCCTGGTTCTGGACACCCCCCCACCATCAGGAACATCTTTCCTGCATCGACCCTGTCCAATCATATCATCATAGAATTTACAGTGCAGAAGGAGGCCATTCGGCCCATCGAGTCTGCACCAGCTCTTGGAAAGAGCACCCTACCCAAGGCCACACCCCCACCCTATCCCCATAACCCAGTAACCCCACCCAACACTAAGGGCAATTTATCCTGGCCAATCCACCAAACTTGCACATCTTTGGACTGTGGGAGGAAACCGGAGCACCCGGAGGAAACCCACGCAGACACGGGGAGGATGTGCAGACTCCGCACAGACAGTGACCCAAGCCGGGAATCGAACATGGGACTCTGGAGCTGTGAAGTAATTGTGCTAACCACGGTGCTACCGTGCTGCCGTCCGGTCAGAGTTTTATCAGAATGTTGTAACATCTCCATCTCGCAGGTATTGAACTGATTGACAAAATGGCGTCTCCGAGGATGATGAAAACGCACCTCCCGATCCAACTGGTTCCCAAATCCTTCTGGGAGCAGGACTGTAAGGTAGGGACCCGGGTTACACACCGCTCCCCCCAATCACCCCCATCGACCCCGTAAACCCTTCATCCCTCACCCTGTTCATCACTCCCTCACTCCCCCTCCCTCAGTCTCCAAACTGTGGGACTCCCTCACTCCCCCTCCCTCAGTCTCCAAACTGTGGGACTCCCTCACTCCCCCCCCCCCCCTCAGTCTCCAAACTGTGGGACTCCCTCACTCCCCCTCCCTCAGCCTCCAAACTGTGGGACAACCTCACTCCCCCCTCCCTCAGCCTCCAAACTGTGGGACTCCCTCACTCCCCCTCCCTTAGTCTCCAAACTGTGGGACTCACTCACTCCCCCCTCCCTCAGTCTCCAAACTGTGGGACTCCCTCACTCCCCCCCCCCCCCCTCAGTCTCCAAACTGTGGGACTCCCTCACTCCCCCTCCCTCAGCCTCCAAACTGTGGGACAACCTCACTCCCCCCTCCCTCAGTCTCCAAACTGTGGGACTCTCTCACTCCCCCTCCCTTAGTCTCCAAACTGTGGGACTCACTCACTCCCCCCTCCCTCAGTCTCCAAACTGTGGGACTCCCTCACACACCCTTCCTTCAATCTCCATACTGTGTAACTCCCTCATTCCCCCTCCCTCAGTCTCCAAACTGTGGGATTCCCTCACTCCCCCTTCCCTCAGTCTCCAAACTGTGGGACTCCCTCACTCCCCCTCCCTCAGTCTCCAAACTGTGGGACTCCCTCACTCCCCCCTTCCCTCAGTCTCCAAACTGTGGGACTCCCTCACTCCCCCCTCCCTCAGTCTCCAAACTGTGGGACACCCTCACTCCCCCCCTCCCTCAATCTCCAAACTGTGGGGCTCCCTCACTCGCCCCTCCCTCAGTCTCCAAACTGTGGTGCTCCCTCACTCGCCCCTCCCCTCGCCCGCACAGACATGTTAAAGGGCAGTGTGAGGATCCCTAATGCGTTGATATTTCCGCCTGACAGACGATATTAGTCGCTCGGAATGCCAAGGATTGTCTCGTGTCGTATTTCCATTTCCATCGGATGACTGAATCAATGCCGGAGCCGGGAACCTGGTCGGAATTCTTACAGAAATTTATGAAAGGACGTGGTGAGCATTATCCACATGTCAATCCCGGGACAGGTACAGCACGGGGTTAGATACAGAGTAAAGCTCCCTCTACACTGTCCCCATCAAACACTCACAGGACAGGTACAGCACGGGGTTAGATACAGAGTAAAGCTCCCTCTACACTGTCCCCATCAAACAATCCCAGGACAGGTACAGCACGGGGTTAGATACAGAGTAAAGCTCCCTCTACACTGTCCCCATCAAACACTCCCAGGACAGGTACAGCACGGGGTTAGATACAGAGTAAAGCTCCCTCTACACTGTCCCCATCAAAATCTCCCAGAACAGGTACAGCAAGGGGTTAGATACAGAGTAAAGCTCCCTCTACACTGTCCCCATCAAACACTCCCAGGACAGGTACAGCACGGGGTTAGATACAGAGTAAAGCTCCCTCTACACTGTCCCCATCAAAATCTCCCAGGACAGGTACAGCACGGGGTTAGATACAGAGTAAAGCTCCCTCTACACTGTCCCCATCAAACACTCCCAGGACAGGTACAGCACGGGGTTAGATACAGAGTAAAGCTCCCGCTACACTGTCCCCATCAAACACTCGCAGGACAGGTACAGCACGGGTTAGATACAGAGTAAAGCTCCCTCTACACTGTCCCCATCAAACACTCCCAGGACATAAACAGCACGGGGTTAGATACAGAGTAAAGCTCCCTCTACACTGTCCCCATCAAACACTCCCAGGACAGGAACAGCACGGGGTTAGATACAGAGTAAAGCTCGCTCTACACTGTCGCCAACAACATTCCCAGGACAGGTACAGCACGGGGTTAGATACAGAGTAAAGCTCCCTCTACACTGTCCCCATCAAACACTCCCAGGGCAGGTACAGCACGGGGTTAGATACAGAATAAAGCTCCCTCTACACTGTCCCCATCAACATTCCCAGGACAGGTACAGCACGGGGTTGGATACAGAGTAAAGCTCCCTCGACACTGTCCCCATCAAACACTCCCAGGATATGTACAGCACGGGGTTAGATACAGAGTAAAGCTCCCTCTACACTGTCCCATCAAACACTCCCAGGACAGGTACAGCACGGGGTTAGATACAGAGTAAAGCTCCCTCTACACTGTCCCCATCAAACACTCCCAGGACAGGTACAGCACGGGGTTAGAAACAGAGTAAAGCTCCCTCTACACTGTCCCCATCAAACACTCCCAGGACAGGTACAGAACGGGGTTAGAAACAGAGTAAAGCTCCCTCTACACTGTCCCCATCAAACACTCCCAGGACAGGTACAGCATGGGGTTAGATACAGAGTAAAGCTCCCTCTACACTGTCCCCATCAAACACTCCCAGGACAGGTACAGCACGGGGTTAGGTGCAGAGTAAAGCTCCCTCTACACTGTCCCCATCAAACACTCCCAGGACAGGTACAGCACGGGGTTAGAAACAGAGTAAAGCTCCCTCTACACTGTCCCCATCAAACACTCCCAGGACAGGTACAGAACGGGGTTAGAAACAGAGTAAAGCTCCCTCTACACTGTCCCCATCAAACACTCCCTGGACAGGTACAGCATGGGGTTAGATACAGAGTAAAGCTCCCTCTACACAGTCCCCATCAAACACTCCCAGGACAGGTACAGCACGGGGTTAGGTACAGAGTAAAGCTCCCGCTACACTCTCCCCATCAAACACTCCCAGGACAGGTACAGCACGGGGTTAGATACAGAGTAAAGCTCCCTCTACACTGTCCCCATCAAACACTCCGAGGACAGGGACAACACGGGGTTAGATACAGAGTAAAGCTCCCTCTACACTGTCCCCATCAAACACTCCCAGGACAGGTACAGCACGGGGTTAGATACAGAGTAAAGCTCCCTCTACACTGTCCCCATCAAACACTCCCAGGACAGGGACAACACGGGGTTAGATACAGAGTAAAGCTCCCTCTACACTGTCCCCATCAAACACTCCCAGGACAGGTACAGCACGGGGTTAGATACAGAGTAAAGCTCCCTCTACACTGTCCCCATCAAAATGTCCCAGGACAGGTACAGCACGGGGTTAGATACAGAGTAAAGCTCCCTCTACACTGTCCCCATCAAACACTCCCAGGACAGGTACAGCACGGGGTTAGATACAGAGTAAAGCTCCCGCTACACTGTCCCCATCAAACACTCGCAGGACAGGTACAGCACGGGTTAGATACAGAGTAAAGCTCCCTCTCCACTGTCCCCATCAAACACTCCCAGGACATAAACAGCACGGGGTTAGATACAGAGTAAAGCTCCCTCTACACTGTCCCCATCAAACACTCCCAGGACAGGAACAGCACGGGGTTAGATACAGAGTAAAGCTCCCTCTACACTGTCCCCAACAACATTCCCAGGACAGGTACAGCACGGGGTTAGATACAGAGTAAAGCTCCCTCTACACTGTCCCCATCAAACACTCCCAGGGCAGGTACAGCACGGGGTTAGATACAGAATAAAGCTCCCTCTACACTGTCCCCATCAACATTCCCAGGACAGGTACAGCACGGGGTTAGATACAGAGTAAAGCTCCCTCGACACTGTCCCCATCAAACACTCCCAGGATATGTACAGCACGGGGTTAGATACAGAGTAAAGCTCCCTCTACACTGTCCCATCAAACACTCCCAGGACAGGTACAGCACGGGGTTAGATACAGAGTAAAGCTCCCTCTACACTGTCCCCATCAAACACTCCCAGGACAGGTACAGCACGGGGTTAGAAACAGAGTAAAGCTCCCTCTACACTGTCCCCATCAAACACTCCCAGGACAGGTACAGAACGGGGTTAGAAACAGAGTAAAGCTCCCTCTACACTGTCCCCATCAAACACTCCCAGGACAGGTACAGCATGGGGTTAGATACAGAGTAAAGCTCCCTCTACACTGTCCCCATCAAACACTCCCAGGACAGGTACAGCACGGGGTTATATACAGAGTAAAGCTCCCTCTACACTGTTCCCATCAAACACTCCCAGGACAGGTAAAGCACGGGGTTAGATACAGAGTAAAGCTCCAACTGCACTGTCCGCATCAAACACTCCCAGGACAGGTACAGCACGGGGTTAGATACAGAGTAAAGCTCCCTCTACACTGTCCCCAGAAAACACTCCCAGGACAGGTACAGCACGGGGTTAGATACAGAGTAAAGGTCCCTCTACACTGTCCCCATCAAACACACCCAGGAGAGGTACAGCACGGGGTTATATACAGAGTAAAGCTCCGTCTACACTGTCGCCATCAAACACTCCCAGGACAGCTACAGCACAGGTTTAGATACAGAGTAATGCTCCCTCTACACTGTCCCCATCTAACACCCCCAGGACAGGTACAGCACGGGGTTAGATACAGAGTAAAGCTCCCTCTACACTGTCCCCATCAAACACTCCCAGGACAGGTACAGCACGGGGTTAGATACAGAGTAAAGCTTCCTCTACACTGTCCCCATCAAACACTCACAGGACAGGTACAGCACGGGGTTAGATACAGAGTAAAGCTCCCTCTACACTGTCCCCATCTAACACTCCCAGGACAGGTACAGCACGGGGTTTGATACAGAGTGAAGCTCCCTCTACACTATCCCCATTAAACACTCCCAGGACAGGTACAGCACGGGGTTAGATACAGAGTAAAGCTCCCTCTACACTATCCCCATCAAACACTCCCAGGACAGGTACAGCACGGGGTTAGATACAGAGTAAAGCTCCCTCTACACTGTCCACATCAAACACTCCCAGGACAGGTACAGCACGGGGTCAGATAGAGAGTAAAGCTCCCTCTACACTATCCCCATTAAACACTCCCAGGACAGGTACAGCACGGGGTTAGATACAGAGTAAAGCTCCCTCTACACTATCCCCATCAAACACTCCCAGGACAGGTACAGCACGGGGTTAGATACAGAGTAAAGCTCCCTCTACACTGTCCACATCAAACACTCCCAGGACAGGTACAGCACGGGGTCAGATAGAGAGTAAAGCTCCCTCTACACTGTCCCCATTAAACACTCCCAGGACAGGGACAGCACGGGGTTAGATACAGTGTAAAGCTCCCTCTACACTGTCCCCATCAAACACACCCAGGACAGGTACAGCACGGGGTTACATACAGAGTAAAGCTCCCTCTACACTGTCCCCATCAAACACTCCCAGGACTGGTACAGCACGGGGTTACATACAGAGTAACGGTCCCACTACACTGTCCCCATCAAACACTCCCAGGACAGGTACAGCACGGGGTTATATACAGAGTAAAGCTCCGTCTCCACTGTCGCCATCAAACACTCCCAGGACAGGTACAGCACGGGGATAGATACAGAGTAAAGCTTCCTCTACACTGTCCCCATCAAACAGTCACAGGACAGGTACAGCACGGGGTTATATACAGATTAAAGCTCCCTCTACACTGTTCCCATCAAACACTCCCAGGACAGGTACAGCACGGGGTTAGATACAGATTAAAGCTCCCTCTACACTATCCCCATCAAACACTCCCAGGACAGGTACAGCACGGGGTTAGATACAGAGTAAAGCTCCCTCTCCACTCTCCCCATCAAACACTCCCAGGACAGGTACAGCACGGGGTCAGATACAGAGTAAAGCTCCCTCTACACTGTCCCCATCAAACACTCCCAGGACAGGTACAGCACGGGGTTATATACAGAGTAAAGCTCCCTCTACACTGTCCCATCAAACACTCCCAGGACAGGTACAGCATGGGGTTAGATACAGAGTAATGCTCCCTCTACACTGTCCCCATCAAACACTCCCAGGACAGGTACAGCACGGGGTTAGATACAGAGTAAAGCTCCCTCTACACTGTCCCCATCAAACACTCCCAGGACAGGTACAGCACGGGGTTTGATACAGAGTGAAGCTCCCTCTACACTATCCCCATTAAACACTCCCAGGACAGGTACAGCACGGGGTTAGATACAGAGTAAAGCTCCCTCTACACTATCCCCTTCAAACACTCCCAGGACAGGTACAGCACGGGGTTAGATACAGAGTAATGCTCCCTCTACACTGTCCACATCAAACACTCCCAGGACAGGTACAGCACGGGGTCAGATAGAGTGTAAAGCTCCCTCTACACTGTCCCCATTAAACACTCCCAGGACAGGGACAGCACGGGGTTAGATAGAGCAAACTCCCTCTACACTGTCCCCATCAAACACACCCAGGACAGTTACAGCACGGGGTTACATACAGAGTAAAGCTCCCTCTACACTGTCCCCATCAAACACTCCCAGGACTGGTACAGCACGGGGTTACATACAGAGTAACGGTCCCACTACACTGTCCCCATCAAACACTCCCAGGACAGGTACAGCACGGGGTTAGATACAGAGTAAAGCTCCCTCTACACTGTCGCCATCAAACACTCCCAGGACAGGTACAGCACGGGGTTAGATACAGAGTAAAGCTCCCTCTACACTATCCCCATCAAACACTCCCAGGACAGGTACAGCACGGGGTTAGATACAGAGTAAAGCTCCCTCTACACTGTCCACATCAAACACTCCCAGGACAGGTACAGCACGGGGTCAGATAGAGAGTAAAGCTCCCTCTACACTGTCCCCATCAAACACACCCAGGACAGGTACAGCACGGGGTTACATACAGAGTAAAGCTCCCTCTACACTGTCCCCATCAAACACTCCCAGGACTGGTACAGCACGGGGTTACATACAGAGTAACGGTCCCACTACACTGTCCCCATCAAACACTCCCAGGACAGGTACAGCACGGGGTTATATACAGAGTAAAGCTCCCTCTACACTGTCCCCATCAAACAGTCACAGGACAGGTACAGCACGGGGTTATATACAGATTAAAGCTCCCTCTACACTGTTCCCATCAAACACTCCCAGGACAGGTACAGCACGGGGTTAGATACAGATTAAAGCTCCCTCTACACTATCCCCATCAAACACTCCCAGGACAGGTACAGCACGGGGTTAGATACAGAGTAATGCTCCCTCTACACTGTCCACATCAAACACTCCCAGGACAGGTACAGCACGGGGTCAGATAAAGAGTAAAGCTCCCTCTACACTGTCCACATCAAACACTCCCAGGACAGGTACAGCACGGGGTCAGATACAGAGTAAAGCTCCCTCTACACTGTCCCCATCAAACACTCCCAGGACAGGTACAGCACGGGGTTATATACAGAGTAAAGCTCCCTCTACACTGTCCCATCAAACACTCCCAGGACAGGTACAGCATGGGGTTAGATACAGAGTAAAGCTCCCTCTACACTGTCCCCATCAAACACTCCCAGGACAGGTACAGCACGGGGTTTGATACAGAGTGAAGCTCCCTCTACACTATCCCCATTAAACACTCCCAGGACAGGTACAGCACGGGGTTAGATACAGAGTAAAGCTCCCTCTACACTATCCCCTTCAAACACTCCCAGGACAGGTACAGCACGTGGTTAGATACAGAGTAATGCTCCCTCTACACTGTCCACATCAAACACTCCCAGGACAGGTACAGCACGGGGTCAGATAGAGTGTAAAGCTCCCTCTACACTGTCCCCATCAAACACTCCCAGGACAGGTACAGCACGGGGTTTGATACAGAGTGAAGCTCCCTCTACACTATCCCCATTAAACACTCCCAGGACAGGTACAGCACGGGGTTAGATACAGAGTAAAGCTCCCTCTACACTATCCCCTTCAAACACTCCCAGGACAGGTACAGCACGTGGTTAGATACAGAGTAATGCTCCCTCTACACTGTCCACATCAAACACTCCCAGGACAGGTACAGCACGGGGTCAGATAGAGTGTAAAGCTCCCTCTACACTGTCCCCATTAAACACTCCCAGGACAGGGACAGCACGGGGTTAGATAGAGCAAACTCCCTCTACACTGTCCCCATCAAACACACCCAGGACAGTTACAGCACGGGGTTACATACAGAGTAAAGCTCCCTCTACACTGTCCCCATCAAACACTCCCAGGACTGGTACAGCACGGGGTTACATACAGAGTAACGGTCCCACTACACTGTCCCCATCAAACACTCCCAGGACAGGTACAGCACGGGGTTAGATACAGAGTAAAGCTCCCTCTACACTGTCGCCATCAAACACTCCCAGGACAGGTACAGCACGGGGATAGATACAGAGTAAAGCTTCCTCTACACTGTCCCCATCAAACAGTCACAGGACAGGTACAGCACGGGGTTATATACAGATTAAAGCTCCCTCTACACTGTTCCCATCAAACACTCCCAGGACAGGTACAGCACGGGGTTAGATACAGATTAAAGCTCTCTCTACACTATCCCCATCAAACACTCCCAGGACAGGTACAGCACGGGGTTAGATACAGAGTAATGCTCCCTCTACACTGTCCACATCAAACACTCCCAGGACAGGTACAGCACGGGGTCAGATAGAGAGTAAAGCTCCCTCTACACTGTCCCCATCAAACACTCCCAGGACAGGTACAGCACGGGGTCAGATACAGAGTAAAGCTCCCTCTACACTGTCCCCATCAAACACTCCCAGGACAGGTACAGCACGGGGTTATATACAGAGTAAAGCTCCCTCTACACTGTCCCATCAAACACTCCCAGGACAGGTACAGCATGGGGTTAGATATAGAGTAATGCTCCCTCTACACTGTCCCCAT
Source organism: Scyliorhinus torazame (assembly GCF_047496885.1). Classification (NCBI taxonomy): domain Eukaryota; kingdom Metazoa; phylum Chordata; class Chondrichthyes; order Carcharhiniformes; family Scyliorhinidae; genus Scyliorhinus; species Scyliorhinus torazame. Next base: position 4,422,084 of record NC_092725.1, on the reverse strand, counting down.
CAAACACTCCCAGGACAGGTACAGCACGGGGTTAGAAACAGAGTAAAGCTCCCTCTACACTGTCCCCATCAAACACTCCCAGGACAGGTACAGCACGGGGTTAGAAACAGAGTAAAGCTCCCTCCACACTGTCCCCATCAAACACCCCCAGGACAGGTAAAGCACGGGGTTAGATACACAGTGAAGCTCCCTATACACTGTCCCCATCAAACACTCCCAGGACTGGTACAGCATGGGGTTAGATACAGAGTCACGCTCCCACTACATTGTCCCCATCACACACTCCCAGGACTGGTACAGCACGGGGTTATATACAGAGTAAAGCTCCGTCGACACTGTCGCCATCAAACACTCCCAGGACAGGTACAGCACAGGTTTAGATACAGAGTAAAGCTCCCTCAACACTGTCCCCATCAAACACCCCCAGGACAGGTACAGCACGGGGTTTGATACAGAGTGAAGCTCCCTCTACACTGTCCCCATCAAACACTCCCAGGACAGGTACAGCACGGGGTTAGATACAGAGTAAAGCTCCCTCTACACTGTCCCCACCAAACACTCCGAGGACATGTACAGCACATGGTTAGATACAGAGTAAAGCTCCCTCTACACTGTCCCCATCAAACACTCCCAGGACAGGTACAGCACAGGGTTAGATACAGAGTAAAGCTCCCTCTACACTGTCGCCATGAAACACTTCCAGGACAGGTACAACACGGAGTTAGATACAGAGTAAAGCTCCCGCTACACTATCGCCTTCAAACACTCCCAGGACAGGTACAGCACATGGTTGGATACAGAGTAAAGCTCCCACTGCACTGTCCGCATCAAACACTCCCAGGACAGGTACAGCACGGGGTTAGATACAGAGTAAAGCTCCCTCTACACTGTCCGCATCAAACACTCCCAGGACAGGTACAGCACGGGGTTAGATACAGAGTAAAGCTCCCACTGCTCTGTTCACATCAAACACTCCCAGGACAGGTACAGAACGGGGTTAGATACAGAGTAAAGCTCCCTCTACACTGTCCCCAGAAAACACTCCCAGGACAGGTACAGCACGGGGTTAGATACAGAGTAAAGCTCCCACTGCACTGTCCGCATCAAACACTCTCAGGACGGGTACAGCATGGGGTTAGATACAGAGTAAAGCTCCCTCTACACTAACCCTCTCCTTGGCTTTGGGAACAGGGAGAAACTCGGTGGGATCTTACTGTGCCTGTTCTTGCTCTGTTGCAGTGAGCTGGGGTTCCTGGTACGACCATGTGAAGGGATGGTGGGAAGCGAAGGACAAACATCGGATTCTCTTCCTCTTCTATGAGGATATAAAGGAGGTAACGGCAGTGGGAGGGACCGAGTGTGGAGGAGGATGAGTGTCCGATGGTGTGGGAGAGAGAAAGAGACAGTGAGTGGGAGAGATAGAGAGAGGGAGGGACAGAGGGAGAGACAGAGAGAGAGAGAGAGAGACAGAGACAGAGATAGACAGAGAGAGAGAGACAGAGCGAGGAAGAGACAGAGCGAGCGACAGAGGGAAAGACAGAGTGAGAGAAACAGAGCGAGAGAGACAGAGTGAGAGACAGAGAGAGAGGGAGAGAGAGAGAGACAGAGAGAGAGAGACAGACAGACAGACAGAGAGTGCAGAGAGAGAGAGAGAGAGAGACATAGAGAAAGACAAAGAGAGAGAGGCAGAGAGAGAGAGACAGCGAGAGAGAGACAGAGAGAAAGACAGAGAGAGAGAGGCTGACAGAGGGAGAGACAGGAGAGAGACAGAGAGAGAGAGACAGAGAGAGAGAGAGACAGTGTGTGATGAACGGTTACTGCCTTATCATCATGTAAGGTGATGTCCCCTTTAAGACCAGGCTTGGAACCCTGGGGACTCCGCCTCAGGCTCCGCCCATCTGGGAGCCATACATAAAGGCCTGCCTCATGGTCTGTGTAACAGTCAGCTCTCGTCCATATCTGTAGCTCAGTTATTAGCCTAATAAAGCCTTCTTTACAGTTTAATCTCTAAGCATCATTATTGAGGGTACCTCAATTTTTAGGCTAAACGAGATTCAGGATGGACGCAGGCCTAAAACCAGAGAAGCTCAATCTGGAAGCACGAACGCCGGAGGCAAAGGAAATTTTTAAATACTGGCTGCGGTGCTTCGAGGCCTACCTGGACTCCGCAGAGACTCCCGTCCTGGGGCCACGCAAGCTGCGCCTACTCCACGCCCGGGTGAGTCACAGAATCTCCGCCACGCTCGAAAAGGCGGCGACTTATGAGGAAGCGATTGAGTTGCTCCGCAAGCGGTTTGTCAAACCCGTCAATGAGGTGCACGCCCGGCATCTGCTCTCTACCTGCCGGCAGCGGTCGGGGGAATCGCTCGACGAGTTTGTTGAGAAACTCACCGCACTGGCCAAGGGACTGTGACCACCAGGATGTGACAGGGGAAGTCCATATGAACCTGCACATCAGAGATTCTTTCGTGTCCGGCATCCGCTCGACCTACATCCGGCAGCGACTGCTCGAAAACGGGGCAAAAGACCTCCAGGAGACGCTAACGCTCGCCTCCTCGCTGGAGGTGGCCCGACGTAACTTGGGTACGTACCCCGCGGACTCTGCCAGCCCCCCCGGACTTCCTCAGACTCGCCTGTATTACAGGCCTGCGCCACGCGGCGACCCGCTCACCATGGGGGCACACCTTGCTACTTCTGCGGGCAGGGCCAGCACCCACGACCACGCTGCCCAGCCCGCTCCGCGATCTGCAGCGACTGCGGGAAGAAAGGGCATTTTGCGAGGGTCTGCCTGGCCAGACCCAGGGGCCAGAAAAACAAAGAACAGCCGGCCCGAAAATCAGGCTCTCAGGCCCGCAGGCCTCGCAATGCTGCTGCGCACTGACCCGACACGTCCTCTTCTGATGCGTCATCAGCCTCGTGCGAATCATGGGAGCGGCCATCTGGTCGGTGGCCATCTTCTCGACCCGACACGTGCGACCAACAGCAGCGGCCATTTTGCGACTCCGACTACCCGCGACTGGGTGCGATCACCCTCGATCAAACTCGGCCAAAACACCTGCAGAACTCCATGGTGCAGGTCCAGGTCAACGGGCACGACACTGCATGCCTCTTCGACTCCGGGAGCACGGAGAGCTTTATCCACCCTGAAACGGTAAGGTGCTGCTCCCTACGCACCCATCCCGCATCCCAAACCATAGCCCTCGCATCCGGGTCCCACTCGGTACAAATCACGGGGTACTGTATTGCGGATCTCTCGATCCAGGGTGCCAAATACACCCGTTTCAAATTTTATATCCTCACTCACCTCTGTGCCCCCCTGCTGCTCGGACTGGATTTCCAGTGCAGCCACCGAAGCCTGACACTGAAGTTCGGCGGACCCATGCACCCCCCTCACGGTGTGCTGCCTTGCGACACTGAAAGTCGCACCCCCCTCGCTATTCGCGAACCTCACTCCCGACTGTAAGCCCGTCGCCACCAGGAGCCGGCGCTACAGTGCCCAAGATATGGCTTTTATCAAGTCAGAGGTCCAGCGTTTACTGGGAGAGGGGGTCATCGAGGCTAGCAACAGCCCTTGGAGAGCGTAAGTTGTGGTAGTCCGGTCCGGGGAGAAGAAACGGATGGTCGTGGATTATAGCCAGACCATAAACCAATTCACGCAGCTTGATGCGTACCCCCTTCCTCACATCGCGGAAATGGTAAATCGGATCGCCCAATACCGAGTCTTTTCCACGGTCGACCTCAAATCTGCCTACCACCAGCTCCCCCTCCGACCAAAAGACCGCCCCTATACTGCCTTCGAAGCAGCCGGCCGGCTCTTCCACTTCCTCAGGGTCCCCTTTGGTGTCACAAATGGGGTCTCCGTCTTTCAAAGGGCGATGGACCAAATGGTGGACCAGTACGGTTTGCGGGCTACATACCCGTACTTGGACAATGTCACCATCTGCGGCCATGATCAGCAGGACCATGACGCTAACCTCAAAAAGTTCCTCCAGACCGCCCGGGCCCTTAACCTGACCTATAACGAGGGCAAATACGTTTTCCACACCGCCCGGCTGGCCATCCTCGGTTATGTCGTGGAAGACGGGGTCCTAGGTCCCGACCCCGACCGCATGCGCCCCCTTAAGGAACTCCCTCTCTCCCGCAGCCTCAAGGCCCTCAAATGGTGCTTGGGGCTTTTCTCCTATTACGCCCAGTGGGTCCCCAAGTATGCGGACAAAGCCCGCCCACTCCTAAAGACCACCACTTTTCCCCTCTCGGCTGAGGCTCAATTGGCCTTCAACCGCATCAAGGCCGACATCATCAAGGCCGCCATGCACGCGGTGGACGAAACCATCCCTTTCCAGGTAGAGAGCGATGCATCAGACATCGCCCTGGCTGCTACCCTCAATCAAGGAGGC